>NC_064922.1:712918325-713543325 GCF_023897955.1 Schistocerca gregaria
TAGGTTCTAAAAAATTTATACTTACCATCAGCCACCTGGCTCAACATAATATGGCCTTAAGGGGATCCAGCGACAAGTTCTATCAAGAAAATATTGTCGGATCCCTGATACGCAGAATCAGTGAAGTACTTCGTTCCTAAGACTGACTAACTAGCTGTTAAGCAGGTGGTTATAATTTTTTGGCTCATCAGAATGTCTGGTACTCTGTGTAAATCTTTCTTACATTTATACAATTCAGGTTCTGATATTTCAAACGAAACCGGCTTTGCACAGTGCTTAAGTTGAAGCGCTTTCTTCCCTCTTCGTTTAAGCTTAAAATTTACAGACTTTTTTCTTTTGTAAACCCTCGTTGCCTGTTTTGTAAAGGCCTCGTTGCTACCGCTGTGGAGGCCGAGTTGCCACTGAAACAGCAGGCCGAGTTTGTGAGTTCGTGAAACGGCTTCTGGTGCAGCAAACCGCAAGACAAATTCTCCCTGCCACTATTACACAGCTATGCCCATGGTCAGGTAACAGTATAGGAGAACGAAGGTTCTACATCACTCCAACAAATTAGTAACAAAATCACAAACAGATTTAAAAGGTTTACCTATCTTTGCAAGTAGCTGAAATATGAAGTCTGCAACACTGTATATAATATAACACTAAAAAGGCCCTCAATGGCTAAGTGTAAAATAACCTTAGGTAAACTTCACAGAACGTAGAAAATGCAATTTACAGCAACTGTCTGTTCACTTCTAAGTTTACTAACCGACGTTCCCTGTGTAAGTCAGCCCTGGACGACGATCTATAACCAAGTGGGCGAGAGCTGCTCTTCTATCTTCCGAATAGGCTTCTGTCCCTTGTCATTGGCGGATTGTACTCGGCCGGAAATTGGCCGAGGCGAAGTCGATATCTTCATCCTCAGTGCCGCCCGTGGCGCTGGTGGAACGTGCGCAAGTGGCGAGTCTCTATGGCACTGGCACCAGCTCGTATCTTCGCACCTGTGGTGCTTTTGCCCTGGCTGTGTCTTGTTCCAACGACGCAGCATTTTCTTTGTCACTGAAATTTATTATGCACATGTTTTCTTTGGGCTTGGAAGGTAGCCTATTTTTATTCTGGACTTTAATTAGCACAACAATCATCGCTCGAACTATAGTTCATGGAATCGTTCGAGTGATTTAATGTATCCTCTATTTCCACAACTTCCAGCGAAATGAAAGTCCACGAAACTAACTTATGAATAATAGACATGTAGGTCTTCATGAAAAGTAGGTGACTTCGTTTGCACACCACGTTATTCATATTTCATCTTCACAAGGTTGAAAACACAACTGTGAAGCTCTGGAACCCTCAGAAAAACAGATGCTATTAGCAACCACTGCTATTTATTATGGATATTAAACGAGTTGCAAAATCGGACGAATAGTAACTGTGAAGAATTGTACCAGAGAAACTATCAATGGAAACTGAAATTCGCTTCAAATTACGATCACGTAGTGCCGTGTTAGATGTTTACCAACGTGTCGTCAATCAATGACATGCGCCCGTCAGTGTCAGTTGTGCATGCGTTGTCTGCTACATGTATGGCAGGTGCACGAGTATAATTATATTTTCCAACCGTTCGGCAAGCTACTAATTAAGCAATCTCTTCCATTTTAATATATTTGCAGTGTGTCTCACAAATTAAAACTTTTACATTGTGTTTCTTTCGGTGTATTCTACCTGTATAAAAAAATTCAGGATAGTTCAAATTGTTCAAAAAAACAGCTCTGAGCACTATGGGACTTAATATCTTAGGTCATCAGTCCCCTAGAACTTAGAACTACTTAAACCTAACTAACCTAAGGACATCGCACACATCCATGTCCGAGGCAGGATTCGAACCTGCGACCGTAGCGTTCGCGCGGTTCCACACTGAAGCGCCTAGAACCGTTCGGCCACTTCGGCCGGCAATTGTTCAAATGGCTCTGAGCACTAAGGGACTTAACACCCGAGGTCATCAGTCCCCTAGAACTTAGAACTACTTAAACCTAACTAACCTAAGGGGGACATCACACACGTCCATGCCCGATGTTGGATTCGAACCTGCGACCGTAGCGGTCGCGCGGTTTCAGACTGAAGCGCCTAGAACCGCTCGGCTACAGTGATCGGCTTTTAGGATAGATCTCGACGAGTTTGATGTTAGACATTGACATTATGAGAAGGTTAGTCCTTTCAAAGTTAGACATTCAGGCAAATTACTGCAGAGTATAAAATTAACTAAACTTACCCTGCGGTAGAACCTGTTGAGAAAGGTGAGCGATTATGTATACATTACAAGAAAGAATTTGTTCCTTTGTATCTTAGGTCGCTGGAGCAACGAAGAGTTCCACTGGAAATGGCACAGGACATTCCCGTCATTAAGAACAGCTGTCACACAGATGCACATATTGACAGATGTATACCAATTACGTTGATTTGATGCTCCTTGTTAGGACCATTTGCTTGGGTACAATTTCTAGTGCTCCATTTGACTCCTTTCCAGTCAGTGGACAGGAGAATTTTCATCAGTAACTTTGGCCATCGGAGAAATAATATACCTGGAGTGGGTAAAAACTAGCGTGGGCAGAAGAAACCCATGAAGCAATAATAAAGGGAGCCCCAAAATGAAAGGTCACGGTCTTCCATTTTGGAGATTGTGCATAGTGTCGCCAGTTCACTCACAAAACACACTAACTGGTCAGGACACTCAATATACGTCTCAGAAACAGAATAGAGTTCACGGACTCCAGTTTTTAATTTTGGAATGCCAGAAGAATAGAGCATTCATGATGTGCTCTGTTACCTGGTAGATAAACTAGGGAAGTACAAGTTACAAGATATACCTCTCCAGGAAGTGAGGTTTATATTTATTAACACAAAATCTATCTATTCAGAAGACTACAGTAGCAGAGAGATAATACTTTCATTAAACGTTTCAAAAATACAAGAAACAGGAAATGTGCACTCTTTCGTCCACCTACGCTTAAGAGTACGCAAAATATGCCAAAAGAGTACATATTTGGCAAATGTCACAAATGAACGCAGTATCATTCTCAAATGAAGAGCACTGGTAGTGCCACCATCTCTCACACATAAAGCAATGGCTCCAGCCCTCAGGAAACGCTAAAATCTATGTTCTCTGCCGAGCGGTGTAGCCGCGCGGTCTCTGGCGTCTTGCCACTGTCCGCGCGGCTCCCTCCGTCGGAGGTTCGAGTCCTCCCTCGGGCATGAGTGTCTGTGTTGTCCTTAGCGTAAGTTAGTTTAAGTAGTGTGTGAGCTTGGAGACCGATGACCTCAGCAGTTTGGTGCCACAAGATCTTACCACAAATTCCCAATTCCCTGTGTTCTCTACTCACAGCTTTCAGTCCTTTTCTTGAAGCAGACTCTCTCGTACCAAGAGCAGCGGCAACCTAATTTGAAGTCATTCAAAAACAAAACCTATCCTTCGCACTCCACAACACACTCAAGTGGTACTAATTTGCGGCTGTGCCCTAAAGAGAACGCACGTACTCTTTGGGAACATTATGTGCGCGCTCTTTTGTACAGGTATACTGATTCCAAGCGGAGCCAACAGACTGCAGCACACGTCACATTTGCAAAGTATGTGGATGCAGTGTGGTAGACTACAAGCCAGCCTTTCAAAGTGCAATCAATTATTAAAGGCCTTTGCTCGTATATTCTGTGTGCAGCTTATGCAACAGAGTACCAGAACTACGCCAAGAAGGCTGAAAAGTGATTCTTACCTGTTTCACTTCAAAAACACGGGATTTCTTCACACAACTTCTGCGAGAAGTTTCTGGTACCATTCTGAATGCAACTACGTCAGTGGCGAGCAGGTGAGTTTAACCCAGTCAGGAAGACAAGCTACGCTCTCTTCAGGACTGTACGCTCGTATGTGCATTTATCCTATACTGAGTCCACTGAAGAGTTTGAGACAGCTGTAGATGGGTGTTTTTCCAGTTGCAGAATAGCATTTCGAGGATACAGTCTACTTAATGGAAAACTATTGAAGAATGAGGATTCACGGCTAAAAGTTACGTGAGAAATAAGTACATCTTTGAGCTAATAAAATACAGTCTTTCACTGCAGAACTGAGGAGATGTACGTTGTCCTCTCACAATCATGAGAATACAAACTATATACAATCTGCATTCTCAGACGTTGATGTTTTCGTAGTGTTACTGTCACTGATCGTTACGTGCTAGGCCGTCCGTTGCTACTTCTATGCTCCAGCCATACTTCGCCTTGTGTTCTTTTAATTGTCCCAGTGTGAGGGTTTTTTGTGTGCAATACATTTTTAAGATTTTTTCTCCATTTTACAGTCGCCCCCTTTTCTCTGTTCTCTTCCATTCTGTTCCCCCTTTTTATATTTATGCGCGCCATATTTTCTCCTTTGTAATATTAAATGTCTTCCATTGTATAATTAATGTCTTTCGGCTGAAGAGCAGCGCATATGCTGCTAAAAAAAGTTGATTTTAGGAAATTACTGAATCAAATAATGCACAGTAACGCTTGATGGTTAGGAATAACGTTTCTTCGACACGTTAATTATTTTGTTTGCTGTCGTTCGCCTCTTATACTTAGCTCTTCTATTATATTGTTAAGTTGTAATACTCGTCGTGGCTGGATGTGTGTAGGTCCTACTTTGATAACATGCTATGTCGGTGCATACGTGCGTGGTAAAACAGCAGTAATGTCCCATATACAATTTAATCACAAGTTATCAGTTGCGAAAAGCTGGCCGTGACGAATCTGTCCTCTTTCCTGCAATTCTCCATTCAAACTCGTTCATTAATTAACCGCTGGTGTGCAAACAAAAACTCTGAATAAATTTATCTCATGATCGCTCAGTGGAAATCATTATTCACACGTTAAAAACGGATTTACGCAGTCTCTAAATGCGATTAAATTTGACTGGAAAAAAACAGAATCGGTTCTGAACCGACGACGCCGTTAATCCAAAATAACGGTTTCGACTAACAATATCTCGTGTAAACTTTCCGCTTTATTGTTTCACTGTATATGTAACCGATTGTGCAAGTCGGCGTTCTGTACAGTGTTGCATCATGAGTGTTAAAACAAATGAAAAATCAGTGAACTGGTCAATCCTGTTTCAAAATAAAACTTCGTGTAAGTTAGTGTATTATTAGTGAATAACTGCCCACATCTACCAGTGAATTCTTTAATAAACTAAATTTTTCGTCTTTTCTAGCAGACTAACAGTAATTATTTCATAATATTCTGTTTCTTCTGAGAACCATTATGTCGTAGTATAGTTACAGATCTTATGGATTATTCCGTTTTTCGGAACAGTAACTTCAAACTAAATTATTGTTAACAGTCGTTCAGATCAGCTGAGTAATTTTTATGAGGTATTCTACGCCCTATATATGAGTTTCTGTCATCAAATTTCATAAAAAACAATGGTTACCAACAAATAAAAAATCTAGCTCAGTTGCTTTCAGATGTATTAAAAGCGATAACAGATTAATATCAAGACAATATCATTTTCAATATTTTCAATACGAAAATAATGAAATCTTTCAGGTGCTGTAACACTTGTTTCGTAACAGCTCGAAGCTCAATGGAAAAGTAAAACAGGGACAAGTCTCGAATTTCTTGATGCAAGGAAAGCAGGTCCTATACGATTGAAGTTATTATTGTGTATTTGATTTAATGTTAGTGCAGCGATACTTTTTCGCCTGCCGGGACTAAAGACTTCCGTAATATGATCATACACTGAAGAGCTAATATCTGATGTAGTGCTGGAGGGAATTGACACCATGAATCCTGCAGGGCTGTCCATAAATCCTTAGGAGTACGAGCGAGTGGAGAGCTCCTTTGAACAGCACGTTGCAAGGCACCCGATATATACTCAATAACGTTCAAATCTACGGGGGCTGTTTGCCAGATGAAGTGTTTAAACTCAGAAGAGTGTTCCTGGAGCCACTCTGTAGCAATTCTGAACGTGTGGGATGTCGCATTGTCCTGCTGGAATTGCCCAAGTCCGTCGCAATGCACAAGGGACATGATGGACGCAGGTGATCAGAGAGGATGCTTACGTACGTGTCACCTGTCAGAGCCGTATCTAGACGTATCAGGGGTCCCATATCACTCCAACTGCACACATCTCACACCATTACAGAGCCTCCACCTGCTTTAACAGTGCCCTGCTGGCATGTAGGTTCCAAGGATTCATGAAGTTGTCTCCATACCCTAGTTGTCCACTCGCTCGATACAATTTGAAACGAGACTGGACCGACGAGGCAACATGTTTCCAGTCATCAGCAGTCCAATGTCGGTGTTGACTAGCCCAGGCGAGGAGTAAAGCTTTGTATCGTGCAGTGACCAAGGGCACACGAGTGGGCCTTCGGCTCCCAAAGCCCATATCCATGATATTTCGTTGAATGATTCGCACGCTGACACTTGTTGACGGCCCAGCATTGAAATCTGCAGCAGTTTCCGGAAGAGTTGCACATCTGTCACGCTAAACTATTCTCTTCAGTCGTCGTTGGTCGCACTCTTGCAGGATCTTTTTCAGGCTATAGCGAATTCGGAGATTTGAAGTTTTAGCGGAATCCTGGTATTGACGGTACACTCGTGAAATGGTCGTACGGGAAAATCCCCAATTCATCGCTACCTCGGCGATGCTGTGTCCCATCGATCGTGCGCCGACTATAACAATACGTTCAAATTCACTTAAATCTTGATAACATGCCATTGTAGCAGCAGTAACCGATCAAACAGTTGCGCCAGACACTTGTCTTATATAGGCGTTGCCGACCGCAGCGCCGTATTCTGCCTGATTACGTATCTCTGTATTTGAATACCCATGTTTCTTTGGCACTTCGGTGTATGTTGTACAGGACGATGAATGGACTAGCACTGTGAGAATAATGTACCGCAATGACTCTTCCCATCAGTAGTAGCTCAGAAGCCACAGAGAGAAAGAAGTACTTTCAGGTAAATCAAAGAGGAGAAGGAAAAGCTGCAACACTCAACGTTTCTCTCAATTATTACATAATTACACAAGTTTCACTGCCTGTGTTCTATCCTAAGACGAAACACGTTATTCTTTTTCTAACTCATCTGCTTCAGCTTCGACAATCACAATTTAATTTTTTGATATGAAGAACAATTTCTCTATAATTGCTGTCACCGCTGATGCTATAAAATTAATATAGCTCTTTTAGCAGTTAGCATACCTAACAATGAGCTATAACCTTCTGTAGATGTACTTCATATATGTTGTATGTTTTTCATGATTTTAGTTCAAAAATGGTTCAAATGGCTCTGAGCACAATGGGATTTATTATGTGAGGTCGTCAGTCCCCTAGAACGTAGAACTACTTAAAGCTAACTAACCTAGGACATTACGCACATCCATGCCCGAGGCAGAATTCGAACCTGCGACCGTAGCAGTCACGCGGTTCCGGACTGAAGCGCCTAAAACCGCTCGGCCACCGCGGCCGACGATGATTTTAGTCTTTAGGTGACTAATAATATAAGGAAATATAACGATATGAAGCGGTCCTTATTGGGATAATATCTTGGCATATAACGTATTAATTTCATCAATCCGTGTAAGTATTGGTGCTGTCTCAAGTCGTAATAACGGTAGCGGCGTAAAAAAAGACGCATAAAGCGTTTGTTGTATTCTTATTCAGAGATTAATAGTATCATTAACCAGCTGTAGGCGCGTAATCCGCAATGGATCCTCGGCGAATGCATTAAAAAGTGTTACTTGCCCAGTTCGTTGATAATTTATTTTTTCACGGAAGTTACACTGCAGCTTTTGTCGTCCAAAGGCTCTCTATAAACCAAAAATATAACCAGCGAAGCCTGACTTGTCGAGGAGGTAATTTATTAAATAAAAACATTTAATGGAAAAAATATTTTTAGGCTTGGACTGCAATATTCACTATCAATTATAGCACCATGACTAGTTTCAGTCGTTTTATACAACCACCTTCAGATCGTTCAGGTCGTAAAAATCGAAGAACATGCTTTAAAACTTCGTCATTAACTGTACCATGTAATGAAATGCATTGGTATTGTGGGCCAACAAGACTGTGGCAGTAAGTAGTTAAAAACTTCATTATGAACGAGCCAGATTGTTCAAAAAATGGTTCAAATGCCTCTGAGCACTATGGGACTTAACATCTTAGGTCATCAGTCCCCTAGAACTTAGAACTACTTAAACCTAACTAACCTAAAGATATCACACACATCCATGCCTGAGGCAGGATTCGAACCTGCGACCGTAGCAGTCCCGAAGTTCCGGACCGCAGCGCCTAGAACGGCACGGCCACCACGGCCAGCTGGCCAGATTGTAAACCATAATCTCACTAAATGGCGATAATAAAGAAGGAAAACAGCGGGTTGCATTAGTAAAACTTGAATCACAAGCCCGTGATTTGTAATACGACAGCAGGTACTGTAGTGAGTTGTGCCGTTGCATATACTGTTGTATATTCTGTTGTATGTAGATGGATGCAGAAAACAACTGAAATTAGTCATGATGCTGTAACTGTAAACTTAAAAATGCGCTCTTGGTATAAAAAGTTTTCTTCAGTAAAAAAGGTTTTCATATAACACACATATAACGTTGGTACTGAAAAGTAACTATTCGTCCAGTATTCCCTTAACGGTTGTTTCCTTTTGACCCATTAAAATTTGAAAAACTTTTATTCTATTGACGAGATTAGATTTGGTGATCTATAAAGGGAAGGAAGTCGATAGCTGTCTTAGTAAAACAGTCATTAGAGCTTATTGCATTTTGCAATATCTCCGTCGTAATTAAAGAAAACTATAATTTCACAATCCCTAAAAATCCATACTTCAAAGGTAGGTATACGTCTTCTAGAAAGTGTGCATGTATACTTCCTGAAACAGTACGAATGCACTTTCACAAAATACGTTATTTCGTATTTTGGCACTTTTAGCGAATAAAGTTTCAACAATGACAGCAATAGCCATACATTGCAATCTCAAATACAGCGTTACTCGATGGTATCGCAATAGTAACTCGAAAGCTACACAAAAACAACTGATTTTGAATTCTAATAGCATCATTTCATTTTCGTATCTATAAATTAATTACGTCCACTAACGATGCAGTTGGCCTGTGTCGATCCTCTTGCGATCGCTGATTAGCAGCGCGCGGTGAAACAACAGCCTGTTCTGCAGACCATATTGACTTATGAACGACCAACTTCACTCGTCCATAATGTCGTTCGATGGACATGAAACATAAGAAAACAAACTGAGATATCGATTCCAACACTTTACAAAAATTAATAAACCTATGAAACACAATATATTTGTGCGCATTACCAGGTGATGCTTCTGAGCAACAAATGTGACTGCCGTTGTCCACATTTCGTAACACTATAATCTCAATAGGCATACAAAGGCTCCATAAATGTGGGTTCGTAACTGTGGAAAAAGCTTTATGACTGATTCTGTTCCTGACTGTTTAAGTATGCATTTTCATTTTAGTTATTATTTGACTGTTCTTAATTGCTTCCTGAGTATCCCCAAAGGTTCTAACAAATTTATCGTTATGTCCCTTTACTGATCTGTACACATGCTCTGTTCTTTGAGCACTGCCTATTTAAGACAGCGTAGCCGTGCAGATGTTAAACATTCTACCCACCAGTTCCTCAATGACCTCAAGACAGTATTTTCGCCTGGAAAGCACTCAGCGATATTCACCCAACTTTCTTATCGCACAATAACAGGGATATTACAAAGAGTAAGACCAGAAAGCGTGAGGTAGAAGACAACAGCGGCACGCGGCCTCAAAACACGCAGTGACGCAACTTAATTATGGCCTCATGTTGTGATGTTAGTTAATACTAATACATCATTAATCGTAATAGAAAAGCCTTGAGAATGTGTTTGTAATATAAAGATACAATCCATAAATGGTATGCTAATTAGGCAAAACAGGCGTGAGCATTGAGGCGATTATCCCAGCGACGCATCCGGTTGAAGGTAATAATTTAGTAAAACACCGTGTCCTAATGCTTGAACAAGTCCGTAACTGCCTGCTGCACATCCTCATCCGACAGGAATAGTCGACCTTCAACTCCTTTTTTAAGGGACCAGAGGCGCGATAGTCGCATTGGGAGAGATCAGGACTGTAGGGCCGATGCTCGAGTGTCTCCTGACCGCCCATAATGGATAATGCTAGCCTGCCAGATCGACCAGCGTCTTGTATTGAGTCGCGACCGGCACGGAACTTGCCGCACCATTCCACAATGGTGGATGCCGACAGACTTGCTGCCCCATACACATTCTTCATTCTCCGATGGTATGTCTACGGGTGTCTGCCCTTCGGCAGCCAAGAAAAGAATAACAGCACGTTGGTGCTGTCGGGAGCATTCGATAATAACGTCGCCATAGTTACGTTTCCGCATTCTCCTCGCGCGTGAAAACACGAATGCCACACTGACAGCTTGCGTACATGCCAGTGCTTATACACCCGGATTAGAGTCACTCTACGTTGTATATACGCTTCAGCAACATCTTCAACCGGACACTTTTTGATCGCCCTTTATAGTTTACTAAAGGTGCGCCATCCTAAGGTATCTAACAAAGTGGAGCATATTAGTATAGATTTATTTGCGTGTAATGTTCCGTTAACGACCACGGCCACTTAATCTCAGTTATTGTTCAAACACACAAAAAAAGTTTTGCATCACCCCAGTTCTCAGAACACTTGAACATAGACGTTGAGCCGGCCGCGGTGGTCTTGCGGTTCTAGGTGCGCAGTCCGGAACCGTGGGACTGCTACGGTCGCAGGTTCGAATCCTGCCTCGGGCATGGATGTGTGTGATGTCCTTAGGTTAGTTAGGTTTAAGTAGTTCTAAGTTCTAGGGGACTGATGACCACAGCAGTTGAGTCCCATAGTGCTCAGAGCCATTTGAACCATTTGAACCATTGACGTTGACTGTTCAGAGACGTCACTAAAACCGCCCAAAGATGTAAACAACCATGCATGAGTAGCGCCTATTAGACAGAGGGGGTCCGACACCCTATGAGTTCCAGTCATTCCACCAGGAAGCAGGTACAAGGCTCGTGTTGTCTGTAGTTCAACCATCCCCAGACTCCAAATACCGCGGCTCGATCGCATCTGCATTGTTACTTTGTACCAGGAAGGACTCTCAGCAAGGGAAGTGTCCAGGCGTCTCGGAGTAAACCAAAGCGATGTTGTTCGGACATGGAGGAGATGCAGAGACACAGGAACTGTTGTTGACGTGCCTTTCTCAGGCTGCCCAAGGGCTTGGTGTCCGCTATCTACAGATTATGGCTCGGAGGAACCCTGACAGCAACGCCACCATGTTGAATAATGCTTTTCGTGCAGCCACAGGACGTCGTGTTACGACTCAAACTGTGGCAATATGCTGCATGATGTGCAACTTCATTCCCGATGATGGTGAGGTCCATGTTTGAAACCGCAGCACCATGCAGTGCGGCACAGATGGGCCCAACAGCATGCCGAACGGACAGCTCAGGAATGGCATCACGTTCTCTTCACCAGTGAGCGTCGCATATGCCTTCAACCAGACCAATCGTCGTAGACGTGTTTGGAGCCAACCCGGTCAGGCTGAACGCCTTAGACACACTGTCTAGCGAATGCAACATGGTGAAGGTTCCCTGTTGTTTTGGGGTGGCATTACGTGGTGCGGACGTACGCCACCGGTGGTCATGGAAGGCGCCGTAACGGTTGTACGATACGTGAATGCCATCCTCCGACCGACAGTGCAACCATGCGTCTTCATAGACGACAGTTCACATCTTGTGAATGACTTCCTTCAGGATAACGACATCAAAAATGGCTCTGAGCACTATGGGACTCAACTGCTGTGGTCATCAGTCCCCTAGAACTTAGAACTACTTAAACCTAACTAACATAAGGACATCACACACATCCATGCCCGAGGCAGGATTCGAACCTGCGACCGTAGCAGTCGCACGGTTCCAGACTGCGCGCCTAGAACCGCGAGACCACCGCGGCCGGCGATAACGACATCGCTCGACTAGGGTGTCTATCATGTTCTCCAGACATGACCCTATCTAACATGCCTGGGATAGATTGAAAAGGGCTATTTATGGACGACGTTGAGCCGTGGCGCCATTGAATTAGTACGTTCGCTCAGGTAGTATCGATTATCCCTCTTGCGGCACCATTGCCAGTATGTATGAGGAAGAGTTGGTATCTGTAGGTTTAGTCCTTAGAAGATATATATATGGTGTTTGATGCCCCGAGAAGGAAGCGCGAAGTTCGGGGATTGGCATCGCGTCGCGACTAGAGGTGGTCACGAGATCCGAGCGGCCGAAGCCACGAGCTGCGCAAAGAGGGCCTGCGCAGAGCGAAGATACAGGAGTACTTTACCGGGGTCAGCGCCGGCTAGAAGCAGCAGGCCGACGTCTCGTCGGTTGATTGGCAACACTCGTGTCGGACGACCGCTCGTGGCCTGGGTGCCCTCTTCTACCTGGCTTCCATCGGTACCACTCAATGGATTTACATCCACATCTACGTGATTACTCTGCTATTCACAATAAAGTGCCAGGCAGAGGGTTCAATGAAACACCTTCAAGCTGTCTCTCTACCGTTCCACTCTCTAATGGCACGCGGGAACAACGAGAACTTAACTTTTTCTGTGCGAGCCCCGATTTCTCTCATTTTATCGTGATGATTATTTCTCCCTATGTAGGTGGGTGTCAACAGAATGTTTTCGCAATCGGACGAGATAACTAATGACTGAAATTTCATGAGAAGATCATGTAGCAACGAAAAACTCCTTTGTTTTAATGATTGCCACTCCAACTCATGTATCATGTCAGTGGCACTATCTCCCCTACATCGCGAAAATACAAAATGAGCTGCCCTTCTTTGTACTTTTTCGATGTCATCCGTCAGTCCCATCTGATGCGGATCCCACATCGCATAGCAACACTCCAGAACAGGGTGGACAAGCGTGGTGTAAGCAGTCTCTTTAGTAGATCTGTTGCACCTTCTAAGTGTTCTGCCAATCAATCGCAGTCTTTGGTTGGCTCTACCCACAACACTACCTATGTGATAATTCCAATTTAGGGTATTTGTAATTGTAATCCCTAAGTATTTAGTTGAATTTACAGTCTCACGATTTGTGTGACTTATCGCGTAATCGAAATTTAGTGGATTTCTTTCAGTACTTAGGTGAATAACTTCGCACTTTTCTTTATTCTGGTTCAATTACCGCTTTTCGCACAATACAGATATTTTATCTAAATCATTCTGCAATTCATTTTGGTCATCTGATGACTTCACAAGACTGTAAATGGCAGCATCATCTGCAAACAATATAAGACGGCTACTGAGATTGTCTCCTTTGTCGTTAATATAGATCAGGAACAACAGAGGGCCTATAAAACTTCCTTGGGGAACACCGGATATTATTTCTGTTTTACTCAATGACTTTCCGTCTATTACTACGACATGTGACCTTTCTGACAGAAAATCACGAATCCAGTCGCACAACTGAGGCGAATTCCATAGGCACGCATTTTGGTTAGAAGACGCTTGAGAGGAACGGTGTCGAAAGCCTTCTCGAAATCTAAAAATATGGAATTAATTTGACATCACCTGTCGATAGCACTCTTTACTTCATGAGTATAACGAGCTAGTTGTGTTTCGCAAGAACGATAGTTTCTGAATCCGTGTTAACAACGTGTCAATACATCGTTTCCTTCGAGGTACTTCACAATGTTCAGATACAGTATATGTAGCAAACTCTATTGCAAATCGACGTTAGTGACATAGGACTAGTAATAGTAGTAGTAGTAGTAGAGGGGTTTTGGGCGCACGACAGCAAGGTCTTCATCGCCCGTTCAGTAACTCAGTGAGACGGGAGTCAAGAAAAATCCCAGAACAGGAACATAAAACGGAACAGAAAACATGGGTAACGATCGTTGAAAAACATGTGCTCACCCACACCAAAGCGTGGGATGAAGCAGAGCGTCAGCAGTAAAACATGGACAACACAGGAAGAAAATGATAGAGGAAGCTAAAACAATCTAGCAGATGGAAGTGGCTGGCTGACCGCAAGGAAAAAAGGGGAGGAGTCAGCCACTCTGCAATACACTAAAACCTCTAGCCTAAAATTTTAGGCCAGAGTCCAGACACATCACAAAACTTAAAAACCCTAGACACACACACGTCTCATCATTAGCTAAAACAGAAGGCAGATCCCCAGCAACTTGTGCTTCTGCCCGTGCATCACGATATAAAATGCAGTCTGTTAAAATGTGACGGACAGAGATGTGCACACCACAAGCATCACAAAACGGTGGATCCTCCCGCCGCAATAAAAAGCTATGTGTGAGAGGACAGTGCCCGATCCGAAGACGTGTGAGGGCCACCTCCTCCCGCCTGAGCAACCGGCAGCAGGAACGCCGCAGCCGAATGGGACTGTAATTCAACGGATTACTCCTACTTCCCTTTTCGGGTATTGGTGTGACTTGAGCAATTTTCCAGTCTTCAGATACGGATCGTTCTGTGAGCGAGAGGTTGTATTTAATTGCTATATATGGAGCTATTGTATCAGCATACTCTGAGAGGAACCTGACAGGTATACAATCTGGACTATAAGCCTTGCCTTTTTAAAGTGATTTAAGCTGCTTTGCTACACCAAGGATGTCTACTTCTATGTTTCTCATGTTGGCAGTTGTTCTTGATTGGAATTCAGGAATATTTACTTCGTCTTCTTTGGTGAAGGAGTTTCGGAAAATCGTGTTTAGTAACTCTGCTTTAGTGGCACTGTCACGACTTCACCGTTGTTATCGCGCAGTGAAGGTATTGATTGCGTCTTGCCCCTGGTGTGTATAACCAGAATCTCTTTGGGTTTTCTGCCAGAGTTTCGCTGTGGAAATTATTGAAAGCATCTCGCATTGAAGTGCGCACTATATTTCGAACTTCTGCAAAACTTTGCCGATCTTGGGGATTTTGCGTTCTTTTAAATTTGGCATGCGTTTTTCGCTGCTTCTGGAACAGAGATCCGGCCAGTTTTGAGTACCATGGGGGATCAGTGGCATCACTTATTACTTTATGTGATATATATATATATATATATATATATATATATATATATATATATATATATATATATATATATATCAATTGCAGTCGATACCGGCCCCTTGAAATCATTCCAAAACTTTTCTACGCTTACATAATGAGATCGTAAGCAGTGCAAACTGTCTCTCAGCATTTTTATCGGCTTTTTAAATAGATATTCTTTGCGCTTCCTTCTGGTGGTTGTAGGCGTTAAGTTATTCAGCCTAGCAGCTACTGCCTTGTGGTCGCTGATCGCTGTATCCGTCACGATACTCACTATTTGTCCACAATTGTTTGAAGCTATGAGGTCAAGTATGCTTTCGCGACCATTTACGCTTCGAGTGGACTCATCAAATAATTGTTCAAAATAATTTTCTGAGAAAGCATTCAGTACAGATTCAGATGACGTTTTATGCCTGCCGCCGGCTTTAAACGTATAATGTTTCCATCATATCGAGGGTACATTAAAGTCACCACCGACTATTATTGCATGAGTGCGGTACCTATTGGAAATGAGACTCAAGTTTTCTTTGAGCTGTTCAGCAACTATATCTTCTGAATCAGTGGTCGTTAAAACGATCCAATTAATAGTTTTGTCGAGTATAACCTCTATCTATACTATTTCGGAGGAACTATCTACTTCAATTTCACTACAAGGCAAACTACTTCTTACAGCGATAAATATTCCACCACCAATTGTATTTAATCTATCCTTTCTGAACACTGTTAGATCGTTTGAAAACATTTCTGCTGAGCTTATTTCCAGCTTTAGCCAGCTTTCTGTACCTATCATTGTTTGAGCGTCAGTGCTTTCTATTAGGGCTTTGAGCTCTGGTTCTTTCCCAACACAGCTACGACAATTTACAACTACAATACCGATCGTTCCTACAACTAATTTACCGTGTTTTACCTGCCCTCTTTTAGGCGTACGCCCTTTCTGTGTGAGGCTCTCTAACATAAAAAACCGCCCAGTCCCTTCCACTCAACCCCAGCTACCCGTGTAGCCAATTCCTGTGTGTAGTGGACTCCTCAATTATTAAGCGGAACCTGGTAACCCACCACCCGATGGAGCAAGTCAAGGACTCTGCAGCCTACACGGTCACAGAACTGCCTGAGCCTCTGATTCAGACCCTCCACTTGGCTCTGCACCTAAGGACCACACTCAGTTCTACATCTACATCTACATTTATACTCCGCAAGCCACCCAACGGTGTGTGGCGGAGGGCACTTTACGTGCCACTGTCATTACCTCTCTTTCCTGTTCCAGTCTCGTATGGTTCGCAGGAAGAACGACTGTCTGAAAGCCTCCGTGCGCGCTCTAATCTCTCTAATTTTACATTCGTGTTCTCCTCGGGAGGTATAAGTAGGGGGAAGCAATATATTCGATACCTCACCCAGAAACGCACCCTCTCGAAACCTGGCGAGCAAGCTACACCGCGATGCAGAGCGCCTCTCTTGCAGAGTTTGCCAGAAGTAACTGCTACCAGTGTTTGTTCCGCTATCATATAATCATACAATAAAGGATCCTTCTTTCTATGTATTCGCAATACATTACATTTGTCTATGTTAAGGGTCAATTGCCACTCCCTGCACCAAGTGCCTATCCGCTGCAGATCTTCCTGCAATTTTCTAATGCTGCAACTTCTCTGTATACTACAGCATCATCCGCGAAAAGCCTCATGGAACTTCCGACACTATCTACTAGGTCATTTATATATATTGTGAAAAGCAATGGTCCCATAACACTCCCCTGTGGCACACCAGAGGTTACTTTAACGTCTGTAGAAGTCTCTCCATTGATAACAACATGCTGTGTTCTGTTTGCTAAAAACTCTTCAATCCAGCCACACAGCTGGTCTGATATTCCGTACGCTCTTACTTTGTTTATCAGTCGACAGTGCGGAACTGTATCGAACGCCTTCCGGAAGTCAAGAAAAATAGCATCTACCTGGGAGCCTGTATCTATTATTTTCTGGGTCTCATGAACAAATAAAGCGAGTTGGGTCTCACACGATCGCTGTTTCCGGAATCCATGTTGATTACTACAGAGTAGATTCTGGGTTTTCAAAAACGACATGATACTCGAGCAAAAAACATGTTCTAAAATTCTACAACAGATCGACGTCAGAGATATAGGTCTATAGTTTTGCGCATCTGCACGACGACCCTTCTTGAAGACTGGGACTACCTGTGCTCTTTTCCAATCATTTGGAACCTTCCGTTCCTCTAGAGACTTGCGGTTCACGGCTGTTAGAAGGGGGGCAAGTTATTTCGCGTACTCTGTGTAGAATCGAATTGGTATCCCGTCAGGTCCAGTGGACTTTCCTCTGTTGAGTGATTCCAGTTGCTTTTCTATTCCTTGGACACTTATTTCGATGTCAGCCATTTTTTCGTTTGTGCGAGGATTTAGAGAAGGAACTGCAGTGCGGTCTTCCTCTGTGAAACAGCTTTGGAAAAAGGTGTTTAGTATTTCAACTTTACGCGTGTCATCCTCTGTTTCAAAGCCATCATCATCCCCGAGTGTCTGGATATGCTGTTTCGAGCCACTTACTGATTTAACATAAGACCAGAACTTCCTAGGATTTTCTGTCAAGTCGGTACATAGAATTTTACTTTCGAATTCGCTGAACGCTTCACGCATAGCCCTCCTTACGCTAATTTTGACATCGTTTAGGTTCTGTTTGTCTGAGAGGTTTTGCCTGTGTTTAAACTTGGAGTGAAGCTCTCTTTGCTTTCGCAGTAGTTTCCTAACTTCGTTGTTGTACCACGGTGGGTTCTTCCCGTCCCTCACAGTTTTACTCGGCACGTACCTGTCTAAAACGCATTTTACGATTGCCTTGAACTTTTTCCATAAACACTCAACATTGTCAGTGTCGGAACAGAAATTTTCGTTTTGATCTGTTAGGTAGTCTGAAATCTGCCTTCTATAGCTCTTGCTAAACAGATAAACCTTCCTCCCTTTTTTATATTCCTATTAACTTCCATATTCAGGGATGCTGCAACGGCCTTATGATCACTGATTCCCTGTTCTGCACATACAGAGTCGAAAAGTTCGGGTCTGTTTGTTATCAGTAGGTCCAAGATGTTATCTCCACGAGTCGGTTCTCTGTTTAATTGCCTGGGGTAATTTTCGGGTAGTGCACTCAGTATAATGTCACTCGATGCTCTGTCCCTACCACCCGTCCTAAACATCTACCACCTGTCCTAAACATCTGATGATGCTGCAGACGGTGAGCTCTGCCTTAATCTCGCAAGCGAGACTGGCAGTCCTTACCATTCCCGCTAGCCGCCCAAAACCAGAGAGAACCTCCTCCGATCGAAAGCGATATACTTCATTGGTACTGACATGAACCACCACCTGCAGTTGGCTGCACCTTGTACTCTTCATGGCATCCGGAAGCAGCCTTTCCACATCAGGAATGACTCCCCCCAGTATGCACACAGAGCGCACACTGGCTTCCTTCCCCTCCACGGCAGTCATGTTCCTAAGGGGCCCCATTACGTGCCTAACGTTGGGGCTCCCGACTACCAGAAAACCCAACCTCTGTGAACGCCCAGACCTATCGAGCTGAGAAGCTTCCTCTGAAACAGGGTGGACGTCTGCATCTGGCTCAGAGACATCGTCAGCCACAGATAACGCCCAAAACCTGTTCATCAAATGAGCCGTGGACGCCCTACGATCGCCCCTCTGAAAGTTTTTCGCTGCCTACCAGACTTTGGAATGATCTCCCACTCGACCACAGGTGAGGGATCAACCTCAGTGCAGGCAGTACCCGGGGCGGTCACAGCAGTGGACCAAACAGGGGACACATGGGACGTGCTCGATGTCCCTCGCATCCCCGCGTCCGACCCTCCATAGTGATGCCCTTTGCCAGCAGACTCAAGCTGTGTGATGGAAACCAATGCAGTCTGCAGCTGTGAGCGAAGGGTCGCCCACTCAGCTTGCATCTGTGCACATCAATCACAGTTCCTATCCATTACTGCAGTCGCTCCCGTTTGAAGCTCATAAAAATATACAACAAAGGAACGGTGTGCCCGCCTTCTTAGCAGCAGGAACGCGAGGTACTGACGGTCAATCGGACACTGACGTGAGCTATACTAACCCAAACAAACAAAAGCCTGTACGACCCGAGCAACGGCGGTATCATATGCTACACTGTTATTAAAATAGAAGCTTGTGCATAGTAGGCACTCTAACACGCAGGAAATTTGGAAAATCGGATGTTTTGTGCTCGCTCCAGAAGCCTAAAAGTTACATGTGTACATCACCTGTGTACGTACCACTCGCTGTTCATGTGATCAACTGCATAACTGGTTTTCTTTGTATCCATTTGGAATTCCGAAATGCAGTTTTCTAAAGCTTCTTTCTGCCCTACTTCTGGTGGCCCATTACTTGCTCTCCAGTATGCATCACCTGTCTGATCGCTGACTTCTGCTGCAGGACACCCTCTAAGAGGTTTTCGTGGTGCCACCTGTGGCGCAGCCTCTGCTTCTGCCCGCACCTGTTTCCACACAAAACGTTTCCTCTCGCTACTTGTTTCACCTTCTGCTCATTGACATGCATTATATAGGAGTGGTGTGTTAGTACTACCAATTGAGAGTCATCCCTTTTGCATTACATACTTATAGGCAAATCTGATCATTCCCACCAAAGTAAATTAGGGGTCATATTCACCTTCCCGTTAAGATGTATAAAACTCTTACGTAAGCTGCGAAATTGACCTTCATTTATTATGCCACCTTATAACCTGAGTACAAATGATAGCTGTGCCAATGCACTCCCCTTCTGTAACGTGTGTATGCGATGATACTGTCATCTGTATATGAGTGTATCGCTATCCTATGACTTTGGTCACCTCAGGTAGTGGGAATATTAAAAGTGCAACGAGTAAATGAAGATCAAGTAGAAAAAAATTAGGATAATTTTAGAGGGGCACAGAGTGGGGAGTATATTCAGGTGTACACATTATTACATGCATAAAAATAAAAACAATATTCCAGGTGTTGAAAGAATCTCATTGAGAATAGCGGAAGTTATTATAAAAATGAATCCTGTTGAAATCATTCTAGTCTTTAAATCTCTTCAACATTTCGCGGCCCTGTCAGCAACTGTATAGATATTAATTTTAATTTTAATAATTAACAGCCTCAGTTGCACCATTTATCTAGAAATTTACCTAGGTTTCAGTCGGGATAACCAAACATTGTTATCCTGGAGGACGTTGGATTATCCCGACTGAAACCTAGGTAAATTTCTAAATAAACGGGGCAACTGAGGCTGTTAATTATTAAAATTAAAATTAACATTCTAGTCTTATGGACCGACAAAACCATTAAAAAGCTAAGGCATGCTCCATGAGCAACTGATAGGGATGCATACTGAAAATCACCTGGAGAGGTAGGTAAACACGCAAATGGCTGAGGATGTAGACTGGAATGGAAAACGTAATTGACGACTATAATGAAAAATGGATTACAAGTTACGGTAACTGTAGCGAAGTGAATGGACGGTAAATAGACTAAGAAAATAATCTGATGGATTCAAAGACAGAAGAAAAGACTGAGGCTACATTCTAATGGGAGGTTAGTGCGTGAAATTAGGAAACATGGATTCGTACAACGGAAACCGTACTACAAAGGAAGGAGGCGTTCATCCAGCAATGGATATAAAAATGAATCCCTTTTGTATCCGCAAAACCACTGGCTATAATGTTCCCAAAAAATGAAATTAGACTCCTGTTCCTTTTTTATGTAGGGCCTCTAGTGATTGGTTTCATTGGTGTTCCAATTTTGGCGTGACGTGACGGACCCATTTCTCACCCATAATAAGGATTCGGAACACAAAATCACTTGAGAGTGCCAGTTATTCGGTGCTCTCACGTGACACTGTACGCTAGTGCCACTGTATAAGCAGTTGTGAGAAGTCAGCTGGAAGGGTAACAAGAGGATGCGTACAGAAGCGTTGCTAAAGACTACTGGGCACTGTGGGAGTCGGAAGGTAGTGTGGTGCAACTAAAAGGATGCAAGTGGATGAACGAAGATGTTAAACGAGCGCTTTTTGAGATAGTCGTTTTACTTCATGCTTGCTATGTGAGACAAGGACTTTTTGCCCAAGTGGTTTTACTTCGTGATTGATATATGCCATTCTAGAATGCATCGAAAAAATGGTTCAAATGGCTCTGAGAACTATGGGACTTAACATCTGAGGTCATCAGTCCCCTAGACTTAGAACTACTTAAACCTAACTAACCTAAGGACATCACACACATCCATGCCCGAGACAGGATTCGAACCTGCGACCGTAGCGGTCACGCGGTTCCCAACTGAAGCGCCTAGAACCGCTAGAGTGCATGGGTCTAATGATTTATGAATGGTAGCCAAATGACGATAGTGTGGCTTTGGAGACGCATTGCATTAGTTATTCATTGTTTTATTGTGGCCGTATGCTAAATGAATATAACATTTGCTTTTGGTCGGAATTTGCAAAAAGTCAGCACACGTCTTGCCAAGACTTCCTAGTAACCGATCGCTCATGTACAATGAACCGTAGTACTCTTTCTTATGACATCTCTAGGGTCTCAGATATTTCAAACACTTTGCGAGGATATATGGCGTGAGCATTACGGGTTTTTTTTTAAATACTGTTATTCTACTGTGCTTGCGTATGCGGATTCCGTAACCTGTGGAAGCAAGTGAATTTAAATCTACAATTGACTCTCACCTGTATCTTCATCACTGTGCCCTGTCGCACAACGGATACACCCACAATGTGCTTACAGCATGTGCAACATCAGCAGGATCTGATCAGAACACCAATGTCGTCACTGGGTTCCAAACAGGACCAAAGCAGCTGAGTCAGGATAAGACTTCTTTAGTACTATTGTCGCATCCCACTTGCAAAAAATTTTTATTAACTTTGAGGAAACACTCTTTACATCTTATGATACCAATATTTCCAATAAAACGGCTAGTCAACGAATTGTTCCAGTACCGGGAAAGCAGTCGTCAATGGTTCAAGGTAACTGATACGTAACACCTCATCAAAGGCACGATTCACCTCAGGGACGAAGCCGAAAGGCGGCTTGGCAGTTGGAGAAGCAGGCGCCGAGTGACAACAGAAACCGTGTTTGCAGCGCTCTGGCGAGTAACGGCCAAATGAGGCAACAAGTTCGTTTCGCTTTGTGAAATAGTGATGATGTGCTGCCGTACGCCGTTAAGCGTCACCGCATATTCATATGTTGCAGAATCGAAATTGTATGAAATCACATGATACTTGGATTTTAGAAAAATATTACGAACATGAATTGGCGCTAGCATGGATGCTGTTGGTTCTGGCCAGCGGTATACACGAGTTGTGTTTGACAAGCATCTTGCAGTCACTTGGATTTTATAACGCTGTCGAGTGCAGTGGTGTCGGGCAGTCTCACTGTTTCTGAAGCTCTCCTACACTTTTATCATCACGGGAATAAACCTGATGTAATCAATCACAAACGCGATGACTGGTCGACAGCCGTAACACACGTACACTTGTGTTGTTACGCTCCTGGAAGAAAGTCCTACTCATGTATTCAATACCTTATTACTGTGTTATGGAAAGCGAAATTTTAAGATGTCCTAATGTATAACAGTCATCAACGTTTTTATTAATCATATTTTAGCTATGTAGTTTTTATTTCAAAAATTGTGCACGGTCGCAATCTCTGTACTGCTGTCCTCTGACAGTCGCGCTGTTAAGTGTCAAATAATTGACGCTGCTGCCTGCTCCCGTAGTGAAACACGCTCGGAAAACACCGTTAGAAAGTGGCGAAAAAACACGTTCTTATTGTTTTTCACAAGTTTACAGGAAAAAAAATCAGCTTGGAATTTTTCCGAGGAACTTTTCTTACTAATGTTAAGGACCCTTTTTTTGTTATAAAGATTTTCAAATTAAGAAAAAATAGCAAATTCTTTTTTTTGGACAAAAATGAAAATAATATACTTTTTGTGTGGACTATGTCCAGCGTTTTATGTCACTGATATGGTGCCACATAAGTCAGAGTGATAAAACTCGTGGAAACATAGACAACAATTTTCACAGCATTGAGCACACCATTCAAATGCTGTAGTTCTTACAGTTGCCACAGAACTAATCTACAGCCAAGTTAATGGATTTGTCGAGAGACAAAATAAGACATTTAAACTATCAGACGTACTGGAACTAACGTACGAAGGCCTGTCACACATCACTGGTGGGATACATAACGCTAGGCTACATAAAAAAAAGCGGAGAAAATGTGGTGCTTGGCTGGCGATGTGGATTCTGTTGTTGATCTACTAGAATGTAGTAGATGACAGTTCCAGTATTGAAATATATTTCTCGGATTCGATATGGAAGCAAATACCAGACGAAGGACCGTAAGTAATACCTTCACTGGCTTCAATATTTAACTATACGGTGGAATCCCTGCAATACGCTTTTGCGTCACACATATCTCGCGCAGTAGAATTGCCTTGTGTTTAAGTTAAGAATTTTCATCACTATAATTTTTAAATGTACCATGTTAGCTAAGAACGATGGCGTGTCACGCTTTCCGTCTAGCCCTCTCAGAAGCATGAGGTATTGCTGGATTTTCACAGAATATTAATCATTCTCTTTAAAAATTAATTAACGTTCGAAACAGTATTGTTTCCTTGTTCATCTCTTTACTTCGTAACCGAAACTTGTCACATCAATTCAGGTTAGTAGCAACAGCCTGCTAGCCATTCCTGCCAAGTTAAATACACACAGTCGCAGAAGTATTCGGACAGTGTGAAGTTTCACAATGAGTACCCGAGAAACACTGACTATGAAACCCGAACATATTTATTAGCAATATATATGCGTAGCAACATTAATTACAAAAGAATTATTGGATTATTTCGTTTCCAAAACTTAAATAACAGAAAAATTAACAACAAAAATGAAACATGCTGCACACCCTGCTGCCACAAAAGTATTCGGACACTGTCCAATAAATGTTCATAAGTTGTACGACGAAAATGTCAATACCATGTGGGTCCACCTTTCATTTTCAATACCTCCTCCAATCTACTAGGCATACTTTCCACGAGTTTTTTCGTGAAATCTGGGCTTATATTTGCCCATTCTTGGCGCAGTTTCTCTTTCAAGGTCTCCTTCGTATAGATGTCTGTGCGGAAGGTCCGTTTCAATTTATCCCACAAATGTTCGATTGGGTTAAGGTCTGGTGATTGGGGAGAGGGGTGCAATACTTTGGGGCAATTGAAGAGCAACCACATTTGTACAATATGCGTGGTATGCTTGAGATCATTAACTTGACAAAAATGAAAGTTGTTCGCAATACCTAGATGTCGTGCACTCTGCTTCAAATGTCCTCACAGTATATTGCTTGTTCATCGTATCATCAATGAACACTAAATCACCCACACCATTGCCGGACATGCATCCCCACACCATGATGCTCCCACCTCCAAACTTTACTGTTGGTTTGAGGTTCCTGGGATTCAGCCCTTCAATGGTGTTTCGCCAAACGTTTTCCTTTCCGTCGCTTTGCCATAATGTAAATTTACATTCGTCGCAAAATATCACCCGATTCCACCAAGCCTGACCGTATTCGGTATATTCCCTCGCAAACTGCATAAGTTTCTTCTGGTTCACTGCATTTATGAATGGCTTTCGCCGTGCCACTCGACCATGGTACTGCGATCGTCGTAGTACTCTTCGCACGGTTTCGTGATGAACTTATATACCAAGGTCTCCCTCCACCTCACTTGCAATTCGTGTGGCAGATATTTTCGGATTCTGTTGTACCTTACGAACAATCACACGCTCATCTGTCTGTGAAAATGTCCGTGGCCGTCTTGTACTGCAACAGAATTCCAATCGGTCTCCTTTCTCGAACCGTTTAATAATGTCGTGAACTGTACTTTTCTTCATGTTCAATATTGCGCCAATTTCCCTGCAGGTTTTCCCCTTCGCGTGATGATAAACGACAAGTTGCCTTTGCTCGAACGTAGAACACTTCCCTCTGCGTCCCATGAGTCGCCTGCACAGGCTCGCGATACGTGTTTACTAATCATCGCTATCGTCTCGCGGAAATGTCGGATACACTGCAGTCGCTTCACCCTCTGTGCGTCTCGGAATGAACTATTCTCTCACGTTGTCCGCCTTTGTCCGAATACTTTTGTTGCACCTTCCCATGCCGTTTTCAGGAAATATTACGTAACAGACACATGTCCAGCAACAATTCTTCGTATTTGACGCGTGTTTCACGTTGCGACATCGTACAAAGAGTCCCAAATGCATTACAAAGTGCAATTTCTGTATTTGTTCATGCGGCACACTGCAAAATTATGCGCCGTTACGTGCTGTCCGAATACTTTTGCGACTGAGTGTACGCCGGTAAAGCTGTTGTATTGTCGCTCAGTCGATGTATGCGCAACGCACAGCATAAAACGTATCCTTATTGTCGTACCTGACTGTAATCAGATCAACTTGCCTTCCGCTCCCCGTGAAATTAAATGCAATTAGATTCCAGCAAACGCGAAGGTTTATTCTTATGATGAACGCAGTATAACAACATCCCAAGAGAGGTGCCATAATTGAGTGCTATACTGAGCACGTGCTGAATGAGTTCTTGTGTACGAATCTTCATCTACCTTGTTGGAACAGGGAGATGGGAGGACGAACATCTCAGTATTACGAGTGAAGGCCCACTGGTTTTTGATCAATTGGATGCATGGCATGTTTGGAAATGTTCCCACTCAGAGACACGGTTGTGGAATTAGTTATGGAATTCTACCGAACGCACCGTCATCAGTAAAAGATACGTTGAGTAATTCACAGTGTGTTTTATTGGTTCCTTACGTATATAGTACCTACGTTTCTAGCATTTGTAGACATATAGAAAGCTTTTGAGAATGTTGACTGGAATACTCTCTTTCAAATACTGACCAGATGGCAGTTATAAGGATCGAGGGACATGAAAGGGAAGCACTGGTTGGGAAGGCAGTGAGACAGGGTTGTAGCCTCTCCCCAATGTTATTCAATCTGTGTATTGAGCAAGCAGTGAAGGAAACAAAAGAAAAATTCGGAGTAGGTATTAAAATCCATAGAGAAGAAAAAAAACATTGAGGTTCCCTGATGACATCGTAATTCTGTCAGAGACGGCAAAGGACTTGGAAGAGCAGTTGAACGGAATGGATAGTGTCTTGAAAGGAGGATGTAAGACGAACATCAACAAAAGCAAAACGAGGATAATGGAATGTATTCGAATTAAGTCGGGTGATGCTGAGGGAATTAGATTAGGAAATGAGACACTTAAAGTACTAAAGGAGTTTTGCTATTTGGGTAGCAAAATAACTTGACGATGGTCGAAGTAGAGAGGATATAAAATGTTCACTGGCAATGGCAAGGAAAGCGTTTCTGAAGAAGAGGAATTTATTAACATCGAGTATAGATTTAAGTGTCAGGAAGACGTTTCTGCAAGTATTTGTATGGAGTGTAACTACAGGCTGTTTCAAAAATGACCGGTATATTTGAAACGGCAATACAAACTAAACGAGCAGCGATATCAATACACCGTTTGTTGCAATATGCTTGGGACAACAGTACATTTTCAGGCAGATAAACTTTCGAAATTACAGTAGTTACAATTGTCAACAACAGATGGCGCTGCGGTCTGGGAAACTCTATAGTACGATATTTTCCACATATCCACCATGCGTAGCAATAATATGGCGTAGTCTCTGAATGAAATTACCCGAAACCTTTGACAACGAGTCTGGCGGAATAGCTTCACATGCAGATGAGATGTACTGCTTCAGCTGTTCAATTGTTGCTGGATTCTGGCGGTACACCTGGTCTTTCAAGTGTCCCCACAGAAAGAAGTCACAGGGGTTCATGTCTGGCGAATAGGGAGGCCAATCCACGCCGCCTCCTGTATGTTTCGGATAGCCCAAAGCAATCACACGATCATCGAAATATTCATTCAGGAAATTAAAGACGTCGGCCGTGCGATGTGGCCAGGCACCATCTTGCATAAACCACGAGGTGTTCGCAGTGTAGTCTAAGGCAGTTTGTACCGCCACAAATTAACGAAGAATGTCCAGATAGCGTGATGCAGTAATCGTTTCGGATCTGAAAAATTGGGCAATGATTCCTTTGGAAGAAATGGCGGCCCAGACCAGTACTTTTTGAGGATGCAGGGACGATGGGACTGCAACATGGGGCTTTTCGGTTCCCCATATGCGCCAGTTCTGTTTATTGACGAAGCCGTCCAGGTAAAAATAAGCTTCGTCAGTAAACCAAATGCTGCCCACATGCATATCGCCCTCATCAATCCTGTGCACTATATCGTTAGCGAATGTCTCTCGTGCAGCAATGGTAGTGGCGCTGAGGGGGTGCCGCGTTTGAATTTTGTATGGATAGAGGTGTAAACTCTGGCGCATGAGACGATACGTGGACGTTGGCGTCATTTGGACCGCACCTGCAACACGGCGAACGGAAACCCGAGGCCGCTATTGGATCACCTGCTGCACTAGCTGCGCGTTGCCCTGTGTGGTTTCTGTACGCGGTCGCCCTACCTTTCCAGCACGTTCATCCGTCACGTTCCCAGTCCGTTGAAATTTTTCAAACAGATCCTTTATTGTATCGCTTTCGGTCCTTTGGTTACATTAAACCTCCGTTGAAAACTTCGTCTTGTTGCAACAACACTGTGTTCTAGGCGGTGGAATTTGCAACACCAGAAAAATCCTCTGTTCTAAGGAATAAACCATGTTGTCCACAGCACACTTGCACGTTGTGAAACGCACACGCTTACAGCAGAAAGACGATGTACAGAATGGCGCACCCACAGACTGCGTTGTCTTCTATATCTTTCACATCACTTGCAGCGCCATCTGTTGTTGGAAATAGTAACTACTGTAACTTCGAAAGTTTGTCCGCCTGAAAATGTACTGTTGTCCCAAGCATATTGCAACAAACGGTGTATTTCTATCGCTGCTCGTCTAGTTTTTATTGCCGTTTCAAATATACCGGTCATTTGTGAAACACCCTGTATGTATGGAAGTGAAACATGGACGATAAATAGTTTGGAAAAGAAGAGAATAAAAGCTTTCGAAATGTGGTGTTACAGAAGAATGCTGAAGATTAGATGGATAGATCACATAACTAATGACGAGGTATTGAATAGAATTGGGGAGAAGAGAAGTTTGTGGCACAACTTGACTAGAAGAAGGGATCGGTTGGTAGGACATGTTCTGAGGCATCAAGGGATCACCAATTTAGTATTGGAAGGCAGCGTGGAGGGTAAAAATCGTAGAGGGAGACCAAGAGGTGAATACAGTAAACATATTCAGAAGGATGTAGGTTGCAGTAGTTACTGGGAGATGAAGAAGCTTGCACAGGATGGATAGCTGCATCAAACCAGTCTCAGGACTGAAGACCACAACAACGTGTATATAGTTGTTGGCATTTGTTAACAGATGTTTTAATAGGAAATAAGGTCATTGTTTGTCATTTTGAGGCGGTCACTTCTGGCAGTTTATTAATTTTAAGTCGGGTTGGGGGGGGGGGGGGGGTCTTCGGAATTTATGGTATGGAGAATTATATATATTTTTAGTTTTCATGAACTGGATGAGCTGTCCTCAGAAATGCTTGTGTATCATATTTTTTCTCTTTATGGGCTGTTGCGTACTATGGAGGGACAGACTATCCTAAGTGTCAGCTTTTGATAATATTTGCATGATATGGTTTAGTTTAAGTTAGATTAAATAGTGCGTGACTTAGGGACCGACGACCTCAGCATTTTGGCCCCATAAGACATTACCACAATTTATTTTCCTGAAGTTGCGCAATACGAGTACTGAAGCCAATTTTTAGCCATACCTATCCACCAGCTCATGAGTACTGAGGAAGAAGCCATGCACGTCTGCCACACTTTAGTGCCCAGTGCATTTGCATTCAGTACGACATTCTGGAGCCAAAACAACTAATTCTGTGTCTGCTAATCACCCGTCGATACCTCATTTCGTGTTAATTTATCTTTTAATGCAAAAAAGGTGGGAATTTAAGGAGATGGGACCTGAATAAACTGAAAGAACCAGAGGTTGTACAGAGTTTCAGGGAGAGCATAAGGGAACAATTGACAGGCATAGGGGAAAGAAATACAGTAGAAGAAGAATGGGTAGCTTTGAGGAATGAAATAGTGAAGGCAGCAGAGGATCAAGTAGATAAAAAGACGAGGGCTAGTAGAAATCCTTGGGTAACAGAAGAGATACTGAATTTAATTGATGAAAGGAGTAAATACAAAAATCAGTAAGTGAAGCAGGCAAGAAGGAATACAAACGTCTCAAAAATGAGATTGACAGGAAGTGCAAAATGGCTAAGCAGGGATGGCTAGAGGACAAATGTAAGGATGTAAAGGCTTATCTCACGAGGTTTAAGATAGATACTGCCTACAGGAAAAGTAAAGAGACCTTTGCAGAAAAGAGAACCAGTTGCATGAATATCAAGCAAAGAAGGGAAAGCAGAAAGGTGGAAGGAGTATATAGAGGGTCTATACAGGGGCGATGTTCTTGAGGACAATATTATGGAAATGGAAGAGGAGGTAGATGAAGAGGAAATGGGAGCTATGATACTGCGTGAAGAAACTTCCTGGCAGATTAAAACTGTGTGCCGGCCCGACTCTCAAACTCGGGACCTTTGCCTTTCGCGGGCAAGTGCTCTACTCACTGAGCTACCCAAGCACGACTCACGGCCCGTCCTCACAGCTTTACTTTCGCCAGTACTTCGACTCCTACCCAAGCACGACTCGCGGCCCGTCCTCACAGCTTTACTTCTGCCAGTACTGCGACTCCTACCTTCCAAACTTTGCAGAAGCTCTGCAAAGTTTGGAAGGTAGGAGACGAGGTACTGGCAGAAGTAAAGCTGTGAGGACGGAGCGTGGGTCGTTCTTGGGTACCTCAGTGGGTAGAGCACTTGCCCGCGAAAGGCGAAGGGCCTAAGTTCGAGTCTCGGTCCGGCAAGGAAGTTTCACATGAGCGCACACTCCGCTGCAGAGTGAAATTCTCATTCTGGACTGCGTGAAGAGTTTGACAAAGCACTGAAACACCTGAGTCGAAAAAAGGCCCCCTGGAGTAGACAACACTCCATTACAACATACTGACTGCCTTGGGAGAGATAGTCCTGACAAAACTCTACCATCTGGTGAGCAAGATGTATGAGACTGGCGAAATACCCTCAGACTTAAGAAGAATACTATAATTCTAATCTCATAAAAAATAGGTGTTGACAGATGTGAAAATTACCGAACTATCAGTTTAATAAGTCTCAGCTCCAAAATACTAACGTGAATTCTTTACAGACGAATGGAAAAACTGGTAGAAGCCGACCTCGGGGAAGATCAGTTTGGATTCCGTAGAAATGTTGGAACACGTGAGGCAATACTGACCCTACGACTTATCTTAGAAGCTAGATTAAGGAAAGGCAAACCTACGTTTCTAGCATTTGTAGACTTAGAGAAAGCTTTTGACAATGTTGACTGTAATACTCTCTTTCAAATTCTAAAGGTGGCAGGGGTAAAATACAGGGAGCGAAATGCTATTTGCAATTTTTACAGAAAGCAGATTGCAGTTATAAGAATCGAGGGACATGAAAGGGAAGCAGGGGTTGGGAAGGCAGTGAGACAGGGTTGTAGCCTCTCCCCGATGCCATTCTATCTGTATATTGAGCAAGCAGTAAAGGATACAAAAGAAAAGTTCGGAGTAGGTATTAAAATCCATGGAGTAGAAATAAAAACTCTAAGGTTCGCCGATAACATTGTAATTCTGTCACAGACAGCAAAGGACTTGCAAGAGCAGTTGAACGGAATGGACAGTGTCTTGAAAGGAGGATAGAAGATGAACATCAACAAAAGCAAAACGAGGATAATGGAATGTAGTCGAATTAAGTCGAGTGATGCTGAGGGAATTAGATTAGGAAATGAGACACATAAAGTAGTAAAGGAGTTTTGCTATTTGGGGAGCAAAATAACTGACGATGTCCGAAGTAGAGAGGATATAAATTGTTCACTGGCAATGGCAAGGAAAGCGTTTCTGAAGAAGAGGAATTTATTAACATCGAGTATAGATCTAAGTGTCAGGAAGTCGTTTCTAAAAGTATTTGTGTGGACTGTAGCCATGTATGGAAGTGAAACATGGACGATAAATAGTTTGGACAAGAAGAGAATAGAAGCTTTCGGAATGTGGTGCTACAGAAGAATGCTGAAGATTAGATGGGTAGATCACATAGCTAATGAAGAGGTATTGAATAGGATTGGGGAGAAGAGGAGTTAGTGGCACAACTTGACTAGAAGAAGGGATCGGTTGGTAGGACATGTTCTGAGGGATCAAGGGATCACCAATTTAGTACTGGAGGGCAGCTAGGAGGGTACAAATCGTAGAGGGAGACCAAGAGATGAATACACTAAGCAGATTCAGAAGGATGTGGGTTGCAGTAGGTATTGGGAGATGAAGAATCTTGCACAGGATAGAGTAGCTTGGGGAACTGCATCAAACCAGTCTCAGGCCTGAAGACCACAACAACAATGCTACTTTATATTAACTGTGGCTATAAAGAAGTAATTAATCTTTCCAAGTGACCTCAAGAAAGGCTAGCTGACTTTCCCTACATGTTTTGAATTTCGACTGCAGTTTTTATATTAAACAGAACATCCACAATTTAAGTGCTGGGCTGTGATACTTTGTCTTACTTTGAGGTGGACTTGTATTTTTTAGGCGCGCAACGTCGAGTGGAACGTTGTCTCCTACCTCAGCAGGATCAACAGATTTGCCTGGAGCCGGCCTTCCTCTGGTCAAAATTCCACCGAGACACGTAAAAATAGAGACTTTTTGCTCTCCAAGTGTTTTGTCACCATGGCCTGCCTACACACTGCTTTTAACTTCTGCACCAGCACTCACAATTTTTTAGCGTAGCCACAGTAACTAACAATATACTTGTTTTCTCAGATATGCACTACATTACAACATTCAATCGCCGATCGTCCAATACCAGTTGCGCACTGTCATCAGTTTTCATAAGTCCTCCCCTGTTCTGGTGCGTCCTTCGCAGGTATCCATTTCAAGGAAATTTTAATTTTGCCAATCATTTCATAATTTCACAAGTAAAATTCTTTTCACAACTAAAATTCTTCATCAGATCTGGCTAAATGTCTATTGGCGATAAATCGGCGGAAACAAAGATTTGTATAATTGCGCGATATTCCATTTTATCAACTTGAGTGAAACAGCTGAATTACATTAATGCTCAAATGTCCTATCAGCGGAAGCAAAATCTAAGTATGCCAGTGGTATCTTAGTGCCACGTGACTGAAATTCTTCTGCATCTAAGATTAAACAGTTGGAGCAACTACAGGCTAATAGATTCTTTGTGACAGAACTGAATTGCTGCACGACACCTTTGAACACTTTTCAACTTTCTTATTCCATTCTCCTGAATGATGGCATTCACCTCGGGTCTCCTGCATGCATTCTTTTCTGAAATTATAAAACTAACTCTGGTAGAATGAGATTTTTCGAAATGTGAAAACATGTTTTAACAACGTGGCTAGGATTATAATTAAAAGTGTTGCGATTTAGAGAATCTTGTCAGTAGTCTGTTTAATAGTCTATGTGTTACATTTTAACTCTACTACACACCAATAATCATTAAAGAAGTAAAATCAAAATGCATAGAAGTATCTAGTTAAATATGTTTTGAATTACAGACTACTGGCAACTAACACAAATTTCCATTTAAAGACTGGTAAACTTGTATAAACATTAAAGAAATTCTGTTCATTACAAATATCAGATGTTCCATTGTAGAAAACCTACCGTTTCAAGGTACAAGATGGTACGCGACCGTCCATACGTGATTTGATTAGTTTTAAAAGTATTCAGAATTTTTCTCGTGTAATTTTTTTTATAAATAGTAACTAAATATTGTTGTTTCTATCTTTTGATTTAAATTCTGTTCGTGACCTTGAGACTATGTAGATTACTGACACAGATATATAGTCTGTGTATCTATAATGAGCTCACCCCAGTGAAGTTTGCGGAGAGAAGGGTAGGAAACATCCAGGCGAGGATTGATGGTGCAGGGGACAGCATCTCGTACACTATTCACATCTCAATTTTTGTGCTGATTGTTTGCTGTGATATAAATATCTCACGGAACTAGAATAATTGTGTAAGCGCAATTTAAGTTTAAATGTGGTACAATATGGCAGCAATAGTTCATCGAGCCACAGTTACTGGAATGCAGTCGTTGAAGTGGCAGTGTGTGGTGTTGTTGCAGTGTTGCACAACTCCCAATAATTTTACACTTCGTATGTACCCTTTCCTTATACACGAGATCTGTATGAAAAATTCCGGAATTTGGTCCCCAACATTATTCTGCTCTTACCTTTTACTTATTGTGCATGGTCTCCTTCGAAATACTCTCCTCCCAAATTGATACGTCGCTCCCAACATCATTTCCTCTTCCGGAAGCTGTGTTAGTACTCCTTTTGCTGTATCGGGGGAAAGGCCGTCTGCGAATTTTCTTTTATCTGTCTGTCGTTGCAAATTTTCGTCCTTTCAACGGTGTTTTCGCTTTAGAAAAAAAAATCCGCAGGGAGCTATGTCTGGAGAGTTCGTAGGATGAGGCAACACAGTGATTTCGTGTTTTGTGCAATAATCACTCACCAACAGGGATGAAAGTGCGGGTGCTTTATCGTGATGCAAGAGCCATGAATTGTCTCCCCACATTTCAGGGCGTTCCTCCTCACATTTTCTCGCATGCGTCGCTACAATAAGATGGATTAACTATTTGTCCCTGTGTCACGAATTCATGATGAATTAATCCTTCAAAGTCAAAAGAAACTATCAGCATGTCTTTGACATTTGACCTGACTTGCCAAGGTTTTTTGGTCTTCCCGACCCATTGCGAAGATGAATCTTAGTCTCAATATCATCAGCGTAGACCCACTGTCAAGGCCCTAGACTACTTAACTATCACAAAGATATAATAAAGCATTGTAGAGGTTCAGCCAGCAATTCTCAGGCAGCGCCTCGGGTCCGAGCGAGCGCACGGCAAGAGGAAGTGTAGCCAGCGGGAAATTGCACGAACGGGTAAACACTAAGGCAGCCACGAGCAGTGAAGCTTCCGGACTCTGGAGGACGAGTAGGAATATTCCACCGTGGATGAGGAAACATGAGAGAGGAAACCAATGTAGGTCTAAAGCAAAGGAATATTCTGGAAGACGGAAAAAAAGCTAGGGGAAAGCGGATGCTAGGTACAGTGTCCGAGAAGGGCAGGCTCTCAAAGTGTGTTTACTGAAATGTGTTCGTAGCTATTATTAAAGAACGTGCGGAAATGTGTAATGTTCCAGCTCTGACAGTAATGGAATTCTGCCAACAGAAAAAGAAAATTAACAGAAAATTAATTCTCGTCCCCCTAATTATAAAGAAATCAATTCTCAACCATCTGACTGCGGGTTTTAAAATATTGTCCAAAGTCTCCAAACAATTTTTTTTTTTTTACAGTGCCCCTGTTCGCAAGAGACAACTTACCTCGTCTTTCCGCTGCAACTGCGGGAGCAGCAACATACTAAAATATTTCAAAAAGCGATACTGCAATGCATGGACCAGTTGCAATAATTACTGCCATACTTTTACACATAGAAATTAAATAATCAGGCGTTTGGTCAACTAACCTTAAACGATGCAAAGAAAAATAAAAGAAACCAATAAAAACTTTTAATTTACTATATTCAGAAAAATTATGATTTCAATGCTGATAAAATTTATACAGACTTTTAGTTATTCGACAATGCTTATATTCAATAAATACGTTTCTGGCCACAACAAAGATACGAATATTACTCTGAGTGTATCCATACTCAAATCTGACAAAATTCCTCCTGTGCACAAGCAGCCAACAACTACATGCAGTCCGCATCTCGTGGTCGTGCGGTAGCGTTCTCGCTTCCCGCACCCGGGTTCCAGGGTTCGATTCCCGGCGGGGTCAGGGATTTTCTCTGCCTCGTGATGACTGGGTGTTGTGTGATGTCCTTAGGTTAGTTAGGTTTAAGTAGTTCTAAGTTCAAGGGGACTGATGACCATAGATGTTAAGTCCCATAGTCCTCAGAGCCATTTGAACCATTTTTTTAACTACATGCAGCGAAAAGGCAAATTACAAAAAATCCTCAATTAATACCAAAGTCTCCTCTGGCGCTAGTAGCTAGATCATGGAAGGCTGCGACCTTTCATGTCGTGCGGCTTCTCTCCACCGCCACCTTTGGCCGACCAATCCCGACTACCCTCGATAACTGTTCGCTCTCTGCTACTGGCGGTAATAATTTTTATCTCAGACTCAGAGTTTGTGCATGCACACAACAGAATCATAGACGTTCAGCTTTCATAACCCCCAGCCTCACTTTTAAGAATTTTGTGAGGTGATTCTTGCCTAACATCTTGGCAAAGAGCAAACGCAAAATTCTTACATAACAAAATTGAGATAAATAGCATCAGATGTTTTGAAAAAAGTGGTTAAAGACATAAACATAAGCATAAAAAGATTACGTAAGTTATGTACATAATAGTAAATTGAAAAGCTGTAGAATATAGTCAAGAAAAAATATCATACAAGTATAATCTTGTGCATGTTAGCACTCGAACCACCTCACATTGACAGCACTTTATTTGGCAGGATAACAAAAATGTATGTATAGTTCTCATAGAGTGTAAAAACTGTCTTTTAGTTGCAGTATTAGGAGAAGGAAAGTTGCTACTCACCAGACAGCGGAGATGCTGAGTCGCACATAGATTTACACACTTAAAGTTTTCGGCCAATAGCCTTTTGTCAACAATAGACACACATACGCACACACACACACACACACACACACACACACACACACACACACTCATGCAAGCGCAACTCATACGCACGACTGCAGTCTCAGACAACTGAAACCACACTTCTTTCAGTTGAGTAGATATACGTCTTTCAGTTCAGTAGATACAAATATTATGCACAATTGCAAATATTGTAAAGAGAAAGAAATTAAATATACAAATATCATTGTGCTGGTGAGAACTCAAATTTACCTAACATTGGTGGCAGTTCATTTCGCAAGACAGAAAAATGTTATATATAGTTCCTAGATAGAACACAAATCGTCTGGCAACTGAAAACCAGGTAAAGAAACACGTTGTAGGTGCAACTTACTCAGGGACAACACACACTATATCCACTGACAACCTCACCAAAATATTAATATTTTCATCTGTCGACACAGAAGTTTCAGGTGTAAGCAGACGCAGGGACTCTGTACACACATTATATCCACTGACAACCACACCAAAAGTGATAATTTTTTCGTTTGACGACACTCAAGTTTGAGGTGTAAGCAGACTCAGGGACTCATTACACACATGTCCACTGACAACCGCACCAATGATATTTTAGTGTGTCTCTCCTTTTCTTATTCAGATACAGATGTAGTACAGAATCAGTAGTAATAGCCTAAGGCACAAGGATACCTTGTTGAGTACCAAAGAATTCATGATGATCATAAAGGCATAGATGTCGTATCCCTTTGAGAAAACAGGTTCTCATAATTGACATAGGAGATCAAAAGTCTCATATATGACACAATAACAGAAATAAATCATATTGAATAAATGAATAAGCACAAGTTATATGCACTTGAACATAAAAATCAACATTGCACGAATAGGCACATAGGCTCAGTGCTCAGTAAGTGACTCAAATGTGCATGACCACAAGTGTGGCAATCCTTGATATACAGTTGCAGATATGAAGTTTAGGCCAATCACATAGTGGCAAACTAGTTCTATAGAAATTCATTTTCTAATAACACAGTACACACTGTACCACAAAGTATATGTCTTGATCCAGAACATACAAAATATGTGAGTCATAACATTACTGAATGACATACAGATATGTCCAAAGACATTAATGGTGACATATCTACAAAAAATGTTAAAATCAGTCGTAGATCCCAGAGTTGATATACAGATAGTAGTTAAATGTCATTTAATTTATCATATAGTAGAACATTAGCATTTCTCGAAGATACATTTACATACACAGTAAAATTACTGGTGAACAATCAAAATATGAAGTTCATATAATCCAATTCCTGTGTGAGATATTTTAGGAAAATGTATATGAGTGTACATGTAATTCCTTCTTATACACTATAACTGATTTGAGCTCCAGTCAACGTAAGTTAGTGAAGAATATTCTTTTTAGTTGTCATAGCTTATTACACATTCAATCCTTGAGTAATGGGCCTATGATTATCACAAGTAATTCCTTAACATTATAAGATATTTATTTCATTTCTCAAAAATCATACTAATGTTCACGTGATGACGATAGGACAGACAATAGCAGGTAGCAACACAAGGTCAATATCGTCTTGTGTCAAATGTCAACTTGTCTGTGTGTGAAGTCTGAATTGTACAGCTATATGCCGTTAGTCACAACATTAAAATAAATACGAGATTCAAAATACATATCTTATAAAGCAACTAATAATGACATAAATTACTCTAAGATGCAACACAAAAAAGATTCATCCTCCAACTGTTCAATACTAGCTGAATGACATGGTTTATTAACTGAAAATGAAGCAAATACTCTCTCTTGAGCTTCAGTATTGCTTAATGACAAGAGGAAAAAGGTCATCCTCTTACAATCATTTACTTAGCATGAGAGAATCGGCACTGCATCACTGCTGTAGCAGAATCATAAGAGAAAGTCTGAAATAAAATTGTTGAAATAGAAAGACAATAATGTGTTGGAGTAACTTATTTTACATAATTATTTACAACGCGCATAAAAATGTAGCTGATCAACTTGCATCACGACGTAAAATTGCTACAAGCTGAAAAGAAAAGGGTTTCAAAATGCATAACACATTTACATACACGTCTTGAATCAAAGTTTTTAGCACGACTGGGTACTTCTGGAATGTCTCGTTCTCTATAAAGGTCCACTGCAACACTCGTATTGTTAGAATGTAACTCGCTCGCTGCGTACGTTCTACACTGACGTATAAAATAGTTTTAGTTCCTACAAATGCACAGAGCTCTATGTTCTTTTCATTACTTATGCAATAAAGAATAATTCAATTATGGTCATGCCACACACAAAAATGTGCAATGAATGTAAACAGTAATAAGTAGAAAAACAATTTTTTCTTACCGAGACAATTTCATTCCAAAACTTCGAAAAGCCAGAAAATTCATTTCACGCATGCATCACATAATTCAGAAGTAGATTTTTTTTTCTTTTTTCGTAAGAGTATCGATGCTCATTAGTGGACGGATACGGCCACACATGCACTATTATCTCCAAATAGGTGAAAAGTAATGAGTCAGCTGCACGCGCTGGTGTTTTGTACAGGTAAAAGTTTCGTGTTTTCTAGAGTTTACGATGTTTATAGCAGTTGTTCAAAATGGTTCAAATGGCTCTTAGCACTATAGGACGAAACTGCGGGGGTCATCAGTCCCCTAGAACTTAGAACTACTTAAACCTAACTAACCTAAGGACATCACACACATCCATGCCCGAAGCAGGATTCGAACCTGCGACCGCAGCGGTCGCGCGGTTCCAGACTCCAGCGCCTAGAACCGCTCGGCCACCCCGGCCGGCTATAGCAGGTTTGATTGGTATCTCAAACTGTAATTCATTTTCTTTCTATAATCGATGACTCTTAACGTCATACTAAATCTCGTTAGAAGCAACAAAACTTCAATAGTGCTGTCCTCAGAAATCCTTTCATGACAAAATAAATCTACTGTGAAGATATCACTCTAACTCTATCTTCGAATAAAGTGTGCACAACCAAAACCACCATGTATCGAGTACTGCTGTGGGTTGCTTCGTTTAAAAAGTGTAGTTTCCTTATCTTGTATTGTTCCACAAATAGCTGCAAAAAGTGCTTCCTCACTAACTCACATTTAATGTCTCGCCTGACTTCCTATGAACAACATATTTAATTAACCTTCAGCATAATATCCTACGAATCATAGTCCACTTAATATAATGTACCATAACTCCACCAAAAATATACAATAGTTGCACAATAATAACCCATATTAACATCATAAGCCTCACATGGCAATGCTAAAGCAAAATTCCTCATTTAATTCCATGTCTATATCGTAAAGTATTCTCTAGATTCTTCATGTGTTTGCATACAACTCCGAAATTAACATTCTTCAAAAATACTTCATAAATAGCAGTCAAAAATGTTCGTAGTTAAACTACTGCCCTTCAGAAATACCTACCTTTCTCAATTCAGAACTATTGATACAGTCTCTCGTTCAAAATAAAGTCAGCAGTTATAATTTTACAATCCATGACCTACTTCACAAAATATCTTCCTACAGTTAAAGTCATCTTATGCACTTTCCTCAAAAATAACACTGTATTCTGTCTGGTAAAGGTTAAAGCAAAGTGAACATCACAAGTTACCACAAGATAGAAAAAACTTCATTATATGTGCGAACTATCTTCCTGAAGAAAAAAAATGAGTATCTCAGAACCACACAACCAAGTCTACTCTACTATACCAAGATCTCAAAAGAAAAATTCCATACTCGAGAAATATGACAGTAAGAGATACATTAACAAACATCCAGCTTAGATGAATAGTATGAAACAGCGCAGAAAGTTTAAGTACGAAAATGCACTGTAACAGCTGAGGCACGTACGCTCGCCACTGCGTATGTTTACCAAAGTACAGTAAACTCCCTAGGGTACTATTTGTAAACTTCCATGTTCGGTACATGATAAAGACATCTTGATTTATGTATGCCTATGGTTTCAAGTTCCATGGTATTGTATGTGCGATTCGCCGTATGTTAAACGAACCTTCATACACCAAGAAAAACTTGCTGCTTAAAGACTTTCCTTTATGAGATAAACGATGCTATTTGAGCATCACTTTCTGACCTATCTATTAACTCTTGATGTTCACTCGTGGATTCTGTAGCTTCTTCCTTTTCTCTGGGGCTTTCTTTATGTTTTTAAATGCTAAATTAATTATTTCACGGTGTCATAAACGTCGTTGTGTAGAGAAGGATACTGTTTTATACAATCTGGTGATGGTTTATTCTCTAGTATAAGGAATGGAGGTTACAGTTGTAGAATCATTCGTTAGTTCGTTAATGATGGTTTGAAAATCGAATAGATGTTAATCCCTACTTCTGTGTTAACAATAGCAATAAATCTGCAAAGTTTACCTAATTCTTTCATAATGCGCTCTGAAGGCTTACAAGATAGCATAAAACGTGATATAAACATTGGTCAAATTCTCCTACGTCTCGAAGATTTTAGCCATATGTTAGAACGAAACTATGGGCCATTATCCGAAATTACCTTGTCAGTTCGTCCTACTTTTTTTTAGAAAATTCTTTACGAATGCTGTAGAAACAGATTTTGCAGTGACTTTCCGTAAAGGGGCAAATGACAAATTTTGTGGGCAGTCCAACAGCTACAATAAAAAATGAATGGCCATGTTTAGATTTCTCAAGAGGACCGAGAATATCAACAGCAGCTAATTCTCTTAGTCTCACAGGAATCATTGAAAATAGGGGTGTTCTGTGCGTAATGATAGATGGGTTTGCCTTTAAGTACAGTTTGCATTTCGCTAAGATAATATGAATTCGCTTTTTCCATATTCTTTTAACTGCGATAAAATGTTTGTGATCAAAACCATCATTTTTCTGAACGGGTGAGTTTTCTCTCATATCGTAACTCGCATTCAGTCATTGTGTGCTGAAAACACATCACGTTTACGAGAGAAGTGATGAGCATTTTCAAAATGAGAATGATGGAATACTGTTGGTATTGTTAACGCAACTGATCTTTTCTTCGATACTGACAAGCTGTTACTGTATCTTTGTTACGTCACATTTATTTTGCTGATTAATCGTCATGTGCCTTTCCATAAAACGTTGTACAGACATCAGTGAATGGAACCGTCTGAGTATCGTTTGACCTTTTTATATGAATTATTGTTAATTTGCGTCACTCTCTTCGATAATTCTTCGACTCGCTTTGCAAGCAAGCATCAATTGATTTTACTCTTTGAAATTTCGGTGTTAGTCTGCAACCGTAATGACTAACTTTTGTGCTAATTTCTCTATTTGCAATTCCTGTTGTGACGTATTTTGTCTCGTCCCAACAATATCAACAGATTGTACTTGATGAAGTCTAAACTCAAGATAACTAATATCTGACTTGAGTTCCTCACGTACCCGAATTTTCAACCGTTCTGACATTTCCTGGAGTTTACTGTTTAAAATGTCACTAATCTCATCCCGAAACAATTTGAAGACATATTCCTGTAACTTGACATTTTACTCTTGTTTGCTACTAGATTCGTTGATCACATCATTTATATCGTCACTGGATTTTTTAATCTCACAAAGCTATTATTAATTGCATAACATTACTACTGAAGGAGGGCAAGACATAATTATTTTGATCTGTATAAGTAGAAGCAATATCTCAATCTCTCGTAACAAAATCGAACTGTGTTTGGATATTTTGCTCGCCTGAATTGCATGTAGTTCGCTGAAGTTCATCACGCATGATCGGCAAATTACAGCCTATACTTCGATTATTCACAGCATTTTTTTTTTTTAAAGTTCCCTGGCTTCAATGTCCTGAGAAGAATTTTCTACACTATATCTCAAATTTTCCGAAACTTCATTTGAAGCTACTTCTACTATCTTGTCCATTCCTGTCTGTGCTCTAGGTTTCAATGTCGTTGTAGCACTACAGAAAATAGCACAAAATTGCAAAACAACTATCTTAACACAAAACTGTTAACTTCACTGTTACAAAATAAATACTGAACTACAGAATTTCTGAAATAAAAGTTTTGAATTAATGCAAAGCAGCGCGCAAGCAACAGAAAATGGTATGCAACAACTTCTGCCTAAGTACTATTGCATAAAATTTTGCAAATGCAGTAGCAAGACGAAGCATCTCTAAATACGAAACCGTCCAATGAAACGAAATCCTGGTACGCAGGTCGACAGATGAAACAAGTAAGGGAATGTGGAAAAAAGAAGAGAGAGTGAGAGAGAAATTTGAACAGAAAGTTAATTATTTGTCCCCCGAATTATAAAGAAGACAAGAGGATTCAATAGTGGAGTCAAGAGGATTCAATAGTGGCGGAGCTACTGAAGCTAGCAAAAAATGAAACTCTAGATGTACTTGTGCTACTTATTGGGGAGATCTGGAGAACTGGGATGATACCAACTGAATGGCAGTCAGCTTTAGTACATCCCCTGCACAAAAAAGGCGATAAAAAGAATGTCAATAGCTATAGGAGCATCTCATTAGTATGTGTTCCACATAAGATTATCTCCAAACAATACAGAAAAGAATAGAAGGTCATCTTGACCAACTGACTGGGGAATATCAATCTGGTTTCCGAAAGAGCGGTTCTTGCCCAGAACAGATCTTTAACCAGAAGGACATCATCAGCTAAAAAAAAAAAAAATTCTCGATGACGTAACTATGTGGTCGTGCTTGTTTATTTTCGTGAGGCATATTAGTCCATCGACCGAGAGCCGTTAACGAATGTGTTGGAAGAGTTTGGATGATGCATCAAGAACGGTGATCAAAACAAACTGTAACTAATATATTGTTAAGAATCGAAATTTATGGGTGAGATGTCAGAACAAGAACAGGAATTAGACACTTCAGAACAAGAACAAGAGTTTGACACTAAAATGAAATGAGGCTCAACTCGACTTTTTTTTTTAAGTCAATTCTCAACCATCTGACTGCGAGTTTTAAAATATCACATAAAAGTCTCCTAACAACTGTTCGGCAATGCTCCTGTACGAAAGAGACAACTTACCTCGCCTTGCCGCTGCAACTGCGTGAGCAGCAACATGCTACGATATTTCAAAAAGCAATACTGCGATACATGCAGAGTGCAATGCATGGACCAATTACAATAATTACTGCCATACTTTTATACATAGAAATTAAATGATCACAAGGCGTTTGGTCAACTAACCCTAAACGATGTAAAGAAAAATAAAAGAAACCAATAAAAAATTTAATTTATTATATTCAGAAAATTGATGATTTAAATACTGACGAACTTTATACAGACTTTAAATTATTCAACATTGTCTATACTCAATAAACACGTTTCTGGCCACAATAATGATACGAATATTGTTCTGAGCGTAAACATACAAGTGTCACTCCAAAAGAAATGCACACTATTTTTGTAAAAATACAGTTCTCATTCTGCATGTGTGAAAGTTTTACAGTGTGTAGATACATCCTTCCCGCTTGTTTTCAAACTTAGTTCAACCTGTTCCCGTGAGTGGCGCCGTCACAGCATGTCTTCAAGATGGTTGCTACACTTGACGTTCGTCAGAAGCAACGTGCTGTCATAGAATTCCTCTGCTGTGAAAACGAGGCAGTGGGAAACATCCACAAGAGGTTGAAAAAGGTATTGGAGATGCTGCTGTCGATCGCAGTACAGTTAGTCGGTGGGCAAGCAGGTTGCGCGATCATAGCAGGCACGACAACACTGGGGATTGTCCCCGCAGCGGCAGGCGTACTGCAGACGCTCCAGACAATGTGGAGAGAGTTAACGAATTGGTGACTGCTGACAGACGCATTACAGTGAACTAATTGTCACGCTACCTTGGGACAGGGGAAGGAAGTGTTTGCAGAATAATGAAAGTGTTGGCTTTAAAAATGATTTGTGCCAGGTGGGTTCCCAGGATGTTAACAATGGCTCACAAAGAAACAAGAAAAACGGTATGCAGAGAACTTTTAGAACAGTGCAAGAATGGTGGAAATGAATTTCTTGGAAGAATTGTGACTTAATGAAACATGGCTCCATCATTTTTCATCAGAAACGAAGAGGCAATCAATGGAGTGTCATCATGCAAATTCACCCAAGGAAAAAAAATTCAGAACCACACCTTCTGCTGGAAAAGTTATGGCTACGGTGTTTTTCGATTCCGAAGGACTCTTGCTTGTGGACATCATGCCAAGTGGAACCACCATAAATTCTGATGCATATGTGACGACACGGAAGAAACTTCAATCTCGACTGAGTCGCGTTCGACCACATCGGCAAAAGCAGGATGTTTTGCTGTGGCACGACAATGCACGGCCACATGTCAGTCAGAAAACCATGGAAGCGATCACAAAACTCGGGTGGACAACACTGAAATACCCACCTTACAGTCCTGACCTGGCTGCAAGTGACTATCACCTCTTTGGGAAACAGAAAGACTCTCTTCGTGGAACAAGGTGTGAAGATGATGACTCCCTTGTGCTCCGACAAGTTGGTCCAGAATTTTACCGTGTGGCTGTACAGGTTCTGTTTCCAAGATGGCTTAAGGCAGTTGAGAGGGATGGAAATTATGTAAAGAAATTAAAATATTGTTCCTAAAGGATGTATCTACACACTGTAACACTTTCAAACATGTAGAATAGAAGATGGAATTTAAAAAAAAATAGTGTGCCTTTCTTTTGGAGTTTCCCTCGTACATAAATCTGACAAAATCTCCCCAGTGACGTCGCGCGGCTTCTCTCCACCGCACCCTGCGTCCGACTCCCCTCGACAACTGCTCTCTCGCTACTACTCGCGATAATAATATCTCACAGCTTTTGTATGCACACAGCAGAATCATAGACGTCCAACTTTGAATATGAAGGGCATCCCGGAGCAGCGAAAACAGAGTCGGCGCAGAAGTTATAAAAAGCTCTAGTGGGTGCAACACTGAGCAGCCTCGTGAGGGTAGCAGCCGCTACGGATGAGACGATAAAGACTTCGGCCACGAGCAGACGGTGGTACCCGGGCAGACACAATTGCAACTGTTAGATAAGCAGCAACTTTTCCTTTTCATTTGAATAGTAGTTAACAGAGACAGCCAAAGGACCAGTGATTGATTATTTAGGTCAAGGAACCAGTGACTGAATAGTAAGGGCCAAAGGACCAGTGATCAATTATTTAGGCCAAGTGGCCAATGATCCAGTAGTTCACAGAACAAGTGATAGCAAAGACACTTTTCTCTGTCGACAGTGATAAAGCACAAGAAGCACCATGAGATCTGGCTGATCCTGAAGGGACTTGTAAGAAACTATATAGAAGAAAGGGAAAGGGCCTGACATCTCACATATATTTTGTGTTAATCGTCAAATAAATTGGTTCAAGGGAAAAGTTGTACCTCACTACTATATGCTCTCTTATGCCCCCTGTCACAAGAAATTGTCAGTTGTACCTAGACTCCCCATACCCTCTTAAGTAGCCAAGGAGATTATATTCCCTCTCATCTCTTATAAAGATTCATTGAAGTAATGAGGGACTCACAGTCTCGTTAACGTCCTGATCGCGCCCCGCAGGCCGTACCACTATTTTGGCAACATGGAACTGTGCCGGGACGCGACAACACGTCTCATCGGCAGTATGGTTTTTGGAGAACACCTCTTTCTCATTTGCGCGATCCAAAACCTCTTCACAGACTGCGAGGCGAAGTTCTTTCCGTCCTTGACTCATGAGCCGTGGAACAAAGTTAACGGCAACACGACGCGTTCCAAGATGCTCTGTGAAGATTTCATGACGTGATCCAACTGAAATGTTACATTCTTCAACATTATCTCAGACAGTCAGTCTTCAACTGGCACGAACAATTTCGTTGACGTTCCTGACATGAGCTTCGTCGGTAGATGTTGAAGGTCGTCTTGAACGAGGGTCATCTTTAACATTCGTCCGACCATTTTTAAATCGTGTGAACCATTCGTAACACCGAGTACGGCTTAAGCACTCATCACCGTAGGGTTCCTGCAACATTTGCTGTGTCTTTTAAAGGTTTTCTTGACTTCAACGCAAAATGTAATGCATACGCGTTGCTCGTCTAACTCTGCCATTTCGAAATTTGCAAACTGTGCGACACAACGTTCTACCCAATAGAGCACTCAAAAATAACCAACAGGGATACAACAATGAAACTTCCGACAGTCACACATTAAACACCGATGTGTGCAGGGATCCGCTTAAATTTTGATTTATAATCACCACTGGAGGCCGAAAACTTCCGGCATAAGAAGTTACCCTCATCCTGCCAACGGCCTTGTCAAAGGTGACGGAGGAGCGGACAGAGGTTCAGGGCACTATCTTGTCTTTAAGGTGGGAAACTGCCTCTAAAGGCGGAAGAGTCGGCAATGGTCAACGGCTTGAGGATGCAGAAGGGAACGGGAACAACTGCATTAAAGACACCTAACGTGCATCCGCAGGACATGTGGTCTGCAACTGAAAAATTTTCATGACGGTCTCTCCATTGGCAAAATATTCAGTAATAGTCCTCCATTCGGAACTCCGGGTGCCAAGGAAGAGGTGAACATGACGAAAAGGTTGAATGACTAACGAAAAAAATAACATTCTATGAGTTGGGGAGTGAAATGTCAGAAACTTGGACGTCGTAAGAAAGCTAGAAAAACTGAAAATGGAAATTCAAAGGCTAAATCTAGATATAGTAGGACAGTGAAGCGAAATGGGAAGAAGGTAAGGATTCCTGGTCAGAAGAGTGTAGGGTAATATTAACAGCAGCAGGGCTAAATCTAGATATAGTAGGACAGTGAAGCGAAATGGGAAGAAGGTAAGGATTACTGGTCAGAAGAGTATAGGGTAATATCAACAGCAGCAGAAAATGGTATAACTGGAGTAGGATTCGTTATGAGTAGGAAGGTAGGACAGAGAGTGTGTTACTGTGAACAGTTCAGTGATAGAGTTTTTCTTATCAGGACCGACAGCAAACCAACACAGACAACGATAGTTCAGATATACATGGGCTACGTCGCATGCTGAAGAGGAAGAGAGAGACAAAGTATACGAGGATATTGAAAGGATAATTCAGTATGTAAGGGGAGAAGAAAATCTAACAGTCGTGGGGGACTGGAATGCAGTTGTAATGGAAGGATTAGAAGAAGCGGTTACAGGAGAATGAGCTTGGGCCAAGGAATGAGACAGTAGAAAGGCCGGGTGATAAGGGAAGATTTCAGTTAGGGTACACCATGGTCAGGCAGAAGATTAATACATCAGATACTAGACTGCAAGGCGCACCCAGAAGCAGACCACATTTCAGTAGTTATGAAAAGTAGCCTGAAGTTAAAGAGATTAGTCAGGAAGAATAGGTAAGCAAAGAATTGGGATACGCAAGTATCAAGGAATAACGAGATACGCAGACGATATCTAAGCATATAGATACAGCAATAAGGAATAGTTCAAGAGCAAATACAGTTGAAGAGGAATGGATAACTCTAACAAGGCTATCACAGAAGTTGAAGGGAAAAGAAACATAGGTACAAAGAAGGAAACTGCGAAGAAATCATGGGTAACAGAAGAAATACTTCAGTCGATCGTTGAAAGAAGGAAGCACAAAAACATTAAGGGATATTCAGGAATAAACAGATACAAGTCGCCGACGAATGAAACAATAATAGGAAGAGCAGGGAAGCTAAGAAGAAATGGCTACATGAAGAATGTGATTAAACTGAAAAAGAAGTGGTTATTGAAAGGACATACTCAGCATACAGAAAAATTAAAACAACCTTCGGTGAAAATAAAATTGAGGGTGGTAACTTTAAGAGTGCAACTGTAATTCCACTGCTAAATGCAGAGGAGAGAGCGGATAGGTGAAAAGAGAACACTGAAGGCCCATATGAGAGGGAAGATTTGCCTGATGTGACAGAAGAAGAAACAGGAGTTGATCTGGAGGAGATAGGGGATCAACTATTAGAATTTAAGAGAGCTTTGGAGGACTTAAGATCAAATAAGGCACAAGCGCTAGATAACATGCCATCAGAATTTCTAAAATATTTGGGGGAAGTGGCAACAAAACTGTTATTCACGATGTTGTGTCGAATGTATGAATCTGGCGACATACCATCTGACTTTCGGAAAAAATATTATTCACGAACTTCCGAAGACTCCAAAGAGCTAACAAGTGCGAGAATTTTGCCACAATTAGTTTAACAGCTCATGCACCCGAGTTGCTGACGAGAATAATGTACTGAGGAATGGAAAAAGGAAATGCAGGATATGTTAGATGTCGATCAGTTTGGATTTAGGAAAGGTATAGGCAAGACTTCTGGTCAGGTGACTACAGGGTTATAAACACAAAATCAAATAGGGGTAATGCAGGAGTAGATTTAATAATGAATAGGAAAATTGGAATGCGGGTAAGCTACTACAAACAGCATAGTGAACGCATTATTGTGGCCAAGATAGATACGAAGCCCACACCTACTACAGTAGTACAAGTTTATATGCCAACTAGTTCTGCAGATGACGAAGAAATTGAAGAAATGTATGATCAAATAAAAGAAATCATTCAGATAGTGAAGGGAGATGAAAATTTAATAGTCATGGGTGATTGGAATTCGGTAGTAGGAAAAGGGAGAGAAGGCAACGTAGTAGGTGAATATGGACTGGGACAAAGAAATGAAAGAGGAAGCCGCCTGGTAGAATTTTGCACAGAGCACAACTTAATCATAGGTAACACTTGGTTCAAGAATCATAAAAGAAGGCTGTATACATGGAAGAAGCCTGGAGATACTAAAAGGTATCAGATAGATTATATAATGCTAAGACAGAGATTTAGGAACCACGTTTTAAATTGCAAGACATTTCCAGGGGCAGATGTGGACTCTGACCACAATATATTGGTTATGACCTGTAGATTAAAATTGAAGAAACGGCAAAAAGGTGGAAATTTAAGGAGATGGGACATGGATAAACTAAAAGAACCAGTGGTTGTACAGAGGTTCAGGGAGAGCATAAGGGACCAAATGACAGGAATGGGGGAAAGAAATACAGTAGAAGAAGAATGGGTAGCTCTGAGGGATGAAATAGTGAAGGTAGCAGAGGACCAAGTAGGTAAAAAGACAAGGGCTAGTAGAAATCCTCGGATAACAGAAGGAATATTGAATTTAATTGATGAAAGGAGAAAATATAAAAATGCAGTAAATGAAGCAGGCAAAAAGGAATACAATCGTCTCAAAAATGAGATCGACAGGAAGTGCAAAATGGCTAAGCAGGGATGGCTAGAGGACAAATGTATGGATGTAGCGGCTTATCTCACTAGGGGTAAGACAGATATTGCCTACAGGAAAATTAAAGAGACCTTTGGGGATAAGAGAACCACTTGTATGAACATCAAGAGCTCAGATGGAAACCCAGTTCTAAGCAAAGAAGGGAAAGCAGAAAGGTGGAAGGAGTATATAGAGGGTCTATACAAGTTCGATGTACTTGAGAACAATATTATGGAACTGGAAGAGAATGTAGATGAAGATGAAATGGGAGACACGATACTGCGTGTAGAGTTTGACAGAGCACTGAAAGACCTGAGTCGAAACAAGGCCCCCGGAGTAGACAACATTCCATTGGAAGTACTGACGGCCTTGGGAGAGCCAGTCCTGACAAAACTCTACCATCTGGTGAGCAAGATGTATGAGACAGGCGAAATACCCTCAGACTTCAAGAAGAATATAATAATTCCAATCCCAAAGAAAGCAGGTGCTGATAGATGAGAAAATTACCGAACTATCAGTTTAATAAGTCACAGCTGCAAAATACTCACGCGAATTCTTTACAGACGAATGGAAAAACTAGTAGAAGCCGACCTCGGGGAAGATCAGTTTGGATTCCGTAGAAATGTTGGAACACGTGAGGCAATACTGACTTATATTAGAAGCTAGATTAAGGAAGGGCAAACCTACGTTTCTAGCATTTGTAGACTTAGAGAAAGCTTTTGACAATGTTGACTGGAATATTCTCTTTCAAATAATGAAGGTGGCAGGGGTAAAATACAGGGAGCGAAAGGCTATTTACAATTTGTACAGAAACCAGATGGGTGTTATAAGAGTGGAGGGACATGAAAGGGAAGCAGTGATTGGGAAGGGAGTGGGACAGGGTTGTAGTTTCTCCCCGATGTTATTCAATCTGTATATTGAGCAAGCAGTAAAGGGAACAAAAGAAAAATTTGGAGTAGGTATTAAAATCCATGGAGAAGAAATAAAAACTTTGACGTTCGCCGATGACATTGTAATTCTGTCAGAGACAGCAAAGGACTTGGAAGAGCAGTTGAACGGAATGGATAGTGTCTTGAAAGGAGGATATAAAATGAACATCAACAAAAGCAAAACGAGGATAATGGAATGTAGTCGAATTAAGTCGGGTGATGCTGAAGGAATTAGATTAGGAAATGAGACACTTAAAGTAGTAAACGAGTTTTGCTAGTTGGGGAGCAAAATAATTGATGATGGTCGAAGTAGAGAGGATATAAAATGTAGACTGGCAATGGCGAGGAAAGCATTTCTGAAGAAGAGAAATTTGTTAACATCGAGTATATATTTAAGTGTTAGGAAGTCATTTCTGAAAGTATTTGTATGGAGTGTAGCCATGTATGAAAGTGAAACATGGACGATAAATAGTTTGGACAAGAAGAGAATAGAAGCTTTCGAAATGTGGTGCTACAGAAGAATGCTGAAGATTAAATGGGTAGATCACATAACTAATTAGGATGTATTGAATAGGATTGGGGAGAAGGGAAGTTTGTGGCACAACTTGACCAGAAGAAGGGATCGGTTGGTAGGACATGTTCTGAGGCATCAAGGGATCACCAATTTAGTATTGGAGGGCAGCGTAGAAGGTAAAAATCGTAGAGAGAGACCAAGAGATGACTACACTAAGCAGACTCAGAAGGATGTGGGTTGCAGTGGGTACTGGGAGATGAAGAAGCTTGCACAGAATAGAGTACATGAAGAGCTGCATCAAACCAGTCTCAGGACTGAAGACCACAACAACAACAACATAGGCACCAGAGAGGCGTCCGCCTGCTTAGCTTAGCAACGTGCTCGCCACCCATGCAAGCAGGCCCGAGTTCGATTCCCGGCCGGGTTGGAGATTTTCTCCGCTCGTGGACATGGTGTTGTGTTGTCCTCATCGTCATTTCATCCTCATCGCTGGCATGCAAGTCTCCCAATGTGGCGGCAACTGAAATAAGTCTTGCACTTGGCAGCTGAACTTCCCAGGATGGGGCCTCCCGGCCAGCAATGCCATATGCTCATTTCCATTTCTAGCAAAGAGGCAATTCTGACGTTGCAGTTGATAGTGGAAGCCATACAAAAAAAAAGAACTCAAGAAACTTTCACAGGATTTGTCGACGTGGAAGAAGCGTTCGACATTGTAAAATGCTGCAAGACGTTCGAACTCCGAGAAAAATAGGGGTAAGCTATAGGGAGATACGGGTAATATACAGATGAAGTTAAGGATTTCTACTTCGCAGGCAGCTAAACAACCGATGATGGACGGAACAAGGAGGACATCAAAAGCAGACTAGTACCGGCGAAAAGGGCATTCCTGGCCAAGAGAAGTCTACTAGCATCAAACATAGACCTTCATTTGAGGAAGTGAGAATGTTCGTCTGGAGCACAGCATTGTATGGTAGTGAAACATGAGCTGTGGGAAAATTGGAACAGAAGAGAATCGAGGTATTTGAGATGTGGTCCTACAGAGAATGTTGAAAATTGCGTGGACTGATAAGGTAAGGAATGAGGAAGTTCTGCGCAGAATCGGAGAGGAAAGGAATATGTGGAAAACACTGACAAGGAGAAGGGACGGATTGGTAGGACATCTGTTAAGACATCAGGGAACTACTTCCATGATACTAGAGGAAGTTGTAGAGGGCAAAAACGGTAGAGGAAGACAGAGATTGGTGTACCTCCTCTAAATAATTGATGATGTAGTTTGCAAGTGCTACTATGAGATGAAGAGGTTCGCACAGGAGACGAATTCGTTGCGGGCCGCATCATCAAACCAGTCAGAAGACTGATGACTCAAAAAAAAAAGAATGAAAGAAGCCTAAAACGTACCGTGAAATATATCACCTTTGGTCGCCCAATCCTATATTGCCTTGTAACGGGCTCAAAAATGCAGCTGGTCTCGAAGCAAATTCAAGGGGCTTGCCGTTCTATGGTGTCTCTCTGACAGACTGCGCGGTCCATTTAACTGGAACAGGATCGAGTACAGGCCTGTCTGCAGCACCCGGTAGCTCTGAGGTGACTCTACTAGAAACAGTTCGAAATGCTCCATGCGGCAGCATTCCCTCCTCCCGCAACGTTAACATGTTATACTAGCCGCTAAGGTATGCCGCCTAGAGTACGACCGATATTGATATTTCAGCAGCAATCATAATACTTTTGCTTCATTTGCATATTTGTTTTGACGGTAAAAATTCGGAGGAAATATATACTCATCAGCATAACTGCATTTTATATTTTTGTCGGTCGTGAATAAAGAAAGTCGGGAACCCAGGCGCCGAGATACGGAATTTTCTCCGTTGATACTTCAGTGCAACACCTAACATTAAATGCCATAGGACGCAATTGTTGGAATGCATTCCAGTAACCGTGCTTCCTACCAAACAGTAGATCGTAAGGGCTGGTAGTTGTGATAGAAGGCACGAAATGCAGCGACTTCTACGGAGTTTAGCTTCAGCGTTTGAGCTACTGTGGACTGGGCATAATCTTTTAGACCCGTTTTCTGTCGTTTGTTTTCTCATAGCTCTGCGGCTCGATTGGGGTTTCCCCAAAATCGCCGTTGCATCAGAAATATTTCTGAAATACTTGAGTGCGGGCAGCATGTCACGCACACAAATCATAACATAAGTGGTTATAATCACTTGCAAATTTATCATAGTGCGGTCAGTTCTTTCCCGCAGACAGTACCACTTCTGTTAAAGTTTATGTATGCGACTTACGCTATCCAAGCGCAGACATGTCATAAATCATCCCATGTAACTTTAGAAAATGGACAGCTTAAGCTAACCGAAACTGGTTGTAACATTGCTGTATTATTTTTAGTAAGTAATATTACGCTTTGCAAACACGCGTAGCAAGGAATATTTCATTTCATTCTGTGAAAATAAGCTATTAGGGGAGCCAACCTCCTGCTGGACTAACCACAGAAGGGCATCGATTATCCGAACTAATTAGGGGAAATCGGTGTTCGAAAACTAGTTAATGTGGACAATCTAACTGTATACAGTAGAGCCTTGTTTATACATTTTTGAAGGTGGAGGATAAAATAAACGTACAACTGAGGTTAACGTTAAAATGAAACTACTTAATATATTCGTATTAACTTTAAATGCATGCAAACGCAAGATACATAGACTTTGCAATAGTAGATACACTATGTAATCAAAAGTATCCGGACACCCCCAAAAACATACGTTTTTCATATTAGGTGCATTGTGCTGCCACCTACTGCCAGGTACTCCATATCAGCGACCTCAGTAGTAATTAGACATCGTAAGAGAGCAGTACGGTGATCTCCGCGGAACTCACGAACTTCGAACGTGGTCAGGTGATTGGGGGGGGGGCACTTGTGTCATACGTATGTACGCGAGATTTCCACACTCCTAAAGCTCCCTAGATCAACTATTTCCGATGTGATAGTGAAGTGGAAATGTGAAGGGAGACGTACAGCACAAAAGCCTAAAGGCCGACCTCGTCTGTTGACTGACAGGAGGGTTGTAATGTGTAATAGGCACACATCTATCCAGACCATCACACAGAAATTCTAAACTACATCCGGATCCACTGCAAGTACTATGAAGGTTAGGCGGTAGGTGGGAAAAAGGATTTCATGGTCGAGCGGCTGCTAATAAGCCACACATCACGCCAGAAAATGCCAGACGACACCCCGCTTGGTGTAAGGAGCGTAAACACTGAACGATTGAACAGTGGAAAAACGTTGTGTGGAATGATGAATCACGGTACGCAATGTGGGGATCCGATGGCATGGTGTGGGTCTGCTGCGCGGGATTAGCCGAGCGGTCTAGGGCGCTGCAGTCATGGGCTGGGCGGCTGGTCCCGGCGGAATTTCAGGTACTCCTTCGAGCATGGATGTATGTGTTTGTCCTTATGATAATTTAAGTTAAGTAGTGTGTAAGCTTAGGGACTGATGACCTTAGCAGTTAAGTCCCATAAGATTTCGCGCACATTTGAACATTTTTGCTGTAGGTCTGGTGAATGCCCGGTGAACGTCATCTGAAAGCGTTTGTAGTTCCAACCCAATGTTGAAGAGCAATTCGGGGTTGGCGATTAAATCTTTCAACACGATCGAGCACCTGTTCATATGCACGGCCTGTGACGGAGTGGTTGACATGACAATAACATCCCTGTAATGGAATGGAATGGACAGATTCTTGACCTGAATCCTATAGAACACGTTTGGGATGTTTTGGAACGCCGACATCGTGCCAGGTCTTATCGACCGACATCGATACCTCTCCTCAGTGCAGCACTCCGTGAAGAACTGGCTGCAGCTCCTTAAGAAACCTTCCAGCATCTGACTGAACGTATGTCTGTGAGAGTAGAAGCTGTCATCACGGCTAAGTGTGGACTAATACAATATTGAATTCCAGCGTTACTGATGGAGGGCGCCATGAATTTGTAAGTCATTTTCAGCCAGGTCTTTGGATACGTTTGATCACATATTGTAGGTACTTCTCTGGAGAGGTCATAGTCCAGCAGTTAGGAAACTTTGATGATGCACTAAGCTAATTATTTTCTTGAAACTAAATAACATTAAATACTATTTGTTTGTCAGTGCCTTTAGGCACTTTTTTCACAAAATAACATAAATATGAGATCGGCTATACTAAATAAGAATACTTTTTTTAGGTACATGCACCAAAGAGCTAATAAAAAATAAATATGCCTCGAGGAGTTCATACATCTAAAAGAAAAATTGAATTTCAGGCAAAAATAAAAAAGAAAGAAACAGGCTAGAACTGACACACTTCAGAGCATGTCTGGCACCACATTCAGGTATGTTACAAATACTGATGATAGCCAAACTTCATCAACAGAAACTGATTCTGACGTTCATGCAAGGAACGTTTCACATAATATCAGCTCATCGTTTGAAGGTAACTGCGACAATACAGATATAATGATAACCAGAGAAGAAGACGAATCAGAAAAAAATATTGAAAATGACTGTGATAATACTGATAATGTTATTAGTATGGAAAACTGTAATAACATAAATGAATGACTGTAGGACTTGAGAAATATTTCCCATTTGAGCATACCTGTTACTGATAATGTTCTCATTGCGATTATAAAAAAAGAATTAAACATTTCCAAAGCAGAGAAGGGCCATTTGGCACAGTATCTAGGCACGGATCAAAAACAAAAGATGATTTGCGGTATCTTTCAAAGGAATGGTTCTATAAGGCGATGCCTACTGGTGAAAAACTTCTTTGGTTTTGGATGGTTTACTCTCCATCAACTAATAACTTCTAGTGCTTCTGCTGTCGTTTGTTTATTATTACCAGTAGAACAAATGCAAGATGTACATTTGTGTCAGCATTTCAGAAAACTGAATCCTAAAGTGGCCGACAGTGAAACTACAAATGAACACCTGGAAAATCGTTGTAAATGAGACTAAAAGTGCATAAAACACTAGAATACACAGCCTTGCAATTAATGGATACTGAAAAACTGAAATGGAAGCATCTTTTATTAAGGTTGAGCCGGTGGGTTTCTGGCGCCAGGCGATATCGATTCTTACTTCCATCTTTGATAGTTGTCTCTGTGCCTTGTTCTCTTTGCGTCTTTGAGGCAGGCTATTTATGGTGAAGTGCGTGAGCAAGTCATGGAGGGTGGGTCCACTCATGAGTCGAGTCAGTCTGTGACGTAACGTGCTTGCGATGTTGTCGTTGTGAGGAGTTGGTGACACCATGTCACGTGGCACGGCCGTATACCGTGGGGAACAGTTGAGTTGGAGCAACGAGCCGCTGCCGGAAAGTATTAAAGTTCTATTGACACGGATGGCCAGTGGCGACCAGGATTTGCTAATACCTCGAGAGCTATGTGGATGGATGGCGTAGGAATTTCACACGAAGAAGAAAAAATTAATCGCCAAGCTTTCGTGTTGGGTTCCTCCTCCTATATATAGTGAAAATTATTCTGTATTTAAGGACTGTTGACTGTTGGAGTTGCTCGTGCTAGTGGCCAGCAAAACATTCACTGCAGTGGTGGCGGGCGAGTTATGTTCTGGAACGGCCATGAAAGTATGTTACTAAAGTGGCTAGAAACAGCGCCTCGCATTTGTAAGTTTGGATTTGGTGCTTAGTGGGACGCTGAAGGTAGCTGGTTCACTTGAACGTCATTTCTTAATTTAGTTACAGATTTAGAATTTTATGGTTTTACGAATTAGTGGTAGTTGTTGTTTCTTAATAATTTCTTGTGTGTATGGAAGGCAAATGGCCATGATAAATATACGTCACATTGTGTTTTATGTTTGGATAGAGGCCGTGTGTGTTTTGGTCTGTGGCCATAGGGACCGTGCTTATTGCATTAGTTTTCTACTGCAATTTCAGATACCAGTTTGAAGGTTGATTGTCACGTTAGGTACTGCACGTTTGATTTATGTGGTGTCAGCCATTCAGCCAAGACAGATTATCTTGTAAGGTGGACCTTAAGTCATTGGGTGTGGACTGACACATCTTTTCACGTAGTATTTAGATTTTTTTTTGGATCAAAGGAAACTAAGCTCCTTAATTCTGTTCATTGGTTAACTTATAATATGTTTATATTAAGGTATTGCCTTATATATATATATATATATATATATATATATATATATATATATATATGTGTGTGTGTGTGTGTGTGTGTGTGTGTGTGTGTGTGTGTGTGTGTGTAACTTGTATATACTACAGTGTGTCTGCCGCTCATGTCTTCCTGTTTTCATCAGAAACGTGTATAGTGGTCAACGCGAGCAAACCTCGCCCCGCAAACTTGTAATGTGACGGAAATCTCAGGATTTGAACTCAGGGCCGTCCGGACCCTGTTAACGCGCGATTTCTCTGTTCCATTCAACGAGAGGCTCGTTTTAGGCAAAAGATTTCCTACTGCCCAAAGTTGCGTATAAGTTCACCCTTTGGATCGTGTGTTTGTGAAATCGTAATAGATTAACGTTTGCTCGCGTCCGTCAAATGTTCATCAAATTGACGTTTTGCTTTAAGCTTGCATAAAGTCTACAATCTTCCGGACGTTGAGTGTAGTAGAATGCTAAGTGTAAACAGAACAATTAATTGTACCCTTCAGGTCAGATAGCATCAAATTAATTTTACCTTTTCAGTAAGTGTAAAACAGTTAGAAAGGCGATAGCCAACGTTGTAAACATTTGGTTACCTATTTCATCTATTATTTTGATTGTTGTTACCGGCACGTAAAGGGGCCGTTGTCACAAATGTGACGGTTAATATTGTAAATACTAATTGTGGATAGGGCCTTGATATGCAAATGTTGTTAATTGATTATTACTGCTGATGAATCGTGTGTATGTGTAATCAATAAAGAAGTGTTGGAACTACAAACTGGTTGTCTTACTGGTATACAAGGTTAGAGTGTGCAGTCGCCACACCAAATGTTGTTGGAAACAGCTTCGTTTCTGGCTAAACAAAACCTAGCATTTCGTCGGCACTCGGAAGGACAGGGCTGTCGCGGGTGTCACGATGGTCGGACCCGGGACTCCAGATGTCCGATCTGAAGCTGGGCAAGGCTCTACAATGAAAGGCAAACAGTGAAACTGAGGTCCGAGTATGATGTAGTGTTGAAAGAACGCATTTTGAACTTGGAATATGGTAAATCTTAAAAAGTGTAATATTTGTCGCCAGAAGTTCAGAATACATTTATATATGTTTTAAAGAACCACATAAAATCTAAGTTGTCAATGAAATTAAACGGCCTGAATATTTTGGGATTATGTTTGATAGCATACCTGATATTTCGCAGCCGGCCGGTGTGGCCAAGCGGTTCTAGGCGCTTCAGTCTCTAACAGCTCGGTCTCTGCGGTCGCAAGTTCGAATCCTGCCTCGGGCATGGATGTGTGTGATGTTCTTAGGTTAGTTAGGTTTAAGTAGTTCTAAGTTCTAGGGGACTGATGACCTCAGACGTTAAGTCCCATAGTGCTCAGAGCCATTTTTTTTATTTCGCATATTGATCAGGTGCCTGAAGTTATTTGTTCCGTGAAAACTGATAATAGAAAAGTGGAAGTAAATGAGGTAGTCCTCTGGAAGGAAAAAAAGCCTCTGATCTAAGTGACGAAATTATTAAGAAGCTTTAAAATGACGGTATAGACGATTAATGCGCCTTTCCCAAGATTTTGAGAAAGCACCTATTATGAATGGCTATATGGAGTACAATCTATTACTAAAACAAAAAACAGTAAAGTTGTTTTTGTTGGATGTATTGATCATTCAATTAACTTGTGTGGCCAACATTTCTTTGCATGAAATGTATCGTGCTTCCACTGGATGCTGGAATGTTCTCATCAAACACAGCAAAGCATCTGTTAAATGACTCAACAACGCGTTTCAATGATTATTATGCTACAGTAAAAGTACTGGCAGAAATTTTGATAGGTTTGTCGCTGCAACTGACGAATTATGTGATGACCAAGAAAATTTGACACCAGAGGTGCTCTACAAAATCTTATGCCTGCTCCTTGTAATTTCACCTTTCTGTGCTATCTTCCTTGTGAAATTATGTACTGAGACAAGTAAATTGTACTCATGTGGCATCGCAAAGTAAAGCCTTGAGTATTGGTCTGTTTGTATAGAAATAGAGCCACTTCGTTTTTATACTGAACATAAACGAGATCATATTGTAGAAGAGGCAATGCGTTTTGCTGTGAGGAAATCGGAAGAATAACACATTCCAATAGAAAAAAGAATTCTTTATAAAAAATGAATAACTGGTGAACTGGCCACCGATACAGGACTCACACTGAGAGCTGAGCATCAATGTCTTTAGCGATTCAGTAGAACTCCGAACCAGATCAAAGTCCATTCTAGATGTCGCTTTACTGTTCGAGGTTGTGCAGCCAGATTTCTTGTTTTTGGCAAACAGTGAGGAATTGAAATTAGCTGTTTCAAAATTCACTGGTTTTTATGACGAAGTAACAGAAGGAGAACTCCTCTACAAGATTCCAGAGTAGACTTTTTAAAAGTGGCAAATGTTACAGTTTCTGACGAGGCACATCATATTTTTTTGAAATTCATCCTGGAATGGAATTCTGAAGACTCCTCTAAACCTTAAGCTCTCTATAAATTTATTTACGACGATTCGTGTATGCTTGATGTGAGAGGAGCTTTCTTAAATTAAAATTAATAAAAAATTACGTACAATCAACAATGAGCAACACAAGGCTAACGTGAGGCAACATAAAATATTAATTTTGAAGATGTGATATAGGAGTTTGCAGCTATTGTAGCTATAAAGAAATTTCAAGTGTTTGTATCAGTGTCTGTATCCCGCGTTAGTGCATCGTAGCTGTGTGGACAGATCCCGGCTTCTCATTCAATGGAGACGGGGGGAGGGGGGTGTTGGTGGAGAGCGGTGGGAGGGGAGGGTGTTAGATTTCCAGCTAGTTTGAGGATTTTCTCCTCTCGGGGAGTGGCTAGGTGTTTGTTTCGTCTTCATCATAATCATTTCATCCTCATCGACGCGCAAGTCGGCGAAGTGGCGTCGCATCGAAAGACAATCATGTCTACTCGCCGGGAGGCCCTCACCACACTATATTTCATTTCATCTCGTTTTAGAAAATAGTTTTCTGAAGAATTTATGTTAGTATATAGAGTATAATACTACCTACTAATGCACAGGGTATAATGATATGTACTAATGTATAATGCATAATAAAAGAATACTATTCTATACTGCACTTTCATGAGTTGTGGTTTTTAAACTGATAATTGACACGTATTAACATCAACAAAAACAAAACGAGGATAATGGAACGTAGTCGAATTATGTCGGGTGATACTCGGGGAATTAGATTAGGAAATAAGACACATAAAGTAGTGAGGGAGTTTTGCTATTTGAGGAGCAAAATAACAGATGATGCTCGAAGTAGAGAGGATATAAAATGTAAACTGGTAATGGCAAGGAAAGCGTTTCTGAAGAAGAGAAATTTGTTAACATCGAGTATTGATTTAAGTGTCAGGAAGTCGTTTCTGAAAGTATTTGTCTGGAATACAGCCATGCATGGAAGTGAAACATAGGCGATAAATAGTTTGGACACGATGAGAATAGAAGCTTTCGAAATGTGCTGCTACAGAAGAATGCTGAAGATTGGATGGGAAGATCACATAACTAATAAGGAGGTATTGAATAGAATTGGGGAGAAGAGGAGTCTGTGGCACAACTTGACTGGAAGAACGGATCGGTTGGTAGGACATGTTCTGAGGCATCAAGGGATCACCAATTTAATACTGGATGGCAGCTTCGAGGGTAAAAGTCGTAGAGGGAGACCAAGAGATGAATACGCTCAGCAGATTCAGAAGGATGTAGGCTGCAGTAGGTACTGGGAGATGAAGAAGCTTGCACAGGATAGAGTAGCATGGAGAGCTGCATCAAACCAGTCTCAGGACTGAAGACCACAACAACAACAACAACAACAACAATTGACACGTATCCAGTTCTATTTGATTTCAAGAGTTTTTATTAGTGGGGTGACACCGCAGATATCCAGTACGGGTGCCACCCCACACCACTGCACCAACGCATTCCTGGTTGTGAGCCCTAATTCGCCACTCCCACCATCCTACTGAGATATTTGGCGAAAAGAACAAGATTCTACAACAGCCCCCGCCCCCTCCCCAACTTTTGTGAGTAGACACTCAAGTATGTGAAAAAATAAGTAAAGTAACTATCTGAAATATCTACTAGGACTTATTACCTTCACCCACGCCTAAATGACTGAAGTTACAAATAACTTTACGTCTGATTACAACGTTACTATTTAAGGACAGTATTCACAAATTAACCTGACACAAGGTTTTTAGATCTTAAGAGCGTAATTTTCCAGTGTGGTTAACTATTTTGTTTACTGCATAAAACACAAAAACATTGTGATTGGATACGTATTATCACCCGAAGTACTTGAGTTACTTTATGATACTTTACTCCAGTGCTGAATGGAAGTCTTTGCGGGTGGTTCTTTTCTACTCCATATTTTAAAAGGACGCAACACCACAGAAACATAAATCTGTTTTTGTAAATTAAACCAATAGAAGGCTCTTTTCATCTGGTCAGTAACAGTCATGCTCCATTTCCAATAATGGTACTCACGTAAACCTGACATCACGAAGACAGAGCTTACTAATTATTTCTGTATAACAATGTAAATATTTCACGATGTACCAAAACGTGTAATTTGAAAAGTGTCTTAAATTCATGTTTATCGTCAATTGACTTTTTATTTGAGCTAATTCTGGTACAACGGGGCAAGCGAAGCTGTTAGCAACACTTTGAAGGGCATCATTGACTTAAGGAATACGTCAACGGGTCGGTGATTTTGCTCATCTTTCGCATCATTATAGCACATAATCAGATCTAACAAACGTTGTTCTAGTACGTAGCGCGTCTCAAGCGTTTTCAAAGAACTGAACTACACAAAGTTTTATAAACATATCCAATACCAGAGGGCTGCTGCATTAGTGCAACTAGTTAAGGCGGGAGACTGGAAGCGTTTTGTTAGTACTTTCGAGTCACATCACTCTTTTCTCCCTTCTCGCTTTGTCTCTTTCTGCAGCCATACGCCGATCACTTCTTATCGTCATGATGAATCATCATCAAGAATAACGACAACAACAATAACTATAATCACTATGGTACATTCATGGCGAGGTGTAACCGAGGTAAAATAATGAAATGAACGTTAATTAATCGATACATTTAAGTGCGTATCGCAATGAAGCCATTGCGAAAAATGTTCAAATATGTGTGGAAACTTATGGGACTTAACTGCTAAGGTCATGAGTCCCTAAGCTTACAAACTACTTTAACCTAAATTATCCAACGGACAAACACACACTCCCATTCCCGAGGAAGGACTCGAACCTCCGCCGGGACCAGCCGCACAGCCCACGACTGCAGCGCCTGAGACCGCTCGGCTAATCCCGCGCGGCGAAGTCATTCCGAGCTATACCAGATTTGAATAATGTTCGCATACCAACAATGTATGTTGGCCGGCCGCGGTGGTCTTGCGGTTCTAGGCGCTGCCGTCCGGAACCGCGGGACTGCTACGGTCGCACGTTCGAATCCTGCCTCGGGCATGGCTGTGTGATGTCCTTAGGTTAGTTAGGTTTAAGTAGTTCTACGTTCTAGGGGACTGATGACCTAAGATGTTAAGTCCCATAGTGCTCAGAGCCATTTGAACCAATGTATGTTGATTATTATCACTGTTCTTAATGCTATGCCTCTTTCTGAAGAAAAATGACTTGTAACGATACGAGTGTTTGGTGGAAGATTAGAAAAAAAAGATAGTGGTGCGACTAATGCAACACAGAAAGACGTCTAGTCTGCGGTCCTCAGCTGTTGCGCCTAAATCCGATACTGGACGGCTGGCGCTGTCGTGCAATACTCACCGAGCTCATTAATCTATCGAGTCATAACAACCTGAAAAACATCACAATTTTAAATTTTTTCGCGAAATTAACCTTTATTGTCATCGTAAGCTACAAATACAACTAGAAATTGTCAGAATGTAAACAACCAACTGATTTATGGAAGAGATTTCACTTTGAAACCACTGGCGTGTACAGTTACCATCCTTTCATAATTCCCGGTAGAAACAAGCTCAGAAATACTTCCGGGGGAGATTCACGGCTTACATCAACGTTTGTTGCGACCTCTTCAGAGATGTTATGCACAGCCGCTAACTTTTAGGGCGTAAGCAATGTTACTTTTGAGTTTATCGTGGCCGCGCGGAGTGACCACGCGGTCTAAGGGGGACGTATCACGGATTGCGCGGCCCCTCCCGTCGGAGGTTCGAGTCCTCCATTTGGCATGAGTGCGTGAGTTGTCCTTAGCGTAAGTTAGTTTAAGCAATGTGTTAGTCTAGGGACCGATGACCTCAGCAGTTTGGTCCCTTAGGGATTCATACACATTTGAACATTTAAGTTTGTCGTGGCAGGCTCATCTTCACTGTCGTCATCAACAGCGTCATAACAGCATTCCCCTATGACTAGGTCAGGACCTGGCAAAGGAATTGAAGCTCTTGACGCACTTACCTGATGGAGAAAATCCACAGAAGCATCCTCAGTGTCACTTTCTACCTCAGATGTCTCTGAGTCAAAATCACTCTGAATATCTTCTACGAGACGGACGTTTAGATGATAGGTGACGTCTCGAAACTTTCATGAACACATAAAGCCTACAACAAATTATAGTCCGAAATAACAAAGAGTTAAGGTGTCTAAAATTTAATAAATGTAAACTAAATTAAAAAATTAATTACAAAAGTACATGTCGCATCAGTGGTTTCCGCTCGAAAACTGTAGTACAAACTCAAATTTATGTTACATTGAATGTAGATATGCTTGGTTTATTATCTCCTCAGTATGATCACTATGCAAAAACCACACGTCAGCTAAATTATGTAACGAAAATGTACAGACACAAATCTCCTACAATCACGTAGTAAAACTTCGCGCCGACTGCTGCTTTTGAACGCTGTAAACGACTTCTACAATGCACTACATTGTTAGTAGTACGTCAATGTCAGAAGCTGCGACATTGTCGCGCATTGAAACAATGATCCAGGAGGTATAGAATAAATTTCTTTAACCGTCAGTGATCACAGAACTTTTGATCCTTATATTATAGCTTTCGGTCAGCATCTGCAGCGAAACGTAGGAAATGAAATTCTACTAGTGGACAGATTACATCTTAAACAATAAAGTACGACATAACGAAAAAGTATTACGTTCATGGATGGGGGAACATGGGCTTAGAATATGACGAGGCGTAGCTGTTTTACAGCGTGTCCTAATATAACGAAGCCATAATTTTAATTGTCACAAAATATACACAAAATCAGCTTAACATCGTTCCACTATTTCAAATATGGTGTAAATAAGAGCACAGTGCCGGCGGAGTCATATTGTCAATAATGCTATTATTAATACGAACCTGCAGTACAGTAGCCACAACACATGAGTGTGCCGTGAGCTCGTTAGATGTCGCTACTCTTAAGTCTACAAATATTTGCCAGAAAAACTAGTGGGAGGTAACACATTGTTGCTACAATAAAGTGTTCGGACAACCTGACTGTACTAATAAGTCCGCTCACATTATCTCATTAACTTGTAACGTAATGGTTCAAACTATTATTTAAAAAAATAGGGTAAGTACTTACAATGGAAAACTCAACGGAAGTTTCAATAAATTGCGCACAAATTCAGGCAACACCATGGAAACAAGCACATACAATCTTCTGTTTTCAGAGCAGCGCGCTAACAACTTCAAGCTCTGACCGCCAGAGAGGTCTATGTATTGCACAATAACATCTATGAAACAGTAGAGCAGAGTTTCTGTTACGTACCGACAGGCTGTCAGATCACGAAACTGCACCACGAGAAAATAATGAGAGTCAAAACTTACTGGTACTTTTAAGTACCGTCAGGCAACAAAGGCTTAAACTCTACGTCAGTGGGGAGAAGGGCGGGATGGGGGGGGGGGGGGGGGGGGGGGCGCTGGTGTCCGGTCGCGCGGCGCGGCCACCGGCTGCCGCCACCGAAACCGCCGCCCTGCGCACGCGCTTTCCCTAAGTTAAGCATAAACAACGTTGCCATGTGGTTAACTTAATCTTACCTTTACTTGCACTAGGTGCTCAAAATGATGTCGCTCTGTGTAAGAGCAGCCTGACATCTCCTGACTACATTAGCAAACACTCTACGAATTTCGACTGCCGAAATCTTGGAAATGATTAACCGAACCCTGTATTCCAACTCTTTGAGCGAGCGAGTAGGGACTGGTTGCATACACTTTGTCTTTTAACGGTCTCCAGAGACAAAAGTCACAGGGATTTATAACTGGAGAACAAGGAGGCCAGTCAAATATCCTATCACAAAAACACTTCGTGTTACTGTCAGAGAAGCATTGGCGATGTGTAGTCTTGCATTGTTCAGCATGAAATAACCGTACGTCTTTTCGTTAGATTTTTGTTCTCGAAAAAAATAGGATGCAGTTCACATACTTATCAGGACGTATTGTTTCGTGGAAAAAGATTGGTCAAATCATGCAGCTGTTGCTAATGTAATTGATGAAGATTTTCGGATTTCCAACGTCGATTGTTCTGAGAATTTACGTACGCTGACAAATGCACAAACGCTTCATCAGAAAAAATCTCAAGATCAACTTTCCCGTCGTGCACAGACTGTAAAGGACAGTTGCAATAACGAGTCGAGCATTAGTATCTGAGTTCCTCAGTTGATGCACTATCGTTTCAGTTTCAGTTGGCGCACAGCTGATGCTCTTGACACACAAGTCTGAAGAGCCAAGCGGCGCAGAGATTTTCTCTGATTTCTTTCCAAGGCCTCCCCCATCTCGAATAATTTATTTTTGGTTAAAACACTAGGTTCTCTAGGTCTTCTTTTGTGTAACTCAGATACAGTTTTTTGAAACTTCTCCACTAATTTGCGTATCGTCGAATGATTTCGAACACGCACGCTGAGAAATTTTCGTATAAATTCATGCTGACATTCCACATACGCTTCTATTTTTGCGTAGTTCAACACAAGAAACACTTGTTATCCTTCGTGTATAACATGCCGAATGGAAACTCATCAGGAAACTAAAAAAAAAAAAAAAAGAAAAATGCTCTTAACAGCGAGTCGCACAGTACTGATGACACGTGCACGGATGTTTCCGTCTGAGGACCGGGCGCATCAACATACGGGCAGAGAAAGCAATAATGACGTCCAGCAACAGTATCTGAAGTGATTTAACTTGACAAACTGAAAATAAAACAGCAGTACACTCAGTAGCACAGTGTAGGAGACACGCGTGAAATATTAGTGTCCGAGAACTACACATAACGACAACCGGCGGACGCAGTCGCAACAGCCAGCAAACGCGTCGCGCGACCCGCACACCCATCCCGGGCGTCTTCCGAGAGGAGCCCTGCTTTTGCTGTGTATCAGAAAATGGTCAAGCGCAGGGACCAGAGGTTTTATGACCATCACTGGTACTACAAAAATACACTCCTGGAAATGGAAAAAAGAACACATTGACACCGGTGTGTCAGACCCACCATACTTGCTCCGGACACTGCGAGAGGGCTGTACAAGCAATGATCACACGCACGGCACAGCGGACACACCAGGAACCGCGGTGTTGGCCGTCGAATGGCGCTAGCTGCGCAGCATTTGTGCACCGCCGCCGTCAGTGTCAGCCAGTTTGCCGTGGCATACGGAGCTCCATCGCAGTCTTTAACACTGGTAGCATGCCGCGACAGCGTGGACGTGAACCGTATGTGCAGTTAACGGACTTTGAGCGAGGGCGTATAGTGGGCATGCGGGAGGCCGGGTGGACGTACCGCCGAATTGCTCAACACGTGGGGCGTGAGGTCTCCACAGTACATCGATGTTGTCGCCAGTGGTCGGCGGAAGGTGCACGTGCCCGTCGACCTGGGACCGGACCGCAGCGACGCACGGATGCACGCCAACACCGTAGGATCCCACGCAGTGCCGGTGCCGTAGGGGACCGCACCGCCACTTCCCAGCAAATTAGGGACACTGTTGCTCCTGGGGTATCGGCGAGGACCATTCGCAACCGTCTCCATGAAGCTGGGCTACGGTCCCGCACACCGTTAGGCCGTCTTCCACTCACGCCCCAACATCGTGCAGCCCGCCTCCTGTGGTGTCGCGACAGGCGTGAATGGAGGGACGAATGGAGACGTGTCGTCTTCAGCGATGAGAGTCGCTTCTGCCTTGGTGCCAATGATGGTCGTATGCGTGTTTGGCGCCGTGCAGGTGAGCGCCACAATCAGGACTGCATACGACCGAGGCACACAGGGCCAACACCCGGCATCATGGTGTGGGGAGCGATCTCCTACACTGGCCGTACACCTCTGGTGATCGTCGAGGGGACACTGAATAGTGCACGGTACATCCAAACCGTCATCGAACCCATCGTTCTACCATTCCTAGACCGGCAAGGGAACTTGCTGTTCCAACAGGATAATGCACGTCCGCATGTATCCCGTGCCACCCAACGTGCTCTAGAAGGTGTAAGTCAACTACCCTGGCCAGCAAGATCTCCGGATCTGTCCCCCATTGAACATGTTTGGGACTGCATGAAGCGTCGTCTCACGCGGTCTGCACGTCCAGCACGAACGCTGGTCCAACTGAGGCGCCAGGTGGAAATGGCATGGCAAGCCGTTCCACAGGACTACATCCAGCATCTCTACGATCGTCTCCATGGGAGATTAGCAGCCTGCATTGCTGCGAAAGGTGGATATACACTGTACTAATGCCGACATTGTGCATGGTCTGTTGCCTGTGTCTATGTGCCTGTGGTTCTGTCAGTGTGATCATGTGATGTATCTGACCCCAAAAATGTGTCAATAAAGTTTCCCCTTCCTGGGACAACGAATTCACGGTGTTATTATTTCAATTTCCAGGAGTGTACATTATTAAAACGGCGGTTTGACGCAGACACCTCTGGGACTCAAAGGGTCAAAGCTAGAACCTCGATTTCTGCAAAAAGCGCAAGAAACGCATTGTACATGGTCGAGCAAATAAAATTACGTGTAATCATACCCCCTGACAGGCACATCACGTCTACGCCCGGCACGTGATCCACACCAGCTCAGACCGTAGTGTGTCAGTGTGAGTGGATGATGGAGCTCATAGAGGAGCAGCGGGTGTTTGTTGTGGAAAGTTACGTGAGAGCAAAATCGTGGAAACGGTGTGGTCACTTGTTTGCTGATACGTTTAATGGTGTCAAAGTGCCAACAAAGACTGTCATTCAACGCTTAGTTCGAAAATGGCGTCAGACACGCTCTGTTTTGAACAAATCAGAAGAAAAAAAAAACAACATTCCGAAAAGTGCCCGCGCACCAGAAAATGTGACTGCAATTCACCAGAAAATGCTTGAGAGTCCTACCAAATCAACCCGATGCCTGTCGCAAGAGACTGTGGATCATGTGGATGAACACTCCACCTGGATCTGCACATGCATCCCTACCAAGTGTCCGTTGTTCGTGCTTTCAATGCAACAGATACTCCTTCAACGCCTCCAGTTCTCTGAGTGGCTCTTCTCTGAGCTAACAATGAATGGCTTGGACATGGTTCCCTTCTTTTTGATGAAGTTTGGTTTCACCAGAGTAGTTATGCCAACTCAAAGAATCACAGGATCCTGGCAGCGGAGAATCCGCATAACTTCGCGAGACACCATTGGACGGTGAGAAGGTTGCGGTTTGGTATGCAGTGTCTGCACGCCGCGTTATTGGTCCGATCTTCTTTCGTCACACACCGAGTTCGGCGAGTTACATTGTCAACATTTGTGGCAGCATTGACGGGGGAGGAAAAGACCTACAGCTGCTTCCAGTAGGATGGAGCATCTGCCCATGCAGACAGCCGAACCCTGTAGCGCATTTACACGATCTTCACGTCTGACAGTTGTTAACAGAGGTCAGACTGGTCGTGGCCCTAGCTGGCCACCCACGTCACCGGATGTCTCAGTGTGCGATGACCTAGTGAGGAGAGCGCTCAAGTCTAAGGTGTATCGCAAAAACTCTCTTAGGCTTCAAGAACTGGAGCAGAACATTTCGCACGAGATTGCAGCAATTCCAGAAGTCCAGCTGATATCCGCCTTCAGCTACTTTCATGACCAGGACCCAAAAGTGTGCCAAGAGATGAATGGTGGTAATTTTCAACGTCTGCTACATTCAGGTTAGTACTGTATTTCCTTTACTCCGCCACGCGGGATTAGCCGAGCGGTCTGGGGTGCTGCAGTCATGGACTGTGCGGCTCGTCCCGGCGGAGGTTCGAGTCCTCCCTCGGGCATGGGTCTGTGTGTTTGTCCTTAGGATAATTTAGGTTAAGTAGTGTGTAAGCTTAGGGATGATGACCTTAGCAGTTAAGTCCGATAGGATTTCACACACATTTGAACATTTTTGTTTCCTTTACTCCGCTACGTTTCCTTGTAGCCTGGAACTCTGTTATCTGTGCCACTTTTATTTACCCCACTCTGTATCAGAGGGTCATTAGCTGCATCTAAGTGTGTACTACAATCGCGCGAAATATTAGCAGATCGATGACCTTCTGGCTGCAAACTTCCCTTGTCACAGCTCCTCGCTACAGTAGCGGCGCCCCTGGCGGCGGTCGCGCCTACTGAGCGCGCCGTACGTAAGCCGACAGGCGGCCCGTGTCGCCTGCCGCATGTCAACAAACACTGACGCGGCCGCCGTTCCGGGGACCAAACAGCGGCCGGACTGCTGCACCCGCGGCGGTCGCAGCGACGCCCGCGGCCCGCAGCGTCAACGTCAGCGCACCGCGGCGCGGCGGCCAAACCCCTGCGGGCGTCCACCCCGCTGACGCCAAACACGGCACGGCGCCGTCTCGCCTACAAAGCCCCAAATTAAACTCGGAGCACAAACAAGCGTGATCCCCACCTCGGATCGAGGACCGTTCGTAGCCTCTGCTAACCCCACATCGCCCAACAGAGTACGAAATGAGCACAAATAACTCTAATTTCGTGCCAATAACAGAAGAGAAGTCGCCAAAACGACGGGCTTACGGCATTGGCTTGTCTCTGCTGCGGAAACCTCAGGCGCATCCTACCGTGGAAATTCGGAAATTTTATTTAGAAGAAAAAAGTTTTTCTGAACACCAGCACGACTTAACATATAAAGAAATTTACGCTAACGTTTCGAGAAAGCTGTCGCAATTGTAAAGCGTCGAATGTCATGTGAGTGATAAAGTGGATTAAATTTAATTTTCAGATTTTTTCATATCTACGATATTTTATTTGTTTATTTATAACACTGATTCTGCTGCTTCACAGAACCATGGAATACTCATAGAATTCTTATCTATTTAAAAATCCGGATAAGCGCGATCAGTACTCGTGCACCGACTGTTCCATAAAACATAAATTATGCATATAGATAGTTCATCCATGCAAAGCCTCGAGAATCTCGACGGTTTTCGCCGGCCGGTGTGGCCGTGCGGCTCTAGGCGCTTCAGTCTGGAACCGCCTGACCGCTACGGTCGCAGGTTCGAATCCTGCCTCGGGCATGGATGTGTGTGATGTCCTTAGGTTAGTTAGGTTTAAGTAGTTCTAAGCTCTAGGGGACTGATGGCCACAGATTTTAAGTCCCATAGTGCTCAGAGCCATTTGAACCATCGACGGTTTTTGCCTATTATCAATCTCGATACACGCGAGATATGTCTGCCGATTCCTGAGAAAAGGGGCTTTTAACAGAAGGATTTTACAAATCACAAAAAAATAATTTTTGGTGTGATATAATTACAGATTAAGAATTTTCAGATTTTTTCCTTTACTTGTTTTCGATATGGAGAAGGTTTATAGCTATATACACTCCTGGAAATTGAAATAAGAACACCGTGAATTCATTGTCCCAGGAAGGGGAAACTTTGACACATTCCTGGGGTCAGATACATCACATGATCACACTGACAGAAGCACAGGCACATAGACACAGGCAACAGAGCATGCACAATGTCGGTACTAGTACAGTGTATATCCACCTTTCGCAGCAATGCAGGCTGCTAATCTCCCATGGAGACGATCGTAGAGATGCTGGATGTAGTCCTGTGGAACGGCTTACCATGCCATTTCCACCTGGCGCCTCAGTTGGACCAGCGTTCGTGCTGCACGTGCAGACCGCGTGAGACGACGCTTCATGCAGTCCCAAACATGCTCAATGGGGGACAGATCCGGAGATCTTGCTGGCAAGGGTAGTTGACTTACACCTTCTAGAGCACGTTGGGTGGCACGGGATACATGCGGACGTGCATTGTCCTGTTGGAACAGCAAGTTCCCTTGCCGGTCTAGGAATGGTAGAACGATGGGTTCGATTACGGTTTGGATGTACCGTGCACTATTCAGTGTCCCCTCGACGATCACCAGAGGTGTACGGCCAGTGTAGGAGATCGCTCCCCACACCATGATGCCGGGTGTTGGCCCTGTGTGCCTCGGTCGTATGCAGTCCTGATTGTGGCGCTCACCTGCACGGCGCCAAACACGCATACGACCATCATTGGCACCAAGGCAGAAGCGACTCTCATCGCTGAAGACGACACGTCTCCATTCGTCCCTCCATTCACGCCTGTCGCGACACCACTGGAGGCGGGCTGCACGATGTTGGTACGTGAGCGGAAGACGGCCTAACGGTGTGTGGGACCGTAGCCCAGACGGTTGCGAATGGTCCTCGCCGATACCCCAGGAGCAACAGTGTCCCTAATTTGCTGGGAAGTGGCGGTGCAGTCCCCTACGGCACTGCGTAGGATCCTACGGTCTTGGCGTGAATCCGTGCGTCGCTGCGGTCCGGTCCAAGGTCGAAGGGCACGTGCACTTTCCGCCGACCACTAGCGACAACATCGATGTACTGTGGAGACCTCACGCCCCACGTGTTGAGCAATTCGGCGGTACGTCCACCCAGCTTCCCGCATGCCCACTATACGCCCTCGGTCAAAGTCCGTCAACTGCACATACGGTTCACGTCCACGCTGTCGTGGCATGCAACCAGTGTTACAGACTGCGATGGAGCTCCGTATCCCACGGCAAACTGGCTGACACTGACGGCGGCGGTGCACAAATACTGCGCAGCTAGCGCCATTCGACGGCCAACACCGCGGTTCCTGGTGTGTCCGCTGTGGCGTGCGTGTGATCATTGCTTGTACAGCCCTCTCGCAGTGTCCGGAGCAAGTATGGTGGGTCTGACACACCGGTGTCAATGTGTTCTTTTTTCCATTTCCAGGAGTGTAGTTTTCCAGCAACAGTGTACCGGTTTTCCGTTAAAACCGACTGCGAGAAAGACAATGCTGCAATTCTCGACATGTTTTATATGTTGCGATTTCACTACGCTTTCACTTGTTAGTAGTCCTGTGTAACAGTTTGTGCAACAGAAGTGAGCCGTCTGTTTTGAATGGCAAGAAAGACTGAGAAGATGTGCACCTGCCAAGCATTCCTATCATTCCCACTGACATACTATTTCCTTTCAAAGGACTACAGTTCCCCATTCGCCTGTCGTTCTCAATGACCATCAGCAAAGCACAGTGTCAATCGCTTCAAGTGTATCGATTAAATCTGTAAAATCTATGCTTTCCGCTTGGCCATTTATACCGGGAGTTGTGCAGATCCCTGTTAAAGGCTTCTAGTCGTTGCATAGGAGACATAGCAAACAAAGTTTTGGTAAGGGATTCAGGTCCGAAAATGTACCGTTTGGATGTAAAATAAATCTGAACATGAAATCGCTTGCAAATTCCTGTTTAACGGAATGCACGCAGCAGAGACAATGAACTGGAATTGATAGTATTTTGACTACACATGCACTATTTACAGAACGATTTCACAATATGAAGTTGATAGGTCGAGGAAACCGATGTGGTGATGTTACGTTGAAACAGGGCATTTGAGGTGTTCATAGGAGAAGAGCTATAATTATGTTTTTATGAAGTTGTGATGGTGAGGCTGTTGAGGTTGGTGATGGTGCAGAGATGAAGTTAGGACAAAGTAACTTTATTTTGCATGGTAGTTATGTGTTTGACTATGGCGAAGAGTATATCTTGTAAGCTCATTAAATGATTCCTATGGTTCTCATAGCTGAAAGAAAAGCATGAAAATAACATAGAGTAAATATCACGATAAATCTTGGGACAATAGAAAGTATGGAAGTGGTAGAAGAACCGAGTGTGAAAAATATTTGTAATGTCATGATGCTGCTGACTATTTGATAACATAAAAATATTGAACAACTCTGACATAAGAATACTATTATCAATATCATTTGAAAGAGAATTAGGTGGCATTTTGAAAAAGTAATGTTTGGTAATGTGTTAACTTACAGGATGATTTTATTTAATATGATGATGAGAAGATTAGATTTTCAGTCCGAGATTTTAATAATGTGTCTGAGTTTCGATAGTAGCATACTACTTGCATTTTTGGATTCATATGTTGCCATATTAAGGATTCTGCGTAAATATTTATGTTTACTGCAATTTTATCTTTGACCTATTCTTTCTGGCTGCATATTCACTCAGAATAGGTTCACATTAATCTATTCTCTCAAATAATAAGCCAACCGCTTGATGATACCCATCTACTTCTGTATGTCTGGTAATGTAACGAAAAACTAATTTGAGGGTGTATTTTGTAGATCATGTCCAGCTGATGTAAAATAGAGTATAGAAGGAAAATCTAAATTCAGCATGGAATATGTGAAAGGAAATTTGATTTATCCTATATGGAAAGTAAAAACGGCCCTAGTGAAGACACTATTAAATATGAAAGTGATCAACAGCTGGTACTGAACATTGAAGTGCAAGTGAAAAAAATATCTTTTGTGATAAGTTCAAAGCTAGTTGTGTTTTTAATCAACACTAAAGCATTGTTGTATATATGTTTCTATTTAGTAGATTATTTAACCAATTTCTTATCAACACGTAATGTGTGTAAGTTTTGACATGAGTCAGCTGTAGCAGAGTTGCTTGCCTAGGTTGTAAGTTAGAGGTAGTATCGATTTGGATGGACTGTGATGTATTGAAATATGCAGTAAACATGTTTTGTAGAAAATGTACAATCCTGCAACGACTTTTTGTTAAATTGATGTATGGGATTAGAAAAATCTGGAGATCTTTTTGTAGCCACTGCAGAAAGGAATCGTTCGCTAAGACTACTGTGCCACAAACAAGAAAAAAATACATATTTCTCGAACTTTCACAAAGTAAAATCCAGATATTACTATGGGTAAAGCTATGAACAAATAGCTGAATGAAAGTTCGTTAATCCACTGTAACTGTATACAGTGTGTCCCAGCTATCTTGTCCAACCAAAATATCTCTGGAACAATAATAGCTATTGCAAAACTACTTTCACCGGTATCAATGGAGGGCTGGGGCCCATGAATGTACATATTTGGAAACATTCTAAAACGAAAGCATATGTGTTTTTTAACACAAACTTATGTTTTTTTTTAAATGGACCTCCTATATTCTTTCTTCAGCAATCCATAGCATGACAAAGCACATACACAATGGCGTTGATTGCATCGCAATATTCCCATTACATCCCGAGATATTGAGACGCGAAGTTGACGCTTGAAACACCCGACATGCGCTGCTAGCGCACGTCCTGAGGGTCAGGCGTGAACTCAATGCTGCCCGTAATAGCGGGTGGACAAGATAGCTGGGACACCGTGTATATTGAAATCCTCATAGACTCGCACTACCTGTTTTGTAACATTTTAGTTGCATCTTCTGATGCATCTCTGTATAAAAATTACGAACAGGGAATAAATAAATACATAGTTGAGATAAATACAGCTATAGTGGTTTAATGGGCCTCAATTCAACTACATGATCATCAGTTTCCCTCATTTTGACATCTGGATTTTACTGGTTGAAAGTTTTATAAACTATGTACAAGTATTTTAACTGTGGTTGGCGTTGGTTTAAAATTATTTGCAAGACTAAAAAAAATCTACAATTATCGCCAAGAGCATAAAATAGTTAAAAAAATTTTTTTATACATCTTGTTTTTAAATAGGAGTAAAAAGCAGAAAATAATTGTGGCACTGAGAACTACAAGAACCTAAAACACAGACACGAAGTTTCGAGAAAAATTGATATTTCCTAAAATCTAATTTGTAGGAAAACCAGTCTCAAAGGTTTGACTTGTTTTTTAATCAAACCTCAACATTCTATACTCCCATGACAAAATAACATACCCACTTCACCTTATGAAATTTTAATTAATATTTATAATTATTATTTCTGTTAAGTCACACAATTTTCGTATGTACGCTAGTGAGAACAGTATCTTTTTGACAGTTGTAAAAATTGTGAATAATGTGAAATTGAAATAAGAACATAAAGAACAGATATCAAATGTACCACACACAAAATAATGACCTATTAGGACACATCATGGTCCTTGTTACGGTAATGTCCAACGTTTGTGGGATTTCCTTCGATAAAAAGTCCAGGGAACCTGTATCTTACTGCGCTAGTTGCTTGAGTAGTAGACATGTACTAAAGTCTATTCACTGAGAGTTTGGGCGAAACATACACAGCGTCACATGAGCGACTACGCTCGTTTCCAGAGAAAGCATTTGGTGTTCGCGTGATACGTAGGGGTGTGGAAAATCCTTGACGCACGCTTTGCGGCTGGCGGCTTTCGGCTGGCTGCCGAGTTGTCACAGCGGACCGTGAGAAACCTGGACAACAATGTACGAAATAAATTTTACAATAATGTTAAACTGAATTCATTCTGTCGAAGCAGATTTATTTTCAACAAAACGCTCAATTCAGACACAATTAACTGTTAATTTTAATAACAGTCCCAATAATAATAATGATAAAGGTTCACTATGTCGAACATGAACTGTTTCCATTGAGGTTTCTAACAAACCTCTCCTCTCTCTCCCCTATAATGCAGTCTAATTTCCACATTTGAGTTTCCACCTTTTCTATTACATGGAGGATGCACTTGTTCCAATACTCTGCAGTCACTGTTTTTACTGCTTCTTCTAGCAGTACTTTAACTTCCGGTATTTTGTATGTTTTGTTTTTCGCTGCAACATAGCCTTTGATTCTGGCCCACACTAACTCGTTGGCGTTTAATTCACGGAGGAGTTCTGAGAACAGTTTTCCCTGCATTCTTCGCCATTTCATCTATTGCGTATTCGTTGTGCGCTGTTCTTCGATTTTTAACAATATCTAAATGTTCTTTCTTCAACATACCATCTTCGAAATCGATGTTTTTAGATTTTGGCCACTATAATATTTAGTGCTTATTGGATTTCGCATTGGGAACTTTTTCTTTTCTCCGAGAATGGTACGACGCGTTATCAAGAACAATAACTGCCTTTTTCCAGAAGGCGAGGAAGAACATCTTGAAACCACTTCTCGAAGGTTTCGGCGCACATATCCTCATGATAATGTCCACTTTTCTTGGATTCGAAAGTCCACAAACATCCTTCAACGAACCCTGCTTTGCTGCCAATGAGTGCGATAATCAGACGTTTCCCTTTACCTGATGGGCCCTTGCTTCCGGTGGATAATCCGGACAGAAACGCTTGTTTTGAGGGGTTTATAGTGTCATCTACCCAGATGTATGTTCGGGTATGTCCTGCGTTCACCCACGTCTCGTCCAAATAAAAAATGGTTTTGCCTTCATCTCTCAACCATTTGATGGTTTGGAGATATAACCACCTCCATAAAATGATGTCATCCCTGTCTATTAGCATGCTATCGCGCCCACGTCAGACATATTTAAAATTAATTTCTGTCAATAACTTATAAAATGTAGTGCCAAATTATAAAAAAGACTACTATCATTTTTTTTAATTTCTGAGGCCCCTGCCTTGTACACCCCTCGAAGGCAGCGCTGTGGTCAAGCGCCTTGCCGTGTTTACAGTACGTCTCTTGTTTCCGCGAATGGAGTGTATATACGTGATGTATACACTAAATTATGTTGACAACAACGAAGCAGCCAAGAGCTATAAAATTATGCTTTGTGATTTGGGACCATACAGAAGAGAATACCAGATAAATCGTTGAAACAGCTTTAGGTGAATGCTCATGTATATAATATAGGCCTGTAGCACAGATAAAGCAGGTTCACAATAAGGTAAACAAATGTCAGGAACATGAATTGTCAAAATCGATGAAGATGTGCTTTATGCCGTTATGGTTCTCAGTACCTCAAATTCTCCTTGCCTCACAGACATTACTGATACTATACTAACAGTTTTGAAAATTTGTGATTTTTGAATAACTATGAAAATACTTGTAAGATTTATAATGAGAAATTTGGGGTACAAGCAATATACAGCTGGCAACATAAAGATTTCTCCAATTATCACCTAATGGCAAAGAAGGGAGAAAGAGGATGGCGCATGGAAGGAATATCTATCCTACTGAAACCCTGTATGACGCCCACCAAAAGAATCATAAAACAAGAAAATAATATGCTAGCAGAAGTAAAAAACATAAATATAATTGCAGCCTATTTTACGCCACACACAATTGCTGTAGAAATAATTGACGAAATAGTCACACTCATCAAACAATGCGACAGCAAACCTACCATTATTGCAGGCGATCTCAACTTCAGAATAGACACAGAAAACTATCAAACAAAACTAGTCATTGAAACCCTAGAAGTACATGGTTTCACCCTGCTTAACGATTGACAGATACCTAAAGTCTATTCACCGAGAGCTGGGACGAAACATGAACAGTGTCACATGAGCGACTACACTCGTTTCCAGAGAAATCATTCGGTGTTCACATGATACATAGGGGTGTGGAAAATCCTTGGCGTGCGCTTTGCAGCTGGCGGCGTTCGGCTGGCTGCCGAGCTGTCACAGCAGACCGTGAGAAACCTGGGCAACAATGGACGAAATAAATTTAACAATAATAAACTGAGTTCATTCTGTCGAAGAAGACTTATTTCATTCAGGTTGCTAATAAAACGCTCCATTCAAACACAATTAAATGTTAATTTTAATAACAATACCAGTAATAATAATGATAAAGGTTCACTATGTCGAACTTGAACTGTTTCCATTGAGGTTTCTAACAAACCTCTCCTCTCTCTCTCCCCTATAATGCAGTCTAATTTCCACATTTGAGTTTCCACCTTTTCTACTACATGGAGGACGCACTTGTTCCAATACTCTGCAGTCACTGTTTTTACTGCTTCTTCTAGCAGTACTTTAACTTCCGGTATTTTGTATGTTTTGTTTTTCGCTGCAACATAGCCTTTGATTCTGGCCCACACTAACTCGTTGGCGTTTAATTCACGGAGGAGTTCTGAGAACAGTTTTCCCTGCATTCTTCGCCATTTCATCTATTGCGTATTCGTTGTGCGCTGTTCTTCGATTTTTAACAATATCTAAATGTTCTTTCTTCAACATACCATCTTCGAAATCGATGTTTTTAGATTTTGGCCACTATAATATTTAGTGCTTATTGGATTTCGCATTGGGAACTTTTTCTTTTCTCCGAGAATGGTACGACGCGTTATCAAGAACAATAACTGCCTTTTTCCAGAAGGCGAGGAAGAACATCTTGAAACCACTTCTCGAAGGTTTCGGCGCACATATCCTCATGATAATGTCCACTTTTCTTGGATTCGAAAGTCCACAAACATCCTTCAACGAACCCTGCTTTGCTGCCAATGAGTGCGATAATCAGACGTTTCCCTTTACCTGATAGGCCATTGCTTCCGGTGGATAATCCGGACAGAAACGCTTGTTTTGAGGGATTTATAGTGTCATCTACCCAGACGTATGTTCGGGTATGTCCTGCGTTCACCCACGTCTCGTCCAAATGGTAAATGGTACTGCCTTCATCTCTCAACCGTTTAATGGTTCGAAGATAGCGCCACCTCCATAAAATGATGTCATCCCTGTCTATTAGCATGCTATCGTGCCCACGCCAGACATACTGGAAATTCATTTCTGTCAATAACTTATAAAATGTAGTTCTCCGAAAGTTGCCAAGATCTGCATCTTCTTTCACGACTGTAAGCACTTTGTCAAATGTTGGCAATTCGTTACGAAAAAAAAAATTCGTGTACTCTCCTTCGTATCGCATTTCTATCGAAGTCATCAACACCTTCAGAAAGTTTCTGTCGTAATTTTCCTTTATTGGGAGACTTCAAAGAGTGTGTGGCCTTGTTCTCACTTATCACACGATACACTGAAGAACGTAGCTGTAGCTGCAGCTGTTTTCGAAACAATGTCACTCATCCACTGCTCTGGATGTAAGAGTTCCGTTTTATACATATTAAGCACCAGAAGAACTTAATGATTTCTTCTTTGCTCGCTTCTTTGTTGGACTCAGAACTGACACGTCGACCTCGCTCGCTGAATCCTTGGATGACATAATGAGGACAGCCGTATGTGATATTAATGAAATAAGAGAATATGTAAAATAAGAAACCATACGATGCTATTGGATGCGCACACAAACAGTGAATGCTCAGCGTGACTACAAACACATGCACTTACTCTAATAATCAACAACTAGACTTTCAAGCATCTTTACAAATGAACTTAAGATATCCTGAAATCGCTGCTGTACAACACCCACTAATGAGCTCACACCTGCAACTGAGATGGCCACACTGACTGAGCGCCGCAGCTGCCAACCGCACAATGCATCGGTCATAAAGGACAAACGGTTGCACCCATCGCATTCGAGCAAACTACAAAATAAAATTCAAACCTTTCTGAAACTGTTCTTGCTTACACCCTCACAAAAAAATTTAAAGGGGGAAAGTTCGTCGCTTACTATATTTCGGATGATGATTTGTTACAAGTTCTGCATCGGACGTGAGATTTTAATTTATTACTTCACTATTACTGACTCTATTGGGCAGAAAATTTGCAGACGTCGTCAACATATATTACTGAAGGCAATTATAAAATTATTTTGCTGTGCGACACACAGTTTAGGAGATATGGCGTGATAAACATAGAGTAACGCGAAAAAACAACTTTTCCTGAAAGCTTAAATATTTCTCTTTTTCGGTGACAATAAATTTTAATGTAATGTAAAAAAAAAGGTGTCGGAGGATAGTTCTCGGATCACTTTATCATGTTCAGGTGCCAAATTATAAAAAACACGACTTACATTTTTCTAATTTCTGACGCCCCTGCTTTGTACACCCCTCGAAGGCAGCGCTGTGGTCACGCGCCTTGCCGTGTTTACAGTACGTCTCTTGTTTCGGCGAATGGAGTATACATACATATGCCACAATGGGAAAAGCACCATTGTTATCGCATTAACAAGAGAAGAACTAGAAGGAAGTATTTAACCAACGTGGCATGACTCCATTACTCCTATACGAAAGCACATTCCAATGAAGATAAAAATAAATATCGTCACGTCACCGCCAGCATGAAACACCCACCAAATCACATAAAGAAAAACTGATATAGAAAAATTAACAAACTAGCAAGGACAATTAACACAAATAGAAACTGTAATAGAGGCAGGAGATGTTGAAAAAGCAACAGACCAAATAGAAGACCTCCTAAGAAATTCAATGATACAAACAAACCCAAAAACAAGGACGGCAAAAAGATGGTTCGATGCTGAATGCTGTTCTAAGAACGCTCCACAGATTAAGAAACCAGCACGACGAGGAAACATAGAAACTGTACACAGGAGAGAGGAGAATCTTTAGAAAACTAATAAAAGAGAAGAAAAAAGAATACATAGAAAGAGAGGCAAAAAGAGAAGCGGATGAAGCATAGAAAGACCCATACATAGCAGCAAGACCAAGAAAAATGGCTTATACACCAAATATAGACATGAAAGAATGAGAAGACCACTTCAGTAAGGTACTGAACAAACGAGGAATCAAAACACCCCCGAAGAAAGAGAAACAACATCAAACTAAGGAAATGAAGAAGGTGTGAAAGAATAATAAAAGCACTGAAGAACAAGAAAGCAGCAGGACCCGATAATATATATATATATATATATATATATATATATATATATATATATATATATATAATGAACATATAAAAGATGCAAAATAGGCCCTCCAACACGTATGGACCCAACTATTTAACAAATGCCTGGAACTTGGAAGAATTCCGACACAATGGAGACACTCGACAATAAAAGTTCTCTACAAAGGTAGAGGAGACCCAAACAAGTACAGAGGCATATCCCTGGAAAATACTCGGTTCAAGATGTTTTCAAAGATAATTACACAAAAAATCCAAGCCTCTGTGGACAATCACCTCCCAGAACGACAAATGGGTTTCAGATCTGGGATATCAACACTTACGGCAGTCAGGCTTCTTCTAAACAACATCGACGAAGTGCTACAAAAGAAACAAATGTTCTACACAGTGTTCATAGACTTTACCAAAGTCTTTGACCTACTGGAAAGCGTAGGTCCGAAAACTGGAAAACACAGTGAGAGAAGATAGCGTATGGGCAAGAATAATCAAGTCAATCCTCGAATACAACTTAATCACAATATCAGACAACCTCTCTTTTTCGAACCCCGTTCTGCAATCGAACGGAGCCTTACAAGGTGACCCAATGAGCCCTGTGCTGCACATTCTTGCCACTGAAGAACTACTCCGAACTGGAGAAAATGAGGAAGATGTATATGTATACGCATACGCTGACGACAAAACCGTAGGTTCAACAGATATACAGAAGCTGCAGAGAATCATTGAGAAAATAGACAAATGGTGCAGTGAACACAAACTACACATAAACATAACAAAGACAGAAATCGTAATTTTCAGAAAAGGGGGCCAAACACCCAAGAATGCGGAAATCAGCATCAGAGGACAAAAAATAAAAATCTCATCAGACTTTAAATACCTAGGAGTGACATTTGCAACCAAAAGCCAAATGCTTCACAAAACATAAAATAGAACGTGCAGCCCAGGCAATAACAGCAATACAGGACATCAAAAACATCCGCCTACTCAATCTAGAAACAGCCATATAAATTATTCAACAAAATAATTCTTGCCAATCCTGGCCTGTGGGATGGAGGTTATATGGGACCACCTGACAGAAAAAAAATCTAGAGGCAAGAGAAAAGGTAAAATCGACTTATCTAAAAAGAGCACTAGGTCTCTCAAAGACAACAAGATCTAGACTAATGTACCTGCTAGCGAGAGAGACATTCCTAATTTGAAGACATCAGGCTTTGATATATGATGCCACACACTAGGGCTTCCAGAAAGCAACTGAAGATCATGGAGGACAAACGAGAAAAAAATTGGCCGGAGTTCTATGGCACCGAAGCAATGACGAACAGCTCATGGACAGCACCAAACTTCGAACAGCGACATGTCGTAACTAGACTTTCTATTCATGGCTTTCATCATCTAATCTGCAAAAACAAAACTTATCATGACCCAACCACAACATGTGTATGTGAACTGTGTAAGGAAGCCTGTGAACGATATCACATAGAACTGTGCAGTAAAAGAGTGAAATGGATAAATGAATATGCAAAAATGTAAATGTAAAATGTTAAGCAAAGTAACTGTATATGGCTATTTGGCTGTAATTTTATTAAATAAAAAATTAGAAGAGGAAAGGAAACTAATGTAAGGTGAGCCTTTGCTTCGGATTCACTATAGAGAAAGCTTTTGACATTATATTTAATTGCGTTGCAGTAGGAGATGAAAAGTGGCGAATGAAAAAACAGTAGATTTATATATGTTTCTACGTCTAAAGTGATTAATACACAAAATGTTCCTACCGAAATTTCAGCTTTCGTATTTCTGGTAGAATGCAGTACTACAAGCTGTAAATAATTACCTTATTTCCACTTCAAAGAACTGTGCACACTCTTAAGCAATATCATTTCTTTCGGGAAATTCGTGTGATGGAACCAATGCCAAATGGAACTTCGTTTCAATGGACTTTTCCCTGGATAACCTGATTTACACCTTGCCAATTTTTTTAGTTCTGCTCTCTGTCTCTAAGGTGGAGGATGGTCTGCTACTAGCTATTGGATGCTACCGGCTGAAAATCGTGAATCATGTTGGCTCAGTGATGCTTGTCGTCTGCTTTCAAAGGTCATCCAAACTTTGTCAGTGGCTGGATGAAGGGAATGGCTGCGTGAGTGAAATCACAGAGTACAATGTTCAGAATCGTCTCCAGTATCGATTTTAGTCTTCTAGTTCGAAACCATGAGGCGGGATTAAACCACAGACTCCATCGATTTTGCAGTGATTTCAAGTGCAGATTCCTCGTCCTGCACTATGGACCGGAGTGCTGCAGGGTCCCCTTTAACACGTCAGGGAAGCGCTACACTCCAGAGGCAGCTACTTGGACAGCAGAGTATGTGTGGCGTGCGTATTTAAGACATTAGAGAGCACCAGACGGGCAGTTAGCTTCAGAATAACGGGAGTCATATGAAAGACACATATAGTTGTTATTGAAGAGAATAAACACGATTGTGGTTCAAGACAGGAAAATGTAAACCTAATATTAAGTAACTACAGAAGCTTTTGGAATAAGATCCACGTGTGCTGTAGTTCATAGCGGTAATAACACACCTATAATACCTGTAACTGAAAGTTAGTTGTCTACAGGGGTGAATAATAATTAAATATTAAATTCATAATGAAATGTACTCCGAAATAATAGAAAGAATGCCAGTGATATTGGTGTATTTATTGCCATGGATTGACTGGATGTTACTATGAACTACCATACCATGTATCAAAAAGGTGAAATATTTCAGCGAAAGCTCGGTAACTATAGCGCTTAAATACCCCGATTATGCTACAGTAATAGGATCCATTTATAGACAGGAACATACAAGCGTTTGGAAAGAGGGACAGGAACGAAGACTCTTTTGACGTCGTAAAAAACTCATTTTCTCAAAATTATGCAGAACAGTTCGTGAGACAGCCCATCCACGAGGAAAATATTGTGGGTCAGTCGTCACCGGTGATGTCAGAGCTTTCATCTCAGTGAACAGAAAGACAGTGTAAGGGGGATGAAATTTACTTGGTAGCAAAGAAAAATTAGTCTAGATCGGCATGCCATATAAGAAATGGTGTATTGAAAAGCTTACACTCATTTCCTTGGACCAAAATCGACAATTCTTTCTTTCACGTAGCAGTAATGTTCTGTTCATGTCATATTCATCGTCTAACACGCCTGTATCATGTCAAAAAAAGTTGTAGAATTGAATACGGCTAATAAAACGGTAATGATATGAGTAACAGATAAATTCAGTGGATTAAGATGAGCACGTAGTGGATTGCAACGTGGTATATACTTAAGCTTTGGCTTCACTTTAATCAAATATTTTCGTTTCCTCCGTCAGAATACACACATTAAAGTTGTCGTCGATGATTTGGGATTATCGTGTGAAACTGGATAGGGATTGCAAACGTGTGGTATAATAAAAAAAGAAGGGTTTCATTTAGTTAAAGACGGGTAGTTTATTTGATAAAGATATGGAATTGCCACAGATATTTACAAGCAAAGATATGAACTCTTACAGCGTATTCACACAATTCGTAAGGTATAGTAATTCGGTTTGAAATCCTATCACGTAAGATCATCTAAATAGAGCGACTTTTATTACATTCAAGAAACAAGAAACAATGAATTCAATGGTGTCATAAGCAGTGCTGGACTCATGCGTTCGATGTGGGAGTGGATGGGCATTGTAGGATGAAAATGAAGCGGTTTCCAATCACATATTCACGAGATCAAGCAAACGCGGGTGCTACGAATGGTATTTATACCATAAACCACTACAAGAAAAGCCATAAAAGAGTAAGCAGAGGCGATGAGAGTAAGTAGCACACCTAGATACGTGATAGCAAAACAAGTTAAATTCTGTAAGAAACCGAACATAAATTCATGGCACACATAAGGAGTCATTCCACAGGTAGTTCTGCGTGTTACAAGATGAGCTGCAGAATTACTGGATTGGTCTAGAACGAGGAGCAAGTGTCGGGATTTGCAACTCACGACTGAGTTTAAATCTATCAAATTAGTCTGCAAAAATAGGAATCGGGCTTAAGTAATTAGGAAAGACGGATCGCTGAAGGTTTTTGACCTACACATGCAATTAGACTGGAGTGAATTTAATTTTACTTAGAAAGCACGTTGGCGTCTAACACACAAAAGATCAAAGACTCGATACCCCGGCTACTGGGCAAATCCAGCAGACTAATCACCTTTAAATTTCGCGAGAAAATACGCGATTGAATTACTAACTAAACTGTCCAAAAAAGTTGAAGCTCGAAAAGTTGATGGCACTTGTTTTTGCACATCTGAATCAGCAGAGCCCTACATGCTAAGTCACTCTCTGTAAATGAAAATAAATAGCAGAAGCTAGAAATCTGACAGTGAACCGTTTTCCACAACCTAACACTGTTGAAACAGGTGTATTAAGCTGCATTATGGGTTAAGATTATTCATTCAAATACCAGGCTCCAAAACGTATTAGGTAAGCTCAACGCTCTCGAGGACACGGTACCAGGCCGCTGCACGTTTCCGCACGTAGAGTCCTAACAGGGAACGAAAAGAGAAACAATACCCCTCACCTGCAGAGTTCGCCAAACCCTACCCAAAGGCGTTCTGTGGAAACGGTACATCTCTAACACTGACCTCACTCTCTGTTATCCTCGTCCATATAATAAACTGTTAAGAAGGCAAAACTTAGTCCGTCTGCTGTTAACTCTAGTTCCCCGTGGAACATTCAAAACAGCTCATTCACGTAATCATCCATTCAAAATCGTTCATAGGAAACAATTGGAAACAAATGAAGATACATAAACTATATATATATTCCCAGACTATTTCCTCCAGACGCATGTTACTAACGTACGGCGTGAACTGTGTAATGAACACACTCGGAAATTTTATGAAACGAAACTTATTAATCTGTTTCAACTGGGATTAGTGCCGTCGATCACTAGCTTTGAACAAAAAATTAAGAAAGATAGAAAGATATCGCTGCTTCACAGGCGTGAAAGAAAAATTACTAGAAATCACCAGACCAGTAAACATTAACATTATCTCTCGAGAAGAGATTGTGGAGGATCTCTAGCAGAAATTCTGACTTCTTGTAGGCCATTTGCTGAGTAAATAAATGCTACTGAAGAAAGTAATGCATGGGAAGAATCCATCATAGTTCAGTAATGCCCTTAGGAGGCTGCTACGAAAGCTGTGGGAACTGAAGAACAGATACGTAGGTAAACCGTTGCTGACAAATTAAAGGTAAAAGAAAGTAGAACAAGTACAAAGGCAGCTATGCAAGAAGCATTTAATTAATTCTAAACCAAGAAATTGATTAGCTCAAGAGTCAAGAAACACTACAAAGTTTTGGGCTTATTTAAAATTTCTCAGTGGAACAAAATCGTACGTCCAAATGTCCGTTGACCTTAACGTCAACGAAACGGAATAGTATGATGAAAGCCGAAAAACTAAATTTTGCCGTCTATAATTGGTCCACAGAAGGACACCACAAAACGTATCCTACTTTCGACGGTCACACGGATGCAATAATACTGACGCAGAAGTAAGCGTGAAACTGAGAAACATCTCAGAATTTTCGATAGAAGAGAGGCCACAGGACCCGACAGGGCGCACGTTAGACTGTGTTTTGAATATGCGGAAGAACTGGGCCCCCTACTAGTAAGTTTTACCACACCTGCGTCACGTGATCAATGCAGCTTACCACGAGGGTGGAAAAAGGAGCATATGGTGCCAATGCATAAGAATGGTTACAAGACCGACGTACAGAACTATAGGCCTACATTAATGACGTCATTTTCTTGCAATGCTATAGCTAGGGTGTGAATAAACTACCGACACAAAATTGTAGACTGTGTAGGGAACATAAAAAACACTTTTTTATGCTACAAAAATGTCACAGGTGCGCTGCTTCAACTCTAGGGGCCAAGATAGTTTTGACGCTAGTGATTTTCAGGGACGATGTTAAAACTGCGGTGTGATGAATATTGCACGGGAAAAGTTGCTGAAGCTGTCGCTCGCTTACATTATCTCACAACTAGCATTTGCGTGGCAACTGCTAAAAATTGTATAACACACTCAAAATAATCAGTTTTTCACTAATAATGGCTGCAGCATCAACCAAGTGAGCAACGAGCTTTTCTGGAATGCCTCTCAGCGTCTCATACAGCAACTGCTTCATGTCCTCCCGCAGAGAGAAATCCATAGGAGTTAAGTCATGAGAATGTTGCGCCCACGCTGTGGCACAATCCTTCCAAAACAGCAACTGAGGAAAATATTGTCTAAATTGACATTCTCAACTATTATTCACGAAATATTTGATCATTTTGGGTATGTTACACAATTATTAGCAAGAAGGTTTATTTATCTGTTTTTCTAGGGCCGGTTCGTGATTCCTTTGCTAGCAGATGCAGTACGAGGGGTATTCGATAAGTATTGCTACACACATTTTTCTGAAATAATGGTGGTTTTATTTAGGATTCGAATACATCATATTATGTCTCACTCTTTTGGTAACAAAACCTTATTTTATAACATAATCTCCGTTCAATGCGACGGCCTTACGCCTCCTTTCCGGGAGGGCCCGTGTTCCCTCATGGTACCACGCTATTGGTCAACATCTCGCTGCGTCAGTAACTTCCTCATCACCCATGTACTTCTTCCAGCGGAATGGATCCTTCAGAGGGCCAAAAGGTGCGAGATATGAGATGTAAGGTGGATGAGGAAGAACAGTGTGATGAAGTTTTGTATGCTGCTCCTGAGTGCGCAGATTTCTGTGAGGCCTTGCGTTTTCGTGAGGAAGGAGAAACTCGTTTGCATTTTTGTGACAATCATCTCGAATGGGAGCGTTCTACTTTCTAACATTGCAGGAATCTCAAGTGTGAGCGGTCGGCCGGCACGCGGAAGATAGGACAAAAATGGTTCAAATGGCTCTGAGCACTATGGAACTTCACTTCTGAGATCATCCGTCCCCTAGAACTTAGAACTACTTAAACCTAACTAACCTTAGGACATCACACACATCCATGCCCCATACCCGCTGCAGGATTCGAACCTGCGACCGCAGCGGTCGCGCGGTTGCAGACTGTAGCGCCTAGAACCGCTCGGTCACTCTGGCCGGCCAGATAGGACAGGTCTATAGGATCTTGTGGCACTGATCACAGACACCTCACCCAAAGACTCACCGTGATTTTGTTCTCTGCCAGGCCTCCGTAGACATTCTGCAAACGCCTATTAATATCTGCGATGTTCTTATTTTCGTCTCTCTGTTTGGATTGCGCTCCCTTTGCAGATGCCATTTTGAGTGCTACTTACAGCGCCGCCTCCTATCGGAACATTATGAAACTATAGAGGCTAAAGCGCGAGTATTCTATGATGCCCCACACCAAATTCCGCATTTTTCGACCAAAACTGGTAGAACAAAAAGAGTGTTACACTACACATTGAACATCCCTCGTAATATAGGTTAAATTTTAATTTTGAAGTATGTTTTTCTACTAAGAAGAATAATATTTGGAGATCCTGGAAACAGTGTACTGCTTTGCGACTTAGTGTAAGAAACCGAATAAATAAAGTTCTTCCTGTTCCTACGTCTGAAGAGACTCTTTTTCATTTTACGTTACATGTCTTAGAAAAAATGTAATTCCTTTCATTCTAGCAATGAGTATAATATTTGTACTTGGCCTCAAAGCAAAGAGTATGACTTCTCTTTTCATTCGCTGCACGAAAATATGCTGGTGGCGTCGAATGTCCGCTGAGATTATTGGGCATGTACGCTGAAAGGAAGCAACAGTATTCAACAGATAACACTCTGTATAAGAGAACTGGAGGACATCTTTTCTCGTAACAGTTCTTTGATTTGATGGGAATCACGGACATACGGTGGACAGAGTGGTATCTTCTTTTTATTTTCTTCTGCTTCTCGACGCTACTGCGAGCTACTTGTTTCCTATCAGGGTTCCGCAGCGGGACGACGCCACAGCGACTGATATTACTAGCCTTTCGTTTGAAGCGCAAGAAGTCCACCTTATCTAGAGCAGCCAGATAGCAGGCTGCTGAGCTGCGGTTGTGGTCGATGGACCACAGCACGACTCGGGTAAGACGTGAGAAGTATGGTGGCTATTTTCTACGGAAGACATATGGGGAAGTTCAGCGGCGTGCTGATAAGGCGATACCTTTTATTCCGTCCCATTGATACTCTCTCAGCACCGGTATATCAGCCATAGCTGCCTTTGAGTTCACATTCGGTGCAACGAGCAGTGTCTTTGCGGTCTTGTTGGCAAGGGGAGGTCTGCAACACCCCAACACTTATGCCTGAAATGGAATACGTCCATCACTTTCAAATGCATGAGCAAGAAATGTATCGAAAATATGTACTGCATAGATCAGGAAACGGAAATAAATCAAACAGCTTTCAGCATTTTGTCACAATTATCTCTCTTGTGGAAGCACGGCTATCTGTAGACGTTACTTCGTCAGAAATATGCGGCAGATGACTGGAAAGTTTCATAAAAAAGAGTAAGCAACGTATTTTGCGAAAGAAAAACAAAAGTATTTCTCAACATTTTCTTCCAGTAAATTCAGTGCATCTGATAAACGAACGTTCCAACCCCTCCCGGAAACAAATTTGTTTTCAGCTCCGATTAAATGCTTACTTAAAGCACAGATAACATCTTGATCCGACGGAGATTTCTCCGCTCCAGACTGTTTCTTGCGAGGTGTGTGTGTGTGGGGGGGGGGGGGGGGGGGGGGGGGGAGGCGGGGGGTGAACAGGAAAAGGAAAAAGGTTATTTTGAAAAATATCTGGCGAATATAATGAGAATTGGATTGTTTTGAAATGAAATTCGTGCTCATTTCGCATCGCAACGCCCAGTAGGGATACTTTTTGACGCAAGACTTCCTTTTTGCACGTCAGTGTTAGTTCCTTGTCCTTCAACTCACTAGGCAAATTGTCCAGTAAATACGATTCGGTCGCTGTATTATCTTTTTTCCAGATATCGAATCATGATGATACCATGGGAGTCCTAAAAATCAGTCGCCAAGACTTTCCTCGCCGATATAACGCTGTTTGCTTTTCAGATGAAACTATTGCTGCAGCAGCCCACTTTTGTGCCTTTACTTTGCTTTCCGATGTACAATTGTGGAGACACGTTTCGTCTCCATGTAACGACGATGGAAGTACACACATTATATTCCCACAATGCTGTTTCCCCAAGCACGATTTTAAAATATGCTTGCTCGACCCATTTTGGCCTGGAGTGAAAATCGTTAGGCCCTTCGCAAATTCTGCTTCATTTGCAGAACCTCATTTGCGACATTATAAATCCGTTGAAATGTGAGAGCTACGACTTAAAAGAAACCATACGATCTTGAGACGACGGTTGTCCATTGAAATAAATGAAAAATTATTTTTAGTAAGAAATCTCAGGCGAGCGAACCTAAGTAATATTTAACCGACTGACTGTCAACGTAAGTGATTGTCTCGGGAATGTGATATGATACCGTTACCAGTGAATACCCCTGGTGAATGGCAGAATGCGAGTTGCAATAACTGAAAGTGGTAACAACAGTGCTACCTCTTCACAGTCTGTAGTAATTATATGATCAAAATATAACGCGCTGTTACAGATGTTGGATACATAAGTACTCTGCAATGCTACAGTCGAACAGTTTGAACTGGACCTTATCTCAAAATGATGCCCCCATGATCGGCCTCAGTCTCCCCAAAACATAAATAAGAATGGCCAGAGTATTTGTAACTACCTAGGAGTTTCACTGTTTCCTCTCAATAGTATTGTTGTGGTTAAGAGTTTTTATTAGACCTTAAGTGGTGTGAAGCTAAGATAATGTAAACACATGAGAACTGTTGATGTATCCTGAGAGATCGGTAAATTGTGAGACATTCTGAATTAAGCAAACAGTAAGCATTGTCTCTTAAATATCGATTGCACAGGGATGCGCATAACTGCAGAAGAACTAAGCCACCGAAACATAGATAGACACATCCTGATTGATCAGAATATTGTGAGACATTCTGGATTAAGTAAATAACAAGCATTGTCTTTTACAGTGCTGGTTGCTTACACGGTACCTTGCTTAACATTCTAAATTAAGCATTGTCTCTTAAAAGTCTGATTGCACTACAGTCGGGTCTAAATTTAGGAGAACTAAGCCATCGAAGGATACGTAGCGACTGCTACACACTGACAACGCAGTAAGCGCGTCCGATGGTCACTCGCGTCGAAGTCCGCGCGCAAGTGCAAAATGAAGACAGTAGAACGCCGACCTTACGACGCCTACAGAGATTTTTACTGTTTGTTTTTCGTAGAGATTCTGTGATTTATAGTAATGCTTCTACACAACTGCGAATGTGGAGAGTTAATAAACCTGTTCGAAGTTCCATCTCGTCTTTGATTGTATGGAAGTTCAAGTATGGGATTTTCTCACGTACTTATACCTCCCGTCAATGGGGACCCCGATGTGATTTTGCCGCGGATCTCGGCTAGCTGCGTGAACAATTCAGACTCGAACTGCCTCCGCCTGTCTGTTGTCATTTGGAAAGAGCAACCGAATCTGCCGAGCCATGTTGACGTGAAAGCTGCTGCTAGCGTTTCTGCTGCAATATCTTCAGTAGGTACTGCTTCCGGCCAACGCGTGTACCTGTCGCTAATTAATGACAATGATCGACGCCACAAAGATATGCGATTTTAACAATCAACGGCAATTCCTACGTACTTTACGTGAGACTGAGAACCGTACGAAACCAGTGAAAGCCACAAGGTACGGGCAGCACACGACGTTCGTACATAAGGATCTGGACACGTGCATGCACATTATGCTTCGCAGGAGTTTACATTCCATGGACATTCTCATTAATGCCAAAGATTCTACAGTTTCAATGAACAGAGGGTGTTCAAAGAGGCGCCGACTTCACTGCCAAAGGTTTAGAGAGAGGAGAAGGAAGGGACTACAATCCAGCCTCCCATTTCACCACCATCTCAACCATATCAAGACGAAGCAAAACGCACGACTCACTCAGGAAGACACGTTCATTTTCCTACCAGCTACAGAGAATACTTACCACGCTCCTTTCTCGCCAAGGGGGCTTCTGTAGCGACTGCTACACACTGTCACCGCATCTACATCTACACCTACATCCATACTCCGCAAGCCACCTGACGGTTGTTGGCGGAGGGTACCCTGAGTACCTCTTCGGTTCTCCCTTCTATTCCAATCTCGTACTGTTCGTGGAAAGAAAGATTGTCGGTATGACTCTGTGTGGGCTCTAATCCTCCGATTTTACCCTCATGGTCTCTTCGCGAGATATACGTAGGAGGGAGCAATATACTGCTTGACTCCCCGGTGGAGGTATGTTCTCGAAACTTCAACAAAAGAACGTACCGAGCTACTGAACGTCTCTCTTACAGAATCTTCCACTGGAATTTATCTATCATCTCCGTAACGCTTTCGCGATTACTAAATGATTCTGTAACGAAACCCGCTGCTCCCCGTTGGATCTTCTCTATCTCTTCTATCAACCCTATCTAGTACGGATCCCACACAGGTGAGCAGTATTCAAACATTGGGCCAACAAGAGTACTGTAACCTACTTCCTTTCTTTTCGGATTGCATTTCCTTAGGATTCTTCCAATGAATCTCAGTGTGGCATCTGCTTTACCGACGATTAATTTTATATGGTCATTCCATTTTAAAACACTCCTAATGACTACCCCCAGATAATGTATGGAATTACCTGCTTCCAGTTGATCACCTGCTATATTGTAGCTAAATGATAAAGAATCTTTCTTTCTACGTATTGGCAGCACATTACACTTGTCTACATTGAGATTCAGTTACCATTCCCTGCACCAAGTGTCAGTTCGTTGCAGATCCAATTTTCCATTGTTACAACCTCTCGATATACTACAGCATCATCCGCAAGAAGCCTCAGTGAACTTCCGATGTTATCCACAAAGTCATTTATATATATATATATATTGTGAATAACAACGGTCCTACGACACTCCCCTGCGGCACACCTGAAATCACTCTTACTTCGGTAGACTTCTCTCCACTGAGAGTGACATGCTGCGTTCTGTTATCTAGGAACCCTTCAATCCAATCACAAAATTGGTGTGATAGTCCATATCCTTTCACTTATTTGTTCATTAAACGACTGTGGGGAACTGTATCAAACGCCTTGCGGAAATCAAGAAACACGGCATCTACCTGGGAACCCGTGTCCATGGCCCTCTGAGTCTCGTGGACGAATAGCGCGATCGTCTTTTTCGAAACCCATGCTGATTCCTACAGAGTAGATTTCTAGTCTCCAGAAAAGTCATTATGCTCGAACGTAATGCGTGTTCCAGAATTCTACAATTGATCGACGTTAGAGATATAGGTCTTTAGTTCTGCACATCTCTTCGACGACCCTTCTTGCAAACGGGGATGCACTGTGCCCTTTTCCAATCTTTTGGAAAGCTACGCTCTTCTAGGGACCTACGGTACACCGCCACAGGAAGGAGGGCAAGTTCCTCCACGTACTCTGTGTAAAATCGAACTGGTATCCCATCAGGTCCAGCACCTTTCCTCTTTTGAGCGATTTTAATTGTTTTTCTATCCCTCTGTCATCTACTTCAATATCCACCATTTTGTCATCTGTGCGACAATCTAGAGAAGGCACTACAGTGCAGTCTTTCTCTGTGAAACAGCTTTGGAAAAAGAGATTTAGTATTTCGGCCTTTAGTCTGTCATCCTCTGTTTCAGTACAATTTTGGTCACAGAGCGTCTGGACATTTTGTTTTGATCCACCTACCACTTTGACATAAGACCAAAATTTCTTATGATTTTCTGCCATATCAGTACATAGAACTTTACTTTCGAATTCATTGAACGCCTCTCGCATAGCCCTGCTCACACTACATTTCGCTTCTCGTAATTTTTGTTTGTCTGCAAGGCTTTGGATATGTTTATGTTTGCTGTGAAGTTCCCTTTGTCTCCGTAGCAGTTTTCTAACTCGGTTGTTGTACCACGGTGGCTCTTTTCCATCTCTTACGATCTTGCTTGGCACATACTCATCTAATGCATATTGTACCATGGTTTTGAACTTTGTTCACTGATCGTCAACAATATCTGTACTTGAGACAAAACTTATGTGTTGATACGTCAAGGACTCAGAAATCTGCTTTTTGTCACTTTTGCTAAACAGAAAAATCTTCCTACCTTTTTTAATATTTCTATTTACGGCTGAAATCATCGATTCAGTAACAGCTTTATGATCGCTGATTCCCTGTTCTGCGTTAACTGTTTCAAATAGTTCGGGTCTGTTTGTCGCCAGAAGGTCTAATATGTTTTCGCCACGAGGCTGTTCTCTGTTCGACTGCTCAAGGTAGTTTTCAGATAATGCACTTAAAAAGGTTCACTGAATTCTATCTGTGCCACCCGTTATAAACGTTTGAGTCTCCCAGTCTATATCTGGTTAATTAAAATCTCCACCCAGAACTATAACATGGTCGGAAAATCTACTAGATAAATTTTCCAAATTTTCCTTCAGGTGCCCTGCCACAACAGCTGCTCAGCCTGGGGGCCTATAGAGACATCCAACCACCATGTTTGAGCCTGCTTTAACCGTGACCTTCACCCAAATTATTTCACATTTCGGATCTCCGTCAATTTCCTTCGATACTATTGCGCTTTTTATCGCTATAAACACGCCTCCCCCTTCACTGTCCAGCCTGTCTCTGCAGTATACATTCCAGTCTGAGTTTAGAATTTCATTACTGTTTACATCTGGTTTTAGCCAACTTTATATTCCTAGTATTATGTGGACATTGTGACCGTTTATTAATGAGAGCAGTTCTGGGACCTTTCTGTAGACGCTCCTGCAGTTAACTATCACCACATTAATATTGTTATTCCCTGTTGTGTTTTGCCTACTGCTACCTTGTCGCGTCCCAGGAGGCGTCTTGTCGGGCCTAGGGAGGGAATTCTCTAACCTAAACAACCCACATGTGCACTCCACACGCACTCCGCTACTCTTGTAGCCGCTTCCTGCGTGTAGTGCACGCCTAGTCTATTCAGGGGGCCCTACGTTTCTCCACCTAAGAGCGGAGGTCGAGAAATTTACACCCCAGATCTACGCAGAATCGTCTGATCCTCTGGTTTAAGCCTTCCGCTAGGTTCCAAACCAGAGGACCGCGATCGGTTCTGGGAACGATACTACAAATAGTTAGCTCAGATTCCACCAAGCGAGCGGGGCTTTCCGCTTTCACCAACTCCGCCAACCACCTGTATGAACTGAGGGTGACCTCTGAACACAGACGGCAGGAGTCATTGGTGCCGACATGAGCAACAATTTGCAGTCGGGTGCACCCAGTGCTTTCTATCGCGGCCGGCAGGGCGTCCTCCACATCTCGGATGAGACCCCCCGGCAAGCAGACAGAGTGAACACTGGCCTTCTTCCGCTATTTCCCTAAAGGGCTCCATCACCTGCCTAACATTGGAGCTCCCAAATAGATCCCTCCCCCCGTGTGCCTGCTCGGACCTTGCTTAAGTAGCTGCCACATGTCCAGTCACAGGCAGAGTGGTCGATGCCACACGGCCAGCCTCCACATTGACCCTCCGCCTCGTGCGACGCGAACGCCACTGAACCCGCCACTCCCCTTGAGGAGAGGGTGGCCCAACCGCGCCCGGTACCCGCAAAAATGTCTCGACAGAAGGGACCGGGGTGAAGCGTGTAACACCTGGGGTGTACCATGCGACGCATCAGACTCCCCCACTGCTGCCCCACTCCGAGACAGCAGCCTGAAGACGGCTGACCGCGGCCATCAACACATTCAGCTGTTCGCGAACAGTGGCCAGCTCCTCCTGCGTCCGTACACAGCAGTCACACATCCTATCCATCATAAGAAATCAACATTTACTGTAGAGAGTTAATCAACTTTTAACTAGAGAGCTAATTCACTAAAGGCCACTGATAGCTGACTCAACTGTGGTTACTAGACACCTCTTGTTGGTAAGAATGAAAATAAGCACTACCTGTCTCTGGACTGTATTCAAAACAAACACGAAATCTATGGAACACTATTACTAGTAATCGAAAATTAAAGCTTCCTAAAAGCAAAAACACTCGGAAAAAGAAGTGCCAAGTAAGAAAAACACAGTTAGTACTTAAATTTACGTAGCTTGCTGCACAGGAGATGTGAAGCAGGCGGCAGTTACGACGACACAGTCGGCGCTTTCAATAGTTACTCGCGTCGAAGTTCACGCGCGAGTGCACAATGAAGACAGTATAATGCCTTCCTTACGCCGAGCACTTTCGCCGCTAGGGGCGCGGTGATTCGCCTGCAGCGACACGCCACATTTGCTCTTAGAAAAGCGGAGCAACAACCTATTTTAACTGTTTCTTTTTGTAGAGATTTTGTGTTTCTTGTTGTTATAGTGGCGCTTGTGCGACTGTGGAGAGTTAATAAGCGTGTTTGAAGTTCCATCTCGTCTTTGAGTGTACGGAAGTTTAAGTTTCCGTCAGACAGACAGACACCTGCCCTCGTAACTGGTACAATAGAAGCTTCTATCAGCGAGATGGTTTTGAGCTAATAGTAAAATAATATGTAATAGAACCCCGAGCATTTACTTAGATAATAAATTCGACTTTACTGTTCCTGGGAGTTTATAAATATCTACATGCTAGTCTTTGATTATTTGTTCACTTGATGCAAAACAATGCTTGGTGTTGTGAACAAATCGCTGGACAATTCTCATTGCGTCCTATAATTTGTGTGGTGCCGATGTGCTGCAGATGTCTGACGATCGCTGTACCACGACAATATGGGAGAGGTCGTCTGTCGATGGCAGGATTAATTTTAAAAAGATACAAAATAAATTCCTGGCACTCTTCTGCTATTCCGTTCTGTTTTAAAGCTCACTGTTACAAGATTTTGGTAGAATGAGGGACTGGTCTGATCTGAGATGATATGCACATACAGTCCTCTAAACATTTAGTAATCGACGACTGTTCAGTGATGCCTAAGTAGCGTATCATCACTTTAGTAACGTTTCACTTGTAAATCAAGTCCGCTTTGCTCCTCGTACTTATTAAATTAACTTTTGTAATCCTGCTCATAGTTCAGTACACGAAAATACTTGATAACAGTCTTTATAATACAACCTTTAACGCTGGCATAATTCAAACTATCTTCTATCAAGATAAGGCGGAAAAAGTGATCTGTACACTGCCATAATGAGATCACAATACACTAGCATTTAGTTGATGAAAAGTCTTCTGGTTTACGCTTCTTCACATTTGATTAGTTCTCATTTCCCATTGTACTGGTAAACCGTCTCTCTTGAAAATCATGTATCTTTCCTTTCTTCTCTCTTCTAAATCTTTGCATCTTGTGCTTCCTCTTCCTCATCGAATTTCAGAATTAGGACTCTTCTCGAAAATTTAGCGTTTTACTGAAATAGTATCGGTGTAGTAGCTTTCTGGAAACTTCTGTCTGGCTATCTTCACACATGAATTCCTTCGTCTCAATACAGTGCTTGTCCTTTCTTCTTAAACTCATCCAGCTTCCGCCATAACGAAAACCGATTCTCCTTCTGCGACTTTATTACTCTTCGATTAATCAATGCACTTCTTCTAAGTCCCAGCCTAGACTTTCTTCTCTCATTTGCCGTTCCACATTAACAAAATTTATCACATGTGAGGATCTTCCCTACCGGCACAAAGTGTGTTTACATACAATTACATTTACAAATAAGAAAATAAATTCATACAACAAATTACTTTTCACCCATACTAAAACTTCAAATAAGTAAAAGGAATTAAAATGAATGACTAACACAATTTTGTTACTCATTTTAGCTAAACATTTAAGTGATGTTACGTTGCCCTATGACAAAAGAAGAACCGAAAATATGCCCGTTCCACCCGTCGCCAAGATTCTAAGAATATGTAATCATCTTTGTCAGAATACCCTACTTATACCGATATACAAGGTGTTCCCATAAGAACGTGCAAAAATTTAACAGCAAATGGAGGATGGTCTACTGAACAATTTGAGGGGGGGGGGGGGAAATATGGGGTCGGAGAAGCCATATTAATGATATAATACGAGTAAAAACACGTTACTGTGTACTTTTTTATTTACGTTAGTTACAGTTAACTGCAAATACCCTCACTGACGCAATGAACGTGTCCTACAAAATGTGCTGAAATTGATGGCCATCATCCTCAATGCAAACTTGACATCGGCGAATAAGACTCTGACGCATCGTGACAAATATCCGTGATGTGTTTCGAATCACATCACAGGCAGTACAATTCTGACAACTAATTCCATCTCTGTATCCACTGCGATCTCATAGCGCAAGTGACTTTAGGGATCCCCATAGAACAGGTCAGGTGGCCATGCAAGCCCTTCCAATAGAGCGGCCAGGAAATACAGCATTGAGATAGTTGCGAACATCCACAGTGAAGCGGGGCGGTGCACCGTCATGTTATATCTACATCCTCTCACGAACAGCCGAGGGAACGTTCTCAAATAATTCAGGTAGAACTCTTTTGCGCGAACCTCATGTGGCCATTCAGACGGCCTACTACATCACGACTTCCTCGTAATCAGGCTCGTCCTCCCTGTTTCCTTGTAGTAAATAAAGAATGTATATGTAAATAAACAGCACAGTAAACTTGTACGCGTGGTAGTGGTAAATAAGCTGGAAAACAGTAATGCTGGACAAAGCGGTAGACAAGTTTACTTCCATAACTCCTTAAGCTAGCTTCTTCGACCCCAGGTTCCCTAGCTCAAATTGTTCAGTGGAGAATTCCCTCTGTCCTGTTACATTTTTGCACGCTCTAAAGGGAGCACCCTGTATAGATGTCAGATTTGTTTGTTCTATACATGTAAAGAGTTAAATTAAGTTAAACAAATTCGCATAACGACTCTTCCATTCAATGAAGGCCAGAACGCCATGCCCAATCACTCATCTGCTGCCTTGTTGTGTTCATAAACATCATGTTATGTAACTACCTTTTGTTATCCTTGTCATTCCGTAGCAGCTCCTTCACAGTCCGCATCTCTGTGTTTACCAACATTCCCCAGTAACTGCTTTTGGCACTTCAGCACACGGATAAACCACTCTCTCAATTTCAACACTTGCATTTAGCACTTCCAACAATTACTGATATTCGTCGTCGGGTTGACTAGATTACTAGCCGTAATCTCACTAGGTTTCATTCACTCTCTCGCGAAATTGTTGATCTGATAAAATGACATTGTAAAGCTCTTTCTCTGAGAAAAATTCTTTCAATAAAAAGTATTTTCTTCCTAAATTGCCCTTCTTAATTGAACTTTCACGCTTGCTATTTATCTGGTGGCTTCTTGATTGTTGGTTTCGGTACACCCATCGGCATCTTGCCTTATCTGTGTGCTGTTTTCTGCTCTTTTATCTCCTACTTCTTGCTGGTTATTTAACAAAAAAATTCTGGAACCTGCAGCTGTTGCACCAACCTTGAAAGCGCGTAAGTTTTATTTGAAAACTCTGATTTATTCGTAAGGCTGTACTTCTATGATGTCCAGTCTTCTCTTTCGCTGTAAATACCTGTTGGTTGATCTTCTACTGGTGTTAATCTCTTCACTAGAACCTTTGCTTCACTCTGCCTGCCAGCGAACTGTTTTTCCATAGAGTCTTGTTCTTCAGACGTCCATGCTCACTGACTAAATTTCCTACTGCGTCGGGCCCTTCATTATAACGTGTCTTTCTTCACCCTGCCTCCCAGTGTTCAGCATTTCTATCAGATCTTGTTTCTTCATGTGTGTATGTTCAATAAATAAACTTTCCGCTGGTTCTAGTTTCCTCACTGCAGCGTCTCTTGCTACGTCTTCGTTCTCCCAGCCATCCTTATCTGCTTCCTCTTCTGCTCTTTCTTTTCTTCCCTCTTCCTCCGTTTCCTCTTCTTACAAGTCACCAAAATTTCTACTGTTCCGTTGTTAGCATCTTCTTCCTTCTCATCCACATCACCTTCTTTCCTTTCTTCCTCACCTACTGCGTCTGTCTCTTCTCCTTGTATTTATTTCTCCATTTACCTTTCTTCAACAGTAACTTTTTCTCATACACGTTCTGATGTCTTATGAACGGTGGAATTAGCACCTTGTCGACCTCTTCTTATATCCAGGTACTGAACTTCCATTCTCTTGGAGACAATTCAGTACGCATCTACTAGGAATGGCAAGGAAGGCCTGGGCATACGGGGAGTGATTATCATTTGTTAACGCTCATTTGAACTACAATTTATAAAAATTTACAGGAAGTCAAATACATCATCAAATCAGAAAACTTGAAAGGATGAACCCAAAACCAAAGGGTATTTCCAAACTGAAATCAGTGCAACGCAAAGATTTAGGTGTGATGAAATTTACCAATTATTTTTACACAAAGGAACGGTTGAGAGTAAAATTACATAACCTTAACGGTGTAAGCCTTTAAATAAAATCAAACAATAATTAAAAGCTTTTAGCAGTGCATGAAATAGTTTACATAAATTCACACGAAAACTCAGCTAAAACTTAACTGTACACATCATGTGACATTAAAATCAATCTAAAGAACGTTTTAAGAAAACTATAATAAGAAATCTGAAGTTGAAACTCTTACAAAATACTCTGAGCAATCTTATTGTTATGTAAGCGGTTCGCTGCAGGCGATAGAACCCGTGACACTCCACAAAGTCACCGCTTAGTAACCCAAATTAACTGGTTCCAAGACTTACAGAATGCTATTATTACAAACACAATAAAATTAATACACGCAACATAGAGTGGCAACAAATATCTGAATGTCGCACTCTGGGGATTAGATTTAGGGATTAGCTGCTCCCCTTCGTTTAGTACACACTGTTTTACAACATTAGATTAGACAAGTGAGAATTCCTGATACCAGGAATGGCTTACGGAGCTCAGGCTGGGCTAACTCCATAAGGGGCACCCGCAAAGAAAACAAGTGGAGCGTTAAAACTCACACCAAAACGTTACACTGTTTAAAGTGGGAAAATTTAATGAATATAAGATCGTATGTCCTTATCCACTCCTTTCACCAAAGGACCAACAGAATAAGCGATAAGCACGTAATTAGGAGGCAGCTTCACTACGGGAGGCTGAAACTTGTCGAACGGATCAAGTGATTTAAATGGCTAGATAATAATAAATGGTTATCAGATTTTCTCAGAGGCCAATTCAGTTATCGAGTATTAGCGAAGTTAGCGCATCTTACAAGATACTCGGCAGTTAAATCATCGCTCGTGCACTGCTACATGTAAGCAACCACTTAAGAAGCTTCTCACCGGGTGTTGATGGAGAGACGTAGACATGTAGCATGTGGCCCCATTGCGGCACGTGTAGTAGAACTCTGGCACAGACCACAGTTTCCCTACATCTAAATCGGAATAACAAAGAACTGGACGTCTAGCTGTTCAAAGGGCTGCTACCACAGCAACAGCCAATCAGAGAACGCGCTTGGCCACGCCTCCTGCTCGCTTCATCATTGTCAAATTGTCAATTCTCTCTGCTGCTGCGGGTAACGGCTACTGTGGTCAGTTGTAGACGACGCTCGCGGCCGATAGCATAAACAATCGTGGGTGTGCAGAAAGTCTGGCTGCTAAACGGAAAGTTCAACGATCCACTCATGTTTTGCGTGGTCAGACACGTGAGTTTGTGTGCTCGGTGCGAGAATATTTCGAGAAAGAAAGAGGCATTTGTGCGTGCAACGCTGGTGTCTCTAACGAAGGTAATCGAAGAAGCTGCAGACGCCTTGAAGATATATAAAAATACTGTCGTCAAATTTTGTAAGGAGAAATATTGTGCAGAATTGGAAGAGCCTGGTTAATCCAAACTGCGGATACCTTGAAAGAAGAGGACAGAACCACGTGTAGCAAGTTTGGACTCTTTTTTTACAACATGCTGCTGGTCGCCACATATATGGACGTTACGAGAGGAAGGAACATCCAACTATTAAGTAAAGTCTTCGCGAGGGAGAGCTATTCAGTGGCAGCAAAACGTCTTTATTGGTGGTTGTCAGAGGTCTCGGTTTTCGGTATAAAAAAATTAATGGACGGAAAATTATAAAAAAGAGAGGCTACATCGTCGGGTGGCGTTGTCGATTTTTAAGAACTGTTGTTAAAGTGCTGTTTGAAGATATAGTGTGGCTCGACGAAACCCAGATAAACGGCGGTCATTTTGTCAGGAAAGACTAGACACATGACAGCATATGTGGAAGTTTTCCTGTTCTGGTGGGAAAGGTTTCAAAAATTATAATCTTGCAAGCTGGAACTGCAAGTGGTTACGTACCTAACTGTCTCCTCGTTTACAAATCGAGCACATCAAACAATCGCCATGAGGAGATAGTTTTGTGAAGTGGTTCAAGAGGATTCAGGACGATCTATGGAAGGCAGTCCGCCGTCTTAGCTGGGTGGTAACGTGCTCTCCTGCCATGCAAGCGGGCCCGGGTTTTATTCCCGGCCGGGTTGGAGATTTTCTCCGCTCGGGGACTGGGTATTATGTTGTCCTCATCATCATTTCGTCCTCATCACCGGCACGCAAGTCGCCCAATGTGGCGTCGACTGAAATAAGACTTGCACTTGGCGGCCGAACTTCCTCGAATGGGGCTTCTCGGCCAACAATGCCGTACACTCATTTCCATTTTTTTATTTAAGGCAGGGCTCATGGAAACAGTAAAGAAAAATAGGCCACAGTTTCAGCAGTGCGTTGTGGACGAGGTAGCTAAAGAACGTGGCCAGGATTCTCAGGCTTCCACCATACGACCGCCACATAATGCCATCGAAATGATTTGGGCACAAATTAAAAATTATGAGGCAACAAATAACAAAAGTTTCACTGTGGCAGAAATTTAAATACTGTCAGAGGGAAGAGTGGCACAAATAACGCCAGAGAAGTGGAAAAAAATGTTGTACGCCACAAAGAAACGATTGTTATAGGAGCGTGGAAAAGTGAAGTGAGTGTCGAGAGTAATATAGAAAATATAAGTATATCCTTGGACAATTCTAGTGGCTTGTACTCGGACAAGAGCTCAAGTAACGACAGTGTCGAGGAAGAAAGTTATTCTGAACTAAGTGACATTTACGCTTTGCCTTAATTCATCTTTACTTTTGTGTTTATATTGCGTATTATTGACTGAACGGTGTGTACAGCAGTTGCACAATAAATTTTATGCCATTGCGAAGGAATACTCCTCTGCATAAGTACGACACTGCATGTACACTACAGTGATTAGTAAGTACGCAGGCACTTTATGTTATTTTAATATTGTTAGTTATTATATTTACATGAACGAGGCAGATTCATGTTAACACTCTGTACATATCGAATAGAAAAACTGAACGTTATACATTCCGATTTTTGTAAAAACAGTGCTCCTTCTGTTGCTTTTGTTGAGATACACAAATGATAGGAACACGGTATCATTTTATCTACGGGAATGCGTTTGCTAAGCCACAAGGATATAACGAGCCTGTAAAGAGAACTCAAAACTGCACCTTAAAAGATGGCTTGAAAAGGTAGTCCAGTAAGGAACCGCACAAATGTTGCTGCTAGAGCCATAATGCGCACGCACACACGGGCAAACAGACTTCGCCCCTTTCCGCGTTCAACTACTCTTCGCTGTCAATCACTTGTTATTCTGATTTGGTTACAGTCCGTTGTGGAAAAGACGTCTCTCCCCGCTATACCACCAGCTACGGCGGAGTGCGGCCTGCTTGCCCGTCGTCAAAAACACTGACCACAGTCAGGGACTCCCAGGTGCCCCGCACATCCCACGAGCATTCCTACTTAGAGTGCCTTAATACAGAGAGAATGGCCATAGGTGAAGTTGCCCGTGACTGGTTGATTAGCTTTGGCGCCTTTTTTCTGCCAAAAGTCTCTCGCGCTTCCTATGTTCGCCGTGCTTTTGAGTTGAATTGAAGTTCAGAGGACTTTTGGAAACGATTAAAAGGTATTTGAATTATTGAGAGAATTGTTATGCGTTGTGCATGCATGCTCGATTTAGTTGTATATCGTTTTTTTAAGCTCTTATTTCTTTAACAGTTCGTGCATACTGGTAGCATCACAAGCTTTTCTGAAGCCAATATCTGATAGTCCTTGCTGGAAACGGAAAGTTCCTGTATTTGTTGTGCCATGCTCATTCAACTATATAGCGTCAAACCCTTATTTCGTTCCGAATCAGAACACTAGGCATTATTTTAGTTTCAGTATTATTGCCTGACTGTTGACGCAGGCAAGTTGTAAGCACGTTTTCCGCAGTTGTCGTGCTTGCTGAAACATTATTCGTAGTAAATAATTGTAGGTACTCTTGAAGACAGTTTTTAATAGACCTACTTACTGCGGGGTAGAAGGGATACGGTACTTTCCTTGTTATATTTGGTCGTTAATACAATGGCCTACATTAAACATTACCTGATTTTTGTAATCTTTTTCGTTTGTTATCTGCGAGAGATATTCAGTATATTTGAAAGAAAGTCGTAAGCAGTTGTTTACTTGTGACATGCAAAAAGTTTGAAGACTTGACGAGAAGTACTAATACGTCTCACACATTTTGCATGTCACAACTAAACAACTGCTTACGACTTTCATTCATCTAACGTAATATACGTACGTTAAATCTTTAGCGTTATGCACTTCCGATACAAAACAAATGCTATACACTATATTTTTTTTATTTACGCTACTTTCATTGCAATATGTCTAGTAAACGAACTTTAAAGGAGATAAATGCAAGTAACGAATAATTTTTACAGCCAGTGTATCAAATTTTCCTGTGCTGTACGTAGTAGGCTACTATGAGTATATTATACCTGTAAAGAAAGGCATTTAACGAATGATTTCACCATATTGTCTTGTGCTTTAGTTTCGGTGAGTGTTTACTCCACTACTCCACTACTGTCCATTCAAAAATCCCGCTCGCAGTTTGGCAGAAAAATGGCCGCCGTATCGTCCGGTTGGCCACTCTCTCCTTATACAGACTCTCTATTCCTACCAGCCCACTGCCACCACCTCGGCGGACTGCTTGCAAGAGAGCGAGTTCGCCAGAGACCTTTTAAAAGCTGCCTGTGGACACCCTCTAACCAAAGACAAGCACGCACAAAAACCTCGTGTGACAGGTCGATTTCGTTTACCCTCTTTTATATCTTTCATGTGCGATCTCCTCCCATCTAACGAGTAGCATGCCGGGCACGCTGGGGGATGGGTGAGTGGCGATGACTGGCCGTAGGGCCTAGGACAAACACTGTTAAAACCTTTATCGATTCTGGTACATCTACATCTACATCTACATGACTACTCTGCAGTTCACATTTAAGTGCTTGGCAGAGGGTTCATCGAACCACAATCATACTATCTCTCTACTATTCCACTCCCGAACAGCGAGCGGGAAAAACGAACACCTAAACCTTTCTGTTCGAGCTCTGATTTCTCTTATTTAATTTGATGATCATTCCTACCTATGTAGGTTGGGCTCAACAAAATATTTTCGTTGCAAAAACAGACATAATGTCTTATGGGACATCAGCAATCAGTGAAATTATAATGTTACAAAAAAACCGTCTTGATTGCAAATATTTTTATTCATATGACCGGTTTCGGTTCATTCAGAACCATCTTCAGATCTGTAAAAATAATGATACTGATATTTCAGTTACAAGAGTAACCCGTCCAAATCCAGCAGTTTTCACATGCTACGTCACATCATCTGTAAAAATAATGATACTGATATTTCAGTTACAAGAGTAACCCGTCCAAATCCAGCAGTTTTCACATGCTACGTCACAAACTGCTGGATTTGGACGGGTTACTCTTGTAACTGAAATATCAGTATCATTACTTTTACAGATCTGAAGATGGTTCTGAATGAACCGAAACCGGTCATATGAATAAAAATATTTGCAATCAAGACGGTTTTTAAGTAACATTAAAATATTTTCGCATTCGGAAGAGAAAGTTGATGACTGAAATTTCGTAAAAAGGTCTCGCCGCGACGAAAAACGTCTATGCTGTAATGACTTCCATCCCAACTCGTGTATCATATCTGCCACACTCTCTCCCCTATAACGTGATAATACAAAACGAGCTGCCCTTTTTTGCACCCTTTCGATGTCCTCCGTCAATCCCACCTGGTAAGGATCCCACACCGCGCAGCAATATTCTAACAGAGGACGAACGAGTGTAGTGTAAGCTGTCTCTTTAGTGGACTTGTTGCATCTTCTAAGTGTCCTGCCAATGAAACGCAACCTTTGGCTCGCCTTCCCGACAATATTATCTATGTGGTCCTTCCAACTGAAGTTGTTCGTAATTTTAACACCCAGGTACTTAGTTGAATTGACAGCCTTGAGAATTGTACTATTTATCGAGTAATCGAATTCCAACGGATTTCTTTTGGAACTCATGTGGATCATCTCACACTTTTCGTTATTTAGCGTCAACTGCCACCTGACACACCATACAGCAATCTTTTCTAAATCGCTTTGCAACTGATACTGGTCTTCGGATGACCTTACTAGGCGGTAAATTACAGCATCATCTGCGAACAATCTAAGACAACTGCTCAGATTGTGAACTAGGTCATTTACACTCCTGGAAATGGAAAAAAGAACACATTGACACCGGTGTGTCAGACCCACCATACTTGCTCCGGACACTGCGAGAGGGCTGTACAAGCAATGATCACACGCACGGCACAGCGGACGCACCAGGAACCGCGGCGTTGGCCGTCGAATGGCGCTAGCTGCGCAGCATTTGTGCACCGCCGCCGTCAGTGTCAGCCAGTTTGCCGTGGCATACGGAGCTCCATCGCAGTCTTTAACACTGGTAGCATGCCGCGACAGCGTGGACGTGAACCGTATGTGCAGTTGACGGACTTTGAGCGAGGGCATATAGCGGGCATGCGGTAGGCCGGGTGGACGTACCGCCGAATTGCTCAACACGTGGGGCGTGAGGTCTCCACAGTACATCGATGTTGTCGCCAGTGGTCGGCGGAAGGTGCACGTGCCCGTCGACCTGGGACCGGACCGCAGCGACGCACGGATGCACGCCAAGACCGTAGGATCCTACCCAGTGCCGCCACTTCCCAGCAAATTAGGGACACTGTTGCTCCTGGGGTATCAGCGAGGACCATTCGCAACCGTCTCCATGAAGCTGGGCTATGGTCCCGCACACCGTTAGGCCGTCTTCCGCTCACGCCCCAACATCCTGCTGCCCGCCTCCAGTGGTGTCGCGACAGGCGTGAATGGAGGGACGAATGGAGACGTGTCGTCTTCAGCGATGAGAGTCGCTTCTGCCTTGGTGCCAATGATGGTCGTATGCGTGTTTGGCGCCGTGCAGGTGAGCGCCACAATCAGGACTGTATACGACCGAGGCACACAGGGCCAACACCCGGCATCACGGTGTGGGGACCGATCTCCTACACTGGCCGTACACCTCTAGTGATCATCGAGGGGACACTGAATAGTGCACGGTACATCCAAACCGTCATCGAACCCATCGTTCTACCATTCCTAGACCGGCAAGGGAACTTGCAGTTCCAACAGGACAATGCACGTCCGCATGTATCCCGTGCCACCCAACGTGCTCTAGAAGGTGTAAGTCAAATACCCTCACCAGCAAGATCTCCGGATCTGTCCGCCATTGAGCATGTTTGGGACTGGATGAAGCGTCGTCTCACGAGGTCTGCATGTCCAGCACGAACGCTGGTCCAACTGAGGCGCCAGGTGGAAATGGCATGGCAAGCCGTTCCACAGGACTACATCCAGCATCTCTACGATCGTCTCCATGGGAGAATAGCAGCCTGCATTGCTGCGAAAGGTGGATATACACTGTGCTAGTGCCGACATTGTGCATGCTCTGTTGCCTGTGTCTATGTGCCTGTGGTTCTGTCAGTGTGATCATGTGATGTATCTGACCCCAGGAATGTGGCAATAAGGTTTCTCCTTCATGGGACAATGAATTCACGGTGATCTTATTTCAATTTCCAGGAGTGTATATAGATCAGGAACAGCAGAGGTCCCAGGACGCTTCCCTGGGGAACACCTGATATCACTTCAGTTTTACTCGATGATTTGCCGTCTATTACTACGAACTGCGACCTTCCTGACAGGAAATCACGATTCCAGTCGCACAACTGAGACGATACCCCATAGCTCCACAGCTTGATTAGAAGTCGCTTGTGAGGAACGGTGTCAAAAGCTTTCCGGAAATCTAGAAATACGGAATCAACTTGAGATCCCCTGTCAATAGCGGCCATTACTTCGTGCGAATAAAGAGCTAGCTGCGTTGCACAAGAGCGATGTTTTCTGAAGCCATGCTGATTACGTGTCAATAGATCGTTCCCTTCGAGGTGATTCATAATGTTTGAACACAGTATATGCTCCAAAACCCTACTGCAAACCGACGTCAATGATATAGGTCTGTAGTTAAATGGATTACTCCTACTACCCTTCTTGAACACTGGTGCGACCTGCGCAATTTTCCAATCTGTAGGTACAGATCTATCGGTGAGCGAGCGGTTGTATATGAGTGCTAAGTAGGGAGCTATAGTATCAGCGTAATCTGAAAGGAACCTAAGCGGTATACAATCTGGACCTGAAGACTTGCCCGTATCAAGAGATTTGAGTTGCTTCGTAACCCCTAAGGTATCTACTTCTAATAAACTCATGCTAGCAGATGTTCGTGTTTCAAATTCTGGAATATTCCATTCGTCTTCCCTGGTGAGGGAATTTCGAAAAACTGCGTTCAATAACTCCGCTTTAGCGGCACAGTCGTCGATAACAGTACCATCGGCACTGCGCAGCGAAGGTATTGACTGCGTCTTGCCGCTTGTGTACTTTACATACGACCAGAATTTATTCGGATTTTCTACAAAATTTCGAGACAATGTTTCGTTGTGGAACCTATTAAAGGCATCTCGCATCGAAGTACGTGCCAAATTTCACGAGGCTGTAAATTTTAGCCCATCTTCGGGATTTCGCGTTCTTCTGAACTTCGCATGCTTTTTCCGTTGCCTCTGCAACAGCGTTCGGACCTTTTTTGTGTACCACGGAGGATCCGTTCCATCTCTTTCCAATTTATGAGGTATGAATATCTCAATTGCTGTTGCTACTATATCTTTGCATTTGAGCCACATCTCGTCTACATTCGCATAGTCAGTTCGGAGGGAATGGAAATTGTCTTTTAGGAAGGCTTCTAGTGACACTTTATCCGCTTTTTTAAATAAAATTATTTTGCGTTTGTTTCTGATGGATTTGGAAGAAATGGTATTGAGCCTAGCTACAACGACCTTGTGATCACTAATCCCTGTATCAGTCATGATGCTCTCTATCAGCTCAGGATTGTTTGTGGCTAAGAGGTCAAGTGTGTTTTCGCAACCATTTACAATTCGCGTGGGTTGGTGGACTAACTGCTCGAAATAATTTTCGGAGAAAGCATTTAGGACAATCTCGGAAGCCGTTTTCTGCCTACCACCGGTTTTGAACAAGTATTTTAGCCAACATACCGAGGGTAGGTTGAAGTCCCCACCAACTATAACCGTATGAGTGGGGTATTTATTTGTTACGAGACTACATGGCGTAGTGAGCAAAGCACGCCTCTCCTCGCTGACACTGGGTGGATCAATGAACGGGTGGCGGCCTCTGCCTTGTGCTGCTGGGCTGGCACTTCACACTGCTGAGGTCAGCAACGTCTGTGGCCACGGGTGTTGATGTCAGCGGCGCCTCGTGTTGCGTTGCCATAGCCTCCCACTCGGAAGACGGCCCCTCGCCCCATTCGCGTCACCGTGACGGAATGAGAAGACGGCTAACTGGCTCCGTTGAGGCGTCGAGTCCCACTAGGAACCCAGCGTCGGAGTCGGCAGGCGCAGACAGCAGATCGGTAGAGTTGAGGCACCCAGCCTGCTGACGGTCTTCGTCAAGACGGCAGGCTCAGTCCGGTCTCGAACCCACGGCTGCAGCTGTCGGAGCCCATTCGTCTCACTGTCCGCCGTCCCTCTGGCGTCATGGCGGTACTGCTGGCTAGTGGCGATTACAAGTGATCCCTGCTTTAAAATTCAGATGTAATTATATGTCTCCAGTGCCAATTTGTTTCTCTAAATTCCGGCACCTAATCACGTCGCCAAAGCAAGTTTGCCTTGGTGTGGTGACACTGCCCCATTTGGTGCGTGGTTACGGCTGTGCAGCACCGTTTACCACTGAGCTCGGCTATTCTCGGTGCACAGTCCACTGGCGTGACATTGTGCTCCACATGCCGTAACGCTTGCTGTCAGTGACCTGTGACTGTTAACGCAACGCTCTAGATGGCTTCCGTGCAACTTTTCCTTACTTTTGCTAAAGAGTAATAATTTTCCTATAAGACTGGGTCGCAACATTACATAAGCCTTGATTTACAACGAATTTGCCCTACACAGATGGTACCATTTCTCGTGCACCTGTCCAGTTCCATGCACATTGGCAAGTGTCTTCTTTGGTTTCTCCACTGGCTGTTTCATCTGGCGCATGCACGTCATTCAGCACTTGTGGACCTCGCGCCAGTGGTTCCATCTCCTCTGTTTGTCGTTCCTCAATCTACTTTGCTGCCATGACGTCCTCCTGTCTGTTTACATCCTGGTTCTACTCCTTACTCCTGCTGTCGCTTTATGTTGTCATTATGTTTGTAAACGATTACCCCTGCTTGCTCATCATCATCATCTTAGTTTCCCCTCTATCCAACATCTGGTCGGGTTGGCGTATCAATGGTACTTCGCCACTTTACTCGGCCTTTCCACCATTCTTCTTCCAAAATTTTGTTTCATATCAGGTTTCTCCTCCTTAAACTCTTCTTTATTATATCAATCCACTGCTTGCTATCCAGCTGTAATGACTGTCTCTTCCTTTGGTGCCACTGTATTATTTACGTTGTCCTTGTTGTATATACCAAATGGTTGTCCTTGGCTCCCTATAACGTGCGTGTGGCCCTTCACATATATGTTTTCGGATCTCTTGCTCTTCTTTCCTCCTCCTGTTCTCCCGTTGTTCCTCCAATGATTAGGTCTCCCTTGGCCACTTCGGCCTCATCCTCCTCGTGAACTGTCATCATTGTTCTGACTTGAGACTTCCATTTACTTTACCTGCAGCGTTCGTATGTGGCCCACTCAGAGATATAGGCAGATATCTCCGAACGGTCCATATTCTCTATGTTGTTGTCAAGTTACAGCTGTAACGATATTGTATACATACAAATGTGGTCGTTTAAGGAGGGCTTCGCACACCTGTTTTACGTACACTGTGTATGCCACTGATTTATTGTGTTCCGTATCTTGTAAGAGATGTTATTGTGATGCAGACTTTATGCTTTTGGCTTATGCTGAGGTGACAAAAGTCGTGGGATAGCAACATGCACATATACAGATGGCGGTAGTATCGTGTACACAGGGCATGAAACGGTAGTGCATTGGCGGGGCTGTCATTTGTACTCGGATGATACATATGAAAAGATTTCCGACTTTATTGTGCCGGACGACGGGAATTAACAGACTTTGAACGCGGAATGGTAGTTGGAGCTAGGTGCATGGGATATTCGACTTCGGAAATCGTTAGGGACTTCAATATTCCGAGATCCACAGTATCTACAGTATGCCAGGAATACCAAATTTCAGGCATTACCTCTTACCACGGACAACGCAGTGGCCGTCGGCCTTCATTTAACGACCAGGAACAGAGGTGTTTGCGTAGAGTTATCAATGTTAACAGACAAGCAACACTGATTGAAGTAACTTCACAAATCAATGTGGGACTTAACGACGAACGTATCAGGTGGGACAGTGCTGCATATATTTGGCGTTAATGAGGTATGGCAGCATATGATCGGCGCCAGCGCCTTTGCTAACAGCTCGACATAACCTGTAGCGCCTCTGCTGGCTTCGTGACTCTATCAGTTGGAGCCTAGGTGACTGGGAAACCGTGGCCTGGTCAGATGAGCCCCGATTTCAGATGGTAAGAGCTGATGGTAGGATTCGAGTATGACCCAGATGCCACGAACCTATGGACGCAAGTATCAACAAGGCAGTATGCTAGCTGGAGGTGGCTCCATAATGGTGTTGGTTGTGTTTACGTGGAATGGACTGGGTCCTCTGGTCCAACTTGACCTATCTGTGTCTGGTAATGATTATGCTTGGCTGTTTGGAGACCATTTGCAGCCATACATGCACTTCATGATTCTGCTAAGAGACCTAATACTTACATTAAGAACAGTTTCCCCCCAAAACATACAATTATTTAAGGAGACAGAAGTATCCTTTGTCCCGCCGTTCAGGGTTCCAACGAAGGACCAATCAGCTTCAAAAATGGTTCAAATGGCTCTGAGCACTGTGGGACTTAACATCTTAGGTCATCAGACCCCTAGAACTTAGAATTACTTAAACCTAACTAACCTAAGGACATCACGCACATTCATGACCGAGGCAGGATTCGAACCTGCGACCGTAGCGGTCGCGCGGTTCCAGACTGAAGCGCCTAGAACCGCTCGGCCACACCGGCCGGCCCAGGCAGTTCGATTGTAGTAAAAGAGATAACAGTATTAATTAGAAGTGGAGTTGACCTGCTTAAAGGATTCGATGAGGTTGTTACCTTCGATAAAATGAGGATCGATAGTGAATAAGTTACATATGATGAAGTAATACTTCAAGTGATGATGAGCTTTTCCTTATTTGCAACAGGGAAGCAAATTCTATATTACGACGTTGACCTCACGGTGACTAGTGAGTTCTTAAGAGGCTTAATAAAAAAAAAGGAAGGAGCTGGACTATACATTGTAGCTTTTGCTTACAACCAGGGAATCATCATTTGAGAATACGAAAGCAATTTGTGCTAACCACAAATAAAACGAATTTCTCAGACCTTGCGTATCGTGACAGGATAGGAGGGATACTCTGTAATGTACTTGTTGATGGAATTGTTAAGAAACAATTTATGAAACTACGGACTCGTTTTGCCAACAGTCATGACCGTGACAAAGAAATCAATACAAGATCTGAGGGACATCATAAGGCAGATCCTTCAATGCCGTTTCATAATTCGGAGAACTATGTGAATGTTACTGGAAGAGCATACCGAAGTGTGAGAATAGCTGCACAACCATAGTTACTTTTACATCGCACTGCGCAAGCTGTGAAATGTGTGCTGAAGAAAATGGAGTCATTTTGATGGAAATACTAAACAACAAGTCTTAAAGTCAAGATGTCAAAAATATAAGAATACTCCCCTGAGAAGTGCATAAGATTTTAGTTTAAAAAACTGGAAGAATATCTGAATAACATTTTTGTAAGTTCCTTTGACTGGGTTTTTAGCAATAGGAGCAACTCTTCTAGCAATTTAGAAAGGTAATTTGACGTGCGATTGCAATTTGGAGACGTTTGCTAGAAAATTTTTAATTCTCGAAACTGGAGTTTCAATAAATAAATATTTCAGACAACCATTAGCGGTATTTACCATTTTAACGAATGAAGAGGTCAGAGTGATTCAAGCCTAAGCCACAAGAAGTAAATTTTACTGGAGAGTAAAATAAAGATATGGAACTATCTATACACCAAGTTAACAAGTTTTAGCGATGTAAAATGTGCTTACAATATTGCAGCAGCTGTCGAAAAATCAACAAACCTCTTCACCTGTAGAAGCACTCAGTCGATACATAGTCAAATCTCATTTTTCGAGACAGTGAGGCATAGGCTTGAATCATTCGATCCCTTCAAATATAAACTGGTTAGGGTATTTTTTTCTCACAGATCTCAGATCCAAGTGATGCTAACTTTCTCTGATGCCCTACAAGTGAAACACACACATCTAACGACAAAAATAGAAATTTAACTTAGGAAAGTGTGTGTTAACGCCAGTTTAACTTAAGTAAGAAATTAAGTGTAGGTTGAGTTTAAGGGAATAATAAATGTGGGAAGATGTGGGATATTAACTACTGTGCAATGGTGACGTGCTTTCCGAGTTATCTAAGGCTGCAGACATTACAGTAGTGAATACCACAGTAGGTGGTTAGCCTGATGAGGAATAGCCATGTACAAATAGGGCACTTACAAAAGCTGGCCATAAAAATATAGGTACGCGGAAGGTAAATGGTAAGTATCAAATGGTTCAAATGGCTCTGAGCACTATGGGACTCAACTGCTGACGCCATAAGTCCCCTAGAACTTAGAACTACTTAAACCTAACTAACCTAAGGACAGCACACACATTCATACCCGAGGCAGGATTCGAACCTGCGACCGTAGCGGTCGCGCGGTTCCAGTCTGTAGCGCCTAGAACCGCTCGGCCACTCTGGCCGGCGGTAAGTATCACTTCGACTGATCAATGAAAGAAAGAAGCACATAAATGCTCAGGTAAGCTTTAAATTCAGCAATATAAGTAACTTGGGAATGAAATAAATGGGAAGTGCATTGAAGCCTAGGTAAAATAGCTGTAGGAAGCAGGTGAAGAGCTCGAGAAAGAAATGATTGCCAGAAGAACTGACTTACCATATACAAACGTAAAAATAACCTTCGGTTTAATTAAAAGCAAAGATGTCAACATTATGACTGCAAGACGATGATATCACACTGCCACCTCATACATCAGTTTGTTCATACAGTAACATCGTATGTCAGTCTGCTCATACAGCAACATCGTATTTCAATTTGTATTTAATGTATGTCTTGAAACTTATTTTCCAGTCTTTTTTATCTAACAGTCTATTAATCAAATATATTATGATTATACTAATTTTACATTTCTTTGACATCGAGATAACAATAACGCTTTTTCCACTCTCATGCAAAACTGAATTTTTGGCCAGACGAGGTTGATTTTCAACACCATCGAAGTCGCTTTCCACTGTTAAAGAAAGAGTGCAGTGAATGTCTGTATGAGATGAAGGAACTGTCTGATGACGTGATAGAAGGAGAAATGAGAGGTCATATAAATCATATAGAGGTTTCAGTATTGGACTCAGATTTTTACCAGAGTTTTGGATGTCTTGAGGTCAGGTAAGGCTGAAGGCATTAATAACGTTCCTTCGGATTCCTTGAATCATTGGTGGAAGTGGAAACCCAAATGCTTTCTGAAATTGATTTTGCAATCTACGAGACAGGAAAAATATCACCCACATCATCGCGAAGAAAGCAAGGGCAGATAAGTTCGAAAACTATCGTACAATCAACTTAACAGCTCGTGAACAAAAGTTGTGGGCATGGAAGAAGAATGGAAAAGAAAGTTGAGGATCTGTTACATGATGAACAGTTTGGTTTTGGGAACGGAAAGGGCACGACGGAGATAATTCTGATGTTGTGCTTGATACTGGAAGAATGACGAGAAAAATAAGACACATTCACAGAATTTGTCGAACTCCAAAAAGCGTTGTGAAATGATGCAAGATATTCAAAATTCTCAGAAAAATAGGAGTAAACTATAAGGAAAGAAGGGTAACATGCAGTAAGTACAAGAACCAAATGGGGCAATAAGATTGGAAGGCCAAGACCGAAGTGTTCTGATTAAAAAGAGTGTAAGAGATGAATGCAATCTTTCGCCCTTACTGTTTAGTCTATGCATAGAAGAAGCAATGACGGAAATAAAAGTGACGTTCAAGAGAGGGATTAAAATTTAGGATGAAGGGATTTTAATGATAAAATTCGCTGATGACATTGCAATACGCAGTGAAATGGAAAAAGAATCACATGGCCCGTTGACTGAAATGAACAGTCTAGTTAGTACAGAAAATGGATTGAGAGTAAACCGGAGAAAGACGAAAGCAATAAGGAGCACCACAAATGAGATTAGCGACAAACATCAAAATTGGTGAACACGGAATAGGCCAAGTTAAGGAATCCTGCTACCTGGAAAGCAAAATAACACATGATGGACAAAGCAGGAAAACATAAAAAGCAGATTAGCACAGGAAAAGAGGGCATTCCTAGCCAAGAGGAGTCTATTGGTATCCAACATCGTCCTTAATATAAGGAATAAGTTTCTGAACGTACGTTTGGGGTAGAGCATTGTGTGATAGTGAATTACGGACTGTAGGTAAACCGTAAAAGAAGAGAGTCTAAGTATTTGAAGTGAAGTTCTGTAGAAGAATGTTGAAACTTAGGTGGCCTGGTAGGATAAGAAATGAGATGTTCTCCACAGAATTGGTGAAGAAAGATACATATTGAGAGAACACTGACAAGAAGAAGCAGTAGGATGATATGACATGTGTTCAGATATTAGGGAATAACTTCCAGGGCACTAGAGGGAAGGTCAAAACTATTGCCGAAAACACAGACTGGAATCTATCCAACAAAAAATTGAGCACGCTGAATGGAAGTGCTATTCTGGGGTGAAGATGATAGTACAAAAGGTGAAGTTATGGCAGGACGCATCAAACCAGTCAGTCTGATAAATCAAAGAAAAAAGCCTGTTACTGATATGGAAGTTTTAGTTATAACAGAAATGATTTCTCAACCCAGTTACGATCGATTCTTATTTTCTTCATTTCATACTGTTGATCGTTTCCTTCTTCAGGTTGTTGTATTTACACCCATTAAGATGGTTGTTAATGTTTAGAGTCATTTCCGTCATTACCTCCTCTTCTGCTCCACATACTCAAAAGTACTTCATAGTTTCTCAGAACATGCCCAGTTGAGTTTCTTTTTCCACTCCCATTCTTCTAGTTCCTTTATATCCTGCACTGCTACAGTATTTTCAGCATTCTGAGTGTTATCTCGCAATTACATATTTTCTGCGAAAGCATAGATTCCAGTTTCTGTGTCTTACTTAGAGGCAGACCTAAGACGTCATTTTTCTGATTCAGCATGTAATCCTCAGAGACGTAATGTTCTGAGCATATCCTTGCATTACTAACATTCACTTTACCAACTCGCTTGCTCCAAGATACTCACGTACGCTGAATGAAAACGCTTTTCGGTAAACGAAGATACGTAATATTTCTGATTTTATAGGAATCTCGTTATAATGAGCAACGACACAACTGCGTCTATCTCACTGGCAATTCGATACTTATTATAAAAGTAATAAATGACCGCAATACAAATCATAGCGCTACCTCGACACGAAGTCAATACTACACTCATGCTCATAAATTAAGGAGAACTACAAAATGTGGTGCCACACCACGGGGCGCTACACAGAAATGGCGCTAATAGCATAGGCACATAGGGAACACACACGACACAGATCTGTAAGTCCACGGTATTGGTGATAAGTTGAGAAAACCGTCCTGAAACAAAACGTCACTGTTTCCTGCGCATGTACTTCGACATCAATATGGGGTATGATCACCATGCACATGTACACACGCCGCACAATGGGTTGGCATACTCAGGATCAGGTGGTAGAGAGACTGCTGGGGTACAGCCTCTCACTCTTGAACCAGTGCATGTCGGAGCTCCTAAAGTGTCCTAAGGGTTTGAAGACGTGCAGCGATACGTCGACCGAGAGCATTCCAGACGTCCTCGATGGGGTTCAGGTCTGGAGACGTAAAGTTACCTCCACCACACACCGTTGGGTGGCTTGCGGAGTATAAATGTAGATTTAGATGGAGAATAGGCAGGCCACTCCATTCGCCTGATGTATTCTGTTTGAAGGTACTTCATCACGATGGCAGCTCGGTGGAGTCGTGGATTATCATCCATCAAGAGGAAGGTGGGACCCACTGCAACCCTGAAGAGGCAGATATACGGGTGCAAAATGACGTCCCGATACAGCTGACCTGTTACACTTACTCTGTCAAAGACATGCAGGGGTGTACGTGCACCAATCATAATCCCACCCCACACCAACAAACCACTACCTCCATACATATCCCTCTCAAGGACATTAAGGGGTTGGTATGTTGTTCCTGTTTCACGCTAGATGAAAACCCGGCGTGAATCACTGTTCAGACTATACCTGGACTCGTCCGCGAACATAACCTGGAACCACTGTTGCAATGACCATGTTCTTGACACCAGGCTTTACGGGCTCTCCTGTGACCAGGGTCGGTGGAATGCACCTTGCACGTCTCCAGGCGATTAAACCATTTCTGTTCAGTCGTCTGTAGACTGTTTCTCTGGAGACAACTGTTCCATTGGCTGTGGTAAGGTCCCGAGCAAGGCTACCTGCAGTACTCCGTGGCCGTCTGCGCGCATTGATGGTGAGATATCAGTCTTCTTGTGGTGTTGTACACTGTGGATGTCCCGTACTGTAGCGCCTGGACACATCTCCTGTCTGATGGAATGGTTGCCATAATCTTGAGATCACACTTTGTGGCACGTGGAGGGCTCGTGCTACGACCTGCTGTTTTTGACCAGCCTCCAGTCGCCCTAGTATTCTACCCCTCATAGCGTCATCAAAATGTGTTCTTTGAGCCATTTTCAACACACAGTCACCATTAGCACGTCTGGAAACGTCTGCACATTTACTCGCTGCACCGTACTCTGACATGCACCTACACATCTCCATGTATGTGGACTGCTGCCAGCGCCACCTTGCGGCAACCCCATGTCAAATTCACCGCATGGTCATACCCCGAGGTGATTTAAACCCGCAAACCGCCCACCAGAGCCTTGTTTCACCATGCGTCAGCATTAGCCGTAATTTATGAGCAAGAGTGTACTATCTCTATCTCACTGACAGTTCAGTACTTATTAGAAAGGTAATAAATGCTAGCAACACAAAATCTCAGTACTACGAGCACACTAAGTCAATACTTCTTCGAGGATACAGTAAGCGACGGTAGGCGGTTTTCCGCCGTGTCTCCCTAAGGACGCAGCAACAAGTAGCTCTGGCTGACAGATTTAGCCCGGGAAGCCGCGGTGCACTCCACTGTAAACGGCCAATGGAACTGAACACGCTCTTTCTATTGTGTCACAACCAGCGGCGGCTCCTGGGCAGGTGAAACTGTCGCGGGCCGTGAGGACTGTCTCGTGGGGTGGGCCACGAATACTAACTTCACACTAATTCAGACGTAAGGGTCGCTTTAAAATTTTCATTGTGGTGAGATATGTAATAAGGTTGGAAAACAAGAAGCAAGAAAAGAATTACGTTTGTATTTCTATAAAATTTAACGTATTCGATCAGATTCATTATTTAACTCGCATCCCCGTTGTTGCACTTTTCATGAAAAACAAATGAATGTTTTGAAAAGTGCTGTGGAAGCAAAATATAGTTATGCATGTTTTCTGTACGTTTCACGGATATTCTTTCACTATCTGGAAGGTTCTCTGATATCTTTTCTATCTATTTGGAACTGCTCTCGCTGGCTGGAGTGGCCGAGCGGTTCTAGGAGCTACAGTCTAGAACCGCGCGACCGCTACGGTCGCAGGTTCGAATCCTGCCTCAGGCATGGATGTGTGTGATGTCCTTAGGTTAGTTAGGTTTAAGTAGTTCTAAGTTCTAGGGGACTGATGACCTAAGAAGTAAAGTCCCATAGTGCTCAGAGCCATTTCAGCCATTCTTTTTAACTGCTTTCCAGCATGCTTCTTTCCCACGTACTGTTTTATACTACCACAATCTCTGTTACAGGCCCACCAAAATGTGCTAGTAAATAATGGTCCCAGAATAATCGGGACCGTCTATCCCTTTCGTTTTTACAGATGCTATCTTGTAGTGTGTAGTGCATGGTACACTCTGTATCACTGTCATTTGCTAATGCTCCTGTTTCAGTCGGTAATGGTGTGCCCGGAAAACGCCTATTGACTGTCTGCTTATGTTTATTATAAAAAATGTTTCAAAGTAAAACTTTTAATTCCTAGATTGCAATTTTCCTATCACAGTTAAAGTTCAATAACTAGTTTCGGTTGCTATCTGCAACCATCTTCAGATCCGTCAAAAGTAATCGTATGAATAAAATTAAATTTACAGAGATGACCTATAATGGCCATGTGTTACAAAAAACTGAGCAGTGCTTTCGCAAAACGGATGTTAGGATTGCTATGTAGATTTATAACGCGCGTAAAATACGAGTACGACACCGAATGGGGCCAAAGCCTAATATGTTCCATACGTCAGGTGTGTACAAAATCAATTTCAGCAGCCGGCCGAAGTGGCCGAGCGATTCTAGGCGATTCACTCTGGAACTACGCGACCGCTACGGTCCCAGGTTCGAATACTGGAATACTGCCTCGGGCATAGATGTGTTTGATGTCCTTATGTTAGTTAAGTTAAAGTAGTTCCAATTTCTAGGGGACTGGTGACCTAAACTTGATTTGCTAGAAAAATTAGAGATTTATTCCATCATGAACAAAGCCCCAGATAAGATTTTGAATAAACAGAAAAAATTCACCCAGAATTATTTCTTCAGCATCTTCGATGAAATATTATATAGCAAGTAGTTGTTGCTAATCTCCGACCGCAAGGCTTCCGGATTAGGCAGTCTGTAACGCCGGAAATGCATATTCTCCTATTTCCATCTATTGTACTATTTTTTTCCTTATTTTGTCATCTGAAGATATGACATTTCTGTGTCTTTATATATTGTAATTGTTTTACTATTTATGCATTCATGTCGATGTATAATTGCTTTGTTTTGTAAATATTATTTGTATTTTTATGCTGGGTCTGGCCTGGGAAAACTATTCTATCGAACAACTGCATCGATAGGTCGTGTAGAGAACCAAAGTATTTAGGATCTTTGGTAGTGTTAACTCTGCCGCATGGAGCGCAGGTAGAGAGAGACTGGCTGGAGTAGGGCGGTGGAGCAGGTATGTTGGGTGATGCTCACGCGAGTTGCCGCACTTTCGGGGTTTGGCAGCATGTAATTGCACTCGACTTGTTATGATAGTTTCTGACACGGTGTTGCAGACGGGAAGCATTAGCTGGCGCACATCAAAAGCCCGTTTCTCCTGGTGACCGTGTCAAGAAGGAGGCGCGCCAACATCCAGCTTCTGCAACAGCGACGGCCGACAATGAGTGACTGTCGTCACCTCCTCGATCGACGACTTTAAACCTTCAATCAACCAACAAGGAAGACTGGAAGCACGTAAAGTCTTAGAATTGTATGGCAGACCTCAGTTTTTAAAATTGATCCATTCACAAAATTACAGCAACTTAGCATGAACCTTTGTTGCTCATTGTCCCAATTGCATTATCAAGCAAGGTCCCATCCTTTTCTGACATGAACTCGAGTGTCGTTGAAATTCAAACGCCAGCATTAAAGTAATGTCATTCGATTTCACTGCTTTAATTTCAAAGTTCAGTTAAGGTATTCATAACTGGCTACAATATTTAGATTGCACAAGCACAAATTAAGGGTGCGAGTTTTGTTACCATATTTTAACTTACATGTGACTGCAGCTCAGCGTGGTATGTACTTAATTTTACTATTGTTAATTGTACAAAATCATTTAATTCATATTCAAAGTTAAATCTCTTATTTCTAAATTGTGTAGATTCAAGTAGCTTTTGAGATGATTGTTGAGGTAGCCCAGGACTAACCTTATTTTATTTAACTTCGTCGTGCTTCAGAAACAAGGTTCAGTATTAATTTCAGTCACTAAATTAACTTTCAATTTCCCAGTTTTATTAATTCTTTTGCTAAATTAACTCAGAGTGTAGCGAAATTTATTACGTCTGGCAAACATTCAGTTTTCACACAACACGTATCAACCTTCAGTTGCCACGCTTTTAGTGCTAATGATATGTGCAATAACTTTTCTTTTTCAGTTACTATAGTATATATATATATATATATATATATATATATATATATATATATATATATATGGATAGGTTAAAGTTAGATATAGTGGGAATTAGTGAAGTTTGGTGGCAGGAGGAACAAGACTTTTGGTCAGGTGACTACAGGGTTATAAACACAAAATCAAATAGGGGTAATGCAGGAGTAGGTTTAATAATGAATAGGAAAATAGGAATGTGGGTAAGCTACTACAAACAGCATAGTGATTGCATTAGTGTGGCCAAGATAGATAGGAAGCCCACACCTACTACAGTAGTACAAGTTTATATGGCAACTAGCTCTGCAGATGACGAAGAAATTTAAGAAATGTATGATCCAATAAAAGAAATTATTCAGATAGTGTAGGGTGACGAAAATTTAATAGTCATGGGTGACTGGAATTCGGCAGTAGGAAAAGGGAGAGAATGAAACATAGGTGAATATGGACTGGGGCAAAGAAATGAAAGAGGAAGCCGCCTGGTAGAATTTTGCACAGAGCACAACTTAATCATAGCTAACACTTGGTTCAAGAATCATAAAAGAAGGCTGTATACATAGAAGAAGCCTGGAGATACTGACAGGTTTCAGGTAGATTATATAATGGTAAGACAGAGATTTAGGAACCAGGTTTTAAATTGTAAGACATTTCCAGGGCAGATGTGGACTCTAACCACAATCTATTGGTTATGACCTGTAGATTAAAACTAAAGAAACTGCAAAAAGGTGGGAATTTAAGGAGATGGGACCTGGATAAACTAAAAGAACCAGAGGTTGTACAGAGTTTCAGGGAGAGCATAAGGGAGCAATTCACAGGAATGGGGGAAAGAAATACAGTAGAAGAAGAATGGGTAGCTTTGAGGAATGAAGTAGTGAAGGCAGCAGAGGATCAAGTAGGTAAATAGATGAGAGCTAGTAGAAATCCTTGTGTAACAGAAGAAATATTGAATCTAATTGTAGAAGGAGAAAATATAAAAATGAAGTAAATGAAGCAGGCAAAAAGGAATACAGACATCTAAAAAATGAGATCGACAGGAAGTGCAAAATGGCTAAGCAGGGATGGCTAGAGGACCAATGTAAGGATGTAGAGGCTTATCTCACTAGGGGTAAGATAGATACTGCCTACAGGAAAATTAAAGAGACCTTTGGAGAAAAGAGAACCACTTGTATGAATATCAAGATGAATATCAGATTGAAACGTCCCCTTTGAAAAATTAATACACGACTGTGCTTAAACTGAAACACAATATTTTTTAGCGCAACGCAATCTGACTTCCAAAAATCCCTACAGAAAAATGGCTCTGACTAACATTAACCTATACATTTCACAAATCACTTAGCTCACAAAAATCTTGGTTACTCAAGTTACTGCAATACAGCGAGCGCCACTACTGCTACCTAAATAAAAGATTCAAACTACTGAAGGCACTAACTACTGATAGGCATGGTTAGCAAATGAAAGATCTTAATACAGAACAAACAATGTATTTACCTTAATGGTCATAACACATATAGCAGTTCATGACATCCAGTCTTACAAATTTCAAAACTCCGCCATCTCTCTCCCCACGTCCACCATTGCTGGAGGCTCACCTCCAACTGCGCAACACTACGTGCTGTTAGCATCCAGCTGCCGCTGCCCAACACTACAATGGCAGACAACAATGCAAACCAGCCACAGACTGCACATGGCATAGCCAGTGATTTTCATACAGAGCGCTACGTGGCGGCGGCGTTACCAATAAAAAAAACCTAAACATCCTACTTACATAGCCCCCATGCTCCCCACAAAAAAATTTACAAATTGTTTTGGGCAGTGGCCAATGGAGATTTGAAAAATTTTTTCATAATTACAATAACAAAGAAATGAAATGCACACACTTATCGATACAATGTTGGTCAAAAGCTAAAATTTTATCACAGTACATAAAGACAGTCCTGATCATTCATCAAAGTAAAATTGCAGTGTTTTTCTCAAAGTCTGAGTAGTAACAGAAAATGCACATGGAAGTAGTGGATTTCCATGCAGTCTTGAAGTAGTGTTGTCCTTCCAACGGAAAGACAGTGCTGACTCTTGACATGCAGACAGGTAATGGGCCACAACAGAGCAAACCCACAGCAGAGTCAGTCGAAGTTTTAAAGAATATTGGTAGGTAGGTCGTCACAGAGTAGACCCACTGTAGTCCTGGTAGAGATTACGGTATTGGTGGGCCACCAGAGGTGCAGACCCACTGCAGTCCCTGTAGAAATAATGGTATTGGTGGGTCATCAAAGATGTAGACCCACTGTAGTCCTTGTAGAGACGGCCGGCAGCCATCTGTTGCGACTGTGCAGGTGCACAATCACCATCGAAGAGTCTTGCAGAGAATATAGCAAGTCCATGAACCACCACTTGTGCACTCACAAAAAATTTTTTGAAATGTCCTTAGAACCAGCAATGCTGTTGTCCAGTCCCTTGTTGAATTATTAACACACATGCAAACACTATCAGTCCCTACTTCTCACATATTGTCCATATACTATGACCAACAGAAACGTGCGCAGTGAAATGTAATTTACAAATTACTTAATTTGATGAACTGGTGTCAATTACAATTTTATAACATGAGAATACAATAACAAAGGTACAAAATATATCATTAAAGAACATAATAGTGCAGATAACATTTGCAGTAATACAGGCTTTACAAAAGAATCGACATAACATATACATCAGTTTTACAGGAATTATGACATGAATACATACATCAAAGATCAGAATAACTTTTGAAACATCAACTTCACACATGAGCATTAGAATAAAACAGAATAAATAATGTTTAAACATCTTTACGAAGTAAATAGCATGTTATTAATGCAAATTATATTTGAGGATAACAGTATTTCTCATCATAGTGAATGTAGCTTAATATTAGAAGATAAAAAATTCTATGAAACAGTACACAGAGACAGGAAGAAAACAAATACACAAGGGTACACAAACACATAGTGGGATACACAAAAGGAAAGGACAGGGTTTGTTTTCAGGGTAACATTTGGTACTGCAGTCCAACCCAAAACTTCATTCCATAGATCGTCCCTCTTATTTCAACATTAGCTCCAGCCAAAAAAAAAAAAAAAAAAAAAAAAAAAATCCTATCCAAGCATGCTTTCTGTATTTCGTTCATATCCTCTTTCAAAAATAGTTTTTATCCACTGTACACTACTTTTTTTGCCAAATCATTTCTTATAGCTTCTCAATGCATTTCTTCCAATTCATCACAACTCGTTCTCTTTTATAACCTACCCCATCTTAAGCTAACTTAAAGCTACTGAGTTCAGATGCTAAACTAAGGGACGAGGCAATGCACCAGCACAAAACAATTAATACAAACAGCAATAACAAAAAAATGGAAATTGGCTAAGCAAGCAGTAGTAAATGTAATAACTTATATCTAAACATGACAAACCCACAAACAGAAAAAAATAGTACACTAAAGACAACAATGCAGATAAGGCAAATGTATATTCACATCTTAATGTCTATGAAATTAAAGTGGCGCACTAGAAAAACTAATTCTAAAAAAAAAATTACCAAGCACTGGAAAAGAAAATTATATATGCAGTTACTGTTACTAGTCCCTTCTTATTGTTCTTTCCTTTCCAAGTGCTCCTTTTTTTTGAAGAATGTGGATCATTATTTAACATATCTGTTGACAGAAAGTTTTCACGTTAGCAAATGCATTTAATTTTATTTTATAAAACCAATGCTGTAACACAGCTGGAAAACAGATATCAAATGAAACAAGCAACTATGAAAGGCAAAGCATAAAAATATCATTCAATAGTCATGTGACATTTCATAAGTTAGTACAAATTCTCTCAACTCTGGTAGAAAGACGCTTGTCATTATCAGGTGTGCAGATGTGAGAAAGTATCTTCCCAAGTAATGAGCGTGTCGTTTTTGCGATGCTTTCTACAAAGGAATGTCAATAGCGAGGATAGTGGCCTCTTTATTTTTTTCTCGACCTGTGCCTCTGAAAGGCACACACTAATGGCTTGTTTCCAGGTGGCTGTCGCCCAGCTGGGTGCCCACGACGCATTACGTGCAGGTGGTCACTTAACTTTCTTACCGAAATATTTACGACACCAGTTTCTGCTACAGTGGCAGTCTCATATAAAAAAATTCACAGGTCAACAATTTGCGTTACACATCTGTAGAAACAAAATCCTATTGATATAACAGTGTCCAAAAAAATTTTTGCCGGCGTTGTAATACATTCACGCATTTACATACATTTCATAGCTCTTACAGTACGATTCTTGGTTTCCAACAACCTTTTTCACAAACCAGAGTCCTTAACCACTACTCTTTATTCCTTACCTTATTCGTCGCCACTTCTTCAATATTTCATCATAACAGATACATAGAATAATCAAATTCCTCGTATAGCATCAGCTTATTGATCATAAACATACCTCAACAGCTTAATACACATAGTCATCGTAATAATAACATCATAACACCTCAGTCAAATTCTCAAAATCGTCGTAGCTTCCTCCAATAATTTCAAAACCTAAAAGAATTCTCTGCTCATGTCAAAAGTGTCATCTACCTCAAACGTACTTTAAAAATCATGATCCCATACCAAATACGCCATTCAGAGCTCTCGCAGTATCACAATGGTTCCGAAAAAGTATGAACAGTCCACAAAGTACAGACAAAATACAATTTCATAAGTGTGAAGTTATCCACCTGCGTAATTGCGTAAACATGTGTCACTGATGTAGTAAAAAGATGTTGGTTTCTCTGTCAAATGAGCAGATAACTGTGTAATTAATGTGTTGGAGAAATATGGTACCGATGTGTAAAGTTGTATAAGCAAATACCATATTAGCTAGGGCTCCTTGTGCTTGCCATACACATGGTACACAAAGTAAGCGTGTACCACCCTGAGGATTAATGTAATTATACCCTCAGGTGTTACAGATTACAGCAATGGAATGAAATGTGTCACGAAAAACTTTCTTTTTATTTCAACAATCTTGATATATAAATGGTTTAAGTACCAAATTAATCACTCAAATGCGTGCCCTGTAGTGCTAAATGTGCGTTTTGCTGTAAGATAATTCTGTGGAGCTGTCGTAGTTATCGTCCTCTGTAAGCAAAGTTCTGCTGAAGTCAATGTACTTACCTCATAATAAACGAAAGTGAAATGCTTTCCGTATAGATATCGTAGTTATTACGTACCTTACCGTGATCAAGAAAGTACTATAATGTAACGTATTGTTGTGCTACGATAAAGGCTGTCTCATTGTAGCTATACCACAAAAGTTACTACTAAAACATGTTTTACTTTCCAGAAGAATTCAGGAAAACTGTGCAGATATAAAACAGATACACCGCAAAAGCACAATGTAAATTGCGTCACACATTAGTAGCGTCGTGATATAATCGTGTAGCTATCAAAGAAACCAAATGCTACGTCATCTTTAATCTCACAGAAAGTACTTCAAATAAAGAATGTCTTTTCAACTAAACCAAAATGTTGCATTAAAACCTCATTAACAGTATATGTTCTAAGTATGTAAGCCTTATAGTCGTTACGTAATCGTGCAACTAACAAGCAAGAATGTACAAATAACAACACTGTGTCGTCTGTTCACTATAACAATGCATTTGTAATTTCTGTTTAAAAATGTTCCCTAGGTTCTAGACTGGATAGTTAACTTCAAAACATTGTTGCATGTTAACAGTTTCTCAGTGTGACAAAGCATACTAGAAATGTGAAGTGAAATGTTTTATGGCAAAGACAAAGTTAAAAAGCAGTTTATATTTCAATAAACGGTTTTACATGTGAAATGTAGTACAATCCTTTACTCTTCCTAGTGCACAGAGTTAACCTGAACGCAATTATCATGCCGTATACGTCGCTAAAGAATACTGGAATTTTTTTTTCAAGTTTGGCGGCTATGTTATTTTTCTCTGAGCCAGCCGGCGCACAAGGCTGCCTGCGGTGCGAGTCATTGTCTGTCTCTTTGTTGGCGCGCGCCGTTATTGGGATTAGGAGACCTAACTTCTACAAATTCACCTTGACGAGAAGGCCCAGCTCTGTTTGAAGTTCGCCAGTTCTGATGCAGTTCAGGTCTGTCGTTACGATCATATCGTCTGTCGTCATGTCAGTAATTTCTGTAATTTCTTTCTTGTCGGTCACGTGGTGGAGAATTTCTCCCTGAATCGTAACTGCGTGCTGGACCGTTGCGTCTGAAGTTATTCTGACTCCCTTGATAGTAATTATTTTGGTTCCCATATTGTTTGTTTCTCTGATTGTCTCTGTGATAGTCACTACCGCGGAGAGGTGATCTTTCCCTGTAATTATTACTACTCTGCCAACGGTTGTCATACGGGTGGTATCTGTTTTGGTCACGATTTTTATTGTGAGTATAGCCTTGTCGTGTCCAGTTATTATTTCTTTCATCGCGGAATTGCGACGGATGTGACCTGTAATTGGTTTGTTCCTGTTTTCGCGTTCCGCGATTGTCAGTGTCAATTTCTAATTCTTGTAAGAGCCCCTGAAAAGCTTCAATGTCGTCTTTGCAACGTCCTGCCAAAATAATATGCCGTAAATGTTCCGGTAATTTGATTAAGCAAATGCGGATGAGTTCTGAGGGGCTGTATGGGTTTGACAGGTACTGGTTCTTGTGCAACATGTCTTCAAAATATTTCACAAGACTGGAAAATTCAGATTGTTTGAAATGTTTCATCATTATGATGCCATGTTTTACTCGGTCTTGTGTAGCTTGAGACCAATATGCTGAGAGGAAGGCATGATAAAATTCTCCTTCACTATGACAATCGTGGATGACCGATCGCATTCTTACAGCTCGTTCATTCTCCAAGTAGCCACACATAAATTCTAATCTGTGCTCTAATGACCAGTTGGGAGGAAAACAATGAGAGAATTGATGGAGACACACTTGTGGATGAATGTCGTTGCCAGAATTCTTAAATGTTTTGAATTTACATGCAGTAATGAACAGCTTATAGTCAAAATCATCGTGTCGGCGGGTAGCATATCGGTCATTGTTACGTCGTGTCGGCGGTTCCATCTCAAAATTCGGTGCACCTTCCCAATTTCTTTCATAATTTCCGAAATGCCCTGTGTTATTAATTTGTGGCTTTTCCGTATTTCTAAGTCCCTCTTCCCGTGTTGGAGCGCGAGTGTCCTGTGAAATAAGTAATTCTTGTATTACCTGTGTCCATTGATCTTGCACTTCCCGGATTTCTCTTTGGTGTTGTGTATTAATTTGATTCCGATTTTGTTTGAATTTCCTAATTTGTTCGCACTCTTCTGTATCATTCAGATCATCATCTACTTTTGTAGATAAGTTAATGAACTGATCTGAAAGTTCGGCTACTTTCTCCGGTAGTGAACACATTTCCTCAGTGTGTTTTTCTGCACCAAGTTTCACAGTGGCCATTTGTGTTGAAATCGAATCTACTGTGTCCTTTAAGTTTTCCTGAGTTCTTGCAAGTTGCGTAACCGAATCGGTGGATGCAACTGAGTCCATTTTAACTTGCAAGGTGTCGTGATTTTCAGGAACAATAGTTTGCAGTTCTTTTATGGCTGCTTCATGATTCTGTAATGCATTTTCATGCCGGGAAAAAATAGGTTGAAAATGCTCACAAATTTGTGTTTTTACCTCATTACAGATTTTTTGGCATTTCGATTCAATGTTACGTAATTCAGCAGTTAAATCTTCACGTGTTTTTTCAAGTGTGGTGTCTAACTTTTGAAGCTTTTGCTGTGTTAGTCTCTGATTTAGTTCCATTGTGTCTAACTGTTGCTGTGTTTGTCTCTGGTGTTGTTCCATTGTGTCCAACTTTTGAAGATTTTGTTCCATTGTGTCTAAATTTTGAAGCTTTTGTTGTGTTTGTCTCTGATTTTGTTCCATTGTGTTTAACTTTTGAAGATTTTGTTCCATTGTGTCTAACTGTTGCTGTGTTTGTCTCTGGTTTTGTTTCATTTGTTGCATTAATTGCAATAAAAATGTATTATTGTCTGGAATCTGTTCCTCTATGATTTTCGGCAGTGCATTTGCACCGGCAACATTCACATTTTGACAAGCAGAAAATGTGTCTTGACTTATTTGAGAAAACGGTGAGGACGCACAACCTTTTCCCTATGCACTATTACCAAATTACTACTTTGAACATTAGTGAATTCATTACATGGTGGCGCTAATACACTGCTTTCGTCTTCACTGTCATTTCTCAGTTTACTTTGTAGCGTAGTATTACGTTTTTCACACGCCATTATTGTCACAATATTTCACACGATAACATAGAAAAGCACAATTTCAAGAGCAAAAATAAGAGAACACAATTTGAAGAGCAAAAATAAGAGAACACATTAACGTAGCACTGAAAATAATGTCTAGTTATTTGCAAGCGCAGCTGCGAAATACTTGGTGCAAAGCTACATGAATGCCACAACTGTTTTACTGTACAACAATGAAAAACTACAATTACAAAGGAAATTCTCTCTATAATTACGCGCTAGCAATAAACAAAAGCTACTCTAATTACACAAACTACAAGAAAAAAATCAGAAGATTCCAGTGAGGTATCCTCGGCTAAGGGTCGACATATGAAACGTCCTCTTTGAAAAATTAATACACGACTGTGCTTAAACTGAAACACAATATTTTTTAGCGCAACGCAATCTGACTTCCAAAAATCCCTACAAAAGAATGGCCCTGACTAACATTAACCTATACATTTCACAAATCACTTAGCTCACAAAAATCTTGGTTACTCAAGTTACTGCAATACAGCGAGCGCCACTACTGCCACCTAAATAAAAGATTCAAACTACTGAAGGCACTAACTACTGATAGGCATGGTTAGCAAATGAAAGATCTTAATACAGAACAAACAATGTATTTACCTTAATAGTCATAACACATATAGCAGTTCATGACATCCAGTCTTACAAATTTCAAAACTCCGCCATCTCTCTCCCCACGTCCACCATTGCTGGAGGCTCACCTCCAACTGCGCAACACTACGTGCTGTTAGCATCCAGCTGCCGCTGCCCAACACTACAATGGCAGACAACAATGCAAACCAGCCACAGACTGCACATGGCAGAGCCAGTGATTTTCATACAGAGCGCTACATGGCGGCGGCATTACCAATAAAAAAACCTAAACATCCTACTTACAAGATGGAAACCCAGTTATAATCAAAGAAGGGAAAGCAGGAAGGTGGAAGGAGTATACAGAGAGTCTATACAGGGGCAATGTTCTTGAGGACAATATTATGGAATTGGAAGAGGATGTAGATGAAGATGAAATGGGAGATACGATACTGCGTGAAGAGTTTGACAGAGCACTGAAAGACCTGAGTCGAAACAAGGCCTCCGGAGTAGACAACATTCCATTGGAACTACTGACGGCCTTGGGAGAGCCAGTCCTGACAAAACTCTACCATCTGGTCAGCAAGATGTATGAGACAGGCGAAATACCCTCAGACTTCAAGAAGAATATAATAATTCCAATCCCAAAGAAAGCAGGTGTTGACAGATGTGAAAATTACCGAACTATCAGTTTAATTAGTCACAGCTGCAAAATACTAATGGGAATTCTCTACAGACGACTGGAAAAATTAGTAGGCGCCGACCTCGGGGAAGATCGGTTTGGATTACGTAGAAATGTTGGAACACGTGAGGCAATACTGTCCCTACGACTTACCTTAGAAGCTAGATTAAGGAGGGGCAAACCTACGTTTCTAGCATTTGTAGACTTAGAGAAAGATTTGACGATGTTGATTGGAATACTCTCTTTCAAATTCTGAAGGTAGCAGGGGTAAAATACAGGGAGCGAAAGGCTATTTACAATTTGTACAGAAACCAGATGGAGTCGAGGGACATGAAAGGGAAGCAGCGGTTGGGAAGGGAGTTAGACAGGGTTGTAGTCTCTCCCCGATGTTATTCAATCTGTATATTGAGTAAGCAGTGAAGGAAACAAAAGAAAAATTCGGAGTAGGTATTAAAATCCATGGAGAATAAATAAAAATGTTGAGGTTCGCCGATGATATTGTAATTCTGTCAGAGACAGCAAAGGACTAGGAAGAGCAGTTGAACGGAATGGATAGTGTCTTGAAAAGAGGATATAAGATGAACATCAACAAAAGCAAAACGAGGATAATGGAATGTAGTCGAATTAAGTCAGGTGATGCTGAGGGAATTAGATTAGGAAATGAGACATTTAAAGTAGTAAGGGAGTTTTGCTATTTGGGGAGCAAAATAATTGATGATGGTCGAAGTAGAGAGGATATAAAATGTAGACTGGCAATGGCAAGGAAAGCGTTTCTGAAGAAGAGAAATTTGTTAACATCGATTATAGATTTCAGTGTCAGGAAGTCATTTCTGAAAGTATTGGTATGGAGTGTAGCCATTAATGGAAGTGAAACATGGATGATAACTAGTTTGGACAAGAAGAGAATAGAAGCTTTCGAAATGTGGTGCTACAGAAGAAAGCTGAAGATTAGATGGGTAGATCACATAACTAATGAGGAGGTATTGAACAGAATTGGGGAGAAGAGGAGTCTGTGGCACAACTTTACTGGAAGAGCGGATCGGTTGGTAGGACATGTTCTGAGGCATCAAGGGATCACCAATTTAGTACTGGATGGCAGTTTGGAGGGTAAATGTCGTAGAGGGAGAACAAGAGATGAATACACTAAGCAGATTCAGAAGAATGTGGGTTGCAGTAGGTACTGGGAGATGAAGAATCTTGCACAGGATAGAGTCGCATGGAGAGCTGCATCCAATCAGTCTCAGGACTGAAGACCACAACAACAACACAGTAGTTGTCCATAGGACTGGCGACCGTAATTTTCCCCCAATCTCAGTTAACTGTCAACGTAACGACTGCACATTTACTTTCTTTATTAATTTTACCCTCTTCTCAAAATTAATTTCGACCGATTTCATTTGTATTTTTCCTTTCTTTTAGATGTAACCCTTTCCACCCTCTTTACCGACAAATTAACGTCGGTGACGATTGCTTTTCCCAAATTTCCATTAGGTGCACGCGTTTTAATTTTTCACTGTCATTAAGGTCGATAAGTGAGGGGGAGGTTACAAGTTGTATTATTGCCGACATCCGCTACCTAGCTACTCTTGCCTGCACCGCTGCCAGCAGAACACCTCCTGCTTCACGCGAGGTGGCGCTCGTCACCATCAAACGGCTCTGAGCGCTATGGCACTTAACTTCTGAGGCCATCAGTCCCCTAAACTTAGAAATACTTAAACCTAATTAACTTAAGGACATCACACACATCCATGCCCGAGGCAGGATTCGAACCTGTGACCGTAGCAGCAGCGCGGTTCCGGACTGTAGCACCTAGAACCGTCGGTCACAGCGGCTGGCTCGTCACTATCAACTGTCGCCTCATATCTCCTTACATTTAATTGTTAAATTCTATGATGAACAACACTGTAAGTATCTGCTGTTTATAGCTTAAGACCATATTGGTACTTTACATTTTATTATTCGATCTACATTGTATATATACGAGTATATATTTTCATTTTATTGGTGGCGATTGGATCTCTGATCATTTTTTATTATTCCTCTGCGTTATTACATTAGGCATATGTCAGACATTACCATTAGTTTTAGTGGTAGGTACTATGTTCCTTTCCAGTATACATAGGACATAATTGTGTCAGTCTTTGTAAATGCAAACGCTCTCGCACCATCTAGTGCCAGCGTTGGCTACTTTAGCTCGCCAGTTGGAGACCTTGCATAATTCAGTTCGTTTTGATGCGTTTTGTCAGATTGGTGGCGTGCAGCGTTCTCACATTATCCTTTAATTTCACCATATTTTATAAAGATGACTAAGTTATACACCACACAAGATCATTCTGGTGTAAGCCAGGGAATGTTATTTTCCTTTCATATTATGACTGTTGATCGCTTGATTTTATTACAAATTACTATGAATTCTATATACTCCATACCCTCTCCCAAGGTGGCTTCCGCCAGCTCCCCCTCCCTGATGATGCCGTCCTCCCCTCCATCTACCTCTCATACCAACTTTGATACTCCCTCCCTCTTCCTGTGTTTGTTCCTATGGGCACCCTTCTCTCCCCCTTCCCTCCCTCCTCCCTCTCTTACCCCTCCTTCCCCAGGCTCCCCCTACCCCCATAACTTCCTTTCCTCCCCCCCATCTTATCTGCCTTTAGCATCTTTGCTCTCACCTCTCCCTATCCCAACACCTTCTTCCCCTCTTGGCAGGTCCCCGGACTCGCACACGCTCAGTGGACATTCGCGCGCTGGAGATCATCGCCATCAGTTTCTCGTGTGTGTGCCATCATGTTTGTGTTTAGTGTTTTACGCCGTCACACTCCTTCGTTCACCTGTACCTTCTAAGTCATCAGTGTTTGTGCGCAGTGCCGACAGTTTTCCGTGTTTTTTCGTCGAGTGTGACCAGCTTCGTGTTTTTAAATTTTTGTTTCTACTGTTTTTAACTACCAATCTCTTACCTTTTTCTCTTCATTGCCTCATTTATTGAAATACTAGTGGCTGAAGAGCAGAGTAGACTTATCCGCTGCCAGCCCACCTTTGTAAGAGGTGCAAAATAACAATAAAGGGAAGAAAGAGAATTCTATATCCAGATATGGATCCTCTACACCTCCTGCAAACTTTATCCCCCTCACCCACTTGCTTCTCCCGTCCTTTCCCACCCCCATCCTCTGCCGCGCCTGTACTCCCACATCCCACCCACACTCCATCTCTCCACACTCCATACCCTTGCCCAAGGTGGCTTCTGCCAACTCCCCCTCCCTGATGATACCCTCATCCCCTTCATTACCCCTCCTACCAACTTTGATCCTCCCCTTCCTCGCTTGGCGTTTTTCCTCCAGGGCACCCTCTGTTCCTTCTTTCCCTCTTTTCTCCCTCCCTCCCTCGCCTCCCCCTGGGCTTCCACAACCCCCCCAACCCTCTCCCCCTCCCTTCTCCTCTCCCACTGACATCAACATCTTCCCCCTCTCCCTCCTACCCTCATCTCTTCCCTCTGGCAGGGCCCCAGCTGTTTTGTGTGAAAAGTGTGTCTTTGTGCACAATAAATTGTCGCCACAGTGCTCATGTTCATTATCCCATCAGTGCATCAGTGTCTCTTCATCCAAGCTCCTCCGTTCATGTGTGACATTCTGTATTCTCCGTTGTGTGAAGTGTTGAACGTTTTTTTCTTTTTTATCCGAGCAGTGTGTCAGTTTCTTTTATTATGTTTGTCTCCCGTTTTTGCCCTCCATGTATATTTGTTTTTCTGTATTCCTAATGTACTTTTCTATGTATGAAGAGCAGCATAAATGGACCACTGCCAGCTTACCTTGTTTGTAAGGTATCCAAATGACAATAAAGTAAACAAAATTATATATCCATCCTAACCGGCGCATCCATCACCACCTCCACCATAATCACCTCCTCCCCAACACCCAATGTGGCTTAACTCCTGCTGCTCTGCCATTTTTGTCTCCCTCGACCTAGAAAAGGCCTACGATTGTGTCTGGCATCCCGGTCTCCTGTTTAAACCCCAGACCTACGCTCTTCTTGTCAACTATGTCCATCTGATTGCCTCCTTCCTCTCCTGCCGCCCCTCCTACTGTACCATCCATAGCGACGATTCCCGCACCTTCTACCGCTCTGCAGGTGTGCCCCAGGGCTCTGTCCTCTCCCCTCTCCTCTACCTCCTGTACATGGCAGATATGCCCCAAACCCCCCCCCCCCCCCCAGTACACCTCCTGCAGTATGCTGACGACACTGCATTGCTTGCCCTTGCTCCTACCCTGCAACGGTCCCAATGCCTTCTCCTCAATCGACATTACCTTTTTGCCCCAGGGTGTAACCAGTGGCTCCTGAAAAACAATCCTTCTGAGGTCCATGCAATCATCATAGGTTGTACCTCTCGCTCCTTCTGGCTCCTTGATTTCTCCCGTACCATCTGCGCCTGTCCTATCCGCTTCTCCCCCACCCTCACTTATCTTGGCCTCACCATTGATCGTCACCTCACCTGGATCCCTCATCTCCACTCTATCCAATCCAAAGCCCACAACTGCCTCTGACTCCTCAAACTCCTCCCTGGCCAGACATGGGGGTTGAACCCCTCTATCATCCTCCACACCTACAAATCCTTAATCCTTAATCTGTTATACCAGTCCCGTCTGGATATTCGCCCCTCCTCAATCCTATAAGACCCTCCAGATCCTCAAGTGCCATGCACTCCTCCTCGCCTTCCGTATATGCCCCCCGTCGCCAATGTGGATGCTCTACGACCTGATTCCTTTCTGCTATCTGCTCCTGTTCCTCGAACATATCTGCATACTCTACACCTTGATCCCCCCCATCCCATGATTGCTTCTCTGCTCTCCAACCCCTGCCATCTGCTGTGCCTTCACTGTTGTGTTCCCCATACCCTCCATATCTACACCCTTCCTTTCCTAAGGTGACTTCCATCAACTCCCGCTCCCGGATGATGCCCGCTCTCCCTCCATTTACCCCTCCTAGCAACTCTGATCCTCACCTCCCCCTCCTTTCCTCTGTGCTTTCCCTAGGCTCCCTCTTCCTTCCCTCTTCCATTCTGTTTTTTCCCTGCCTACCCTCTCTCTGCCTCCCTTCTCCCCCCACTCCCAAGTCCTTTTGCATTCCCCTCCTCTGCCTTTCCTGACTCCTTTCGCATCTGCACAGCACCCCCCCCCTCCCCTCTTATGAGTCTTCGACTTCAGTTGGCTCCTTGCCCCCTTCCACAGAAACCACACTGTCGCCGTGTTTTTTAATTGTCTGTCTATTATTTTACCTGTCTGCTTCCTGTGTATTTTATTAGCATCACCAACCCTTTGCTGTATGTTTTAAGTTCCACAATTTTCCGTCATTTTACCATTTAAGTCACCGATTTTATCATCTGCTTTTATTATTTATTATCTTTATTTTTTTAATTCTGTAGGCTGAAGAATGGCGTACTAAGCTACTGCCAGCCCACCCCTTCAGGGAGAACCAAATCTCAATAAAGGAAAAAAAGAATTTTATTTGGTCACCCTCCATACCCTTGCCCAAGGTGGCTTCTGCCAGCTCCCCCTCCTTGATGATGCCCTCCTTCCATCTACCTACCCCTCCTACCACCTCTGACTCTCACCTCCTGTTTCCCCCTTTTCCCCCAGGACTCCCTCTCTCCCTCCTCACCTTCCTTTTTCCCCCTCATCTCTCCCACGTCTCCCTATTCCACACCCTTTCCTGGGCTTCCAACCCCTTTCCTCTCCCCTCCCCCTACTCTCCTTTCTTTCTCCCGCTCTCCCTTCTTTCTCCCAATGGCTCCACCCCCTCCTCCCTACCCTCCTACCTCTCCCTTCCACCTGGAGGCAGCGCTGGCCCCCCCTTCATCAGTGTGTTTGTGAGTGCTTCGCCGATGATGATCACCAGTTTTACCGTTATCTGTGTTTCTCCATTGTGTGCTACAGTGTTTTCATCAGTGTTCTCCTGCATTTGCATCTCCAACTGGCTGTCTTCGTCTGTTCTGCTGATGACACCCTTTATGTACCATGCCTTCCATCGAATGGCTTCTAATATATTGTGTAATGTCCATAATGTATTACTATGCTTTTTATGTTCTTTGTCTTCTATGTCTGTCTATTGTATCTACTGGCTGAAGAGCAGCGTATGTAGGCCATTGCGAGCCCTCCTCATCTGAGGCATGAAAAAACAATGAAGAAATATGGTGGACATCCTCAACCCCATTGGTAGTGACCATCTCCCCATCCTCCTTACTGTGGCAGACGGACGTAACACCAGCCTCAGTCCCCGCGACGTCCCTCACCCAAAATATGTCCACAACCACTCCCGTGTCAACTGCAATGCCTACTGGGACACCATCCATACCCAGGTTCAAAGCCACCCCCTCACCATCCACCACCCTGATGACATCACTATGCCGCTTCATTTCTCCAGCAGACCTTGACTGAGGCCATTGAGGCTCATGTTCCCACTACCTTCATCTATCTACACCATCCCACTCTACCCCTATAGGCCATCCTCCTCCTGCAAGAATCCCGTCATCTCTACCGAACCTTCCTCCATACAGGAAATCGGGATACACTCTGACTCCTCCGGCAACTCCAGAGACACATTCGGAATTTGCTTGCGACCAAAAAACGCCAGGACTGGTGCCAGACCTGCACCTGCTGAAATGCTACTCTACCTATAAACTCATCTAAGCACTGGTCAGCCTTCCATCGCCTTACTGGTTCTAAACCCTCTTTGCAGATTCTCCTCCTTCATAATGACCGACCCTTTCCCAACAAGGCCAATCGTTTCGCTTCTTACCTTTCAGATATCTTTACAATCCCCAATGATCCTGTGTTTGATTACTCTCTCTTCCCTGATGTCCATGATCTGACTGACACTTCTGCCCCTCCCCTCAGTCATAGCTTCCAGTACTTAAAAACATTGCGCACACAGATCTCAACAACCCCATCACTACTCAAAACATTGTAGCCACACTTCACTGTAAATGCAACACCACTCCCGGTCTGACCATGTCACCTACCTTCATCTCTGCAAAGCTCCCATCTCCTTCCTCACCATCATGGCTGCACTCTACAATGTGGTCCTGTCCACCAGTTACTACGCCATCCTGTGGAAAACCTCCTGTATCCTGATGGTCCCCAAACCCGCCAAACCCCCTCTGACGTCTCCTTCTACCGTCCTATCCAGCCTCATCTAAGTCTTCATCAAGGTCTTGGAGTCCATCCTCACCCGATGCATCCACCAGCACCTCCTCCTGCACTGCCTCCTCTCCTCCACCCATTGTGGCTTCCGATCCTCCTTCTCTGCTGATGACCTTCTCCTTCACCTCACTCATCTCCTCTCCAACCAACTCAATTCCTGTTGCTCCACCATCTTCCTCTCTCTCGACCTCCAACGTGCTTACAACCATGTATGGCATTCCAGTTTCCTCTTCAAGCCACAAACCTTCGCTCTTCCTATTAATTACATCTGTCTGATCGCCTCCTTCCTCTCTCATCACCCTTCCTATGTTACCATCCACAACATCGATAACTACAACGTCTACCCCTCCCCCGGTGTGCCCCAGGGATCTGTCTTCTCCCTTCTCTACCTTCTCTATATAGCAGACATGCCGTCGCCCCAACCCCCCATCCACCTCCTCCAATATGCCTATGACACTGCCTTTTTGGCCTTGCTCCCACCCTTCAACACTCCCAACACCTTCTTCAATCTCATCTTGTCCAGTTCAGTACTTGGTGCAACGAGTGGCTGCTCAAGGTCAATCCTTCCAAAAACCAGGCAATAATCATAGGCAAAACCACCCCTTCCTTCCATCTCCTGGATTTCTACCTTACCATCTATGGCCACCCCTTTAACCTCACCTGCACCCTCTAATACCTTGGCATCACCCTCGACCGCCGCCTTTCCTGGACCCCCCATCTCCAGAAAGTCCAAGCCTAGGCATGAACCTGTCTCCGTCTCCTGGAACTCCTCTCCAGCCAAACATGGTCTCTGGACCCCTCCACACTGATAAGTCCATCATCTGCCCCATCTTTTGTTATGCCCACACCACCTGGATATCCACCCTTCCCACCTACCATAAGTCCCTTCAAACCCTTGAATGCCATGCACTCTGCCTTGCCTACCACATCTGTCTTCCCTCCCTGACATGGACCGTTTATGACTTGATCCCTTTCCCACACCTCCTCCTTTTCCTCAAATGAATGTGGATCTTCTACACCTCCTGCAAGCTTGATCCACTCCACCCACTTGTCTCTCCCATCCTCTCCCACCCCATCCCATTGCCATGCCTACAATCTTGCATCCCACCTGCTCTCCATCTTCAAACTCTTCACACCCTTGCCCAAGGTGGCTTCTGCCAACTCCCCCTTCCTGGAGATGTCCTCGTTCCTTCCATATACCCCTCCTATCAGCTATAATCGTCCCCTTAATTTCCTAATTTCCCCCCTTTTCCTTCAGGGCTCCCTCTCTCCATCCCACCTTCCTTTCTCCCTCCCTCTCCATTCTCCCAGTTCTCCCACTTCCTCCCCCCCCCAGACTTCCACACCTTACTCTTCCCTTTCCCTTCCCCTCACCCTTCCTTTCTCCCATTAGCCTCTTCCCCCCTGCCTGTCTCCTTCACCAAGTGGCCGCCCCCCCCCCCCCCCCCTCCCCCGCACAATCTCCTCAGTGTGTTCAGTGCTCCGAAGATCATCACCAATGTGCTACAGTGTTCTCTTCATCAGTGCGTCAGTGATCTTCTTAAGTTAGCTTCTTCATTCACGTATGAAACTGTTTGTCTATGTTTGTGTGCACTGCTGAACTTGTTTGTATAACCAGTGCCTTCCGCAAATGCCTTCATGTCATTTTTTATGTATGTCTCCTGTTTTTACTATTCGTGAATGCTTGTTTATTTATATCCATGTTAACTGTCTCTTTTCCTGTGGCCGAAGAGCGGTGTAGATAGGACGCTGCTGACCTACATTTTGTAAGGTATTAAACTAACAATAAAGAAAAAACACGAATTGTGTGTGCTTGTATGTTTTCACCCAATGACCAGCTGAAACATATGCTGCCCTCCCGAGAATTACTATAGCAAGTAATCATATTTTGATCCACTTCTACTCATGCAACTTGACAGTTTCCTATGTGATTGTCAACCTGCGAAATCACCGTATGTTATTCATATTTTAGCGCTACACTGCGTTTTGATGTTTTTATCATTTGACTCTCATTTATGATCTTTTATTCTGTTATTTACATTTGTTACCGCTATTATGAACTTTGAAGTTTTTATCAATAGAATCTCACATATGTTCTGTCGTTTACATATGACACGTTGCCAGCTGTGATGAGCTTGAATATCTGTAACGGACTTACGAGAAATGTATGTAGGAGCAAGCAAAATGCTGCTTGACTCTTCAAGGAATGCAACAATAAATACACCGTCAAGTACATTCTTAGCCACAAAGTCCAGCCGCTTGCCAGCCGCCACATAGACAAAGTCGGAGTCGTTTCTACGCCTCAGACTTCTAAGTACCGCCATATGCTTCATCTGGCAACACTGGAAGAAGCGGAAGTGTATAGAGAAAGTGCTGTTATTATTTGCGAGCCATTACAGAGCTATGTCAGACTGTTATATAGTGGTAAATATAGTTCAGTGTAGTTATACAGTCGCGAGTTTGAGACCCCTCAAAACCATTTTTTAAGTGTCTACTAAAGTTTTGGGTGTCTACTAAAGTTATATCTGATGAAACCTCAAAGATAATTCGCTTCACTGTCTATCCCACCAGTACTAGCCAATACTTCCATAAACGAGTCCGCTAAACAGTTCATAGCTCCATCAAAATCAGATCAGTTGCCACTCGAGAATTTCTTCACTCTTCACCAGCCAGCAGCCAATGGCTACTGGACATATGCCACCCACCACCTAATACCAGGCGCCATTCGACCAGGTGAGCACGGCACTGTGGGTGCATTGTCAACCGTCATTTTATTATTTGCAACACTAGTATATGTCTTGAAGTTACATACTGAATTTGGCTTGCTTGAAACTTACGAACGTTGTTTGAGAGCTGTAAAACACCATTGCGAGTGAAAAAAGGTCGAACATTTTAGGTTAATTTGCTCACTGTTGGGAATTTGTAGTAATGCCTTATAGGACCAAACCGCTGAGGTCATCGGTCCCTAAGCTTACACACTACTTAAACTAACTTGACAACACACACACACCCATGCCCGACGGAGGAGTCGAACCTCCGACGGAGGGAACTGCGAGAACCGTGACAAGACGCCTGAGACCACGCGTCTACACCGTGCGGCGGTCACTGTTGGTTTAACAGAGAAGTGAAGGTCGCAGAGACAGCTCAGAAAATTTCAGCCGCAGTGTGAGAAACACAACCAACATAACTGCATCACATAATGCTGCTACAAGATAACGCACTCTGATGATTTCAGATGCAAAGCTATCCAGGAATTTGTTTTAAAAATCATCCCCTGTGCACTTATTCTTCTGATTATGTACCTTCAATTGTTTACCGTTCTTACTCAATGAAAGACCCTCAAGAAAATACCTTCCTGGACGAAAATGCACTTCAAACCTGGTTTGAAGGTATCTTTAACTCATATGCAGTAGAATTCTGCAGGGGTGGAATCGGTGAACCATCTGAGAATTGTCAGACTGTTTAAGATAATGTGAGAAAATAGATTGTTGACGATTATTTGCTCAGTCATGTAAAATAATGAAAAACGCTATTAGATTATCCACTGCACTAATAAAAACGAAATACTGCTTGTCACCATACACTGAAGGTGTGCTGTAATAAAACACAAGATATCTGTAACACAAACGATCCTATTCCAGCAGAGATTAGCAAAACAGTACTTCCACTGGACTTAGAAATGGTGTGCGTTTAATTGCTGTCCCATCACTCTCAAGTGGTCTTACAAAACTGATAAAAATTTGGCCTTCAGAAAGACTGGAAGCATGAGCCAAAGCAGCCTTTGCTACACAAACGACCACACAACTTCAGAACTAGTAAAGAGCTACAGTATTTGTCTTTCCATTTTTGCCCCATGGTGGCTATGGCAGCTAAATCAAAATGTAGAAGATGTGATTATTTCCAACTTCCGCAAGAAATGACTTTCCTGGACTCACAACCATGAACTGTTACCTTACTTCACACCTCATGACCAAATCACTTAGGTTATTCAGTGAAAAAGATATGAATAGATCAAGTGAATTTAGTAGGATAATACTTTGCATCGTGCAAGTACTTGTCGTTCACGCAATTTCCAAACATATCGTGCATTGTTCCCAAGATTCAGTTATACTACTAGTAAGGAAACTATCAGCCGATGTGTTCCCTGAGTCAGCTGCAAAGTGATTACAGAATCTGACTTAAAGATATAACTGTCAGGGGTTGGAATACTAAAAGTATATGTCACTGAGTCTTATTTGCATTTCTATAACTAGGTTTGGGGATTATCACATAGTGACTAATACTACTCAAATGCACTGACAAGCCAAACATCAAGTATTGGAGAAATGAGAGTACGACGCCAAAGTACCGTTATCCAAGATGGCGGCGATGACGTCATCCAAGATGACGGCTGTTGGCGGGAAGTTTAAATTTTTGGTGGGATCAATTGGGCTACCTCCACTAACCTAGCCCCCCCCCCTTCCCCACCCCCAGAAAACGGTGGGAAGTCCAAATTCCATCAGGATAATGCATCACACAATAGCTATCTCTACCAACCCAAGAAAATGGCGGGAAAATAGGTCAATTGGACTACCTCCACTAACCTAAGTCACCCGACCACCACCTCTTTCAAGGGATTGTCAGGAAGTCTAAATTTTGGCGGGAAGATAGGTCAGTTGGGCTATCCATTAGAGAAAGCTTGCATGGGCACAGTGCAACACAGCAGATTTTACAGCATCATAGGCCTCAGTAATCTGCGTTTCTGGGTGCTGTACATCACGAATCTTCACAGAATATTCCATGGACTTCAGGTAACCCTACAGTTAGAGATGTAGGGTATCAGATCAGGTGAATGTGGTGGTCACGACGCCCAAGCTGACAACCGGGAACCTGCGTGTCAGGCCATTCCCGTATACAGGTGCTCTATCCTGCTGAAAGTACAAAGGAAACATCCTGTCTCTGCTGGGAACTAGAGATATGACCACCTGATCCACAATCTGCACACAGATCACAGTACTGACGGTTTCCGTCACACAGATAGAGTCAGTGAGACCCATTTCCCATATACCGCACCACATCATCATTTTGCCACATCCTTGGACCCTAAAGGCAGGCGTCCACCTTGAGTTGTCCAATGACCTGTATTACAAGTTGTGCTTGTTGACCTGCACACTGTCCTGAAACTCACCTCATTACTAAAGAGTATACTGTAAGCAATACCGTGATTGGTGGTGTGTTTTACTAACACCCACTCAAAAACAGCATTCTTCAATCAGGGTTGTCTTCCACTAGACTTTGTTGGAGTTACATTTTGTATGGATGACAAGACTTCGATGGATACTGCTCCAGTGAAAGCCATGCCATTGGGTAGGTCTCCTGATACCATGGCTGGGACTCGTGGCCTCTGCTATCAACACTCGTAGACTCATCTGTTTCTGTGCAGGCACGGCCAATATGGTGCTTACTTGCCACTGACCACGTTTGTTGAAACTTTCTGATAAGTTTCCTGACAGGACTTTCTGTGATCGGTTCGCTGCCAGGGTGTTGCTATTTGAAATCCCTGGTATATCGCCATACATCTCAGGCCACCAGCTAGCAGCATGACTTTAATCCTCTCTTCTTTGGTCAGTGGCATGTCCTCCTCGACATTAACGGCCGACCTGTAACGACAGGAGCAAAATGTGAACAGATTTGAGCACACTGCATGATGAATTACACATGTTATAACAAATGATACATTACTTATGAAATATACCGAAAACGGTGGATACCAAGATTGTGGACGACTTTCGCAGGTCATCAGAGAAGTTTAACCCCACCCTCTTTTCCTATACTGATATGCAAATGGTTCAAATGGCTCTGAGCAATATGGGACTCAACTGCTGTGGTCATTAGTCCCCTAGAACTTAGAACTACTTAAACCTAACTAACCTAAGGACATCACAAACATCCATGCCCGAGGCAGGATTCGAACCTGCGACCGTAGCAGTCGCACGGCTCCGGACTGCGCGCCTAGAACCGCGAGACCACCGCGCCCGGCTACTGATATTCACCCCACCTCGGCCTGTTATCATTTTCGTGCTATTCAGCCCAGACCCGACTTATGAGACACCCTGCGTATTCGTTTTTTGAGGAAATACCATTGATTGCGAACATTCGTCTTGTTATGTGACTAATTACACCTTACCAGCATCCTTTCTTTAGTCATTGTTTTGCAATTCCGTCAATTCATGTCAAATCTATATACATAGCAGTTAAGTAATAAGCTCGCTGCAGTCCTGCTTCCACATGTGTAGTGACTGTCATTTCAGTTGCATAGCAGACAGAAATAGTTGTTAAGGCATTATCTAAAGAATTAATGTAATTAGCACAAGAACTAATGAGACAGGTGCTTCATGTATTAGACTGAGCAGATTAACGGAGCTTCCCTTCAGATGTTAGGAGTTTATGGTTCCATTCTCTGTTTGTTCTTGAGGGTGTAGCACGGTAGGTGTTACTAGTCATGGAGCAGGATGAAGTAAGTAGAGCTAAATTAGAGTAGTTGTTCGTAAAGAAGCGCCGACGCCTCTGCACTTCCAGTCCAATCATAATTAATTCCTGATAGTAGCGCACCAAAGAGATTCTGGTTGTATGTGAAGTTGCTAGCGGCTATACACAATCAGTGCCGTCTCTGCGCGAAAGCAATGGTGATACTATCGAAGACAGTGCTGCCAAAGCAGAGTTACTAAACACAGCCTTCCGAAATGGCTTTACAAAAGGAGACGAAGTAAACATTCCAGAATTCGAATCAAGAATAGCTGCCAATATTAGTAATTTAGAAGTAAATGTCCTCGGAGTAGTGAAGCAACTTAAATCACTTAACAAAAGGAAGTCTTCTGGTCCAGACTGTATACCACTTAGGTTCCTTTCAGAGTATGCTGGTGCAATAGCTCAATACTTATCATCGTTCGATCGACGAAAGATCCGTACCCAAAGACTGGAAAGTTGCACACGTCTTACCATTATTCAAGAAAGGTAATAGGAGTAATGCATTAAATTTTAGGCCCGTATCATTAACATCGATATGCAGTAGGATTGTGGAACGTATACTGTGTTCGAACATTATGAATTACCTCGAAGGAAACGGTCAATGAGCATACAGTCAACACGGATTTAGAAAACATCGTTCTTGTGAAACACAGCTAGCTCTATACTCGCATGAAATGTTGAGTGCTATTGACAAGGGATTTCCGGAAGGCTTTTGACACTGTACCACACAAGCCGCTTGTAGTGAAATTGCGCGCTTCTGGAATATCGTCTCAGTTATGTGACTGGATTCGTGATTTCCTGTCAGAGAGGTCACAGTTCGTAGTAACTGACGGAAAGTAATAGAGTACAACAGAAGTGATTTCTGGCGTGCCTCCAGGTAGTGTCATAGGCCCTTTACTGTTCCTTATCTACACTATGTGATCAAAAGTATCCAGGCAACCCCAAAAACATTCGTTTTTCATATTAGGCCATCTGCTGCCAGGTACTCCGTATCAGCAATCTCCGTAGTCATAGACATCGTGAGAGAGCAGAATGGGGCGCTCCGCAGAACTCACGGACTTCGAACGTGGTCAGGTGACTGGGTATCACTTGTGTCATACGTCTGTACGCAAGACTTCCACACTCTCAAACATATCTAGGTCCACTGTTTCCGATGTGATAGTGAACTGGAAACGTGAAGGGACACATGCAGTACTAAAGCGTATAGACCGACCTCTTTTGTTGACTGACACGAGACTGCCGACAGTTGAAGAGGGTCGTAATGTGTAATAGGCAGTCATCTATTCAGACCATCACGCAGGAATTCCAAACTGCATCAGAATCCACTGCAAGTACTATCACAATTAGGCGGGAGGTGAGAAAACTTGGATTTCATGGCTGTGTGGCTGCTCATTACCCACACATCACGCCGGTAAATGCCAAAAGATGCCTCGCTTGGTGTTAGGAGCGTAAACATTGGACTATTGAACTGTGGAAAAACGTTTTTTGGAATGACGAATCAAGGTACACAATGTGGCAATCCGATAGCAGGGTGTGGGTAATGCGAATGCCTTGTGAACGTCATCTGCAGCGTGTTTAGTGCCAACAGTAAAATTCGTAGGCGGTGGTGTTATGGTATGGTCGTACTTTTTATGGAGAGGGCTTGCACCCCTTGTTGTTTTGCGTGGCACTATCACAGCACAAGCCTACATTGATGTTTTAAGCACCTTCTTGCTTCCCACTGTTGACGAGCAATTCGGGGATGGCGATCGCATCTTTCAACACGATCGAGCACCTGTTCATAATGCACGGCCGGTGGCGGAGTCGTTACACAACAATAACATTCCTACAATGGATTGGCCTGCACAGACACCTGACCTGAATCCCACAGAATACCTTTGGGGTGTTTTCGAACTCCGACTTCGTGCCAGGCCTCACCGACCGACATCGACACGTCTCCTCAATGCATCACTCGAAGAAAAATGGGCTGCCATTCCCCAAGAAACATTCTATAACCTGATTGGACGTATGCCTGAGAGATTGACAGCAGTTATCAAAGCTAAGGGTGGGCCAACACCCTATTGAATTCCAGCATTACCGATGGAGGGCGCCACGAACTTGTAAGTCATTTTCAGCCAGGTGTCCAGATACTTTTTATCACATAGTGTATATAAACGATTTGGGAAGCACTCTAAGCAGCCGTCTTAGGTTGTTTGCAGATGGCGCTGTCGTTTATCTACGAATATCGACTAATAAAGTCATCAGAAGATCGAAAAAAATTGCAAAAAGATAGAGAAAAGATATCTGCGGTTAATGGCAATTGACTCTAAATATTTAAAGGTGTGAGGTCATCCACATGAGTGCTAAAATGCATCCGTTAAACTTCAGTTACCCGAGAAATCAGTCAGATCTAAAGACAGTAAATTCAACTAAACGCCTAGGAATTACAGTTACGAACAACTTAAATTGGAAGGAACACACAGAAATGTTGCGGGTAAGGCTAACCAAAGGCTGCGTTTTATTGGCAGGACACTTAGAAAATGTAACAGATCTACGAAGGAGACAGCCTACACTAGGCTTGTCCATCCTCTTTTAGAATACTGTTGCTTGGTTTGGGATCCTTACCAGATAGGTTAGATCGAAAAAGTTCAAAGAAAGGCAGCACGTTTTGTATTATCGAGAAATATGGGCGAGAGCGTAACAAGAAATTATACAGGATTTGGGCTGGACATAATTAAAACAAAGGCGTTTTTCCTTGTGGTGAAATCTTCTCACTAAATTCCAGTCCACAACTTTCTCCTCTGAATGCGAAAATATTTTATTGACCGCGACCTACATAAGGAGAAACGATCACAAGGATAAAATAAGGGAAGTCAGAGCTCTTGCGGAAAGATATAGGTGCTCGTTCTTTCCACACGCTATACGAGATTGGAATAATAGAGAATCGTGAATGTGGTTCGATGAACCTTCTGCCAGGCACTTAAATGTGAGTTTTAGAGTATCCATTTAGATGTAGATGTGAATGAAAGTGTCTTTTTGGCTACTGGAATATTCATGTAGGTATTATTGAAGTTTAATTGCTTTAACACTCGATTACCTTAAGCATTACTCCATTTTGTGCTGAATATGACTCTGAACGCAAGGTTAATTAGACTTCCAGTCCATTTGCTGACTACTTACGGAACAATGTCTGGAGTGTTCTAACAATGGTGTTACCTGTCCCCTGAATTCTGGAAAGGACTGTGACATCAGGCAGTCAGTGCTGGATGCAGTTATGCACAAAGATCTTCACTGTCATAAGTGGCACTCTCCTTTCGACAGAAAAGTTCATTATCTTCCTACGTGTATTCACAGATCGTGCACTTTCTGACAAATAACAACTTAGAAATGGCTTGGCACTATGTTGTTGAACAGACATCACTGATCTCTAACAATGGACACTCATGGACACTGACACAATGATTTCGAGAAAAGATGTTCTTAGTCTATTATTACAAACAAGATGTCTTTCTTACAACATTGACAACATAAACACCGGAAATGTTCCAAAAAAATGAATCACATCTGGTGATGAGCTCTTTAGTTTTCAGTACACTTAAGAAAGAAAAACACAAATAATTGTGACAGTTATTGATGTATGATGTCTGGTTTGTAGTCAGTGCATCTGAGCATTATTAGCAACTATGCTCTAGTCCCCAAACCTACTTACAGAAATGTGAATAAGACTCAGTGACATATACTTTTGGTATTCCAACACCTGTCAGTTGCATCTTTGAGTCAAAATCTGTAGTCACTTTACAGCTAACTCATGGGACATATCGGATGGTATTCTTTTTACATGTAGTATAAGTGAATCTTGGCAACAATGCACGATATGTTTGGCAGTTCTGTGAACGACAAGTACTCGCAGGACGGTAGAGTACTATCCTGCTAAATTCACTTGATCTGCTGATATCACTTTCATTGAATAACCTAAGTGATTTGCACATGATATAAGAAGTAAGTTAATCAGTTTATGGTTTTGAGTCCAGGAATATCGTTTCATGCGGAAATTTAAAATAATCTCATCTTCTACATTTCGATTTTGTTGTCATAGGTGCAAAAATTGAATACTGTAGCTCTTCACTAGTTCTAAAGTTGTGTGGTCATTTGTCTAGCAAAGGCTGCCTTGACTCATGTTTCCAGTCTTTCTGAAGGCCAAATTTTTATCAGTTCCGTAACAAGGCTACAGGAAACCAGATCGTTAATCAAGAAGGTAATCTTACTTATTTTATTTACGAATTGCCACATTTCTATACCATTTGAGAGTGATGAGACAGAAAGTAAACACAGACCATTTCTAAGTCCAGTGTGAGTACTGTTTTGCTCATCTGTGCTGGTATAGGATCGTTTGTGTTACAGGTATCTTATGTTTTATTATAACGAACCTTCGGTGTATGGTGATAAGCTGTATTTCATTTGTATTAGTACAATGGATAATCTAATAGCGTTTTTAATTCTTTGACATCAGTGAGAAATTAATCGTCAACAGCCTACTCTCTCAAATTATCTTAAAAAGTCTGGCAATGCTCAGCTAGTTCACCGATTCCACAGCTGTAAAATTCTACTGCATCTGAGTTAAAGATATCAAACTAGGTTTGAAGTGCACTTTCGTCCAGGAAGGTATTTTCTTGATCGTTTTTCAACGAGTGAGAACGGTAAACAAAAGAAGAACAAGATCAGAAGAATAAGTACACAGAGGATGACTTTTAAAATAAACTCCTGGATAGCTTTGTGTGAAATCACCGGAGTGCATTATCTTATACTAGCAACACGTGATGCAGTTTTGTTGGTTGTTTTTCTTACACAGCAACTGAAAGGTGTCTTAGTTATTGACAACAAATACCAGCCACAATAGGCATGCCCCTGCAGAGGGTTTTGTAGCGCACAAAATCCATTTTGAGCCACCGGATGCCAAATATAGTTCAAACTGCCTTATGCTCAAGTATATGTGGTTTTATAGGGCTCAGCCATTGATTTCATTTTAAGAAGTTAACTTATACGACATCACAACTCATCACAAGGAGCAACACTGCATAGAAATTCTCAATGAGCGAACTGATGACATTCAGGCAAAAATGCAGTACTATTCATGCCCGTGACTCTCGATGCTTTGAATTAGAGCATACAGTGTAAGGGGTCCAGATTTTACGGACCTTACATGAGCTTGACCCATAATGACAGGACGATGCAGTATGAGATCCTCAGAAAATAATAATTACATTATATCAACGAAAGGAAATTGCAGTTAATCACATGTACCCAAAACTAACAAAATAATATCTACCAATATATGGCCTGGGGTGGACAAATAAGCTGAAGTGACATGCATTTTGGAGACAAACTGAACAGGTGATTAATGATATCGTACAACTCTCATTTAGCAAGAGAACGGTTAGCTTTAGTGCAGAAAGGGATAAAACCATAAGAATACCATATTCTTTTAATGTAAGTAAGGCAGGGACCGAAGGTAAGTCATTAACAGGGCAAGGCTGCGACCCAGCAAGAAAAAAAAAATGTATTCACCTCTAGCGAGGCGGTGATTGGCTGGAGCCATACTTGGCGAAGCAGATGGGACATGGTGGGGAAATCCCCATTTTGTAAAAGCATTTTGAGGCCTAAAAATTTCTATCTCTCTCTTTCCTCGCGGCGGACCGCACAAGTGTGTGGAAATAAGCGAGGGCGTTGAGAGCTTTACTTTCTGCGAAGTGAGAACGATACACCATTTATCGTGGCAACAGTAGCAAAGCAGTGGTTAATTATTCCTGGGGGAATTTTTGCAGACAAAGAAATTGTGCACGTCGCTCCAACCCATAGCGAGTGTGCAATAGCCATTATTTCGACTAGAGAAAGATTAACATTCTACAGAATGCAGGAAAGTTGCAACTGAGTGAATTCACTCAAGGCCAGAGTAGGGAATTAGCGCTTCATATCCAGTTAAATGTTGAGTCTAGATTTTGCTTACTCCAACTTGCATATGCTTTGACCATTGAATATCAAAAGCTAGGCTGCTAACCTACCCGCACATGGAGTACGTGAGAGTTTTTTCATTACTTCAAAAACTAAATTTATTCTTCATTGACCAGCTATGACAACGTAGATGAAATGAGCAGATGAGGAGTTTTAATAATCATTCTTTACTGTGATAAAAATTTTCATATGTAGAGATAACGATTTCAGTAAGCGTCATTTCAATATGTCCAAGAATTAAATATTTTATTATTGAATGTCAAAATTAATTTAACATGATTGTTATTTATCACTTGAGCCCTGAAAGCAACAGTTGATAAATCCGATATTAGCTGCCTTGCAGAGCCAGGGTCATATTTACTCAGAATGTCTGTTTGACACCCTGGAGTTGAGAGGACAGTTCAGATGTTTTGTCCATTTGCGCACTAAGTGATTAGCTATGTTTGCCGACATTAGTATACTCACTGTGAAGATACGAAGGTCAGACGTATGACAACAGCAATCCTACACATGACTTCTGAACCTTTTCTATTGAATGCAAATGTCTCACGACGTTTAAATGGTCGTAGTTCACCACATAACATGTCAGTCATCGAGGCTTCCTGAATGTGGAAAATAATTCCTGGAGGAACGATCTTTCTTGAAACAAGAAAATCCTTTCCCATGTGCATTGCCTATGTTGCCTTAATTCCTATATTAAATCCATAGCGGATACTATGTCTCGAATGTTAGACCTCGTTCCACTTGCAACATTATTTTACAACTCTTGAACAACATTCATAAGTATCAAACACGAAAAATCCAATATTTAACTGCAAGACAAATACAATATCTGTAAATAAGAAAATAACGGTTTATAATACACTCATAGCTTTCTGAATGTCTTGTAAGATGTGTGTAGCTGGGGACGTCGCTGTAGACCTTCAACCATTCACCATAAGGCAGATTTCTTTCACCATTAAATGTCTGGCCTGTCATGGTGAGTAGCTGGGATGTTTGTCTTCCACCTCCAACTACATAGTGATCGAAACGACCGAGAAACAGTGAGGAACTATCTTCAGAGCAAAAAACAGAACATTTACGTCGGTTTGACTTGACTGGCAGGTTGTATAGATTGATGATATGCATACCAAATGTGGTAAGGGTTATGCCACATGTTGATGGGAGTATGGTCACGTCTATGACCGGAAGCCCTTCTTGGATGTAGATCGACACCCCACACTCAGACTGATCTCCAACGACAGGTACAAATGGTATCCATAAATACCTGGAATCGTCACAGTGTGCACCTCTTGTAATAGGGCAATGTCAACATCCAACATGCGAATCATGTCTTGGAATAATTGTATCTTTGCCATATTGCGAATCATATTGGTGTTAACTGTGCTCACTCTGTATGCTTGTCACAGTATCGCTGTAGTTAATCTATCATCGTTGTGAGAGGAAGTGGATGTAGTGAAGGTGAGACCAGCCAAATGCACAGGGGGCACACTTGTAAGTTATTGGTGGATGGGGCTAACTGAATATGTCGATCTGAGTGGGATTGCTGATGTGCCTTCTTCATCATCTCCCCTTGCGACTGTGGGGGATAGTGTTCAGTGTCCATAATGTGTTGATGTCTTGCCCTGGAAAGGGGGGTTGTGTAATGCCAGTGGGGAGACGACTGTCTCCACCTGCATGTTGTTCATTGTGCCATGCATAGAGTGGACAGGCAATGGCATTACCATCAAGCAGGGTTGTCCATCACTGTTACCATCAGCTGACATCAGGAAGTAGGCATTATCAGCATGTATGATGTCATCATCCTTGGGTGTGAGATTGTCACCAGTTCCTGGTATCAATCTATGCCTCCACTTGTGTCGCCATGGTGAACATTTTTTGCGAACATGTCCTGCATCAGATGATGGCAATGAGTGCTGACATTTGGGTTCGAAAGCTTCCGCTGACACCACAAGGGAGACAAATCGTGATGTGGTGGTGACGCTGGTTGTGCTGTTGGAGGGAGGAGGCTGCTGTATGGTAGCCTTCCTATCTTTTGGTCCCTTCATCCAAACCAACACTTTTTGGTGGCTGTTGTGTGGTGAAGTGGCTAAGCTGCAGTGCTCATGAAGTAGTGGTGGTAGTAAGCACCACTGCATACGTTACCAGCAGAGTGGTTGGTTTGGGTAGGTGTGTAACGTCCGCTGGTGGTAATTGTGCGCTCACCTGCTGTATGTATTCTGACCATAGACGTCCTTCCCTTATCCATCGATGTTCTTCGTGTATACATCTGGAGCATACGCAGGGTTGGCTGTCTTATATGATAATGGCTCTGCACCCCCCAGATAAGAAGGTGAGAGGGTATGTGGTTATGGAGATAAATACGCACTTGTCGGACACCATTCAGGCAAGTGTATGTCTCGAACTGTGTTGACTTGGGGCTACGTGGTCGAAAACCGTGCCGTTGGGGTGGGGGGTGCTTATCACAGCTCCAATAGGTATTTCAAAAGGCAGCTAGAAAACTCTTAATTGTTCGGACACCCAAACCCATGTAATTGCCAGTCACTGTGTCTATGTTGCCACCTGCATGGCGGAGTCAGAGACCTTGGCTTGCCTACTTGATGGTCCTGGCGTGTGTGGCGTCACTGACATTCTTCACACACACTGTGCTGCTGACGATGGAAAAACGTATGCTTATAATGCTGGTATCTGTACCTCGTCTCTTAAGAACCATTCCACATTGAGTGTTTTGGATAGTGCAAAGTCAGTACAAAAGAGGAATTGTAGTTTTGCTTTACGATATGGGTTGGCCATATGGTCTTGTTAGTATAGCTGGTGCACGTTTAAAACTAAATATCACAGCGTGCTGCGGAATACGCTTGCGTCTTCCGCTGTACAGTGCAGACCAGAGGACGCTGCACGAAATGTTTTCCTATGCGCGGAGCCATGAAAATCACAACATAACAAATGGAAATGGGATACATAAAATGCTGGGGTGAAAAGTACCTTTTGGCGCCTTTTTTAGTTCAATATGAGTTTGCGCTTTTAAAATAAAGAAATATTTAATCTTTTAAGAAAAGTAGATTTTTCACGTCATATCTCGTGAAACATAATTTTATAGTTACCTTCAATAGTACATGCCGACAACGCCTGCAAACTTTCTTGAAAATGGAGCCAGTAATAGTTAAAGTAATAAATTAAATTCTCGCTTCTGACGCGAAACTTTTACATTCCAGTATCCGAAATGTAGTAAGTGGCAAACTTTTTATGTGCGGCTGAAAGCGAGAAAAAGTTTTATAAAAGTTTGAATTTATTTTTGCAGTTTGTTGGAAGTCTATGGGTGCTAGACGGGAGCAGTATTGTGTGGTTCAATGGTGCGATGCAAGTTCCAGTGCAATACGAGGAACATTTTGTTAAGCGCACGATAGTGCAGCGCGACAGTAATAGTAGCATAACCAGTGAACACCAAACTTACAGTGCAACGTTCGATATAAAAAACTAAATTTTGGCACTCCGAAAGTACATGTAAGTTAGAGAAGAAGAACAAACACGTAACATTTCTGTAACAAAGCATTTGATCGACGACGCAGACGAGTTTAAGGCATTTTTCAGATTCCCAACCAGAATGCTGCGGGATGTTCTCGTGATTAGGAAAACGTTGCCTCACATGCTCAACACAGGCACGTATCCGCACCGTAGCACTACTGAAGGCAGACTGTCCACAACACTGTGTGCAGATGTAGATCTGTAATGGTTCGCGAATAGTTACAGCATTTCCACTTCACACCTCCGCAAATATCCACTTGGTACGTATGACCAGACTTAGAATTCTGAAGAGCAGCCGGTTACGCTGGCAGCGTTTTTTAAGTACGTGAGTCTAGCTTAGGCTCTGCGGCAACTAGATTTTATGTGTGAAATTGTACATCTCTTTCAGAGTTTGCTAGGGGAGTTGACTGACCATAGCCTTGATGATTTTGGACTACTAAAGTTACCCATAACGACATGTGCTCACCATTTCTGGGTCTTCTTTCATATCCTAGGAGCCACTTGCTGCTTGTAATGCACGAGTGGCCTATAAAAAGAGGATCCTGCAATTCTCCTCTGTGCTGCAGAGGTCGATAACTCAGCAACCAGTATCATCACATCATCTGAACCTCTGGTTTAAAGTTTCCACCCACTACCAAACAGAGGACTGGGGTTGGTTCGGGGGATGACGCTGCTAAATGTTAGATCAGCATCAATGTCTTGTGAGAGGTTAGCTGTCTCGATCAATTCAGACATATTTCCAGGAAATGTGATTGGCCTCATAAGCTTGGGGAAGTCGTACTTCAGAAACAATATAGTAAGAATTAGAGTGTGTGGGAAACTTCAGCAGATACTGTGCCATGACTGTCCAGGGCTAACATGAGATTATAAACAGTACTTTGTTTTTAAAAAAATGCTATACCACATACATTGGAATCCTGTGCTTTTAATTTCAACTATTACCACGAGCTTTGTGATATTGAATATGCTATCAGTTATTAATGAATGACATGTCAATGGTGGGAGTTGCCACTCAAGGTGACAAATATCGTGTGTGATGTTTAGCGCCGCCGCCATTACCTTTTGGGTGCCACCACAGAAACTAGCAGTTCAGCCACGGGAGCTGGAAGCAGCCAATGGTCACTAAAAGTGTCAGCATGCCACTTGCAGCATTGGGGCTGTTAGTGCAGCACAAGACAGACTAGGCAAGCACTGCAATAAAGCAGTGCAATAGTAATGGAGCTCTTGGAGGAAGAGTCAAGTGATTTCCACAGCACTGGGCTATAAACTTCGTGTCCCAAACGTGACTCGAAACAGTGTATTGATACAACAGGTTGGACATGAACCAGTAGGAGTGCGGTCTGAGGTGTTTTTTCATGGTTAGCACGGTTCCCCCCATTGGAGCTTCGAGTCCTTCCTCGGGCATGGGTGTGTGAGCTGTCCTTAGCATAAGTTAGATTAAGTAGTCCGTAAGCCTCGGGACCGATGACCTCAGCAGTTTGGTCCCATAATCCTTACCACAAATTTCCATTTTTTTTTCCAACCAAGCAGTGTGAGACAGCACACAGCCACTACAAGTTTTTGGCCTCCACAATCGCACCTTCTGCCCCCTGCTTGGACATGGTACTACTCTACCAGTGGATTACCTCCTGGGCCGGCCGCGGTGATCTAGCGGTTTTAGGCGCTCAGTCCGGAACCGCGCGACTGCTACGGTCGCAGGTTCGAATCCTGCCTCAGACATGGATGTGTGTGATGTCCTTAGGTTAGTTAGGTTTAAGTTGTTCTAAGTTCTAGGGGACTGACGACCACAGATGTTAAGCCCCATAGTGCTCAGAGCCATTTGATTACCTCCTGGTGCAATGGCTAGACTTCTTCCCTGAAGCCCCATATGCCCCTCCAAACATGCATCCGGTGATGCATAAGTGCTGAGGATGACACAGTGGACAGTACGTATCATCGGCCCTTCTAGACCTGTTCGGACGGTGCTTGTGTTATGCATAGGAGATAGTGTCTAAGCAGGAACTACATCGGAACTTGAAAGTTATGTTTGTCAAACCAGTGGAACCGTATGATGTGTCGCATTTCTGTGGAAACCGAAGAGAACACGATTTGCAACTATTGAGATATTATCAACGTACCCTGTTAGGGCGCGGAGCACCTTGCGAAGAACAGTCATCAGGAGGAAGTATTTCAGATATTTTGCTCATTATCGAATGTCACCGGATGGGCGCTACAATCGTTATATTTCATTATAATTAGACTGATAAATATGTGACTGGTTTCCTAGGATGTCTGTGCCTGGTGTGGAATGATGGAGGTAGCTGGTGGCCAGAACAGATGGAAATTTCCGGCTTAAGGTGTGAGTTGTCACTGAATTTCTTGAACAAGCCAGAGGGGCTATAGGGATGGAAATAACCTCAGCACGTCGCTCTGTGGGGGTGTGAATAGTGAACTAATCCTCAGAATATGTTGGGCAGCTGTAATTATGTGTGTTGCGAGTATTCTCTGATACCTAGGTGGATATTTGAGAAGCTCCTCTTTCGAACACCGGCAAGTGTTGGCTCTGGACATCTAAATTCCTACTACTCCAGTCATTTTGGACGTGCTCAATAGCCAGGCGGTACTCTCCATTGGGCCGAGTCTGGCTGCAGACCTCTCGCAATCACTGAGACATGCGTCTGTGGTTTCAACTAGGGCAGTGCGACCTCTGGCCTGAGGCACTGCTTTTGGCTTCATGACATGAGCACGTGGGATGCATAAGTGTTTCATCTATCTCTGACATTTAACCATGACAACTATTACTGTAGAATGGAATGTGGTTTAAGTCTGTGGGGTTTACTGCTTCTAAGTACAATCCGGTGGACTCTGTCTTGGAGCAGTGGTTCACTGTTGTTACTGTCCTATCATGTGGTAGACCGGTAGACCCTTCCTCCTCCCCCTCTTCCTCCAACTCATTATTTGCCCTGTTGTAACTGAGAGAACGAGCATAGGGATTATATAGTCCTTTAAAATCCCAATCTTAATGTCAAAAATCTCACACAGAGGGTATTGACTTAATTAACAGAATTAATTGATAGAATGGGTCGTGTAAACAGGCCATATCCAAGATTTACCAGGTATCTACTACTTTATTCTGGACAAAAGAAGGATTAGTGCAGTACGTGAGAGACATTCGCTGGATAGGAAGGAGCCAATTGAGAGAGAGAGAGAGAGAGAGAAAGCATGTGTTTCATCATTCATCAGTAATTTCCCAGGTGTTAATACCAAAGAGTTGCTGTCATGTGATGCTTTCCAGTGAGTATCCAGTGAGGTGAGATGGAGAGGGGAGGGAATTCGAGGGAGACAGAGTGGGGAGGTTTCTTCTCCCAGCGTGCTCTCCCAATGGTACTGTGAAGTAACTCAGCATCTACACACCAGGGCGACAACAGAGAGCAGCTGATTCCACTGACCTGATATGGAAAGTGTGTGTTTGGGAGCAGATTTTGCAGGTGCAGGAACTGGAAGTACCCACTTGGGGTGAGAATTCTCTGGCAAAGGAAATCACTGTGAAAAAGGGGAATGAGTCTGCTGGGTGACCTGGCTGTTGGCTGGTCACAAAATATGTAGGTTGCATCTGCTGTCAAGGGCAGCAGTACTCTCTGGGCGCTTAGTATGCATCGTGTAATTTCATTATTGATGGTCAGACTCTGAATGGTCAATGTGCTAATGTAAGAGATTTGCACTTAATAGTAGATGGTTAGCAGTTCCTTATGTTGCAGTGTGGTGTTGCGAGCCCGGGTGCACTGTGGCCTCAGCAGATGGTGTATGCACTACTCTTGGCCAGCTTGGAGTGCTGGGATGGACACCGCTGTGTGTCGCAGCCCAGTGGATGATGTCCATGCGTGCATGAAGACGCGATCACAAGGTTTTTACCAGGGTAATTATGTGCAGCGAGCTATGGTGACGTTAATTTCATCACAGTATTCCTTGCATGATCAGATACAACTAGGATCCATTTGTGTATTTAATTACTTCTTTTTGATGTATTTTAAAATACCTGCATATTCCAAAATTAAATAAACAGCAGAGAACGATGGGCTTTTCCTGCCAAATAAAGAGATCCAACCCCTGCAAATGGAATATTATAAATAACCAGTATATCCTCTGCTATGTAACTGATATTGACTTGAATTTCGTATTATGAGATCCTCTCCAGCACAGACTGAGTCTTTTTCCTGCCAATTTCCAGATGGAGGAGGGGAGGGGAAGAGGTGGAGGGAAGAGGGTAGGGGGATTTCCCAGGGGGAGGAGTTAATTAAATTATCAATTTTAATAATTAGTCGATTAATTTGATATCAAAAGTGTTCTTGTGTCTGGGAGGGGGAGGGAAGAGGTGTTGGTGATTTTCCAGAGGGGTGGAGGGGGAGGAGGAGGTGTGGGGAGGGATGTTCTCAGAAGGACAGATTTTCCCCAGGGAGTCATAAATTAACACCATGGGCTCATAAATCAATCAACAGAACACTAGGTTAAGGGGAGAGGGAGAGGGCTGGAAGGTGTGCGCCATCTGGAAGAAATTTGGTAATAAGGCAGAGCATACCCCCTTTGCCCTAATACTAATAGGTTCATCACTTTGAACTGGGAATAAAATCGCAATCCATGGAGTAGCGCCACACCGCCTCTCCTCCGAAGAAAAAGTTGAAAGCTTTATCCTCAGCTGGCACAATCATAGAGCCAATCTTCTGGGACTCTGAAAGGGTTATTCTGTTTGATGGTCTCCCTCACGGTGTAGCTACCAACCCTGGAGTGTATTGTACTACCCTCAGGAAACTGAAAAAATGACTTTAGTATGTTCATCACCACAAAAATGCAAATGAGCTTATCCTTTTCCTTGGTAACGCAAAGGCCTCACATAAGTCTCTGCACCTGAGAGGAGCTCACAGCACTCGACTGTTCTTCCTCATCCACCCTACAGCCTATAGTTCGCACCTTCCAACATACATTTGTTTGGCCCATTGAAGGATGCACTCTGCGGGAAGCAGTATGTGAGTGATGGGGAGATTAGTGATGCAGCAAGACCTTATCTCTGACACCGACCAGTAGAGTGGTACTATACAGGCATATAGGCCCTCGAAGTAAGGTGGTGTAAGGCTGCCGCAATTTCGGAGGTTATGTTGGAAAACAGGGTTTTGTGGGCAAAAGAGTGGGGAATACTATGGTATATTCAAATCCTGAATAAAACCAACCTGTTTTCAGAAAAAAAATCTACTGCATTACTTATTGAACATCCCTCATATAATGTGTTGTAGTGTCACGGCTCCTGCATTTCTTTCCCAGTCACTGTGGATTAGCAGGATACAGTACTACTGTTTAACAGCAGTGGGTGATTTTTTTTTTTGTCATCAGTCTACTGACTGGTTTGATGTGGCCCGCCACGAATTCCTTTCCTGTGCTAACCTCTTCATCTCAGAGTAGCACTTGCAACCTACGTCCTCAATTATTTGCTTGACGTATTCCAATCTCTGTCATCCTCTACAGTTTTTGCCCTCTACAGCTCCCTCTAGTACCATGGAAGTCATTCCCTCATGTCTTAGCAGATGTCCTATCATCCTGTTCCTTCTCCTTATCAGTGTTTTCCACATATTCCTTTCCTCTCCGATTCTGCGTAGAACCTCCTCATTCCTTACGTTCCTTAAGAGAGTGAATAAAATTTTATCTACTGACTGCGAAATTTGCCAACAAGGAAACGAGGTGCACTGAAAAATAAGGTAAACTTATTTATTTTGTTTATATATTCTACGAACCCCTCTCCCCACCCTCCTGAACCACGAACCTCGCTGTTGGCGGGGAGGCTTGTGTGCTAAAGTGATACAGATAACCGTAGTGTAGGTGCAACGACAACAGAGGAGTATCTGTTGAGAGGCCAGACAAACTCTGTTTCCAGAAGAGGGGCAGCAGCCTTTTCAGTATGGTGCATGCAGAATCATGTGGCCCGTATATGCTCAGACGGCAGTGCACATATGGGGAGAGCAGTAGTAGAGGGTGTTATGGGCGGGCAGTCGCTATAGGGGAAATGACGAGTGCTGAACGGGAAGTGCAGTTCCAAGCCGAAGCCTACACTCACATTTCCTGTAAATATGAAGTGAGGCTCTCAATACCCAAACTTCCATGGTGGCCTATCAAAAAGATCTACTGTCACCTCTGCTTTGGTTAGTATCTAAAAAGAGTTTCGCCGAAAATACAGCGATTTATTTTCGCCTGGCTTGTCTACCATTTGTAACTTTCAGAGAAGCGTCATGATTGGCGATTTTTGAGTAAAACCTACGTATTAAAATTTCCTTTTTTTGACACAACACAGCAGAGCTTATACAATTTCACCTCACTAACATGCTGTGCAGACGCAGTTGGTCGGCCGCTGTGACCAAGCGGTTCTAAGCACTTCAGTCTGGAACCACGCACCTGCTACGATCGCAGGTTCGAATCCTGCCTCGGGCATGGATGTGTGTGATGTCCTTAAGACAGTTAGAATTAATTAGTTCTAAGTTCTAGGGGACTGACGACCTCAGATGTTAATCCCATACTGCTTAGAGCCATCTGACCCATTTTTAGACACAGTTGTAGAATAATTCTGAAGCAATGGTTTATTGAGTTTATGAAGTGAGGAACTGAGGAAACGTAAGGTCAGTAGCTTATGAAAAAGCACATTCTCGGTACAAAATAAATGTGTAATGTCTTCACTTACGTTGTTCCAAAACCCATAGCATTTCTCGTTTCACCAGCTATCGATGACCTTAAAAATTGCACTCTTTTGTCGAAAAAGTCTGTTGGAAAAATACTCTTCTCTCTGTGTAATACCGTTTGCCAAAATCTCATTCTGATATCTCAAACCGTTTATGAAATATCAATGAATGTTGCAGATGTTTCACTCTGGCTTTACCGCTAGCGCAGTGCGACCAGAAATGAGTGTGTTACATCGGATCAATTTTCGCAACATTTTATGTAATATGTATCAAACGCAAAATCATAGCGACCTCTATTTTTCATTGTAAACTTTTCCGAATTTCGCGTAGCGTCTTACTTCCACGTAAATATAACAATAACTATGACCATTAACGCAATGATGGGCATGTCATGAACCTGGCACATAAATCTATAAGTACAGAAAAAATGAATTTTTATACCGAATAGTTTCTGTAAAAACGTTCGAGAAAGACTGCAGGCCGTGCGCCTCGATTCTGCCATCGCCGACCAGCCGAAAGATTTCAGCCATTGTCAGTCTCTCCTTCCCAACAAACGAATGAAGTCGCACAGCGCTTTGGACGAAAACTGGTCACTGGGCGTGGGTCACCGTATCCTGCGCGCTCCATAGTTGCAGCGGCAACGGTCTGGACGACTGACTGATGTGCCCCTGTAACACCAACCAAACGGCCTTGCTGTGCTGGTGCTGCAAATGGTTGAAATAAAGGGGAAACTACAGGCGTAATTTTTCCTGAGGGCATGCAACTCTACTGTATGGTTAAATGATGACAGCATCCTCTTGCGTAAAATATTTCGGAGGTAAAATAGTCCCCCATTTGGATGTGCAGGCAGGGACTACATAGGAAGATGTCGTTATCAGGACAAACAAAACTGGCAATCTACGGAAAGAGTGTGGAATGTCAGGTCCCTTAATCGGGCAGATATGTTAGAAAATTTAAAAAGGGAAATCGATAGGTTAAAATGAGATATAGTGTGAATTAGTGAAGTTTGTTGGCAGGAGGAACAGGTCTTCCGGTCAGGTGAATACAGTGTTATAAATGTGAAATCAGAAGAGACCTGGAAACACTGGAAGATTTCAAACTGATTGTAAAGTGGTGAGACAGAGATTTCAGTATCATGTTTTAAATTGTTAGACATTTCCAGGGACATACGAGGACTCTGAGCACGATTTATTCGTTATGAACTGTAGATTAAAACTGAAGAAATTATATAAAAATGTAGGAAATTAAGGAGATGAGACCTGGTTAGACTGAAAGAACCAGAGGTTGTTGAGAGTTTCAGATGGAGCATTACAAACCGTTTAACAAGAGCAGGGTAAAGGAATACAATAGAAGAAGATGGGTAAATGGTTCAAATGGCTCTAAGCACAATGAGACTGAATGAGACTGAACATCAGAGGTCATCAGTCCCCTAGACTTAGAGTTACTTAAACCTAACTAACCTAAGGACATCACACACATCTATGCCCGAGGCAGGATTCGAACCTGCAACCGTAGCAGCAGCGCGGTTCCGGATTGAAGTGCCTAGAACCGCTCGGTCACAGCAGCCGGCGGAGATGGCTAGCTTTGAGAGATGAAATAGTAAATGCAGCAGAGGATCAAATAGGCAAAAAGCCGAGAGCTAGTTCTTGGATAACACAATAGATATTGAACTGAACTGATAAATAAATAAAATGTAGTGTGACTAGGGCCTCCCGTCGGGTAGAGCGTTCGCCGGGTGCAAGTCTTTCGATTTCACGCCACTTCGGGGACTTGCACGTCGAAATTGAACTGATGAAAGGACAAAAAAAAGAAAATGCAGCAGATGAAGCATGCGTAAGGGAATACAAACTTCTAAAAACTGAGATTGACTGGAAGTGCAAAATGACTAAGCTGGAATGGCTAGAGGGCAAACAAAAGAATTTAGAAGCTTGTTTCACTAGGGGAAAGATAGATACAGCCTACAGGAAAATAAAGAAATCTTTGGAGAAAAGAGAATCACCAATATTAATAACAAGAGCTCAGGTGGAAAGCCAGTCCTAAACAAAGAAGGGAAAACTGCAAGGTGGAAGGAGTATATAGAGGATCTATACAAAGGAAATGCATTTGAGTTTTATACAAATGGAACAGGGCGTAGATGAAGATGATATGGAAGATATGATACTGCGAGACGAATTTGACAGAGCAATGAAAGACCTAAGTCGAAATAAGGCCACGGGAGTAGACAACATTCCATTAGAACTGCTGATAACCTTGGGTGAGCCAGCCATGACAAAACCCTTCCATCTGGTGAGCAAGATGTATGATACAGGCAGAGTATCCTCGGACTTCAAGAATTATGTAATAATTCCAATTCTAAAGAAAGCCATTTCTGGAAAACGTGAAAATTATGGAATTATCAGTTTAATGAGTCATGGTAGCTAATACTAACGAAAATTCTTTAAGAAGAAAGGAAAATCTGGTAGAAGCCGATCTTGGAAAAAATCTGTTTGGATTCCGAAGAAATGAAGGAACACGCGAGGCAATGCTGACCCTACGATGCCTCATAGAAGATAGGTTAAAGAAAGGCAAAACTACGTTTATAGCATTTTTAGACTTAGGGTTAGCTATTGACAATGGTGACTGGACTATTCTCTTTTAAACCTGAGGGTAGCAGGGTAAAATACAGGGAGCGAAAGGCTATTTACAACTTGTGCTAGATAGTGTTATAAAAATCGAGGGGCATGGAAGGGAGACAGTGATTGACAAGAGAGTGAGACAGGTTTGTACCATATCCACGGTATTATTCAATCTGTGCATTGTGCTAGCAGCAAAGGAAACGAAAGAAAAATTAGGAGTACGAATTAAAGTCCAGAGAGAAGAAATAAATACATTGAGGTTTGCTGATGACATCGTAATTCTGTCAGAGACAGCAAAGGGCTTGAAAGAGCAGTTGAACGAAATGAACAGTGTCTTGAAACGAGTATACAAGATGAACACCAACAAAATTAAAACAAGGATAATGGACAGTAGTCGAATTAAATGAGGTGATGGTGCGGGAATTAGATTAGAAAACGAGTCACTTAAAGTAGTAGATACGTTTTGCTATTTGTGCAGTAAAATAACAGATGATGGCAGGAGTAGAGAGGATACAAAATGTAAACTGGCAATGGCAAGGAAAGTTTTTGAAGAAGCGGACTTTGTTAACATCGAGTATAGATTTGTCAGGAAGTCTTTTTGAGACTGTTTATATGGAGTGCAGCCACGTATGGGAGTGAAACACGGACGGCAAATAGTTTAGACAAGAAGAGAACAGAAGCTTTTGAAATGTGGTGCTGCAGAAGAATGATGAAGGTTAGGTCGGTAGTCCACGTAATTAATGAGGAAGTACTTACTAGAACTGGGGAACAAAAAATTTGTGGCACAACCTGACTAGAAGAAGGGATCTGAGACATCAAAGGATCGCCAATTTAGTACTGGAGGGAAGCGTGGGGGGTAAAACTCGTAGGACAGACTAAGAGATGAATACAGTAAGCAGAATCAGAAGGATGTATTTGGCAGTAGTTACTCGGAGATCAAGAGGCTTGCACAGGGTAGAGTAGCATGGAGAGCTGAATCAGACCAGTCTTCGAACGGAAGACCACAGCAACAACAAGACGCCACCAAGTGAAAAATATCAGGTAAGTTCTATGTGCGACAGATATAACAATGTAGGAATCATTTGTCGGTGTTTGATTTGATAATAAAATTTTATCGTTATAACTAATTTACTTATGAATACAATAAAGATTTATTTGTCATTGAGAATTCAGGGGAGGGATTGACTTTTTGAAACCACCCATACAATGGTGTAGGATTAGGTGCCAGGTTTTAAATCGTGCTGTCATCCTTCCGGTGGACGATCGTTTTTCAAAATGTGTCCACAGAGTAATGGTTAAGCTTCTAGGTTGCGCGTACAGTATTTACAAAACAGAATCTTTTTTAAATTGTCTAAATGATTGTGGTTTTTATTTTTATTCGTTTAATTTGGTTCTAAATATAATTCTTCTCTTAAATTTAATTTCTGGCCCTTGAATGCTTCATTTCAGCCATTGTATTATCTTCATTGTTTTGCTAAAATTTAATGAAGTGGATTTGAATTAAAATGTGATTTCAGTAATGTATCTTTTATAATTTCTCATGGTGTGAAAAGAATTTATGTTTTAAATGTCTGGATCAAAGAAAGTGTATGTATCGTTTTGGGACAAAGGCATGCCAAATATACAGTCAGTAAAACCTTTAGTGAGCCTAGCCGCCCTAGTTCCGTTTGGTAGATGTCGGAAGAATTCGATAGACGTCGTTTCACTTCTCACTGCTGCCAGTCCTTGCATAACTGAAGTGTAGAAATGTTCAATTTCATTTCATACGTTACTCTCAAAAACCAGGTGCGCTAAGATCGCGAGTAAATCTTTTTACTGACTACCGGTTTCGACAAATCTGTGCTGTCATCATTAGATCTTGTAACACATTATCAGCAGTTTATGATTGTTACAAACTTGCCAGCCAAATAGTGATGTTGCGTCATTTTATAATGAAAGGTAGCAAGTTTGTCAAGATCATGAGCTGCTGTTAGTATAAGATCCGATGATGATAGCATAGATCTAACGAAACCGGTAATCAATAAAAAGATTTACATGCGATATTGGCGAACGTGGTCGTTAAGAATAATGTAACAATTTATTCACATCGCCCCAACAGTCAACACAGTGTCAAACATATTTTAATTTCATGTGCATTATTAAAAATAAGTACCAGAAAGTTAGTTGTGTTTAATCGATAGACGGGTAATCTGTAAAAATTTAAGTACTATGGTAGATTAATAAGATTTCCGTAACTACAATGCCATTAGCAAAGACTACAAACGGAAAATGAGTAAAAGGAAGAAAAAGAGCAAAATAAAAAATGCTCCAAACATAATTAACACGATGTGGGGAAGAATTCGAAATGAAATAAAAAATAATTGTATTGAAAACGAAATCATACGGATAAATTTAAAGATTGCTGCATTTCGAATAAGACAACTGAAAAATTTAACAAGCCACTGGAACTGAAACCAGGGCATGCAGTTTACGACCCTAGAGACTTGGCCACTATTTGAAGTGAAACGTCTTTCGGGAGGTGTGTAAAATTTCATGGTAGTGACTTTTGCGACATACGCAGTAGATGCGAGGTGGGTCACATAACTACCAAAAAGAAAAACTGTGCTTGTGCGTGAACCGCAAGAGATAAATATATGATGTCGCAGAGTGTTATGCAGATCTTTTTTGAGGTTTACAGTTTAGTACCTTATGTAATTTAGTGCTAGAGGGAACACAACCTGTACACTGTGTCAATATAAATGAAAGGAATTTAACTATATGCTGGCTAAATCCTAAGAGTCACATAAAATCCCCAAAATGTACGTAGAACAATGTTGTAGCACATGTTTATCTCCTACGGCTCACCCAGAATCTGCAGTTTAGTGTTCGCTATACGGTGTTCACTGTGACTATACCTGTAAACTATGAAACTGATGTTTCTGGATAAACTGTAAAATATAAATAAATGTTATCACGGTGATTTGAGTACCGTACGGTACATGTTTCTGAATACATGTCAGCACAGACGTCGCTGTACTAGAACATTCCAGAGCAAGTTACTTTTTTCACATGTCAAAGAAAATAAACAAACAAATTAATTTTTGAAACGTTTCGCTGTTTATTGTTTAAAAAATGGTCACCTGCTCTCATAACTTCAATGCTTTGTTCTGCTGTTGAGACCTCTGTTGAAATTTGTATCTATTAGTGACTAGGAATATCTGCTTTCTTTGCAAGGGCATTGTTCAACGAATCTAATTTTCGGTTAGTGTCGCCACAGTATATCGTCGTTTCGGAATGAGTAAGCGCAGGTGTCTGCACATGTATTGCTCCGTTCATGTTTGACTGGGTCTGACCATTGTACCCCCCTGCTGGCGGTGTATTCAAATTGTTCTGGAACGTTACTGCACGTATACATCGTGACTCCGGCAGAATCTAATGGTATTTGCGAGGGTGTACACTGTACCACGACGAATTACTTTTGGTGAATTTATCGCATACTTTCCAGACTCTGGAGCTGCTACTACTCACAGCTCCTCAGTTGGCATTTTTAAGCTGAGTTCACCGCGTACCATTCGCCAACCAGGGAAACATCCTCGGCGGTGACGGAAATCGAACCCGGCTGCTTCGCATGGCAGTCATCTACGCTGACCGCTCAGCTACGGAGACAGATTTTAACAAACAGTAGCCATATTAAATTACAGGCCTAAATGTGCATTCCAGAAACAAAAACATGAATTTTCACCTAAATAAAAATTAAACATTCAAAGCAGAGGCAGCACTACGAGGTAACTATAGATAGGGACGTATGAATATACTTGATTTTAATTGTTGATCCTTATTAGCAATAAAACAGCGTAATGTAGTATTTACCTTGAAAAAAATCTTCAGTTTCCTACGAACCATTTAACTTATGGATAAAAAACGAGAACAACAATGGAAATCTGCGGATACAAACTACGTATGGACGTAGGTATAACATTAAAATAATTATTTTAAATATATTTCGGAAGTCGTAAATGTGTGCACGTGACTCACGGCAAAGCTAGAGCTTAAACAGCTGGCAACAGTCTTGTGTAGGTCATTCAGCTTTTCGTTCAGTATTCATGGAGAGTTTGGCGAGTGCTTGATTTCAAAAATTTTAGGTGCAGAACGCACTTCTTCAAACATGCAATCCCTCACCCTCCTCTCCCCTCCAGCCTTATAAATCATAACTTCCGATTCTTGAAAACTTGTTATTAAACTTACAATGAGAATTCATGTTTTATAAAATATTGTTCTGAAATTCAAGTTTACATGATTTCTTATAACTACAACGATAAAACCACGAGATTTAACTTAAGAAACAGGAGATACAACCTGGCCCCACAGCAGTGCCCCTCTCCTTGCTACGTATGTGCGCTTCTTAAAATCTTTAGTGTCGGAAAAAGTGATTAAACGCTGTTTTGTTAGATCTTAAAAACACAGAGAGTAGTGAGCATTTTTTTCACCACAGATTTTTGCCTGTATATATTTTAAACTTGTTCACTAGATTTTTAGGGTAAATGTGACAAAAGCATTGGTTGACCATTAGACTTAAGCGTGGTCACCTCTTAGAAATCCAGCCTCGCCTTCGGAGGGCCCGTGAAAAGTAACGTTCAGCCGAATTTCAGTTTGTTATTCGTGCAGGTGCACATGGGGGCTCACGAGCTAAAATTTACAGAACTAAAATTTCTTGGCAAAAAAAAATTGTGTCCAGGCAACAACTTAGCAGCATTTGTTGCAAATACACATTCATTACAATCGGATATGTTGCTCTCGTCCGGTATCAACAAGTTGCTACCCTTATTTTACCAAACAAACATTCCATGAAGTCGCAGTGCCATCGAGATGGTGAAGAAACTGAACTAGCAGATGCTTTAAGATAGACGCAAACTGTCCCGAGAAAGCCTATTTGTAAACGATCATAAATGTAGATTTTCACGGCCGGTACTGACTTCACTTTAAACTTCTGGGCTAATAGGGCGTGGTCAATGTGTAAAACTTTCTCCTAACGTTCCATCTTCGACAGCAGGAGATATCTTCAGAGGAAACGGGGTGAACTGCAACTAGAACTCGAGGGAGCGCCGGTTACATAGACCGATAGACGGCACCACAATCCATCACGTGGCGTCGGCTGCGAGATTATCTCTGGTAATGCCAACATTCTCCGTTGAAAGTAATAGGTCATCATTCTTACAGTGTAACGTTGCCATCACAATTTTATCCAATTTAACTCCTTAATTTTTTCTGTTAAAATTATTACGGTGTTTGTAAATCTCAATAGCCTCTCTACACATGCGCACGATATTTTAATGTTTTCGATATGACGCCCGCCTCACTGAATTTTATTTCGTTATCACCCTCCTGGTAATCATATTCCACTATGGCTGATTTATCCCTGTGCCACTGGCGGCAGTTTCTGTTGTATTCAATCAGATGGGTGTCAACAGTTTCTTTCGTGGTACAAATATAAACCAGTCTACAATTACTTTAAAAAAAAAAAACTCGATGTAGCCAAAGGATGTAGTAAATCTTTTGCGTATCTCAAATTTTCTTTTATCTCCATGTTGGATCTGAAGATAGTTTCCACAACATACTTGTTCAACACTTTTCCAATGTGATCTGTAATCTTACTAACGAAAGTAAGGAAAACTTTCCCCTCGAGCGGCTGTTGTTCCACGTTGGTCCTGATTCTCTCACTAGATTGAAATGCTCGATCCATTTCCTTGTTAGAATAACCATTCTCCTTGAATATCGACAATGATGTGTGTGAATTCCTTTGGGGCCAAACTGCTGAGGCCATCGGTCCCTAGACTTACACACTACTTAAACTAACTTATGCTAAGGACAACACACACACACACCCGAGGGAGGACTCAAACCTCCTGGCGGGAGGGGCCGCGCAATCCGTGACATGACGCCTCAAACCGCCCGGCTGACCATACATGTTCAACCTCATCTTTTAAATAAGTCGGTTTACTAATTTTCTACGCCCTGTTTACCAAGTCTTTAATCATTCCTCTTTTTTTTTGTCTGGTGTGGTGGCTGGAATCTTTATTAAGCTAACGGTCAGTATGCGCGGCTTTTCTATATACCCTATGGTCCAACGTCTCGTCTGCTCACGTGATAACACACACACCCAAAAATTCAGTTGGCCATTATTCTCCGTCTCCACAGTAAACTGTATTTTCGGAAAGATACTCTTGAGGTGGATCAGAAGACATCCGACTCCTCTGCATCATGTGTCCATACTACGAAAGTATCATCGGCATAGCGGCACCATCTGGCTAGTCTTTTATTGACAGTCTGCAGTGCCCGTTTTTCAAAGGTCTTCATAAACAAATTGGGCACTGCTGGATGTTGTGTCACTATTTACCATGATTCTAGTGAACGAAGCTATCTCATGCATAGCGGATATTTTTCCAGCAGATGCGGTGGAATTATTCAGACTCTGCCTCAGCACAACCTATTTTCAACACAATAACGATCTTTATGAACAGATTGACAGGCTCCTCTTAGTTCTGTTTTAAATGTGACTCTGAGACCCCTCTTCGCATTACTCCCACAGGGACCGTGAGGAAAAGGTCAGACTACTGTGCGCACAGACGTTCACGCACTCATTGTTGCCGTGCTTCATATGTAGAAAGCTGTAATAACTGCTATACTGGAAAGCACCACCTTCCATGCAGTTCACAGTGGTTTGCAGGGCATCCATATAGATTCAGATGGATAGCACATTGGTCAACAATCATTATCTCACACAGTACTATCAGCTAGAAATTTGTGGTAAGGTCTATGGGACCAAACTGCTGTCATCAATCCATAGGCTTAAACACTACTTAATTTACCTTTAACTAACTTACGGTAAGGACAACATAGACACCCATCCCCGAGGGAGGACTTGAACCTCCAACGGGGGGAGCAGAGCGAACGGTGACAAGGTGCCCCAGACCGCACGGCTAACCCGCGCGTCACTGTCAGTTAGGTAACATTGGCTGCAGCCGAAAAAAAATGACAACTTGCCGATGCCTTCTGACATCTATAGATTGAAGATTAGGGAGCAGATAGGCCTCGTTAGTTAGGACACAGTATATTATTTCACGTACTAAATACGTGCGCAGCTGTTTCCGAAGAGTAAACACACACACATGCCTGAAGTAAGGTCAAAATCGATAAAATAGTTTGTCACAGAGGAGACCAATTCCACGATTGATGCTTCATAAGAGCCAGAAACAGAGCTACAACGTCAGCACTCTCAACACGCAAGTCTTCTGAATATGAAACTATTAGCCTAAATAAAATTATCCGTGTGTTGGAAAATTGAGCAAAGTGTAAGAATGTGCAAATCATTAGACTCTGTGCAAAATTATTGCCTTACAAGGGAACGTCAGAGAAACCAAGAGAAGTAAGACAAACACCTAAAAAAATAAACACAAGGTCTGGAACTTACAAAAAGATAAATCAGGCTAATTTTCGCTGCTGAATAATTAGCCGAATCCCTGATTTATTTCTGTTACTACATTCTTTCATGCTTTACAGGTGAGTTTCGGATAGTTTTTGTTGGTTGTTATGCAATGGCTGCGAATCATGGTATAGTTATCAGCGTCGCATCTGGAATGCTGCCAATTCAAACCCGTCCTCCAACAAATATTCATTTTTCAATTATTTATCAGTGCTTGAAATATGTCTTGTCTGTAATATTATTTTCTGGAATATTCAAAGTTTTTATAAATACCAGCATTACGGATATTCGAAATTTGTATACATTGATACACCAAAACGTTATGACCACTGACCACCGCGTTATTGGATACAGCCTAGTGGCATTGTGGGCATGTATGTAAGCGGAAAAACACAGACAGGAGATCACCCTAGCAAAGATATGGGCTGAATATGAGGAAATCCATTGAGATAAGTGACTCTGACAAAGAGCAGATTATTATTACGGACGGCCTGTAAACGAGTATCTCGAAAATGGCAAAGCTGGTCTAATGTTCACGTGCTACTGTCACGAGGTACACAAAGATGTAGAAGGACAATGAAACTATTACTAGGCGCTAAATGGTTGGACGTCCACAACTCTTCACAGAACATGGGGTTCGGAAGTTTGTCTGCTCTTTAAAGTAGGATAAATGGTGATCTGTGATATCTCTGCCGAAAGAGTACAATGCTGGTGCACGCACATGTGTTTCAGAGCACACCGTGCATTGTACATTGTTGAACATGGAGCTCCACTACAGATCAACCCCACGTGTTCACATATTGACATAATGGCATCGTCAGTTTTGATTGCTATGGGCACGGGACCATCGGGATTCAACTGTCGATCAATGGAAATGTGCCAGCTCATAGGGTGAATCACTTTTTCACTACACTAGGTCGACAATTGTCTGCACAAACGCTGTTATCGAGATGAATGGCAGCTCAAAACGTGCAGTGCCACTTATGCAGGCTAGTGGGAGCAGTATTATGCTACGGGAGACATTCTCCTGCTCTTGCATGCGATGTGTAGTAGAAATTGCTCTTTTATCAGGTACAATTCCTCCAATTCCATGCATGCCTATGTACAAACAAAATAGATCATGTGAGGCAGACATTCATCAACATACAGCTCATGATGGAAATCAGAGATTTCTTGTCCCATTTGGCAAATTTTGACAAGCCACTCAAAGACTCGAACATCAGAGATTTAATGGGGAACCCACTTTGTCACCATCCTAAACCCTCTGAGATTCCTGCCAACAGGGCGAACAGTTGGCAACTTGTATAGAAGTTGCCCTTTTGGAAGAAGTGATCCACAGAGTACCTGCAGCAACAAAGTAAATGGACACTGGAAGGAGCATGGTAGCCTCACATCGGTGATCATGTGCTTATCAAGGAGGGCAACTTGCCTCCTTTAGTACGGAGGCTGGGTGTCATTGAGCAGCTGTCTCACGGTCCTGATAAGAGTGTGTGTGTGTGTGTGTGTGTGTGTGTGTGTGTGTGTGTGTGTGTGTGTGTGTGTGTGTGTGTGTTTTTGTGTGTAGTGATGCTAAAAACTGCCACTTGTATAGTAAAAATATCTATTAATGAAATTTGCTCCCCCTGCCTAAGCAGTCAACCAGTGATGTGTTCCGCCTCATTTGTGGTATATGATAAATCCTCTTAGCTAATTTTCTATTTACAGCAACAAAATCTTAATTCATAGCCTCATTCTGAATAGCTGTACGTGTTTCCTTGTGGACTGACTGTTGTCAGCATTGATTTCCTAAGCTTCACATGCAGTGTAACCGTAATATTTTTATTGCTTCTTTGATTTGAATGTAGTACATTTCATGTCTTTTATGCAGGGTGACATTAATATTCATCATATTTTTATATCTTACATATTAGTTTGCTTTACGTTTCATGGGCAGTGTGACAGTAATATTTTGTTGGTTTTGTGTTTCTAAATGTTAGTGTATTTCATTTTTATGTGCACTAATGTTTTGTCTAGTTATACTTTTGTTGTTTTCCTTGTTTGGAATCCACATTTTCATTTTATTGTTTGTTAGCTTTATGTTTACATTGTAAAATGTGAAGCCTCAAGGCTGAGCTTGGTAACTCCTTTGCCACTCTATCAACTAGTGGTATTCCACAAATTGAACAAGTCTGTCCCAGATAATTGACTCCCTATCAGCAAATATTGTAGCTTTGTGTGTGCAGAACTGGACTTTCCAGGTCCTTCGTGTAAGCAGTACCGCTGAGTGCCATTGAGGGCAGATGCCTCAGGCAGACATTGCAACGCAGATGTACGTCTTGACCAGCCAAGGCATGCACCTTGTGGGTACCTTCTAAAGTAATGTGAAATAAAGTGTTTTTATACAGTATAACAAACTGTGTTCCATCTGATTGTAGAGTGAAAATGAGGGGAGGGCAGTGAGTCCTCTTGTACTGCACACACCAAACTTACATGTACCAATACAGGACCAGAGGCCAACACATGAACTGTGTACAACATTTAAATGCATTTGCAATAGCTGTAACAGGAGTACCACCAACATGCAATGTTATCTTTTTGCAAATGATTTGGTCATTTCTGTATCTTTCCAGCATAAAAACACTGACTTATCAGCTTTTGCTTAACAAGTTGAAGGAACGGTTTTCCAAGTATCATTGAAAAACTGCTTGTGTTAGCCTTAATCATTCTTGTGACATTTTCGAGTCAAGTGAACAGTTCTAGAATTTAAAAAATTCAGCCAGGTATCTGGGCCTAGATGTAAATAAAAAATTGCTGTTTTCCACACCTGAGACATCTGAAAGCAAAAGGATAACAACGCAGTAAACATATTTGTGAGTGTGTCTGACACACACCAGATGGGAGAAAAGTGGCTGCCTGAATGTGTTTAATGCTTCTCTTCAAGGCTGATGAACCATCTCACTTGGATTAAAGATGCTCAGTATGTGCGTGAGATGAACAATCATGTTAAAAATTTGTCAGTACTAGTCACCACGAGGGGATCATGATGGAAACAGCCAGTTACCAGTGTTGAGTCTGAAGAGCTGCTACTTGCAATCAAGCAACCTCACCTCATTTGTGCTAATAACGGAGCAACCTGTAATCTTCCAGTCATCAGCCTTCCACATTTTGCTCACCTTTCAGTGGAGCAACTTCTTGCGAGTCATTCACAAGCAAAAAGACTGCTAAAAATACATGGAATCGATGAATTGGTGGCATTGTGGTGGGGATCAACTGCTTGTACTAAGCAAGGGTGGAACCATTCACCACTTTGGACTGTGTTGTTATCCTTTTGCTTTCAGATGTCTCAGGTGTGGAAAACAGCAATTTTTTATTTACATCTAGGCCCAGATACCTGGCTGAATTTTTTAAATTCTAGAACTGTTCACTTGACTTGAAAATGTCACAAGAATGATTAAGGCTAACACAAGCAGTTTTTCAATGATACTTGGAAATTTACGAGCACATGAAGAAGAATACTCTTTAATATGTTTTTAGGTCTCTGTTCATCTACATTTTAAGTACTGAAATCCTGTTATTGCATACACTGAGGGACTAAACTGCCTGATGCCACTAGCTATTCAGATGTATTACCTAAGGCTGAAACACTGAGACACAAAATTTCTTATGTTTTCAATTCCATGGATGCCTTTAAGGTCAAACATCTACACCTACCACCACCACCACCACCACCACCACCAATGTTCTAATCTATTGATTGTATAAATTATAAGGTGAGTGGTGATTCATTTTCTTCTCAACAGTAATAATTTAAAATTCTGTAATGGTTTATTATAAAACTTAACTAAGAATGTCGTGAATCAAGAATGTTGTTTATACTCAATAACTTTAACAAGCAATGCAAAACCATACATATTTATATGAACATTGTAAGTACAAAAGAAATCTCAAAGACAGACAACATTTTTTTGTATGTACAATGTGCGAGGTACAGAACTCTGTCTTTTAAGATGCAGCCACAATACTTAATATATAACAGGAGAAAAGGCAGAAGCACTTACAAAACAAATGAATAAATATAATCATATCACAGAGTGCATTTAAGCATCAGAGCTCAAATAAAAAAGTATCATTCTCTTTATCTCCTTACAAGTTTACATAAGTAATCAGTGGTCCAACTCACGTTCACTCAACTTTTGAATGTTCACCCAGTCATTTACATGCTTCATCACATTTCTATAAATATATAATAATGACATCAACAAACACTCTTCATATTTTAGTCATCTTGTAGGTGACATATTCATGTATGTATTACTCAAATGCAACAGCACATTCACACATCACATTAATGAATGTCATCATTTTCAACAAGTCATTTTCACAACTGTCACAATTCTCAATACAAGAAAACTTAAGTAAAAACTGTAATCAGTGCTACACAATGTAAATAGTAAACTTTATGATATGTTTATCACAAGAGAATGACTTTTAAATGTTTCCTCAATTTATTAGACCAAATGTCCAACACGAATTACTACAATAAATAACAGACTTTGTCACGTCAAAATGTTTGAGCATCAACAATTAGAATTTTGTGACATTTTATGCCCCACACAGGTGAAACACACAGGAAACTGGAAATTTTCGATGTGTGCAAGGAATATTGAACACAGAATTCACTGCCTACAGAATTCCATATACAGTCTTTGAGGAAAAAAAGAACTGCACTGCCAGTTTCAGTGACTAAGTCCATAATGACATTAAATGTGAACTGTCTTCCCAATCCAAGAATTAAAACAGCTAGCAAAACTGCAGTTTTCTGTATACGCTCACAGTGAAGTGGATACCTGGGTAAAATAGAAACATGATGGCTAGCATATGAGGTCACTCCTGGTATAATTTTTTTATACTACATAATAAAGATCTATGTTTAAATTAAGTTCAGCTACAGTGAAAGGTTATTTCAGTAAGAGCAGATTTATCCAGAAATATTTTCACAATCGAACTGTGTCTGGTCATCCACATATGAACATCTCATGCTCAGGAGATTACCCCCCGACACAGTGCCTTGACAATCACCCATGTATTCTCCTCATAAAGCAGCAACTGTCATGTCCTACACAGCATGCTACTGCTTTCAGTTACAAAATAATAATGTTAGTCATTGTTAATATGCGAGTTCTCACAGAAAATGTCTGTGATATACCTAGCGATCTTCATGCAGTGTAAATTTGATGGAAAAACACAGGCCATCTGATTTCATTTTTCTTAATGAAGTTATGAAGATATTAAGATAATGTGATATAATAGACATATGACTAGTGTCACCATTATCTTCACAAAGAAAAATAAAAAACTTACAAAATCATCTTCGTGTTTTCAAGCATTTGTAACCTGCACATTAAGTTTCTATTCCCATGGGTAGCTTCTGCACAAAATCATTTATCATTTCAAGAGGTAGTGACATATGTATGTACAGTTTAATCTTTACCTTATGAAAATTACCACCATTATATTTTTAGGCAGTTATAATGATGGGTTATTTTGATCTATGTATCTATGTATGTCCTTATTCTTCTGCTTTGTTTTTTTAGTTTTCAGATTTACTACTGTGTAATAAGCTGCTGGCTTCATAACAAATGCCAACAAAAACATAAAATCTGTGTTTTGTCAAAACCTACTTGTTTTGGGAGGAGATGAAACTTTGTGGTCAGAAAATTTCAACACAGTGATGAAAATGTAATTAGTGTACCATGAAATTTTATTTTAATGATAGAAAAAATTTATTGCTAAATGAGCTTGCGTAAAATTTTACAGAACAGAAACATGTAGGAACTTTTTATTCTGAAATAGATAATCTATATGTGCAGTCCTCCATCACATATAAGTAGCATTTCACAAACACTATGAAAATGATGAAAATTGCAGTGAGGGTAGGCAGAAATAAACCGAAGTTACTAATAATTTGGTGGTGCACCTTAATGAATAAAACTGAGTATATAGAGGCTGATAAAAAACAAAAATACAGATAAGAAAACATCTATAATTATACTCTCTTGTACTTTTTAGATCTCGAGATTTATCGCAGAGGCATAAAAATAAACAGTGTGTATTTCTTTTTACATTTTTCCCAAGGTGACTGCTTCTCTACAATGAGAAAAATGGCAATCAATGTAGTTATCAGTACCTTATAATCTTTAGAGGGACTTTTCTTTTTAACATTCATAAAGCAGGTATCTGTAAAGATACTGAATAAATGTTACAAGAAGATCAGCAGCAGAGAGGTTTTCTTAAGTTTTCTTAAATGCAGTCATTTAAAGTTTGATTAAAGATCTTTTCTGTGGGGAAAGGGGCAAATAACAGTCAAGGCCACCATTCTTTTCACAGCATGGTGCCAGGCCCAGCTTCCAGTTTTTGGAGTTACACTTTCTTTCACTACAACCATTGTGGATGGTGAAACACAACTGTGATTTAAACTGGCAATTTATTTAGGTATTATGTAACTAGACACTTTTTGAATTTTTGATATTATTTATTTTGTGTACCATTAACTAGGTTTCAAGCCACTGCAAGCTCATCAGGGGGTGAAGTTACAGGAACATAATCTAGAACATGTGGTGGTGGTGGTGGTGGTGGTGATGCTGGACATAATGGAAATTTAGCTACAGGTAACAAAAAGTTTATGAAACAAAACTTCACAAACTTTTTGTTACTGGTAACTAAATTTCTATTAATTTAAACAGCAGCATTATCACAGTGTGTCAATGCACATGGTCCATATGATGTTCCTGTAAAATGACCGTCTAATGGTGAGCCTGCAGTGGCTTGAAAACTAGTCACTGGAACACAAAATAAATAATACCAAAAATTCAAAAAATCTATTGGTTGCATATTATACCCAAATAAATCACCAACACTTTCTTTCTATCTTTCAAAAGATGTAGGCTCATCATGGTAGGTACGTAATTAATTTTTATTTGTGGGTCCATTTTACTAGGGACAGTAAGTTATATACTTCAGCATTCCTTGTGTCATTCGCTACATGGGTGGTTGTCACATTAGTAATTTTGCCATTTGTATGTCAAAATATGTTAACATCTGCTTTAGTAGCCACTGACTTCTCGCACCCAACCACACTATGAAGTTTTTTTTTTTTTTTTAAGGCAGTTTTAGAACACTTATTACATTATTTTTAATTAGCTTCATATCTCCAGAATTCTACTGATCAGAGAGTGTATATGCTTTTCTGCATAGCATGCACAACATGCTGTCCAGCTGGTGTATATTAAACATTTTACAATAAGTCTCAAAGCACTGAATAACTTTATTTTTGCCAGCAGCAGCTGCAGCGATTGACTGTCAACTGGCACCCATTGTGTTGTGGGTGAACACAGGCACAAAATGTTTCAGGATTGACAACTAGCCAAGAACTTTGTTATGAAAATGTTTCTGGATATATTTGCAACAGCTGAAATTTCAGAAAGTCAGTGAGCTTAAAAGGGATATGTAATTTCAGTATACACACAAAATGCAGAATCAAAATAATAAACCATAAGTGGACTCTATATTCCACTTCATTTCACATGTTCACTTAAAGCAAAGGGCAATTCAAGTGTAAAATACCAGAAAAAGGTTGAGTACAGTGTAGCACGGGGCACTCTTCAATTTGAGTCTAAGTCATCACACCAATTGCCACTATGGTAATTTTAAAGATTCTAAATATTAACTTTGTCTAGCATTCAATTGTAGCTTGTACTCTGAATCAGCTAAATCATATAACTAATGCCAGCATGAATCTAGTTGTACATACTTGTTACACTGTGCCCCCAACATGTGTTACACTGCCCTGCACTGGGGTACACAGTAACAGTTTTCACTCATACTTAACAGTCTCCATAAATATGCCAGTTTCAAAGGCACAATGAGTCTGTGAGCCTTAAATGATTGTTGAAGAGTCCTTAAAGAAAAATAGATAAAAAGAACAATGTCTTCACAAACTTGATTTTCAAAATTTAAGAAAGCAAATTTTCAATTACACTGTGCCCCATCTTCCCTATTTGTTCCACAAACTGCAGCATCCTACAGTTGCTAGCTTTTACGTATTGCTGGACTTTGAATTCTGAAAACAGTCAAATTTATCTCACATTAAACAGTCAACTTTGACTTGGTCACTTTGGTTATTGCCCAGCAGACAGTTTTCTATCACAGACTGTACCTACATCAATAGTACAAAACTAAAAATAAAAATTCTATATTACAAATCTAAAAATTAAATAGATCATATACAATATGGCATGAAAAATATAAATCTGAAAGAATTAATGGCATTACCCCTCACAGAAAGAAAAGAAGATGGTAATAATCTGCAGAAATACTGCTATTATTGAAGAGATTTGTCTACAGTTACACTGGTTGCTAGCTACTGTTATGTTTATATACGTAGTTTTGTTGAAATTTTGATCAGCAAATGCTGGAACTGCTACTACAGTATATTTATAACTTATGCTTTGTATCTCATGTTTACAGGTTTGTAACATAGCTATCAACAACAGACCAATAAAATTTACTTGTTATGAGTTATGGATCAAAACATAAATTAATGATTTAATAACAAAGAGTTAATTTATTCTTCACATCACCCCGAAACATCATTAAATATAGAAAAACTATCAAAAAGCTATGTAAATTGCAATGGATCTAACTGCAAACCACCAGTAACAAAATTTTAATAGATAAATGAGATTAGCAGAAGTGTCTTAGTTTGGCACTATTTACAGGACTAAAATGTTGATTTCCCAAGTATGTTAGCATCTGCAAACAAGGATCAGAATATTTTAACAGCAGAAAATTTTGCCTATATGAAACAATTGTTAATAAAAGAATTATTTAACATCCATAAAACGGAAAGCATATCATCAGTCATGGAGTCATCCAATATGGTGACTCTGTCTCAGACATCAGACTTGTCCCTAAACGTCCACTGTAGATCTTAAGTAGTGGTTAATTAGATTTGTTGATCATGTAATTGCTTATGTTGCTCCATATTTCTAGAAATTTTTACTTGCAGTCAGTATTTTTAATGATAAAACTACATGCTGACTAAAATAGAATTAATCAAGTAACCTGTGCTATCCAAATTTATTTTCATGCTGATAGTAAAACCCACACAAAGAAATGCTGGTCAAACCTTTGCAAGAAATATAATATTTTATATAAAATACATTGTACTTTGACTTAATAGCAAAACAACAAAAATATTTTTTATAATATGACTGAATTGAGAAGGCAATCTTACAGTAAACATTTAATAAATGTAAATTTAACAAAAACTCAAAATATCCATACATTTAACATAATACAATTTAACAGTGACATATACACACATATCACTGCAACAGTTAAAATTAAGTATTTCCCTGAGTTCCACAAACTTAGTTTTACTCCCATGGGATGAGTATGGAAAGATGAGAGACAGTAAAGGGCTGAAGAGTCAAACAGAATGGTAGGTCAAAGATAGTCGACAGCTTGTCAGCAAGATTAAGAATGTATTGAAGTATTGGACTAAGAAGAAGAAAGAAGAAAGAAAGAAAGAAGAAAGAAAGAAAAAAAAGAAAGAAAGTAATGCAGTAAATGGAAAGAGTACTGTGTATGATATAACAAAGGTATTTAAGACATGAGATGATGTTATAGAATAAAGTACTGCACAAAACCAGTGCCAGAATGAAGTATGTGTAAGTTTCCATCCTCTCTTTCCTACCTTTGACCTATTGCTCCTCTTAGTTCCATTCTTATACATCATCCCATGGTATTCCATGCAAAGAATTAAAACATATTGTCTCATACAAAGCTGTAGCAGCTCCTCTTCTAAAACTAATATTGCAAAAATTCTTGCTGACCAAAGAACAATTTGTGACTTTAGTCAGTCCTACTGGTAGCCAATGCCTCACTGGAGGAACTTTATCATTAGTATGGACTGTTTACGTGGTTTTGTTGAAAAATCTTGAAACTTATACACTTAGTAAATTTATAGAAACAGAGAATAGTTTCAATACTTACACAAGATTATTTTAAATACCACAGTCAACAAAATTAGTAACTAAAAATAAAGCATTGAAATAAAAGTTTATACAACAAAAATAGGTAACATATTGGCAGACGACATTTCTTACAATGTGTACACCTATTTAATAAAATACAGACGCTATCCTCATTATGTAACTATATCTGCATAGAAGAACAATAATGCAAATAAAGATGATTATTTAGAAAGGAAAAAATACTGTTTCCACATAAATTATTGAGCAGATAGCAGCACAACAATACTGACAAAAGATGAACACTAAAGCAAAGAAAACAGGGGAGAAGAGAACAGGAAGCATGCCAGAAAAGGCAAGAAAATGCATTATTAAATCAGACAGAAAGCTATATCTTACAGTAAAAAGGTTTACTTGTCTATAAACGCACATGCAGGAATGCTTGTATGTAAATGAAATCGTAATGAGTTCTACAAGCATAAATATGCAATATGTCAAAGATCACAGCACCACAAATTATAATGTAAATGATGCTGTTTCATTATCATTCAGCTTCATGATCTGCTGCTCTTAGTCCCATATTCTACCTTGGCCTGTTTCTCAATCTCAGTAGACTAACAAAAGTCTAATAACTTAAGTTTGAGTGACTTCTAAATTCTTGTTTTTTTTTCTAGAAAAATTTATGTTGTTCGGTAGAACCTTCAAGGACTGTGATCTATGCATTTTCCAAATACCAATACTTATATTTCCAGAAGAAAGAGAAACAAAGTGACTTCAATGACCAGCACTGTACAACATCACACAACTTATCCTCAACAGAGAGTGTACAACACCAAACCCTGCCTCTCTGAGTGCAGTGCAGTAAATCAACAATACTTCTTACAAGCCCTTACAATTCCTTAGGGCTAATGCAACATTACTGTTGTGAGATCATATATAACTGATTTAGGTAACAGCTGTGGTCAGCGAGACAGTCGTGAACTTGAGTCAGAAGATGCTGGTGACTGACATGACAAAGTAATGCGATACAAGGGGGCATTCTTTAGCAACACTGCAACTGCATCTTGACGGCCGAGTTCTTCCAGTGTAGTTATCAACTGGCCTGCAACACATGGAAATTCAAAATGAACAACATTAAAACACAAATAACCTCATTTATTTAATGTGTAAAACAAAATGTGTAGCATTTATTTGATGACATGATGTCAATGGGGAATTGATTGTATTTGAAACTCTTTAACTATTAAATTATTAAAAAGTGCTACTCATCATGTACAGGAGATACTGAGTCAGAGGAAGGCACAATGAAAAGACTGCTATACATTTGAGCTTTCAGGCAAAATACCTTCTTCTGAACTAGAAAACACACCCATATTAACAAATGCATAACTCACATACGCAAGACCATGGTTTCTGGCCACAGAGGCTGAATTACAAACAACTGCAGCTGATGGGAGAAGCACTCTGTGGTGGGTGGTAGTAAGGAGGAGGCTGGGGCAGCGAGGGAGGGGGATGGCAGTTTAGTGGTGGGGGGGGGGGGGTGTAGTGCTGCTTGTGATATATTGAGGGCAGTGTAAGGATCCAGTTGCACGCTGAGAGGTTTGAGTTGGGGGGGGGGGGGGGGGGGAGAGATTGGGAAAGAAAGCAGAGAAGGAGAGAGGTAGAGGAGGGGGAAAAAAGACTAATGGGTATGGGGAAGGTGGGTGGAGGTGAGGCCTGGAATGTTGTGGGAATGTAGGATATAGTGCTGAAAGTGTTCTAACTTGCACAGCTCAGAAAAGCAATGTTGGCAGGAAGGTTCCAGATGGCACAGGCTATGAAGCAGTTACTGAAATGACGCATTTTGTGTTTGGCAGCCTCTTCAGCAACTGGATGATCCAACTGTCTCTTAGTAACAGTGTCAGTAGCAATTCATGTGAACGGACAGCTTGTTGGTTACCATGCCCACAAAGAAAGCAGCATAGTGGTTACTGCTTAGTCTGTAGACCGCATGACTGCTTTTGCATGTATCCCTGCTCTTGATGGGGTAGGTGATATTTTTGACCAGACTGGAGTAGGTGGTGGTGGAAGGACTATTTCAGAAATATGAGTCATGAGGCAAGGGGTTGGGAGCAGGGATGGAGTAGGGATGGACAAGGATATTGCGTAGGTTTAGTGGGCAGTGGAATATCACATTTTGAGGGGTATAGAGGACAATGGGTAGGATAGTCCTCATTTCAGTGTACAACATGAGGTAATCGGAACCCAGGCAGAGAATGTGATTCAGCAGCTCCAGTCCTGGGTTGTAAGTCATGAACGGAGTGCTCCTTTGTGGCCAGAGTTGTACTTGCATGAGTGTGGTGCATTTTCTACTTTATAAGAAGGCCTTTCGGCTGAAAGCTCGAATGTATTTTACTCTTTTCACTGTGCCTGTCTGCGGCTCAACATATCCTCTATATAGTGAGTCTCATTATTCTGTCATTGATTGATTGAAAATCTTAACTGTTATGGTCATATTTTTACTTTTATGGTTTTGAAGGGATGTCACACAGCAGCAAAGAGAAGAATGTCTCCCCCCCCAATAGTACAGAGAATCTAAATATGGATGACTGGATAGTGATTCGGAACCATTGTACTCTAGAATATGAGTCCACTGTCTTTTCACAGCGCCACCCTGCTTGATTCAGGGCTTGAAAGCTACGGGGTAAAGGAAAGTTATATGCTTACTACAAACTTCAGAAACCAGAAGTGGTCAGCTATACAAAATTATCAGTTACATAGACAAAGTCTTTTACACTGCTTCAACTTATGATATTTATCCTGAAGTTTCTTCAGTTTAAAAAATAATGGGTGGCAGCTGACATCTAAATTCTTGATGAAACGAGAGAGAAGCCTGACTGAGTCATGCCGGTGGCTGGCACCTACCCAAAGTAGATGCCCAATAAGAAACATACTGTGAAAATAGTACAGAAGGAAGCTGGAAGATTTCGAGGTACAGAATAAGACCAGGAAGGGATGATAAATGTGTGTTAAGATGGAGCAGAATAGTAGAAGTTCAAGAAGAAAATTTTGTTGGTCTGGCATAACTCCAGTTTCTTATGTAGGATGAACATTAATAAAACTGACAAACTGCAGGGGTGGATTCCTAACTGGAAATGGAGGAAAAAAGATCCTGTGAACATGTGTCTTGTAATGCATTGTTGTCACAGTAGATGGCACTCATGATTGACAGTTCATCTTACCATGTGCTGTCTGTTCCTTGTGTTTTGCAGGCTCTGCAACTTATGCAGTGTACTGTAAGCAGCAGAATGGTTCAATATCCATCTTCAGAACAAGCTGAGATGGTGTTTGTGTATGGCCAAGCAGATGGGAACAGTCGAGACGCAGCACCACTATACCAAAAAAGTACCATCACAGGCACCAACCACATCACACAACATTTATAGCCCTTTTTGGGTGTTTGTGTGATCATGGGTCATTTCAGATAGACAAATGTGCAGGGAGTTGGCAGACTGTGTGTACACCATATTTGGAGGACCAGCTTCTACAGGTTCTTGAGACGAACCCTAATACAAGATCCTGGCAAGCGGTCCACCAACATGGTGTAAGCCAAAGTACAATTATGTGTATCCTGCGTGACAACTTCTATTATCCCTATCAGCTGCAATCCCATATAGGTTATTTTGAACATCCATTGTGATGTGGATGTGATACAGCTCTGTACTGCGTTCCAGGATGGTTTGTTGTCATTGTAGGCCGAGCATTCATTTCCAGACACGCTTTCAAAGGACCCTTTTTCTCCATTTCCAATCAGGAATCTGTCCCTGTAGCTTGTCAGTTTTATGAACATTCACTCTGTACAAGAAAAATTATTTTTCTGTTGACTTGGGATGAGTGTCATTTTATCAACTTGATCAGAGGAATAATTTTGTTTGTACAGCTTTTTAAATTATTGTTATGATTCATGAAATTGAGAAACTGGAATAATGCCTGTAAAAAACCAATCACGATGGGTTATCCACAGCAGAAAGCAATTAAATCTTCATGAATGATTATAAGAAGTCGTCTGCTTTATTTTTACTGTTAACAAATGGGAAACTAAACTCAAATCCAGCCATACTTATCTTAAGTATACACGAAGGACTTCTTCAGAGAAGTGCAACTGTAAAACAAAACATTGAAAAAGTGCACAATGTAGGATTGGACGAATTGAAATTAAAAGATGTATTAAATAGCTGCTAGCTAGGGAAATTGGAAAAAGTTTTGCATATATTACTGATTTTTTACTGCAGTTGAGACATGGGTGGAGAGTTGGATATAAGAAGTCCATGATCAGAAACTGAGAAATTTAAAGTATGAATTACTGAACAATCAACCCTGTTCATCAGTTGTGGCACCCTATAGCTGCCACTTGTTCTTCAAATCAAACTAAATTTGTATGTAGCAGAATTTTTTGGCTGATTAAATTATGATGTATTTTGCAGGTCTTCCAGAATTACACTTCAGGAATGGAATATACTCTCTGGAAAGTCGTTGGACAAAGCCCATTAACCTAAAAGTGGATTACGTAAAAAAAAAATAGGGGCATTTTTTCACTGTCAAACCACACATTTTTGTTTCCTAGATCACTTAATACATCAGCAAGATGACATGTGATTGGCGATAAAATGTAAAATTCACAGTCCATCACGCTGGCTTCACATTCCTTCCCTGAATTCCTCCCAAGTGGGAATATTTTCACAACCACAGAAACTGGCACTATCCACTGCCTCAAAACAGACTCTTATCAGATAATTCTCATTGCGTAAGAGACCCCCCCTATGAACTATGACAGAGGTCCTCTGTCAATTTTCAGATTCAGCACCTAGAATATCTGCTGCTGTTTTCTTATCCCAGACGTTTTTGGTCATCTCCAATCCCTTGGCAAGTACTTGACACTTCCCACAATTTCCTTCCACAGTTCACACCCTTGCTCACACCCGCCATTCCCCAGATCCCCAATATTTAGAGGCTTCCCAAGATCCATATCACCAACCAAATGGGACACCTCACTATCACTAAAAGGATCTCTGCCCTTTTGGACCAACACCTTCAACAACAACCTATATTCCTATATCCAGGACATAACGCATTTATTCCATGATCTCTGCATGGTTTCTGTCCATTTGTCACAAGACTTTGTTTGTCAATGTCTGTTCCCCCACCCTCTACCCTTCTATTTTTAAGGCATCAGTTTTACAAATGATTTGACACTCTCATTTTTTCATCTCCAAATAATTTTTACATCAAACATCATCACAATTTGTTTTGCATATGCTAGTCCTTGTCTGCTCCTTCCAGTGCAAAATTAACTACTTTTGGATGCAGTAGTACATGTCCTACAAATGTGTCATTTATTTTGGTAAGGGTCTTCCATAGACTTCCCTCCTTTCCTAGTCAATTTAAAGTTTTTTCATTTTACACTTTATACACGTATTTAATTTTTAACATTCTTCGATAGCATCACATTTATAGTACTTCCTGTTTGTTCTTCAGATTTTTGATGGTCCACATTTCACTTCCATTCACTGCTAAGTCTCAGACATATACTTTAAGAAAGTTCTTCCTCAGTTCGATATCACTATCTGATGTTATTTGTTTTTCACCTCCTCTGCAACTGTGTGTAATGCATGAGCAACACAAGCAACATACACCATGCTGCGATAAAAACTCGGGAGCCCCTTGGCTGTTTTAGCCATGTATGAAGCACCATGATACAAAATGTTATCTCACACCATCCAGCCACAGTAGCTTAATACAGTAGTCACAGTGGCAGTTGTGGTATTGTTTACTCTCCTGAGAGTGTCACATATTAGGAGGAACATTTCTCCAGGCCTGTCAACTTTAAGAACACCAGCAACAACATTTGCAACATAACGCCCACACACATTGGTTGTTTCATCTATGGATATTTAAGGCCCTTTGATCAGCAATACTAATTCATAAGTTGTTGAGCACTTCCTCATAGCACATGGATAAATAGTTCTTTCTCAACAAAGATTCATCTGGAACTGGATGTATTGCATACTTCTACAAGAACTGTCTGAAATGTGGATTCCAATGGGATGTTAAACAATGCCATCATTTCACACAAATCCTGAAAGAATGATTGCACAGTTGACGATGGACCTGGCTGTTCAAATAACACTGTTTGTCTGCTGTCATTTTCAGCACTTCTCTTCACATACTTGCTGTGTTTCGAGCTATTACAATGTCTTTGCACATTAAAGCACTTTTCTGCATTAACTTTATATAGTCTACAAAGTAATAATTTCCCCAACAGTCCTGAAGAACTTCTCTCCAAAATCAAGAACAAAACCTCAAAACTACATTCTGTTGAGCATTTTAGTAGAACCAGTCTAAGTTTGTACTAGAACTGAATTGTGTGACCACATGTGCAATGTTTATTACATCAGAAGCCAGCTTCGTTGGCTTCAAGAGAGTTTTGTTGACCCCATGCAACAATGTCTTACATCAGCGAACCAACTAGTGTGTTATGCCACTTGTGTACTATGCTCCTAATAAATAAAGCTTTGTAGTAATTGTTGAGTTTATTTGTGACATCGCACCTGAAATATTGTCCTGTGAGTAACAGCTTCATGTTTTTATTTTTGTGTCCAAAAAAGATAATACAAATGAATGCATTTTTGGCAAAAATTGAATGAAATATGCCTTATTATGGCAAAAGTTGGCTGAAATATCACTTATTATGGCAAAATTTGCCCAAAATATGACATTATCAAAAAAGGTGTAAATATGCCATTATATGCACAATAAAAATACATTTTTTTTTACATTACAATATCATGATTAATGCATAAATTGTTGTAAAATTTTCCCTAAAGTTCACAAAAAAAGTTATGACATGTCATTAAAATATGGGCCCTACATATCACTATTATAAGATAATAACGAATAAACTGAACAGCAACAGCAACCTAAAATACTAATTTTGGTTATGGTCTTTTGTTGTTGCCATTCTAACATTCACTTTGGGAAAAAACAAATCAGGACAGCTAAATCTGGAAAACAATCCTGAGACATCATTTACAAAAACTAGAATAGAAATATTTTTGAGAAACTAAATGTCTTGTGTTCTGTTGAAATGGAGAGTTAGTTTATTACTTTCAACCAGGAACTAATTTTAGAATACTTTATTTGAATTATAATCAAGTTTCCTATTGTAATATGTGACAATTATGTTATATGATGTTGCGAGAGACCTCAAATGTAACAGTTCTAAAAAAAATCTAATAATAAGATACAAAAGAAATATGTTTACTTCATGGAAATACAACTGGTTACTTATACTCACACAATGATTCTTCTTGTTTCAATATTTATTTTGTATCAATGATTTCACAAAATTAGTGCAAGAGTAAAATAAAACTAAATAATACCTATTGTTCCTCCCCATGCATCAAGAAGAGCTGCTGTGCGTGACACAGAGGCAGCTGAGGCTGATCCATCAATATGAGCAAGTTCATCAAGTAGACCTAAACGCACAGCCAGGAGACACCAGTCACGTCCAAGAGGATCAGGTGGATCTAACAGAAGACACAAACGCTGGCGACACAATGTTGAAAGTGCTGATACTGATAATCTGTCTGCTGTCACAAGCAGCTGCAAGACCTAGAAAAAAATTAAGTCAAGTATTGGTGATACATTGGTTTTATGTTTAGTTGACTGGATACTCATAAAATTATTGGAAAGAGTAACATAACATTCATTTGAATGCATTAGTTACATTTAAAAGTCACACAAAAAATGATCACTCTAGAACATTTAAAGTGCAATCACAAACCCTTTCAGTTATACACACATGAAAGGAAGAACTCCCTGTGGGAGACAATGTTCGGTACAGATATTCGGACAGACAGACAGACAGACAGACAGACACACACACACACACACACACACACACACACACACACACACACACACACACACACACACACACACACACACACACTTCAGCTTAACTCAAGTGAGGGTAGAAGTTATTGATTGATCAAAATGGTTTCAGAACGAAATATGTAACAGGTGATAGTGTATGATCTGTATAAATATTGATGCTGGAATGAACAAAGTGGTATGGACATTGACTTAATACCAATGACTATGAATTTAAAAAAAAATACTGTTACTATGTGGTGTCCAAGTGGTGCTTTGGTGCCTGAAGGGGCAGTGTACTTCTTCTGGAACCTAAACATAAACTTTTCTTACATTGTAGAATTCTCTCGCATACGTAGATATAGTTGCAAGTAAGTTCTTTTCCACCTTTACACTGCTTAATGTGATCAAGAATACTTTAGTCTTCACAATATCTATACAATTTTTTTCTCTTTCTTTCTTTCTTTCTTTTTGTTAAAATGGTATGTGTGGTACATCATGCCATTCCTTTTGTCTCGGTCGTGATCATAGCATCATCCTATAATGAAGATGGATGCAAACTTTCACAAAACAGTAAGTAAATGAAGTCTTGACACTTTCTTCTGTCACATCCTGGTATACACACTCACAGAACTCTAGAAATGGACCAATCTAAGACACCACAACATGCAGTCATTCTTTGCTTCCATACAACACCAAACAAACATGCCTGTAGTATACATGGCTGACACCTGTCACAATGCCCAGTAGAACACTCCTACCCCTGACTCCTGCAGAACTTAGCAGCCTAGCAGTACACAACCTACATCTGTGGTGGCTTTTTGAGACTATATTGAGTTTTATGTACCAGAGCAATTGTATTAAATGCTGAAAGACAAGGCCATTTTATACAGTAGGTTTGCTTTGTATGTTCTATCTACCAAACTGAATGTGTCAGCTGCAAATAGCTGAGCCATTTTCTATGCTAGAAGTGAAAAACAAAACTGCTTAAAATTTTCATCAGTGGGTATTTCTTAGCAATAGCCCTTCTTACAGCAGTGCTAATCCTGGGAAAATGTGGAAGAAATTCTGTGAAATTTGGAAGGTAGGAGATGAAGTACTGGTAGAAGTAAAGCTTTGAGGTCTTTTCTTTGAGTAAAGCTTCAAAGTCTTGAACACACCTAGATAGCTCAGTCAGTAGCGCACTTGCCCAAAAAAGGCAAAAGTCTCAGGTTCGGGTCCCAGTCTGGCACACAGTTTTAATCAGAAGGAAGTTTCAAGTCACAGTGTACACTCCACTGCAGAGTGGAAATTCATTCTAGATGCACGTATACACTTGCTGGACCATGGATTTCCATAAACTTTCCAACACTCCTGGATAGTCACAAATGTTTTTATAAGTTCCCAAGACACTTTGTTGAAGTGTCTCTGCATTAGAAATTTATTCCGCATACACTAATTGCCCTAAGTAGCTCAAAAGATAATAATGCAAAGGACTGAAGTCAGGAAGACCTGCCGGTCATGAAACTGTCCTCCCCTATGTATCTGTGTGTCATCAGAAATACCATCCAGTGCATTTCCATCATGTTATTTGCTGGAGCACGTACTGTCACAAACTGGGAAGAGTGCTTCAAATAAATTCCTTGTAGACAGCATATGCAGTACGAACCAGACATATACCTGTAATCCCAGGACACGCATTAATTGCAAGTTGCTGGGGTGTAGCCTGAATTTAACAAGTGCATTTTCATCAATGCATAAAAACTATTAGTGAAAAGTTGCTATTTCACTCTTCCTAATGTTGTCTGATCTGTAAACAACACTAAAGATAAAAAAAACTGAATGGCAGTTTGTGCAAGTAATTGTTGAAAGTTCTCCCTTGTTGGTGACTGGCACGAATAAGAGCATACACACACTGGAAAGGATCTGGACATGTGAACTACCCATGAAGTACCCTCTACACAGTACCAAAATATGTTCATGTGCTGCTACTGGGACCTTCCTCAACCATTTGCCAAATATGTTCTTTCTAGTAAGGCATACAAGCAAATCTCCATCTACATTGATGTATCATTTGTCACTACAGGCCACATCTAAATAATGTGAAGATAAAAAGAAGCAAAGGTTGGATGATGTGTCCTGTCTGAAAAGTGTTTTGACAGCTGTGATGCCTTATGTCCATAATATCTGACTGCTCACAAATTGAACATCGTGCCATGGTTAAACAGAACACTTCTGGTAACTCATTACTACTACTACTACTACTACTACTACTCCTTCCTACACATAAAAAAGAATGAAGACAGACCAGCCTCAACCGTACACAAATACTGTGTATAAACAAGTCTCCGTAGGAGCATATTGAGGTCCAGGATACACCTGCATTGTCATATTGACTTTTATTAATAGTAGCACAAAATGAATTTTAATTATCCATTACAAATTTATATTACTGAATTTTACCTAAAACACATTAATCTTAAACTTTCTGTATGTTCATCTGGTCAATTTTCCTTGCCTTTGTTGTAAGGAATATCCCAACAAAGTTTTTACATGCAGTTCCAAAATACCCTCTTCATGGTGTGAAAGTTTTTCAAATTTATGACATGCTTCTCTACTTCTGGGATATGTTACTGAATAATAATTTATAATAGACCTTTGCTTATGCCAATTGTATGATTGTAGTTGCCCTGGTGTACTTTTATTTCAGATTTTTAATTTTAAATGCCAACCTAACAATGTTGGTATATAAATCTAAAATTTCATTACTGAATACTTTATACCTTTATAATCTAACCTGTCAATCACGATCATGAACTCTAGCACGTTCGGCCAGATCCTGGAGTCAGCGGTCGGATTAGTGTGCGTGTGCGTGTGCGTGTGTGTGTGTGTGTGTGTGTGTGTGTGTGTGTGTGTGTCCATTTACTGATGAAGACTGTGGCTGAAAGCTACATATGAGTGTCTTTTAATTGTGCCTGTCTGCAAACTGACATGTCATTTTTACAGTAAGTAACAATCTACTTTTTCTTTCATTGTGGATATTCCTACCTGGAGTTTTCGTTGTTCAATTTAATCATTTAAATGCATGCTTAGTGGAGTTAATAATGTAAAATGGTGGAATTAGAATAAAATTTCAAATCTCTGTTAGTTAATTAAGTCAATAATCATATATAGATTCTAAAAGTAAGTACTACCTAAGGGAGGTGTGATCTACCAAAAAATAAATATTGGATGGATAAGTATCATTATCAATCCCATGCACCTTCTGTAAAATTTATTGTTGGGGCACAACATGTCTTCCAATTCATAAAAAATGGCAACAGGATTTTGCACACCTCCCCTCCTGTCCCAACAAATTTCTACAGATGGCCACAATGTGGTGATGAAGAGATTACCGAGTTCACCAAACAAGTCATCAGTGCAGTTATTCATTATGGTGCGAAGCTGCTACAATTTATGGGAATGACTGCCCTGTAAAGGGATTCAAATGAAGCAACATCATTATTCTGACATGCAGTCAACAAGAACCACAGGATAGTTGCAGACACCGTCGTAATTTTTTGTCAGCCAGTCAGTCAGTTTATTATATGTTCTACAGATCATTCGCTTGATTTTTGCTGAAATGATTTACAATGAGTCAGTTTACAGGCAATGCTTACATGATTTATTTGTGTGTCTGGCTTAATGCTGCTAGTTTACTGATTGCTCAATACCACACAGTTCATTGTCATAAAAATAACTTAAATAGAAATTCAACATCTTTGTCTCCTGTGCTACACATACTACCAAGTATAACTACATATTCATCTACAGAATATAGTGTAAGGGGTCACTTGATGAAAGTCAGTTAAATGTGAAGGAATATTGGGAACCAAAAGTCATATGTATGTTACAGTCTGGTGCTATGATACTGTGGTGTAATTCAGTCAGCAGAGCACCGAGTTGAGCAACATGAAGGAGAATGCTGCGTCATCTACCAACAGAGGACGTGAAAAGAAACATGCCACATGCCAGGGTGCCAACATCGTTTCCCCAGGCAAGCAACATCAGAATTTCCACTGGCCTAATGGTGGAGAAGAACTGTACACATCAGTGGCAAAAAGCCATATTTAAGGACCGGCAGCCACCCTGCCAACATCATCCAGTGTGAGGTGTTGGATTGGCGCAGAACCTGTGTCACTAGTGCTGCCACCAGTTCGGAGTCGCCACTGCCATCACAGTCATCATCATAAAGCAGTTCGTCACCTAGAAGGTGCCAGAGTGATGCCGTCTCCATAACTATTGTCAGACACCGTCAACATGCAACTGCGCCTGTCGTGGGAGTCATCGCTTAGGGTGTGTTGCAGTAATGCAATGCTGTCATTGTTCTGGGGTACTGTCTCCACAAATGCCTTGACGGGAGTCGGAGCTGGGGAATCTGACCTTCTGGTGCCAGGCAGCTGCAGTAGGATTCTCACAAGCAGAAGCAAACCTTACTCAGAGGGCCGACAGCCAATGTGTTGCATCTGATCAATAAATGTTGTTATTCTGTCATCAGGAGCCATCCCATGACATACCACCACCAACCATTTCCTCACATCCAGCAGAGAACCCACATTTGAATCCGGTGACAAGCAATGGAGTCCTGTGCCTGTAACATGGCCCATTTACACTGGCGCCAGATGTGGCCATTTACAATAGTTCCAAAGTCTTTCCTTCAAATGACGCATCACTTTAGTCTTTCCTAATGCATCCTAGTTCCATACTCTTTTCACATTTTTATGATCCTTTCCATAATAAATTTTATTTCTTCTGTGGCTTCAGCCAAAATGTCTGATCATCTGCATACTAAATTGTCTTTGTCCTTTCTCCTCCTCTTATTACATCTCATGCTTTTTCTGGTGCTTTGCTGTAAGTTTTTCTGCGTAAGAATTGGAAAGTGATGGTGACAAAGGAATACCCTTGCTAAGCATTTCTTCAAAAAACTGTCTCTCTTGTTTCCTCATTGCTATTCCTTGTTACCAATATTAGCCTTTTGTACAATTTTGTCAGTAGTCTTCTGTCCTTCAAGTCTATACCAACGTCTTTCAAGGTCTTCAGGAGGATACTCCACAGAATCATTCTCAAAACTTTCAATAATATCTCCTGGTCTTTTTCTTTTCCTGAATCCAAATTGATCCTCTCCTATGCGGCACTTTCCTTTATTTTTCTTTTAAATTTTCTGAGAACATGGCTATACATGCCTTTTATTATGTGGCATATGAAACAAACTGTACCAAAAATACGTTAATGGAAGTCCTGGTAGAAAGTAAATAATTTAAGAGTAAAGGTAACAATTCACCAAACAGTAGAGGCACTGAGGCACTGGCACACACAAAAACATGTCTGAAAATTTTGCTAGTTTTCAGGTGAATCCACATTCTGCAGCTGAATACACTACACCGGGGCTATAATTCTGCACTTTACATGGCTGAGAGTATGTGTGGGTGTATGGAGACTTAACAAAGGGTGCTGGACATAGTGAAGGGGGGTGTGGGACATGGGGATAGTGGATGTTGAGGGCAGGAGGATACAGTGACAAAGGCTGTGATGCAAGAACCATGAGTGCAATACTTGTCTGATACATTCATCCAGAACATCCTATTCCAGTTGAGTCATAGGCTTGTCCTATCTCATCAGAGGCAGGGCCACTTGTAGAAGCTGTCATATCATAAACCATCTCTGCTAAAATTTATGCACAGTTTGTTATGTGTGCATGACTACCACCAGTTGCCATCTCTATAAATGGCCACTACTAAACTGTGGCCAAGAACAAAGTTGACTACCCAGTGGCGGAACATGCTGCTGACACACAATATGCTTGATATTGATGGCTACTTCACAGTCCGTATCATCTAGATCCTTCCCTCTAACACCAATTTCTCTGGACCACGTAGATGTGCATACATCCTTCATTTCTGAGCACCTGCTGCTTTCCTCCCCACCATCACCTATACTTCTCTCCAGCCTCCCTATCTCTCCCTGCTTACTTTCTCCCCTTGCCCACTCCACCTGACACAAGCCCTGACCCCAGTTAAGCTGCAGAACTGCAGTCGCAGGACAGTATATTCAGCAGACACAATGTTGTACAAATACAGGTGTGTGTGTGTGTGTGTGTGTGTGTGTGTGTGTGTGTGTGTGTGTGTACACGAGTGCATCTGTGTGTGCACACACTCTAACTCAAAAAAGATTTCGTTCAAAGGCTAGAATGTAGAAACATTCTCAGTCTCGTTTACATATTTGTCTACACCATGACATCTACACTATTTGTTGAACTGTTATCTTTACTCCTAAATAATTTAACTGCCCTACAGTTGTGCATTCTTTTATATTGTGTTTCATAAGTAAAGTGATTAGAACGGTCCAGACCAAATCTCACCACCATCATATATCTTACTGGTAAAGTTCGTTAGTCTAGATATGTCTTCATTTATGAAGGTTTTATTGCCTCAGCAAATATTTCTTCACAATCAACTTAATTCCTTTTCTTGAAAACCTGAATAGTCTTCTCCATGTCCCATCTCAATATCTTTGTACCATGGTTCATTTTTTCACATTCAAATTGATGCCCCAATCTTAGTAAATCATGTATGTTACTCTAGAGCTTCTAATAAAACTTCAACATATTCCCTCCCTAACTGTCTGTTCTCTTCCATGCATGCTGTCATCTTTCCATTTTTATTGCGTACGCCTTGGTTGTTTACATTTGTTGTAGGTTTATTTTAAACTGTTCTACACATTACTTCTAAATTATTTTCCTTCTCCAGTTCTTCAGAAACTCAAGTGGAGTTTTCATTCATTCCTTTGTAACCTGATGAGTTAATGTTCTTAATTTGTTAATCAGCTTTATGTACGTTAAGTGGAAGGTAATCAACCAGCATAAGGAATAGGAATGTGATAAAATTTGATCCTTGAGAGGGACTACATCTACATGCACTGCAAGCCACATTCAAATGTGCAGCCAAGGATATTTTTTGTACCACTATCACTTCTCCCTCTTTCTTGTTCCAGCTGTGAATGGTTTGCAGGAAGAACAACGATTGGTAGGCCTCCATGCAAGCTCAAAGAACTCTAATTTAACTTTAATAATTTTTTTCTCGAGGCAGTCGTACAAGGAAGCAATATATTGGCTCACTCTTCTACAAATTTATGCTCCTGGAACTTTAACAGTAAACCTCATCTTGATGGAAAACTCCTCTCTTTTGGGGTCTGCCACTGGAGTTGACCATGCCTCTCCAATGCCTCTCCATGACGCTTTCCCGATTGCTAAATCAACATGAATCTCCACAACTCTTCTTTGGATCTTCTTTTTTCTTCTAACTACCCTATCTGGTCTCCCCCCCCCCCCCCCCCCCCCAATGAACCATGGACCCTGCCATTGCTGGGGAGGCTTGCGTGCCTCAGCGATACAGATAGCCGTACCGTAGGTACAACCACAACGGAGGGGCATCTGTTGAGAGACCAGACAAACGTGTGGTTCCTGAAGAGGGGCAGCAGCCTTTTCAGTAGTTGCAAGGGCAACAGTCTGGATGATTGACTGATCAGGCCTTGTAACAATAACCAAAATGGCCTTGCTGTGCTGGTACTGCAAATGGCTGAAAGCAAGGGGAAACTACGGCCGTAATTTTTCTCGAGGGCATGCAGCTTTACTGTATGATTAAATGATGATGGCGTCCTCTTGGGTAAAATATTCTGGAGGTAAAATAGTCCCCCATTCGGATCTCCGAGCAGGGATTACTCAAGAGGATGTCGTTATCAGGAGAAAGAAAGCTGGCGTTCTATGGATCGGAGCGTGAAATGTCAGATCCCTTAATCGGGCGGGTAGGTTAGAAAATTTTAAAAGGGAAATGGATAGGTTAAAGTTAGATATAGTGGGAATTAGTGAAGTTTGGTGGCAGGAGGAACAAGACTTCTGTTCAGGTGACTACAGGGTTATAAACACAAAATCAAATAGGGGTAATGCAGGAGTAGGTTTAATAATGAATAGGAAAATAGGAATGCGGGTAAGCTACTATAAACAACATAGTGAACGCATTATTGTGGCCAAGATAGATACAAAGCCCACACCTACAACAGTAGTACAAGTTTATATGCCAACTAGCTCTGCAGATGATGAAGAAATTGAAGAAATGTATGATGAAATAAAATAAATTATTCAGATAGTGACGGGAGACGAAAATTTAATAGTCATGGGTGACTGGAATTCGAGTGTAGGAAAAGGAAGAGAAGGAAACGTAGTAGGTGAATATGGATTGGGGCTAAGAAATGAAAGAGGAAGCCACCTCGTAGAATTTTGCACAGAGCATAACTATATCATAGATAACACTTGGGTCAAGAATCATGAAAGAAGGTTGTATACATGGAAGAACCCTGGAGATACTAAAAGGTATCAGATAGATTATATAATGGTAAGACAGAGATTTAGGAACCAGGTTTTAAATTGTAAGGCATTTCCAGGGGCAGATGTGGACTCTGACCACAATCTATTGGTTATGACCTGTAGATTAAAACTGAAGAAATTGCAAAAAGGTGGGAATTTAAGGAGATGGGACCGGGATAAACTGAAAGAACCAGAGGTTGTACAGAGTTGCAGGGAGAGCATAAGGGAACAATTGACAGGAATGGAGGAAAGAAATACAGTAGAAGAAGAATAGGTAGCTTTGAGGGATGAAGTAGTGAAGGCAGCAGAGGATCAAGTAAGTAAAAAGATGAGGGCTAGTAGAAATCCTTGTGTAACAGAAGAAATATTGAATTTAATTGATGAAAGAAGAAAATATAAAAATGCAGTAAATGAAGCAGGCAAAAAGGAATACAAATGTCTCAAAAATGAGATCGACAGGAAATGCCAAATGGCTAAGCAGGGATGGCTAGAGTACAAATGTAAGGATGTAGAGGCTTATCTCACTAGGGGTAAGATAGATACTGCCTACAGGAAAATTAAAGAGACCTTTGGAGATAAGAGAACAACTTGTATGAACATCAAGAGCTCAGATGGAAACCCAGTTCTAAGCAAAGAAGGGAAAGCAGAAAGGTGGAAGGAGGATATAGAGGGTCTATACAAGGACGATGTACTTGAGGACAATATTATGGAAATGGAAGAGGATGTAGATGAAGATGAAATGGGAGATACGATACCGCGCGAAGAGTTTGACAGAGCACTGAAAGACCTGAGTCGAAACAAGGCCCCCGGAGTAGACAACATTCCATTGGAATTACTGATGGCCTTGGGAGAACCAGTCCTGACAAAATTCTACCATCTGGTGAGCAAGATGTATGACACAGGCAAAATACCGCCAGACTTCAAGAAGAATACAGTAATTCCAATACCAAAAAAAGCAGGTGTTGACAGATGTGAAAATTACCGAACAATCCGTTTAATAAGCCACAGCTGCAAAATACTAACACAAATTCTTTACAGACAAATGGAAAAACTAGTAGAAGCCGACCTCGGGGAAGATCAATTTGGATTCCGTAGAAATGTTGGAACACGTGAGACAATACTGATCTTACAACTTACCTTAGAAGAAAGATTATGGAAAGGCAAACTACGTTTCTAGCATTTGTAGACTTAGAGAAAGCTTTTGACAATGTTGACTGGAATACTCTCCTTCAAAATCTAAAGGTGGCAGGGGTAAAATAGAGGGAGCGAAAGGCTATTTACAATTTGTACAGAAACCAGATGGCAGTTATAAGAGTTGAGGCACATGAAAGGGAAGCAGTTGTTGGGAAGGGAGTAAGACAGGGTTGTAGCCTCTCCGCGATGTTATTCAATCTGTATATTGAGCACGCAGTAAAGGAAACAAAAGAAAAATTCGGAGTAGGTATTAAAATCCATGGAGAAGAAATAAAAACTTTGAGGTTCGCCGATGACATTGTAATTCTGTAAGAGACAGAAAAGGACTTGGAAGAGCAGTTGAACGGAATGGATAGTGTCTTGAAAGGAGGATATAAGATGAACATCAACAAAAGCAAAACGAGGATAATGGAATGTAGTCGAATTAAGTCGGGTGATGCTGAGGGAATTAGATTAGGATATGAGACACTTAAAGTAGTAAAGGAGTTTTGCTATTTGGGGAGCAAAATAACTGATGATGGTCAAAGTAGATAGGATATAAAATGTAGACTGGCAATGGCAAGGAAAGTGTTTTTGAAGAAGAGCAATTTGTTAACATCGAGTATAGATTTAAGTGTCAGGAAGTCATTTCTGAAAGTATTTGAATGGAGTGTAGCCATGTATGGAAGTGAAACATGGACGATAAATAGTTTGGACAAGAAGAGAATAGAAGCTTTCGAAAAGTGGTGCTACAGAAGAATGCTGAAGATTAGATGGATAGATCACATAACTAATGAGGAAACATTGAATAGGATTGCGAGAAGAGACGTTTGTGGCACAACTTGACTAGAAGAAGGGTTCGGTTGGTAGGACATGTTCTGAGGCATCAAGGGATCACCAATTTAGTATTGGAGGGCAGTGTGGAGGGTAAAAATCGTAGAGGGAAACCAAGAGATGAATACACTAAGCAGATTCAGAAGGATGTAGGTTGCAGTAGGTACTGGGAGATGAAGAAGCTTGCACAGGATAGAGTAGCATGGAGAGCTGCATCAAACCAGTCTCAGGACTGAAGACCACAACAACAACCCTATCTGGTGTTGATCGCACACTGACAGATAATACCATATATACTTGAATAAACCACGCATGTTTTTTCTGAAATTTAAAGACGAAAAACTGGGGTGCGCAGATATTCGAAACAAGATTGACACTGCTTCACCTCCAACAATAGATCCCATTACACTATTTCATTGTTCTGGCCTCAGTATGTGGCTCATCAGTAGCACATTAGATGTGAAGTATTAACAACATCTTCAAATTTGTTAATTGCAATTACAAGTTCTCATTATCACCATACACAGCTAAAGAAAAACTAAAAGTTAATGAAGAAGCCGAGAGCACTGGAAACCATGCAACAGGAGGAAAGTATGATGAGAGCTAGAAGTGTACCCATGACTGGTGAAAAGGAAAACGTGGCTTCAAGAAAATAGCAGTAATAGACAGGCATTTCGCAGCCAAAAAGCGAAGCAGCAGGGCCTTGAAAAAAAGCTCTGCAATAATATAGATGAGAAGCGACAAAACAGATTCGCAGTCGTGAATGAAATGTGCCAAGTTAAAGCATTGGCTTTAGCCAAAGAACTAGGAGTTACCAGTTTCAAAGCTTGCAGGGGATGGCTTTCAAGATTTTTCAACCAAACTGGATTAGAATTCCAGAGGAAAACTAACATCACTCAATGGCTTCCAGGCAATTAAGAGGAAAAAACAGTGTATTTTCATTGTTATGTGATAAATCTGCAACGCGAACTGTCCTATATATTATCGCAATTTGGTAACTTGGATCAAACATCAGTCTATTTTGAGACGCTGTGTGAGAACATCTTGAGCAGGAAAGGAGTATCCAGTATCATGATACAAATTGGTGGCAATGAGAAGCAAAGGTGTACAGTGAAGATGTGTGTAACTGGCAATGGGCAAAAGCCACCACCTTATGTGATATTTAAAAGGAAAACTATTCCAAAAATATCAGTGAAAGGCATATTAGTGAGAGCAAATCCGAAAGGGTGGATGGACAATGACCTCGTGATTGACTGGGTGACGCAAATTTGGCAAGGTCATCCTGGTGCATTACTGAATTTATGTAACATGTTGGTCCTGGATAGTTTCTGCTGACATACAACTAAGGAACTGCAAGACGAATTACAAAAAGGCAAAACTGACTTGGTCATTATCCCTAGAGGCCTAACATCTGTCCTACAACCACTAGACGTGTGTATAAATCGGCCATTGAAAGCTGCACTTACACAGTGATATATGCAATGGATGGCTGATGAAAACTACGAATTCACACTGAGTGTAAAAATCAAACGGCTGGATTCGTCCCAGAATTGTGGGTTGGTGAAAAGTGCACAGGACTCCAATGTGGTATCACAAATTCACTGGACGTAACAAGAGGACAACACTTGATGGGAAGATGGTGACGACAACAATTATACTCCCGCTAGTAATGACGATGAAAGTGATGATGAATAGAGATAAGGGAGCATATGTGCTGACTAAAATATTTTATTGCACATTTTAACATTAAATTCTAAAACATGGTAATTCAGCTTTTTTTTCTGTTGTAGGTATGCCTAGAGTCCCAGCTGGCAAGTATAATGTTCCCCGGCTGGCCACTTGACTGAAGGGCCAGGCCAGCTAGCAGGCCTGCCAGCCAGCTGAATGCCAGTGAATTAGTTGCATTTTAATGATTTATCAACCTGTACAACAGCATGTGAAGATTGTGACACGCTTATTCAAACCAACTGATATTATACACAATTCTGAACCCATCATTATGTTAGAACAATTTCTTTTTGTAAATAAAACAAATTAAAGTTAAAAGATCTCTTTCCTCAAAATTATTCGAGGGCTTGGATTATTCCAGTATACATGGTATGTAAACCTACTTCGTGAACAGACTTCTGATTCTGAGGGTTCATCCAATGAATCTGGGTGGCAGTTGCCTTACCTGCAATTAGTTTTATGTGGATGTTCCACTTTAAATCAGTCCAAACACATATTCCTAGATATTTTATAGACATGACTACTTCCAATGATCATTCTGAAATTATGTAATTATACCGTAATGGGCCTTCCTGTCTATTTATCCACAATACTGTACATTACATTTATTTATGTTGAGGGTAAACTGGCAATCCCTACACCAAGCATGATCCTCAGCAGGTCTCCCTACATTTTGCTACAATTATCAAGCATGCACCTTGGCTTCTATGTATACAACAGCACAGTCCACATAGAGCCTCAAGGAACTTTTGATATTATCTACAAGGTCCTGTAACACTCTCTTGGGGTATGCCTGAACTTACTTTTCATTTGAAGGTTTCTTTCCTTTGAGAATGACATGCTGTGTTCAGTTTGCTTAAAATGATTCAATTTACAATCAGTCACACAGCCGGTCTGTTATTCTGTACATTCTTATTTTGCTCATTAGGCAGTAATGTAGAAATGAATCAAACATATTCTGGAAATTAAAGAAGACAGCATCAATGTGGACATTAGTAAAGAGAGAGAGAGAGAGAGAGAGAGAGAGAGAGAGAGAGAGAAGGAAATGAGTGTATGGCATCGTTGGCTGGGAGGCCCCATCCATGGCCATGGAAGTTCGGCTGCCAAGTACAAGTGTTATTTCAGTCGACACCAAATTGGGCCACTTGCGTGCCAGTGATGAGGATGAAATAATGATGATGATGATGATGATGATGACAGCACAACACCCAGTCCCCGAGCGGAGTGTCTAAAGCCTTTCAGAAATCCAGAAATACAGAATCGATCTGAAATCCCTTGTCAGTAGCACACAACGCTTCATATGAATAAAGAGCTAGTTGTGTCTCACAAGAACGATGTTTTCTAAACCCATGTTGACTGTGTGTCAATAGATAGCTTTCTTTGAGGTAATTCATAATGTTTGAACACAATATATGTTCCAAAATCCTGCTACATATCGATGTTATCGTGGATTACTCCTACTGCCTTTCTTGAATATTGGTGTGACCTGTGCAACTTTTCAGTCTTTGGGTACAGATCTTTCATCGAGTGAACGGTTGTATATGATTGTTAAGTATGGAGCTAATGCATCATGCATCAGCATACTCCGAAAGGAACCTAACTGGTATACAGTCTGGACTGGAAGACTTGCTTTTATTAAGTGATTTAAGTTGCTTCACTACTCCAAGGATATTTACTTCTACGTTACTCATATTGGCAGCTGTTCTCGATTTGAATTCTGGAATATTTAATTCATCTTTTTTTGTGAAGGCATTTCAGAAGGCTGTGCTTAGTAACTCTGCTTTGGCAGCGCTGTCTTCGATAGTACCTCCACAGCTATCACGCAGAGAAGGCATTGATTGTTTCTTGCTGCTAGCATACTTCACATACGTCCAGAATCTCTTTGGATTTTCTGCCAGGTTTTGAGACAAAGTTTCATTGTGGAAACTGTTATAAGATCTCGCATTGAAGTCCATGCTAAATTTCAAGCTTCTGTAAAAGATTGCTCATCTTGGGGATTTTGTATCTGTTTAAATTTGGCATGTTTTTTGTTGTTGTTTCTGCAATGGTGTTCTAACCCATTTTGTGTACCAAGGAAGATCAACTCCATTGTTTATTAATTTATTTGGTATAAATTTCTCAATTGCTGCTGATACTATTTCTCTGAATACAAGCCACACCTGGTCTACACTTATATTTTTGAGTTGGAATGAGTGGAGACTGTCTCTCAGGGAGGCGTCAAGTGAATTTTTATCTGCTTTTCTGAATAGGTATATTTTTGCTTATTTTTCGAGGATTTGGGGATTACAATATTCAATCTCGGTACGACAACCCTGTGTTCACTAATCCCTGTATTGTGACAAAAAATAAAAACACCAACAGCTGTCCTTCTGATTTTATTTTATTTTATTGCTACCAGTTGCAATGCTTCATTGCATCATCTTCAGGCCTGTATGCATTCTTAAGTTCAAGCTTTACCCATAACCTCTCACTAGTCCGCTATACTTTCTGTCCGATGCTGCTGTCTCCTCTTGCTCTCACTTTGGCGTAGTTGGGAGTGACGCCTTCAGAGGCACATCTCTTGTTGAATTTGAGGGCTGCTGCTATCTTCATTATCTTGATCTTGTTGCTAACAAATCTGCGGAATTGTCCAATTACCTGGTAAGGTACCACAACAGTGGTGCCCATCCACTGTCGCCTCAAGCTGCGTAACCAAAGCTATTACAGCCTGAAGCTGAGATGGAAGTGTCACCAAACTGGCTCACATACGCACACAACTATCACAGTCCCTGTCCATACTAAAGACCGTGAAAAACTAAACTATGCAGATAAACGGACTTTCAGCACATGCTGCGCAACTCTACTGTAGACCCCGACAAAAGTGCAGGAACTGTGTCTAATAATACACAGATATTCAAAAACCTAAATCTCAAAGCATTCAGGTGAAACTAAATAATTCTCCCCGATTAGGAACTTGTAATATGTCACAAACGAAAACACAGAACTGTGGCTATTAGATATTAAATTTACATGCAGAAACTCAAGAAAATAAACTATTAAAGCACACAGATGATATAATAAAATTCGATCCTGGTTAGGAACTCGTAAATGCCACAAAAGCAGTTACTTCCCTGTTGCTGTGTCTGTCTCGGTCGGCTGCCTGACAGTTGCTAGTGTCACACTTATACAATGATTAGACGGCATTTAGTTCCAGTATGGTGGAGGAAGAGGAATTATGGGCAAAGTTTAAATGGATCATATATCATGCTCCGGAGAAATATGTGTCAAGTAACTACTAGATTAAAGATGGAAAAGACCCATCATGGTTTTATAACAAAATCTAGAAAAGGCTGAGTAAGCAAAGACTGTTGCACTCTTAATTCAAAACAGAATATGCAAGTGACAATAGGCAAAAGTTAGTTGACATTTGTGCCTCCATAAAAAGACTGATGCATGAAGCATACAACAACTACCATTGTCACATATTAGTAAAAAAAATCTTACCAAAAATGTGAGACAATTCTGGCCCCACACAAATCACTAAAGGCATTGAAGGCTTTTATCCAGTCACTCATTAAACAGTCTGACATAGCAACAGATTATAGCAAAAATAAATATGAAGTTTTAAATTTTGTGTTTAAGAAGTCTTTCACATAGAACGATGACACAAATGTACTGTCGCCTGACCATCGTGCAGACACTCATACAGGGGACACAGTTATAGGCATCCCTGGTGCCGAGAAGCAACTGAAAGAGTTGAAAGCAAGTTAAGTCACCAGTTCATATGGCGTTCAGTTTTACAAAGAGTGCTCTATGGCATTGACCTTATATTTGGCTTGCATTTATCGAGAAAACTCTCACTTAGTGCAAAGTCACAAGTGATTGCAAAAAAGTGCAGGTGACTCCTGTATATACAGAATCCTGTATGAGTGGACCTGCAAAATTACAGACCAATACCCATAACACTGGTTTGCAGCAGAGTTCTTGAACATATTCTCAGTTCAAATGAATAAATTTCCTTGAGATGGAAAAGCTTCTGTCCACAAATCAGCACCGAGCATTGCGAGCATTGCTCTAGCAAAACGCAGCTTGTCCTCTCCACATTTAATATTCCTAGGTTTCCAAAAATATTTTACATGTTGCCCCCGTACAGTGTCCTAACGTAGGTACAAGCTTACAGACTAGATATGCAAGTGGCTCGAAGCTTTCTAAAGTAGAAGTGCCCAGTATGTTGTCCTTGACAGCATGTGTTCATCACATACATGAGTATGCCCCAGGGAAGTGTGATAGCACCACTATTATTCTCTACACAGATATATGATCTGATGAACAGGGTGAACAGCAATCTGTGGCTGTTTCCTGATAATGCTTTGGTGTACGAGAAGGTGTCTTTGAGGTCTATAGCATGATACCGGTGCCTTACACAAAATTTGTAGTTGGTGTGATGAATCAGAGCTAGCTCTAAATGTACAAATATTAAAATAAGTTAATGCAGATGAATAAGGAAAAAATCGCCTAATATTTGAGTGCAGCATTAGTAGTGGTTTGCCTGACACACTCAGGTCAATTGATAATGTTAAATTTTAACTCTGCAAAGCAATATAAAATGGAACTGACATGAAGGGATTGTAGTAACAAAGATGACTGGTCGACTTCACTTTCTTGGAAGGATTTTAGGACAGTGCAAACGAGTTCACATACAGAACACTAGTGCAGCCAATTCTTGAGTACTGCTTGAGTGTTTGGGACCCCACCTAGTCAGATTAAAGAAAGACATCAAAGAAATTCAGAGCCAGGCTACTAGATTTGTTACTGGTAAGTTCAATCAAAGTGTTCATGTTAAAGAGATGTTTCAGGAGCTCAAATGGGAATTGCTGGTGGGAGGATGGTATTTCGAAGAACACTGCTGAGAAAATTCAGATAATTAGCATTTGAAGCTGACTGCAGAACAATTACACTGACACTTACTTATGTTTCATATAAGAGAAATCAGGGCTCATATGGAGGCTTAGAGAAAGTCATTTTTCCCACCTGTACTTTTGAATGTAACAGGAAAAGAGATAACTTCTTGTGGTACCAGGTATCTTCTGCCATGCACCATACATGGCTTGTGGAGTATGTAAGTAGATGTGAACGAAGATGTAAATGTGGAAGTTTAATCACGAATACTGACAAGATAGCTGAGAAAACTGGGGGAAAAATGCAGCCAACAAATGATGTGCAGAACTGAAGGACAAGAGTAACTTTCACGTCTTGTGTCACTGGTAAGTAACATAGCTCGATTAAACTTGGATCATCCACAGAAAGAACTTCTACAGTATAGCACATAAGACAACTGAAAGAAATATGCAACAAGACAAACAGAAATGGTACTTTTATTTGAAGACAATAATTACACTGAAATCACGGCAAATCATGGTGGTCCCCTGGAGGTTACAAAAGGTGGGATATGGTTCTTAATAGAGTGTGTGATCATCATGGACAGCAATGCATGCCCTGCAATCTTCTACTATGCCAATCTTCTACTATGCTGGGCATGTGAACTACTGAGTTCTTGCGGTAGGACATTCCATTCCTCCACCACAGTGGATGACAACTGCTGGATGGTCACTGGTGCATGTAGACATGCCGCAGTTTCTCTCTCCAACACTTCCCACACATGCTTAATGGGATTTTAGCAACACGAATGGGTGGGCCTGTCCCTCCACTGAATATCTCCACATTCCAAGAGATCCTCCACCAGCTGGACAAGTGCAGATAGGCTTGATACTCTGAGGGTTCTGTGCAAAATTAATTAAGTATACAGGGTGAGTCAGGATGAAAGGTACATGGATTGAGGAGTGATATTACTGATGATCCTGAACAAAAGAACTCAAATGAACATATGCCCTTTTCTTCATCATATCTGACATAGAGCTATTTGAAAAATCACGGGTGTCAGTCATAAGTCATGCTTCACCAGAAGTCACATATGACATTATGCTACATAGTGCTATCTTAACTGACCAGTTCAATGAACATTTCACTTGCACATGGCAGGAAAATGAGTCCTGCAAGTGTAAATGTTTTTTACTTCATGTTTCAGTACTACAGTGATTGCACCAGTGTGCTACAGTGTTGTTACATGTACAGTCAAAACAGTATGGGTCAGTGTAGTGAAAATGCCACAGGTCTTCACAAATGTGGAGTATGGTGACACGATTTTCAGATATTGGTTTTGCACTGGGATTCCACAGCTGCTGTCCATAATGTGAACTATGAGTTCCTAATCACAGAGTTCCGGATAGCAGCTACTTAGCAGGCCTTTTAACACATCACATGAGTATAGTACGTATCTGAATGTCCTATCCAACAAGATCTTAATGTAGTTGAGAACATTCTTGAAATGGCAGTACACAGACCAACTAACAGCTCTAGAAGAACTCTGCATAACTCATAGATGCATGACCATTGTCTATGGCTGCCAAGGTCAGACTTAGTGCCTGGTCTCGGCAGCCAGAGACAGAAGTCATGCATGTGTAAGCTGTGTTTCTGTGAATGTTAATATTGTCTATGTATGTTGTCTATTTCAGAAGGAGGCATTCTGGCTGCAAGCTTACATGTTTAGTGGTCTGTTTGTTGTGCCTGTGTGTGATTCAACATCTCTGCTATATGGTGAGCAGAGATCTATCCTTTTCACAATATTGACACACACAAGTGATTCACACAGTACATGAGCAGGGGTTGCATCATTATCATCGACTGAGTATTCAACATCTGCATATAGGAGATGATGCCATATGAAAGGAATTCTGTCAATAGGCCATTACCAATGAATGCCGTATTCTACATATTCAGTTCACTGATGAGTCAACGTTTACCCACAGTGACATCAATAACACACTCACATGTGGGAGATGAAAATCTGTGCACTGTTTTGGAAACAAATTTTCAGTCGTGTTTCATAGTGATGTGATGTTGATGACTAACCCATTGGTCCAGTCGTCTTACATAACTGTCTTAATGGAGTATGATATCTTGATTACCAGAATACTTATAGGGTATTCCTTGGTTGTTGTAAGCACTTTCAACACAATGGAGTTACTGGGCAATCCATCTCACTGATATGTATCCTGTGCATTGGATGGGTCACCGTGGAGTCATTTTTTGGCCACTAAAGTCACCTAATCTTACTCCATTATATTACTGTTTGTGGGGTTGGCTTCTTAAGAGCAAAGTCTACGAACACAGTGTGGATACAAAGGAGGAACTTCTCACTTGTATTTTACATGTGTGTGCTCAAGTACAGGACCATACAAATAAGCTCAGATCAGTAACTTAGCAGCAGTCGACAAGAGCTGGGAAATGCACTGCAGTTGATGGTGGACTTTTTGAACATCTTTTGTGAGGATACATTCACAATTAAACTGAACATTATATCACAATGTTTCATTTACTATCACCTTCATTTATCCAGTTCCCCACTGTCTTCATCTGTTTCCTCAGAAACTGTAAAGAACAGGACATATGTTCACATAATTTTTTTTGTTCCAATCAGAGCATGTACCAGCCCTCTCGACTCACCCAGCACAGATAATAATAATAATAATAATAATAATAATAATAATAATAATAATAATCATTATTATTATTTGTGTGGTTGAAGTATCTGGTACAAACCTTTTCATTGGATGCCAGTCTGGCAAGTAATGTGTCCTAACTGAGGTTGTAGGGAGCTGGCTGGGGAGTGGTAAGGTGCTGGGTCAGCTAAATTGTATATTTTAAAGATAGCATACTATCAAAAAGAAGTGAACACTTTACAATTAGCAAAACACATAACTTAATAGTGGGAGCACTGATGAGTAGTAAATAAGGCAGTTCAACCCAAGGCTTACCACATCAATAAATACATTTCTTAAAATGATGATAACTATCAAAAATGAAAATAATTTAAACTAAGCAGTTGCAGCCAGAATCAATAATTGCCATACATCATTTCTCATTAACAGGCAATTACAGGTCAAGAACTTCAATTGACCAAACAAATAACAACACTTAGCAACTGCACTAACAGCTTAAGGCTCAAGGTTAAAATATCTACCACAGTGAACCTCTTTCCAGTAACTAAATTTGACTCACAAATTTCTCTGAGAAACAAGATACCTCACCCCTAACGACCAGGTTACAGCAACACTGAACAATCTTAAGTCAACAGAATTTCACCACACAAAATACTTCAATAGCATCTAAGACAGATATAAGATAAATAGAATCAATGGCCAATGGCCATGCAAACTAGCTTTATAGTCGATGAAGGTGCTTTACAGTGTACACAGAATATAATATAATTAAAAATACGAGATGCCCACAAGTAATTATTTTGAGGGACCTTAAGCTTATATCCAAACATGTATCCACAAGAGGACAGGCAGGCTATCTGGCTTGTAAACACAGTGAGCCTTATGGCAGAAAGTGTGATTAAAAAAACACCTGGATAGCAAACTTCCTATAGCACACAGGCTGATGCAAATGGCCAAACCATGCTTACAATACAAGCCACCTCTAGACTGTGTTGCTTACATTTACTTAAAAGGGATTTAGGAGTCAGCTATAGTCAATCATAAGCAAACCTAATTATAAATATAAAAGCAGCCTGGCCAGTATCATATACAATTCAAGTACAGAATGTCAAAGTTAGGCAAAATGGCCTTGCCGCAATGGTAACACCATTTCCTGTCAGATCACCAAAGTTACGTGTTGTCAGGCTTAGTTAGCACTTGGGTGGGTGACCATGTGGGTCTGCTGAAGGCTGTTGGCAATCTGGCTGCACTCAGCCCTTGCGAGGCCAACTGAGGGGCTACTTTATTGAGAAGTAGCAGCTCCCATAATGAAAACTGACTGTGGCCAGGAGAGCAATGTGCTAACCACATGCCCCTTCATATCCGCAACCAGATAGCCTATCAGATGAAGAAGATATGGCAGTTGGTTGGTATCATTCAGCCATCTGAGGCCTGTTTGGATGGGGAAAGTTAAGCAAACACTTAATCTCAAAGGGTTATGGGTCAGTGGATAACAGCTGCACCTGATCAAATATGCAGAAAGAATTAGCTAAGCTCAGCAAACAGAAATGGCAAACAAACAAATTACAGTATAATTATTACATGGTGTATTAACCTACACATTATCCAAAAGGGGAAAGGAGGCCTATAGTTTAATGTGGAATATACACCATATGATGTTCCTGGCAACTCCTCACATCACTGAGAGGTAGAGAATAGGTTGAAACGAAAGCTAAAAGTCAGTGGTTTGATCAAAATTCAATTCTCCAACCTCTTGGTTTCCTGATATGTACTTTACCACTAGATCAACTTTACATTTTTTTTTTTCTTTTTTCTTTTCTTTTGATCACTTTCATTATTGTTTTATCAACAGTGGTTCTGAGTGGCTGTCATGGGGCATCTTTCAAATTCCATTGATGAGAATTTCTCTCAGCTTTTTATTACCGGGTTCGAGATGTGTATAGATAGTCCATCTACATGTTTCGGTGAGAGAGTTAATGAGTATCAAAACATGTGACAATAATTGCCATATCTTTTGACTACATTGACTTAGAACCTTAAATTTTTCACACAGGTGAGGAACTGAAGACCTTAGTATGTGACATAAATTTTGACTTAATACTTCGACCCATTCCTGAGAAAAAGGAGTCCAAACAGTCACTCAGACACACAGACAGACAGGCAGGTGGGCAACAAAGTGATCCAATATGTGTTTTGTATTTACTAGTTGAGTTATTGAACCCTAAAAATGAAGTTAGGGCTGAATGCACCTCTTACAAAGACAACCTTGGTGAAGGAGTACATTGGTGAAGGAGTACAGTGTCACAATTATGCTGACTGGTCAGTGTACCGTCTTCAAAGATTTGGAGTTTAATACACCCATGCAACATTATGCCTTCCCACACTATAACACCTGGGCCACTAAAACATTCATTTTGATAGTGATCCTGGGTGTATTACATGTTTTAATCTTTCACCATATGAGGATACACCCTCAATCAGTACTCAGACTGAATCTGCTCTCATCTGAGAACAGCATGTGTCCCCACTCCTCAGTGGTCCAGTCATTCTGCTCTTGGCACCATTGCAAATTCTGTCACCGATGTGTATCAATTGAACACAACATACTGATAGCAGAGTGAAGAGACCACCCTACGCAGTTGCCATGCCACTGTGGAGTGTGAGATTGCTATCTTGGTGAATGTGGGTGTAACTGTACCAGTTTTTTGATGTGGGTCGCTAGTTGACTGCCGCGCAATGCAGCACACAACTGCTGCTGTACTTAACCAATGTTGACCACCTCATCTCTCCTTTAGATAGCAGTGCCTGTAGTTTCGGATGCTCTCCATGCACATGAAACATGCTGTGAGCAATGTCAAACTGCTGGGCTACTCTTGTCACACTTTATCCTCCTTCCAATTTCCCAATGATTTTTCCCAATGTGAGGTCATCCAAATGTTGTCTCTGTACCACATTGTAGTGAAGAACACCACAACAGTGTACCATAACTTCTCACTGGTTGACACACACAGTCTCTTCCTGTTCGTTGAAGAGTGTCGTGTTGTGGAGCCAGTCTTATTTCGCACTACAGTAACACTGACCTCACACAATGTTACATCAGAAATTTCTAGGCATGACTCTGACACCACTGGTAATATCCTCTCACACTTTTATTCATTTTATTCACTTCCAATGTTATGTTACTTTATCTACCGCTAAAACCAGAGAGTAAGATGTGTTCTGTGGAACAGAGATGTCCCAAAGGATTTTTTTTAAAAGGTTATGTATTCAACTTATTATGAATCCAGTCTAGCATATGCAGCTGGCGCATGGACTACAGAAAACAAGGGAGGAGAGTACCAGTAGGCGGCAGCAGAGATGAAGTTTTTAACAGGTGTCAAAATCCAAACAAGAGAGCTTAGAATCAGAAATGAGGAAAAAGAATAAGGGACAGCTCATGCTTCAAGACAAAACAGAACAACAAAGTTGAAGTGGTACAGACATATGATAAGAATAGAAGATGAGGCAGGGCTAAAAAAAAGAAGTTTTTGAAAATGTCAACAGGAAAGAGACTTATGAGGAAGAACCAGAAAGAGATGGGCAGGAACTGTGATGAAGTCTATAGAGACAGGAGGAGTAAAGCCAGAAGATATACTTAAAGAAGGAGAGGAGTGGTGGAGATACATACAACAATGAAGGTTCTTGATTCACAAACTGACCCAGAAGCTGGAAATGGCCCATGAAGAAGAACAAGAAGATTTAAGGGACACAGCTGGTTTAGCAGCTTGGCTTATTCAGAGCCGTTTTCAGGTACTGTCTCAAGTCCACGTTCAATCACTAAATTAACTAAGTGATGAGGGAGAGAGACAACTCTCTGCAGTGTATAAAAAAGTTACTTCATAGGCAGTAACAAATACTGACATTAAAAATAGATGTTCATGGTCATTCAGATGCAGTTGGCATATTGATGTACAAAACTATAAACATGGAGAAGAGAGGATCCTACAAAATCACAAAACTTGCCAAAACTTTTGGTGCACACCTCATTTCTTGATTTAAAACAGACATGTTTTGTGGTAATTGCAGCAAAAGCTGGTAAAAGGACTTCAGGGAGACTTATCAAAATCTGAAGGGAGGAAAATTAGGGTTTACAGTCCTATTAGCAATGAGGATGAAGAATAGCAATAGCAATAGCAATGTAAATTTTGGTGTTCTTATGAATTATTTTTACCTCTCTATGTATGTATGCAGACTATATTTGTTGATTTGTTGTTATGGTAATAAAATGTGATTGACGAAACACACTGAAAGCACACTGTTGTACTCATTATCTAATTCAAAACACTAATTCTAGTAGCCAAATCTGGGAGGAACGCGATATTGTGATAACATGGAATGATACACTTCAGCCCTCTACCTAATGTAAGGCAGAGCAGTTGTGGCATCACAAAATGTGTGATACACAAATGCATGTTGTACATCATATTTTGCTGAGAAAACAATTACTGAGGCACATTGTGGATACTGTTGCTTTTGAAGATCTACGCATTAAAAAAAGAGAAACATGCATCATCACATACAAAAAAATGATTACAATTTCAGGAAATTTATTCAAGAGAAACAGTTTCACAAATTCAGTCATGTCAATAACATGCTGGTCCACCTCCGGTCCTTATGCAAGATAGAGCTGTTGGATGTTCTGATGTCAAACTTTGCCCAACTGGTGTGTCAGATCTTCAAAATCCATAGCTGGTTGGAGGGCCTTGTTCATAATGCTCAGAATGCTCTCAATTGGGGAAAGATCTGGCAACCTTGCAGGGCAAGGTAGGGCTTGGAAAGTGTGATGACAAGTAGTAGAAACTATCGCCATGTGTGGGTGGGCATTACCTTGCTGAATCGTTAAGTCCAGTACGGCTCGCCATGGAGGGCAACAAAATGGAATATAGAATATTATTAACATGCCACTGTGCTATACAGTCGATGCAGGTGACAACCACAGGATTCCTGCTAAGAAAAGAAATGGGATCCCCCAGACCACCACTCCTGACTGTCGGGCGTTATGGCAGATGACAGTCAGGTTGATATCCCACCACCATCCGGGGCACCTCCAGACATGCCTTTTTTTCCTGGAATCTCATTCACTGAAGCAGAACTGTCTTCAGTGATGAGTTCCATTTCGAAATGAGCCCCAGTGACCCCGCACAGACGTGCCTTGAGACACCGTGCACAGTGGTGAGATGCCGACCTGACAGTCACCTGTCATATGGCCATACAACCAAGAGTGATGGCTTGGGATGCCATTTCCTTTCATAGCAGGACCTCTTTGGTTGTCATCTTATAGCACAGCAGCATGTCATTAATATTCTTTTACACTTCAGCAAGATAATGCTCATCTGCATGCAGCAGGAGATTCTATTGCTTGTCTTTGTGGTTGCCAAACCCTGCCTTGGCAAGCAAAGTTGCCAGATCTCTCCCCAACTGAGAACTTTTGGAGCATTATGGGTAGGCCCCTCCAACCAGCTCAATGATCTAATGCACCAATTGGACAGAATTTGGCACAATATCCCTCAGCAGGACATCCAACATCTCTATCAATAAATGTCAAGCCGAATAATTCCTTGCATAAGGACCAGAGGTGGACCAACACATTATTGTGAAGCTCTTTCTTTTGATTAAATCATCAGTTGATCAACTGTAATCCTTTGTTGTTTGTACATCACATCTATGGATTTCACTCCCAGTTAGATAATTGCTTTGTGATGCATTTTCTGTGTCTTGGACTGTATAAAGCAGTGCTTCATCTGAGTGAAGATGTGACCATATTGCTATGGGAATTTCCTTTAAATATTTGTCTGGCATTCTCGCATGATATGAGCATTGATATCTCTGGTTGCCATCAAGTGTTTTCATTGCCATCTGTTGCTGCATGCAGTCATTTTTGTTTACTGATAGCTATGGCATATTTCACAGCACAGATCACTTTATTTGAATACTGATGGCACCAATGTCTCACTAAGAGCTACATGGTTTGGAAACAGAATTATCTTATTACAGTTGCCTCATTCCTATGATGGCGAATTTCTTTGATGAACCACCACAATGTAACATTAAATACGAAAAGGGGGTGCTGACACTTTTGACACCGCTTGAAAACATCCTCCATCTCAAGACAGTATCTGAACAAAGAGGAATTTTCAGCTGTTTGTTGAATAAATGAGAGAGACAATAATTCTTGTTTTCCTTGCACTAGAAGTAACAATTCTCAAAAGAGTTATCCTTATAACTGCTTTTCACAAAGTAAGGTGCAGGACAAGGTAATGCTGTACTGAACACTGTCATGAACATGTCAGAGAATTCAAGAGTTTCTAAGTAAATGTTTCTTGATATGCATGGACTGTAAAAAAGCACAGAAAGAGTGAAACTTTTGGGAAGGCAGGCAGCATAACATACTAGTTCATGATATGTAAATAAAAATGGATTATTAGATAGTGTGAGAAAGGTGGTAACTGATCAGCAAGAGTTTTTTCTTCAACATATCAATAAACTATAAAAATTTCAGAATATTACAGTTCAATATTATGATAGAAAAAAGGTGTAAGTTCACCAAAGACATACTATGAGGAACATCAATGAGAATTATAAGAATAATTTCTGCACCTGAAAATCATGAAGCACAATTGATACCTGAACATTAAAAAACAAGCAAAGTGTTGAGTCTTATAACATCTTTCGAAACTGACCATGAGTGAGAAATGTGGGAGCTGTTATAGGGTAGTGAGTAGAGGGATTTGTTGCCAATCTTGTAGGAAATATTTTCACTGGGGGGGATGCAGTGGGGAGAATGTTGGGAGAACAGAAGAGGCTCTCTCCTGGAACTGCAGAGTATGCTGTAGGAACATTTTGATTGGGGAGCAGGAAAGGAAAATCTGTGCCCTTCAGGCACAGTTGGAGGAAGCAAGGAAGGAACTGATAAGGATCAAGGGAAATAGGGGGGAGGAGGGTGGTTGGGAACTGGCAGCTGGTAGGAGGATAGGAAGAAAGAGAACGCGATCTGATAGTTTTATCATCAACACCAAAAACAGGTATCTGCCACTGCCAGAGTTAAGTGGAGAAGAGCCTCAGGTAGAACGAGGAGCAGGAAATGTGCAGCACACTTCAACCGAGGCCAAGAAGCCTAGGAATGTACAAAGTGTTAGGAAGAAGAAAGTGCTGCTGCTAGGTAGTAGCCATGGGCGAGGTGTAGGCCCTCAGTTACAGGAAAGTTTAGGGGCAGCGTACCAGGCCACCAGTATCTTCAAACCAAATGCAGGGCTAAGTCATGTGATAGAGGACCTAGGGTCTTTATGTAAGGATTTTACAAAAGAGGACCATGTAGTGATAGTGGGTGGGGCGGGAAACAGTTTGGACAGGGATGGGGCATATGAAATAGGTGGTGACCTGGACAAGATAGCTTCCCTGACTCATGGCACCAATGTACACTTTGTTGAGCTGTTCCGGCGTCATGATCAGCCACGCCTTGATGGAGCTGTGAGGCGAATCAATGTGGGGCTGGGGATGGCTCTGAGGACGGCCAACTTTGCTCATGTTTCTCTGGTGCCCGTCGGGACTATCAACAGATGGGGTTTCACTAGGCATGGCCTACACCTAAACAGGACTGGGAAGGGAAGATTGGTACAGCTGATTCATGAAAGTATAGGGGGTGGATCTCGGGCCACACATGGTCAAATACCTGTTGTCATAGGTAGGAAAAGTAGGTCTTTTTTAGGATAAATCCAGACAACAGGTTCCCCTGCCTAAAGAGTATCTCTAGCAGTTCAAAAAATACTGAAACAATCACTCACAAGACAGATTATAACACTTCAAAAATCACACATACCAGATGTCACAAAGAAAAACAAACCATCGGAAAGAGTAACATGGGGCATTTCACAGACTTAACAATCCTCCATCAAAACATGCAATCAATAAAAAATAAAATACAAGCATTAGAAGTTGAGCTCCAATCTTTGAACTGCACAGTAGTTTGTATTACTGAGCACTGGTGTAGAGACACAGAAATCCAACATGTAGTATTATCATTGTATGAAAGGGCAAACTCTTACTGCAGAACTACTTCAAGGGGTGGAGGATCATGCATTTATATCAGAAAAGGAACACAGTTCAAATCTAGACATGACCTCAGTACAGTAAGTGAAGACAAACACATTGAAATATCAGCTATTGAATTATCAGGGCTCGATACCACCAAGAAATTAATTATTTTGTGTGTGTATAGATCTCCCAGTGGTAGTGTGGACACTTTTTTCAATAAATTAACAGAAGTTCTAGATAAAGTCTCAAGTACAAAGGTCAACATAATTCTGTGTGGGGACATAAACATCAACACTAATATCATAAATGAATCCAGCAGCACCTTCATAAATATCCTTCAAAGTTTTGGCATGTCCCTATTGGTCAATAGTGCAACAAGGGTTACTACAATGACTGCATCAGTAATTGACCATGTGGCCACAAATATAGACAGGGAAAAATGTGATGTAGCTGTAAAAGATCTCGGACTATCAGACCATCTCTGTCAAATAACAACAGTAAAATCAGGCATCGAATCATTCCCTAAACTACAAGCCTATAAACGACATCTATCAGAAATCAAAATAAAAGATTTTTCAAAAGAACTAGAAAAACAAAGCTGGGATGAAGTGTATAAGGAAACCAATGTGAATATGAAATTCTCCAAATTCTCCACATTGTTTAAATTGAACTTTGAAACAGCATTTCCAAAAGTATGCATGACTGTATCAACATCTCACAAAAACAGATGGATAACCGCAGGTATTAAGAAGTCCTCCCAAACACTTAAACACCTCAGTTCCATGAAAAAGATTCACAATGATCCAGAATTCTTAAATTTCTATCATAGATACAAAAAGATTTATAGGAAGGTGCTGATTGCTGCAAAAAAGTCATTTAATGACAAAATAATATATAATGCAGAGAATAAAAGCAAATCAGTCTGGGATGTTATAAAAAAGGAAACGGGGAGAGGCAAACAAACGCAGAATAACATACTGCTAAGGGAGGGGGATAAGGTAATAAATGATCCACAACACTTAGCAAACTATGTAAACGAGCATTTTTCAAGTATTGCAGAGAAGTTACAGCAAAAATTCCCCAAAACAAATATAACACCTGCAAAAATTGTTGCACTAGATACAATGATGTTACTTCCAACCACAGAGAATGAAGTCAATAAAACTGTTCAAAAGCTAAAAAATAAAAAGTCAGAAGGCTTAGATGATGTACCAATGTGTGTACTGAAACAATGCATAGGGATTATACAAGGCCCATTAACAAATATAATAAATGAATCCTTCACATCAGGGACATTTCCAGAGCAGCTAAAACAGGCAAGAGTTGTACCTTTGCTTAAGAAAGGTAATGCAGAAGACATAGAAAATTACCGGCCCATTTCCCTGCTGTCAGCATTCTCAAAAATAATAGAAGCAATTATGAAAGACAGATTAATGAATTATCTGAATAAATACAATCTTTTAAGCAAATCACAGTTTGGTTTTCGAAGTGGCAAAAATACGGAGTCAGCCATAGTAGAATTCACAAAAGTTGTACTTAATGCTCTTGATAAAGATGAGTGTGTCACAGGCATATTTGTGGATCTTTCTAAGGCTTTTGATACAGTCGACCACAAGATTCTATTAAATAAATTAGAAGCATTAGGAATAAGAGGGGTAGCTAATGACTGGTTTCGATCATACCTAACAGATAGGGTACAAAGAGTAGAGATAACACATACTTCAAATAGATCTAAACATTTAGTAAAATACTTATCAGAACCAAAACATATTAATATAGGGGTTCCACAAGGTAGCATATTAGGACCAATACTATTCCTGATATACATCAATGACTTTCCCAGTAGTGTTACTCATGGTGAGAAAATTCTCTTCGCTGATGACAGCAATATTATAGTCACTGAGAGAACAAGAGAACTCCTTACCGAGAAAGCAAATGAAACTCTCAAGGAAGTTTACGATTGGTCAATAAGCAACAAATTGACATTAAACATAAAGAAAACTAATGCCATGAACTTCAGTTTGAAGAGGAAAAATGACAATGTTAAATTAAATGTAGATGGCACCTCTATAGACTGTGTAACAAATGCAAAATTTCTAGGAATGAATATTGACTCTCAGCTGAAGTGGTGCGAACACACAAAGGTACTTGCAAACAGAATGTCATCAGCATGTTATGCCCTTAGAATTCTATCATCTGTGTGTAACATGCAGTGTCTTTTAGTTATTCATATGTACACTCAATTCTTAGCTATGGCATTCTTTTTTGGGGAACAAATCCACAAAATATGAACACAATTTTCAAACTCCAGAAAAGAGCCATAAGAATAATAACCAGAAATAGTAGTCGAGCTCATTGTAAAGATCTGTTCAAAACACTGGGAATTTTAACTGCTCCATGTGAACACATTTACCAGTCAGTTGTACACATCAAAAGCAACATTGGCAATTACTGCACAAACAGCTCTGTCCATGACCATGCCACAAGAGATAGACTCAACTTACATTTACCAAGAAAAAATAAACATAAAACTCAAAACAGCATTTTCTACCAAGGAATAAAACTGTACAATAAATTACCAAAAGAGATTAAAGAAATTTCAAAAATACACTTATTTAAGAAGGCAGCTAAAAAGTACCTGTTATGCAATACATTTTATACATTGAAGGATTACTTAGATAAAGCAGAGTAGGGGTTTGATAAAAAATGTTATACAAACAAATAATAATAATAATAATGATGATTATAAAACATCCAATATTCCACATAACACCTTCACTTTATTATTTTTCTTCTTTTTTCCTTTCTAGAGACACTCTCCCCTCAAGCTATGCATAGCACAATACTAACACCTCTTCCTCTTTCTGAGCTCAACATCTCACTCATTATGAAGGGATGCTGACTCAGTTTTTCAGGATAGCAAATGGGAACTTGCAGTACAGAAAATGGCCCAAGGATCACCTGTGTGTGTGTGTGTGTGTGTGTGTGTGTGTGTGTGTGTGTGTGTGTATGTAGTGAGTGAAGTGTTATGAAACAATGTGTGTATAGTGTGTGCAGTGACTGATAGGGAAATATGAGTGAATAGTGTGGCATTACATTATTTAATGAGTTATTTGTAAATAAATTATTGTATACCAGGAGTAAAATCTAATGATTGTCTCTAACTAGAAGTCTGTAAATATATGTGTATACGAATTAGCTTATTGTAAATTGATCTTAAGCTTGTAAATACTTTGACATGTCCTATATCCTTGTAAAAAGAGATCTACGGATGAATAAAACTACTACTACTACTACTACTACTACTACTACTTAAGTAACTGCCTGAGGATGAAGATGATGCATAAGAAAAAGATGAAGAAGAAGAAGAAGAAGAAGAAGAAGAAGAAGAATTTCCTCAGTCCTGTCCTGACTTATCCAGTGAGCTTAATAAGGAATTCAAACTATAGCAGCCTTGTCATTTTAACATACACACATTATAGTTGATAGTGAAAGAAATAAGAAGAGCAGAAAAAGTTCTAGAACTAAACACAAATACAAATGTATGTTTCTGGGAGAAGTGCAAAAGGGGACTAGAGGAGACAGTGAAACAGGTGGTGTTCACCAACAATCATTAATGGCCAAGAGTTTACCAAATCCAACATGAATTAAATAAGACAGTACAATGCCTCGAGAAACATTTTTAGCCACTAGTATTGACTTATACAAGACAAATAATCTCACTAGTCACCTACGGATGGGAAATCAAAAATCAATCTGTTGTTTACTTTTTGATTCATCTGTAAAAGTGCTGTCAGTTTCTAGTGATGTCAGACAAGTAGCCTATGTATGAAAGATCTCTGTCTCAAACACATATTTCTCTCCATTATTCCTTAATCTTAAATCACCAACAATTAAACAGTCCTCTTCTGGACCTTACTCATCTCCCTTTGTGGCTTATCTATTTCCCATTTCTTTATGGCTCTTGTTTCTTTCTCTGTACCTCTTTTTCATTTACGAGCACATTTTCTCTGTCTTCTACATACTGTCTTGACCAACCTCTTAGCCCTAGCACATGTGTTTCACATCTTCCATTTTCCTACATCAAGAACATATCCCTCCTCTGCTTCATTCTATCTAGTCACAGTCTCCACTAAACAGCAACTGCTTCCTCCTTGCTCCCGACCACCACTTTATATGACTACAGCTAAGCTTTTCTTATGAGCACATACTCAGGTACAAAGCCAATTATTTTTATTTTTATATTTTGTATGAGAAAATGTATCCACAAAGCAACGAGCAAAAAAATGTCATGAACAGATGACTCAAAATCTATACTGAATAAAGTTCATTTCCATTGCTGCCACAGACATCATGTATGATGGAAATAAAACTTATTAATTTATGGCAGCACAAGAATCAACTTTCAGACTTACATAAAGTGTACTTACTTCTGGTTCTCCAAAACCAATAATGTCAAGCAATGACTCACTTCCCCCAGTTCGTGGATTGCGCAATGAAGTACTGAGACCAGATTTCAGTATAGCCTTCATGAGCTGTTCTGGGGCCCAGCAATAGGGATCACTGGTATGACAACGGAGTTGGGCAGGGCTCAATGCATGCTTCTCCAGTGCCATTCCAGGGCTAACTTCACTCACAACCTAGCAGAAAATAAATAATAATATGGCATCATAACATGCAATGCTCCAGGCACATTTGTTAACACACATATCTGATGCTTACAAAGGTTTGTACTCTAAAATATCTGCAGGAAAATGAGCAAGAATCTTCAACACCAATGACGTTTTATACTAGCAGATGTGAAAATTGTAAAATGCCTGACAATTTCATTGAAAACCTACAGTATGGAAGAAAGGTGCAAGTTGACACCTCTGGTAAAAATTTTATTTGTCACTGTTATTTTAGGTCTAGTGGAGAAGGGGTTGCATAGACTTGGCAAACTGCTGTCCAGCTGTTGTGAGCCGATGTAGACAAAGCATGTGGGAAAGGAAGGGGGGAGGAAGAGATGGACAAAGAGGTGGAGGAGGAGATGGACAGACAGACAGACAGACAGACAGACAGGGGGAGGATGTGGCAGACACAGAGATGGGGAAGGAGACATGGACAGAGAGACGGGGATAGGAAGAGATGGTCACAGAGAGGGAGCAGGAGGAGATGTGTGGAATATGCATGTTGAACATGTAGATGAGTAAAGCAGTGGGTAAAATGCTAGAGAGGGAGGGAGAGAGAGGGGGGGGGGGGGGGGGGAATGCTGTTGGGGATCTGCACCCAAACTGCTGGATCCATGTAAACCAGATCTGGCACACAACCAGCTAACTTCACCAGTATCAGCACTGTGGGTTTTATAACCTCCTAGCTCCAATAGTAGGGAAGATGTGGACAATAACATGCTTTTTCAGGCTCTGCCATTTACACTGCCCTGCACGACAGGTGTGTTGTGTGGGAATTTTAGTGGCCTGCTTTATCAACCTCCTTTGCAGGGCAGCCTACATGTCATGTGCAAGAAATGGTTTTCAGCACCCAGAGTATAAGCTGCACTGCATGACCAGAATGTTGTTTGAGAAGTATCAGCCTGGACAGAGAGAGTGTGCAGAAGGAGTTGTATGTCAGGATGGGGTGAAGAAGATGGACATACAGAATGGATAGGAGGAAATAGATACAGAGAGGGTTGAGGAGGGGATGGACATAGGGAAAGACAGGATGGACAGAGAGAGGGGGAGGAGGAAAGAGACAGGAAGAAGAGGACGGACACAGAACAGGGCAGGAGGGGTCACACAGGCAGTCAGGGAGAGGAGGGGACGGACGGATGGACGGACAGACAGGTAGACAGACAGAAAAGTGAAAAAGAGAGAGGGGGAGGGTGACGTGTACAGCGTGGGGGACAAGGGGTAGACAGAGAGAGAAAGGGAGGGGATGAAATAAAGAGGGGGAGGAGGGTACAGATAGAGAGGGGATGGGATGGGTAGGGAGGTGATGAGGAGATGGCCAGAGTGTGCAGGAAGATGCAGGGGAGAAGGAGAAGACGGGCAGAGTGGGAGAGGAGGAGACGGAGGGGATGGAGGAGATGGCCAGAGAGAGGGGGAAGCAGAAGATGGGCGTATATAAAGAGGCAAGTTTGTGTGTCTATGATTTTGTCTCAAACCACTGGATTGATTTCACCAAAATATAGCACACTAGCAACAAACTTCACAGGATGGGCAGAGAGAGGAGTGAAGGAGGTGATGGACAGGTATACTGCGGTGTAACAGATGGAGAAGAGATGGGATATATGAAAACAGAGTGGGAGAAGGACAGAGAGTGGGAGAAGGAGATCAACACAAATATGATGAAAGAGGAGTATATGGACAAAGAGGGGAGAGAAGAGGATGTGGGGAGGGAAGAGCAGGTGGGCAGATGGTCAAAGAGAGGGAAAGAAGGAAATGGCCACAGAGAGTGGGAGGAGAAGGGAGGTAGAGAGGGAGAAGGAGATGGGCAGAAAGGGAGTGAGGAGATGATGTGCAGACAGGGGGGAGAAGAATTTGGTCACAGAGGGGGGGGGGGGAGGAGGAGGAGGAGAGGAACCAATAGATGGGGAAGGACGAGTTGGGTGCAGAATATCTGTCAAATGCCTACAGAGTGAAGCTATGGGAAGGGGATAGTCTATTTATACATAAAGCATCATGTACATACATCCGTGATCTTCTCCCAAACCCCTTGATTGATTTCAACCAATTTTGGAACACAAAAAACAAACCTTATGAGTATCAGCACTATGGGTATTTATAGCCTCCCAGCTCCCATTGGAGTGTAGATATGGGCATAAACCTATTTTTCTGCCCTTGACATATAGGCTGCCCTGCACAACAGGCATGTAGTGTGTGAATAATATCAGCGTGCCTTCATGGACACCTTTGCAAAGTAGCCTACGTGTCAGTGGCAATAAACTTATTTCCAGACCCTGACATGTAGGCTGACCTTAATGAAAAGTGTATTGTGGTGGGTAGTATTGGCCTGTGTTATTGACCTGATTGGTAGTGCAACCTACACACCAGGGGCTGAAAAATGTTTCTGCCCCTGATGTGTAGGTTGCCTTCCATGACAATTGTGTTGTGTGGTGGTGGTGGTGGTGGTGGTGGTGGTAGTAGTAGAAGTAGTAGTAGTAGTAGTAGTAGTAGTAGTAGTAGTAGTATCAGCTTATTAACCTACTTCACAGGTCAACCTATGGATCAGGGGCAAGAAACAGTTTTTCAATCACTGACATGTAGGCTGTCCTGCACAATAGGCAAGTTGTCTTGGAGCAGTATCAGCCTGCTTTATCAGCAGGCTTCAGATGGTAGACTATATTTCAGGGGCAAAAAGTTTCCAAACTGGTGACATGTAGACTGCCACTTGTGGGAGCAGTATTGGCCTGTTTTATCGGCCTGAGCTACAAATGTGGATGGGCATGGCTGGGGGAAGGTAGGGATGGATGGAGGAGGAGATGAACTGAGAAGGGGGCAAGAGAGAGTGGATAGGGAGAGAGGAGCAGGAGAAGATGGGTGTATGGAGAGGTAGCAGAAGGAAAGGGGGCTAGTGGGGAGGATGAGTTGAACAGATACAGGTGGGAGGATGAGGTGGCCAGATAGATGGGGGAGCAAGAGGTGGTCACAAAGAGGATGATGGAGGAGATATGTGGAATATACACGTCGAACCCTTACATGAGTGAAGCTGCACAGATAATGCCAGTATATACAGTATACACAAAACAGAATGGTGTAGGGTCATGTATGTATGTATGTACGTATGTATGCAGGTAACTATGTCCAGGATATCCTCCAAAACATCTAGACTGATTTCACACAAATGTGACACATGAGCAGCAAATTTCACAATTATTAGCACTGGGGCTTATAAACTCCTAGCTCCTATAGGGGCAGAGATACAGGTAAAAGCATGTTTTTTCAGCCCCTGCTACACAGGCTGCCATGCAAGATGGATGTGTTGGCCAGCCTTATCAACCATTTTTGTATGTTATCCAATATGCCATGGGCAAAAAAAGTTTTTTTAATCCCCTGCCCTGTACAACAGGCATGTTGTAGGATTAGTACTGGCACTGGCCTGCTTTGTCAAACTGCTTTGCAGGGGCTACATGTGGCAATGGGCATGGCTGGGTGAGGTCAAGATGTATAGAGGAGGAAACAGACAAGTGAGGGCAGGAGTGGATGGACAGAGAGAGTCTGGTAAAGAAGAGTATGGACAGAGAGAGAGAGAGAGGGGGGGGGGGGGGGGGGGAAGGATTGGAGAGACAGAGAGGAGGAGGGGGGTTGGGTTGTTTGGGGAAGGAGACCAGATAGCGAGGTCATCGGTCTCATCGGATTAGGGAAGGAAGTCGGCCGTGCCCTTTCAAAGGAACCATCCCAGCATTTGCCTGGAGCGATTTAGGGAAATCATGGAAAACCTAAATCAGGATAGCTGGACGCGGGATTGAACCGTCGTCGTCCTGGGAAAGAGAGAGAGAGGCATATGGAGGGGAGGTGAGAAGGTGGAAAGACAGGGTGAAGAGAGGTAGGGAATATGGAGGGGAGACGAGATGGTGGAAAGACAGACTGAGGACAGGATACAAGGGACAGTTGGCTGGACAGAGTGGGGAGAGGAGATTGGCAAATAGAATGGAGAGGAGGAGGAGGATAGAGGGGTGAGGGGGGAGGTGGGGGGAGGAGGGGGGAGGAGGGGAGGAGGAGGCATTTGTGCAGTGTGTGTGACATACAGGTATGCTAGCAGACCCCAAGGAAAAGACAGTTACTTAAATAAAGAACTGGAAGGCAGTAAACAAAATCCACAATAGTTCATTTCAACAAATATTAACACTGTTGAACAATGGGCTTTCACATACTATAAGCTTCTCTGTACCATCTTAGTACTGACTATATACCAAAATTCACTAGTTGAGGTAACTAAGTTGAAGTACAAGTTGTGTCATTCAAAGCAACAGTGACAGCTGCACTTGAGCTGTGAGTCAACTGATCATCAGTCAGTCTCTAAGTGCTGTCCCACCGAAAATATTCTATTAATGTAGCAGTGTAGCTTACAAACTGATGTAATTTAATTACCCAATACCACACAACATAAGTGACTGACTACATCCATCAGACGGGGAGCATGCAAACAGACAAGATGCACACAGGTAGACAGGGAGTGGGAAAGTGAACAGACCAAACAAGGTGCGGGCGAACGGACAGGGTGCGGGTGAGCGGACTGGGTGCGGGCGAGCGGACTGGGTGCGGGCGAGCGGACAGAGAGCGGACATGTGGATAGGGAGTAGTCAAATGGTGGGTATGCATTGTAAAATTGGGGTGGTGAGGTGGTGGAAGTGTGTGAGGTGCAGAAAATCGGGTGATGATGGGGAAAGCAAGTGAAGAGGGGACAAAGGAAGTTGGTGGAGTTTTAAGAGTGAGAAGAGTGCTAGAGAGGTGCTGTTAAATATGGTGACTAATGTAGGTGCAGACTAGGATGGCGAAAATCCAGAAGGACCTAAATATTCCTCCAGAACACCTAATGTTTGTCCCTGCATTTTCTAAACCTCTATTGTTCCATCTCTGAAAATAACTTATGTCCCTCAGCATCTCCTTTTCCTGTCATTTTCCGCCCAACTGCTGTATGCATATGTACCACTCTGTAGTCTTGTAACAGATATCCCTTTCAACATACATTTCATCACTGCTGTTGAACAACATCTGTCTATCTCTTTCCTTCCTCACAACTCTTCAATTACTGAATATGTCCTCCTGCTCCCCCTTTTTTACTGTCTCACTAGTATCCCATCCTCTCCCTCTAACTTAATAATGCTAGTCAGTGTCACATCTATGTCAGTGTTTAAAATTGGTTATACTTCAACACTTGACAGTTACCTGATCAATAACTGCCAGCAGCTCTTCTAGCAAACAGAAACAAGCCAGAGCTGACCCTGGAGGTCCCCGCACCTTCAGTTCAAGCCATTCATCTTGACCTAAGCCACTCTTGCTGTCACTATCATCATCTTCATCACTGTCATCATCAACCTCCATCTCATCAATTAGGATTGCTTGAGACTCAACTGCTCCTGTGCAAAGTTTTGAGCCATTCATCCACTGGTAGAGGTCTGTATCTGGATCACTTAACTGCTGTGTGCAACGCCTCAGTTGAACCTACAAATAAAATGAAAAAAAAAGGCATTTTTATACAATGGTAGTAGGTAAGTTAACAGTGTTTTTACATGTGAATAACATTTCTGGCGAATGCAGTTGAAATGCAAGGAACATTTTTAGTAAAAAAAAATGTGCCATTTGAACCAGATGCAGTGTTAAATCATGAACCACTGTTGAGGATCCTTAAATTGAAAGCATAGTAAAATCTACTACCATACACTATCTGCCACTGACAAAATTCTCTTGTCCTAAAGGAACAGTGTATCAATTTAATGAACACATGAATATGTGGCAAACATGTTCTCTTCAATTCTAAAACCCATGTGGTTATGTTTAAGTGTACATTTTCAGTAGGTTTTAGAGAGAATCAAATGCAATCAGTTTTGATGTGCATATCTTCAAAGGCAAGCAGAAGCATTTCTTCCCCTGAATTACTTCCCTTTCCCCCACAAGAATGTGTAATATTGACTTAAATGTGATTTTTGTAGTCTTACTAAAGTAAATGGAAGTTAAGAAATTCTGCCACAATAGTACAATCAGGGCTGCTACTAACTGAATCATCCTGATTTGGGTTTCCCATGGGTTTTTCCAGTTATTTCAGGCAAATACAATGATGATTCAGGGTGTATACGTGGACAAGGAAAAAAATTCCCGGATGTTTCCCAGATTTCCTGGTTAAAAATACATTTTCTCCTGGATGAAAATACACTTTTTCCATGTTAAGTGACAGTATACTCTTCCTCGGCGCTGTAAAACTCATCAGTCCTATGGTTTTATATGCGGGAGTAGAATTTCCCGGCACTTTAGAAAACGAAACTCAGAGGGGACAAAACACGTTTTGAAAGACCTTTGATGTGCAGCAACATGTACGCTGCATATTTTCGTACTACGAAGGTATAAATTTGAATTCCACCAAACACCGCATGTTACTTTCTGAAACATTGAAATCGAGATTGTGATGCGCTTTTGTAAGACAGTCATAGCTCCTGTCACGTGATATCGCCAGCTGATGGCAGCATAGGACACATGATGTAGTGAGCCAATAGCAAGATCACTCTTAAGTAGCGCGAACACACAAATAAAAAAAGTTAATGGTTTAAATTAATATACACAGCATTCACATATGATATTGGTCTCGAAGATTAATAAGCTGGAAGAGATGCTAAGCTTCCACATATAATGTTGATCTTTTTTGCGGGTGTTACACTTTAAGGTACATCACACAATGTGCCAGTAAAACGACGTAAATGTCTGATCTTTTGGGCTCGAAATTCTTCAAAATGGTCGTCCTCAAAGAGTTGATTTTTAAATGAGAGTCAAACGCTTTGTGATTTAAGAAATTCATTGTACATTCTGGCACATAGCTCATCTTGCGTAAAAGGAAGTCTGCTTTGAATGTAACGCTTTTCAAACCACCATTCACAATATCTTCCTGCGAACTGTTAGAAATACGTTTATTTCATCAGTTGCAAGAGAATGCTAAATAGCAGGCGTCACCGCGCTTGCACAGCTACGACGACGTAGTAAGCCCATATGTTCGTACGTGTAAAACATTAAAAGATCTTACGTATGGCATAAAAGAAACAAGACATCAGATGATACTTCAAGAGAGTCGGAATTTCGTGAACCATACTAAAACGCATAATTCGGCTTAAAATGCACATTCGTATGTAAATTTTCTTGGAGTATCAGTACTGTATTATCTCAGGTTTGGTTCTTTATTATGGCCTAATGCCATACGTGCACTTGAAATGCAGTGAACAGTTGAAACTAGCCAATAGTGTGAAGTTAAACACTTCGTTTCAAATAAATTGACTGCCTCAGCAGAAAAGATTAACTTTAAGCCAAATCTCTTTACCAAACCGGCAAAAATAACTTCATTGTTCCGTCAGAAAGGTAGAAATAAATCTGAAACTAATAACATATTTTAGCCTTCCATAATTATGCGAACGTATTTTAATTCACTTGATAGCTCCCGGCCACAAAAATCCGTTTTGTTATCATTTAACGTGAGAGCAATAAACGAAGAGGAAACAACAAAATCACTGAATGTAAACACAGGTCACGTGGACGCTCCCCACCTCAACTGAGACTGCTCTGCTGAACCGAGGCAATATTAAGTAGTGGCGCCCAGCCAACCTTCTGTAATGAGAAGCGGGAGAAGGTACTACTCATATGCGACTCAATTGCGCAAGCTTAAGAGCCCGCCCGCAACAGCTCAAACGAATCTAATTTAAACAGTTGTCATGTCATGCTCATCGGAGGCAGTTTGTTGTTATAAAGCATTGCATAGTCTTCCTAAAGCCTTTGACACAGTTTGCTGTTGGCAGGCGCTTGTATAAGCATAGTTTTGTTGTTGTATACGGTGCATTTCCTTTGCAACTTTTATTTTTGTTTTCTTTTTTCTCTCGTTCATGTTTTGTTGCTGCAGTATTATTCTGCAGTAGCGGGATACAGTAATATCCTTTGTTAGAGTATTGGTTCTTACCAGTCAAAATGACAAAAATTTAACTGAAAACTAAAACAATGAAAAATTCCCAGAATTCTAAACAATTCCCGAGCTTTTCCTGGTTTTTTCCAGGCTGAAAAAATTCCCGAGTTTTTCCCAGATCTCCCAGTTGTCCCGGGTTGTATACACCCTGTGATTCCTGGCTTTCCCCAATTATTTCAGGAAAATACCTTTATCATTCCTGGGTTTCTCAAATTATTTCAGACAAATACCATGACCATTCCTAGCAACATGCCTTGGTCATCATACTCTGTTTCATACCCATTATTAGAAATAAAAACTTAACAAAATCATTATCATCACCATTAATGTTATTCAATCCATTTAATTCTTGGTTCACGTAATGCAGAGAAACTTTACATGTTCATCTTTGAATGACACTGAGGTTCAATGGCATAAAAAACAAAATAAATGTACCTGTTAAAATTTCTGCTTTAAATAATACTGGGAAGGGGGGGGGGATGGAGGGGAGGGGGGGAGTGGTGGAAGAAGGGACAGGCAAGGTGAGAAAGTCTGGTGTTGGTAGTGTAGATGTAAGACAGAATGAAGGTAATTTGAATAGCAACCACTAAACAAAATATCAGATGTGATCCACAAACACATAAATCCTGTGACTTCCTGTCGATAGATTTCAATATATTTTTAACAGTTATTAAAAGAAAAACACTACATATACACTATTTCCACTTTCGCTGGCATGTGAGGGATATTCAGTTTTAGGAAGATATGGGTAAAGTTGAGCAATTTAGCTCTATTCTAAATTTGTTGACTACGGGAATTTAGTCAGCTTGTTTGTCTCATGTTCCATGGATTATTTGCACAATAAACTGTATTATTTTGTACATATGCATCATGCCGATCAATTACATTTTTTACACATACAGATGTGAGTCAGCAATTCCTACCCACCACCTTTTACACATTACAGTAACAAAAATTCTTCTACGGAATACAAGGCTGTCTAGAAGAAACCTTTTAAATTTATTTTCAGTTTCACTTTACTGTCATCACACAATTCATATCACTGGGTAAGAGATCAAAAATTTTGGTGGCAGCATGTAATTGATTGGTGCACTTCCACTAGTAATGACAATGTAAGTAATGTTTTATAAATTATAAATGGTGTTCAGAGCTAACAAACAGTTAAGTCTAACATCATTTACTTTTGTACACAATACTTCTACACAACAGCTGGCCACAGCATGCCAAACTTCACGTGTGTCTGGTGTGGAGGCCATGTATTGGTCTATCTCAGCTTTGCTCATAATTTCCCGGGAGTCACATTTCATTTAGTACTGTGGTGTGGCATTTGAGATGGGCACAACTCTCTTTACGTCAGCAGAATCGTGGTGTCAGAGTCATTTACCCTTCACTATTTGTTTGCGGCATGAAGGATGTTCACAGGTTCAGTGGATGTTTGCACAAAAGAAGGCTGTTTAGCAATCTATTGCCATGAACATTTAAAAATGAATGGGAATAACAGAAGAAAGGATTACAATTATCAGTATCTATTACTCAATAGCATAGGCGACAGATACTGCAAATTTTCTATGAAATGATACTACAAGACCACGCAGAAATAATGTAAAGATTTAGACAATAAAAGAGCAAAAAATTACAACAATCAACAGATGGGATTTTTTGTTCAATATGTTAAGAAGCACTTTATGCTAAATATGCAGCTTTGCAGAATGTGAGGAAATTGGTGGTATGAATAGTAAACTTTATGAAGTCACACACATTATTCCATCGTCAGTTGCGACGGAGTTTGGAGACCTTATATAGTACTGTAAAGTATGTTGGTTGAGTAATGGTACATTCACAAAATGATTTTTCAATTTAAAACTCACTATTGTTGAATGTATGAAGGAAAAAGGAGAGAAGGGATGAAAATTATGAAAATTAGAACATCTGGAATGGACTGCCGACCTCGAAATTTAAGTGAACTTATCTGAACAGTGCGTACAGTAAGACACTGTGTTTAAAAAGAAAATATCATTATGAGAGAGAATGCCTTCTGATAAACACAGTCTGGTTCCCTACGATCACTGCCATTAAAAAAAATGGTTCAAATGGCTCTGGGCACTATGGGACTTAACATCTATGGTCATCAGTCCCCTAGAACTTAGAACTACTTAAACCTAACTAACCTAAGGACATCACAAAACACCCAGTCATCACGAGGCAGAGAAAATCCCTGACCCCGCCAGGAATCAAACCCGGGAACCCGGGTGCGGGAAGCGAGAATGCTACCGCACAACCCACTGCCTTTAAAGAAAATGTTAGGTTTGAAGAATTCATTGTGGCCTTGAAAGAATTACAAAGCAGTCTCCTCAACATTTTAACAACACTGTCCGTCTTACATGTGTTTTCAGCGCAACTTTCCACTTCAGTTGGAAGCACCCTTGTGCATGTCTAGATGTAATTGATTGATCTGCAACGTAACTCTCAATTTTAATGACAAATGAAAAATCGTTTTTGCACTAAAACTCTCCACGATGTCTATACAGCTTTTCTCAGGTAGAGTTTCGAAATCTCCATACTGATTAAGATATTTGTGTGAAAGACCTTTTTCTGATGATCAAAGTAAGTAAGTCATGATTATGTAGCAACTTGAGCATGAAAATCTATGAAATGTTCTGTGTATGTCTATATGCCAAGCATATGTACTAGATAAAAATTATGTTATGTCTGCAGCATGCCAAAAATAATTAAATAATACTGCAAATTTCTTTCTCATCCTGTCCGGTAAGTCTCCACTGGCGCTGGGTTCTGGACAACTTTTCTGAACTGTATTCATTTCCCTAAACCTCTCCAGTCCTTTTCCTTCTCCCCTCTTCCTTATGCTTCAACTCTTATACCAGAAGGAGGAGCCACTGGCTCTGACAGTTTGTAAACATTAAATCCTTGCGTGCGTGCGTGTGTGTGTGTGTGTGTGTGTGTGTGTGTGTGTGTGTGTGTGTGTGTGTGTGTTTCCCCGAGTACATTTTTTTATCTATCCATTTACATTATATTACCAATAATTGATTATATTCGTTGAAAATTTGTTTTGTTTGTGACCTATGCTGGTGGTGAATGTGAAATGTAAAACAAAGTAAGGTGCAGTGTGACTGCAATGCCATTCAAATGTGGCATGTTTGCAGTTTATCCTCATTTGCCTCCTCACTCGCAGACAGTGTAGTGTGAGGGAAATTCGTAGCAAAGGCTAAGCGCTTTGGCAATCGTGCCCGGGCATGGCCTGTGATCTAAAATCTTGGCTGCTCCTGTTATACACAAAAGCAAAACAAACAGTGCCCTTCGAAGGGCTTGCAGTAGTCTTTGATTTCAAAATTGGCAAAAGCCAAAGCAAACTTTTTTCTGCAATAATTTTTCTGATTTCTGTTAAGTAGCAACCCTGCAATTAAGGGAAAAAATTAAATGGGTAGCCAGTAAATTTCTGTAACTGAAAGTAACTGCTCACAATGCGGCTTCAGCTGCCAGAGACTGCAATCGTGTGTGTGAGTTGCATGTTTGTGAGTGTTCATGCGTGTGTGTGCATGCGTGATGGCGTGCATGCGCGTGTCGTCTCTTTTCAACAATGGCATCACTGGCTGGAAGATTATTTGTAACAGTCTTTTTGTTGTGCTTATCTACAAGTCAGCATCTCTGCTATATGGTTTAGTAGGGACTTTCTTTTCATAATATCGTTACTGAAATAAAGATTCGTGACCAAAAGTGGTCAAACGTCAGAGAAAATAAACTGAATAAAGCTTTGTGCGAAGAAATATATTACATTTTTGAGATATAAAGAGTGCAATAAGGGTGACAACTGCAACAGGAAAGGAGGAAGGGGGAAGTGTGTGGTGTGGCAGATTTTCGTAAACATTGCAAACTGCAGACTGAACAGACCTACTCATAGGGAGAGGGAGGAGGAGGGGAGGGCGACCTTAGGCAACCACCCAACATGCTGTTCTGCAGTTGGTTATACATTTCAAATGCAGGTTGACTACCATTGTAAGAAATGTTTTATATCTGGTTAACTTTACAGTCATTATACAATAATGAGAAAGTTACTGATAATGCAAAACAAAGTTAGTTCAATATAACATTAAGTTAGGGAAATCACAGAAAATCTAAATCAGGATGTCAAAAAATTATGACCATAACCTACTATCGATATAAGCCCGTCCATGCGATAGCAGCATCATCTGGCAAGGAACGACTGCTAGTCAGACACATGCAGGGTGCACGTAGTATCAGTGAGTGTGCTATCCATGTGTAGACTGTGGAAGCTGTGTGGTCTACCTGAGTTTGACTGAGGGCAGATTGTGATGGCCCAGAGGCTTGGCTTGAGCATCTCAGAAACTGCATGACTTGTTAGGTGTTCCAGGAGTTCTGGGTTGAGTGTCTTCAACATATGGCAAAAGCAAGTCGAAACCATATCCAGATGTCACGTGGTTGGGTGGCCACCCCTCATTACAGAAGTCTGGGTAGACTGGTAAAAAATGCCTGGCAGCAAACTATGGCAGAACTAACATCAGATGTTAATGCTGGGCAGAGTACAAGTATCTGAAAACACAGTGCGTCAAATTGGCACTGGACATTGGCACAGTGGTGGACTGATGCACGGTCTGAAGAATCCTGATGCCTTCCTCATCAAACCAATGGGAGGTCACAAATTCATTATCTTATGGGGGAACGGCTCCTTGACATCTGTACTGTGAGATGGAGATAAGCTGGTGGTGGCTCCATTATGCTCTAGGGAACATTCATGTGAGCATTCATGGGACCAGTGGAGCTCATGCAAGGCACCATGACAGCTGAGCAGCATTGTACCCTTTCTGCAAATCATGTATACCCTTCACAACACTAATGTTTCCCGATGGCAGTGGCATTTTTCAGCAAGATAATGAACCATCTCACAATGCCAGGAGTGTGATGGAGTGGTTCAAGGAACACAGTGATGAGTTACAACTGATGTGGTGGCCCACAACTCATCAGATCAGAACCTGATCAAACACATCTGGGATGCCATCATTGTTTCCATGCAACAACGTGGCACCGTTGTTATCCGAGCCAAAGGCAGGCAACTAGCTATTAGGTAGGTGGTTATAATATTCTGGCTGATCGGTGTATGGTTATGGGCTGGGATTCGACCTGGTTGATTCTATTGCTCTCTTGTGTGTACTTTTTCATAAAAATTCTCTTTCAGTTTTAACAGGGTTTATACGTGGACAAGGAAAAAAATTCCCAGATTTCTCCTGGATTTACTGGTTAAAAAGACACTTTCTCCCAGGTGGAAACATAGTTTTTCCCTGTTAACTGACAGTATATTTTCTCTCGGAACTGTATAACTTATCAATCCTTTGAATGGTTATGGTTTTATACATGGGCGTAGAATTTCCCGGCGCTTTAGAAAACGAAACACCTTATGGAAAGATGTTTGACGTGTAGTAACATGTACGCTGCATATTTTCGTATTACGAAAGTATAAATTCAAATTCCACCAAACACGGCATGTTACATTCCAAAGCATTGAAATCGAGATTGCGATGCTTATTTGTAAGCCAGTCATAGCTCATGTCACGTGATCTCACCAGCTGATGACAGCGGATATTCAGAGCTTTGGACACGTGGTGTAGACAGCCAACAGCAACATCACTGTTAAGTAGTGCAAACACACAAACAGGAAAAGTTAAAGGTTTAAATTAATATATATAATGTTGCTACAAGAAAAACAAAGCTTTCACATATAATATTGATCTCTCAGGCCAATATGATGGAAGAGAAGCTAAGCTTTCACATATAATGTTGGTCTCTTACGCACGTATTACATTTTAAGATATATCACACAAATGGGCTAGTAAATTTTTTTAATAGCAACATAAAAGTGTGATCTACTGGGCTATAAATTCCTCTAAGTGTCTCGTCATCAAAGAGCTGATTTTTTAATGAGTCCCAGATTCCCAGTGAAGTAGGCATAGACCTGATATTAAGCTTTTCAATGTCGTTTCGGGATGTAAATTTCCTTGGGTACCAGTACTTTGTTATCTCATGTCTGGTTCTTTGTTATGGCATAATGCCATAGGTGCTAAAAGATGAAAACGTACACTTGAAATGCACCGAACAGTTGAAACTAGCCAATAGTTTTAAACCTTTTGTTTCAAATATATTGACTGCCTCAGGGGAAAAGATTAATAAAAGAAAATTTCTTCAGCAAACTGATAAAAATAACTTCATTGTTCTGCATGGCAATTAATGCTTGACTGTCAGAAAAATGGAAATAAAATAAAATTTGAAACTAATAACATATTTTAGCCTTCCGTAATTATGTGAATATATTTTAATTCACATGGTAGCTCCCGGCCAAAGAAATCAATTTTGTTTTCATTTCATGTGAGTGCAGTAGACAAAGAGGAAACAGCAAAATCACTCAATGTAAACACGCATCACATGGAGACTACCTGCTTCCCTATTATAGTTCAGACTGCTCTGCGCATCAGACCTGTATCTACAATATGTTTGTGAGTGTTCATGCGTGTGTGTGCATGCGTGATGGCGTGCATGCGCGTGTCGTCTCTTTTCAACAATGGCATCACTGGCTGGAAGATTATTTGTAACAGTCTTTTTGTTGTGCTTATCTACAAGTCAGCATCTCTGCTATATGGTTTAGTAGGGACTTTCTTTTCATAATATCGTTACTGAAATAAAGATTCGTGACCAAAAGTGGTCAAACGTCAGAGAAAATAAACTGAATAAAGCTTTGTGCGAAGAAATATATTACATTTTTGAGATATAAAGAGTGCAATAAGGGTGACAACTGCAACAGGAAAGGAGGAAGGGGGAAGTGTGTGGTGTGGCAGATTTTCGTAAACATTGCAAACTGCAGACTGAACAGACCTACTCATAGGGAGAGGGAGGAGGAGGGGAGGGGAGGGGGGGGGGGGGGCGACCTTAAGCAACCAGCCAACATGCTGTTCTGCAGTTGGTTATACATTTCAAATGCAGGTTGACTACCATTATAAGAAATGTTTTATATCTGGTTAACTTTATAGTCATTATAAAATAATGAGAAAGTTACTGATAATGCAAAACAAAGTTAGTTCAATATAACATTAAAATTCTTGAAACTAATTAGGATGTAACTAACCTGGAAACGGGGAAACAGACAGCGTAGCAGACATGATGAAGGAGCAGGTGCACGAAGGCGTAAGCCTCCGTAGCAAGTGGCATGGTAGCGAGCATCCCACAAACCATCTAAAGTCTCAACAAAATTGAAACATGGAAATTCAAATTCTGGTTCTGGTTCTAAGTAAGTGGCACAGCTGGACTTTACAGTAGGATCTTCACATTCACTTCCACTACAATCACAATCTTCAAATTCACCAGCAATGTCTTCATCTTCGTAACACCGAGCGCAAAGCCCTAGGGCCTCCAATACTGGCAGTACATCTGACGCAGGTAGCTAGGAACAGAATTAATTCTGCTCAGAAAAAGCACTTGTAGCTGAAGATATAAACATAAGTTGACCCAAAAGATAGCCTAGATGTAACAGCTTACAACTAAAAACTGTGTGATAACAGGAAATTGTGGATACAGTTTTCAATGCTAATTTACACAGATTGCATTATTGTGCTGCCTATGTGCAGTAGTCACCAACCACTCAAATATACGTGATAATAATGTATACATCAATGCAGTACAAGGAGTGAGCTATCAATAAATTACTTAGATGCTTCTTAAACTGTGCATTATTGATAGCTAAAAGTTTCTAATGTTGACATGAAAACGTGTGTTCAATATTAATCTTTCTGGACCAGAGTGACAGATATCAAATCTTTCCCCTTGCCAAAGAAATTTAAAAACAAATGATCAAAGAGAAGAAAATAGGGATTTTCATCATTCCAGAAGATATACACAACACTCTTCATGGAACATCTAAAATGTAAACACACAAATAGTATTTCACGGGAAGTTTGATATGCCCCACAACCTGTTATTTCTCTGTAAAACAACTGTTGTATTTGAGACAGAAAGTGAAAAGGGATATCTTGTCGGAGACATAAAACTTTCGGTACAAGCAAAAACATTTGGTATTGTCTAAAATATAAAATATCTATTTTTGTTTTGTGTGTGTGTGTGTGTGTGTGTGTGTGTGTGTATTTTGTGGTAGTTTACTTCATCCTGTGCATGCTCGTATCAATTTCAATTTTTTTTTTTTAATCCAACAGGACATAATAATATTGTTAAAAGCAATCAATGACGGTCTTCTGAAAAAGGATCTCTTTGTCATTATGGGTATATAACATTGGTCTGACAAGAGGCCCCTTTTCTAAATCTCACAAATGTCTATACAATGTTTCACAAAATAGTACCTTCTAAATTTTATAGTAATTTTAAGTAACTCAGAATAGTTTAGCATAAAAGAACATTTTGCAATGACAAACAGGAGAAGTGCTCCCTTCTATATGAGAGTTATAAATACTGACAGGTATTACCAATTTACAGTTGGCAGCCCTGAAATGCCAGCTGACAGCTAATGTTACTGAAGCAACAAAAATCTACACCTACAACATATGTTAACCCTGCTGCTGCTGCTAGAAATGAAATGGGCTGAGCTTGGAAGCAGAATGGAACACAAAGGACTTCATGTTGAAACAATTTCGTGGAGCTCATGAAATTATAGTAGGTGAGTATCCCTCACAGGTGTGGGAGGCAAGCTGTGGGCCCTCTGAAGACAATGTGATGGTTTAACTTTGGAGAAGTGATCCCCAGTAAAGAACAGAGTTGTTCTGCCAGTATGAAAAGCTCTGAAACAGTTTGCAAGTGTGTGTTTCTGCACAGGCATTAAATTCTGCTCTGTTTGCCTGTTTTTTAAGCATGTGTTGCAGTTCAATGAATATGGATCTTGAGGAGATACCACCTATGGGAGATGGGAGCGTGGAGTCATTAGCTACCTCGAGATGGTATTTAATGCTTAGATTTTTTGAGGTCCAATTGAAAGTAATAAATGTCATTTGTTGTCATGGAACCTCAAAGTTTGGCTTTCTGGTGTAGCTTTCACCACCCCTTTTACTTTGAACTTCACCTAGTTTAGTTTTTGAGGAGACTATAGGTGGAAGTCCTTTCAAATCAGCTGGATGCAGGGTATTGACCATTTGAGGTGTACATTTGCCAATCTGTTGGTCAGATCTGAGAGTCTTTCTGAAATATTGCTACTGGGCATTTATTAAAGATATAGAGGTAGTGACAATTTTAATCATGTCTGATGAGTCAAATTGAAGCTGTTGACTTTTATTTAGACTGTGTGAATAGTGCAGCAGTGCAGATAAGAACTCAGGTCTGTCGACAAATGTTTTGGGCTAAATTTCCAGAGTTAATCATCACATCATGTGTCTAACATGCTGAATTTCACTGAAAGATTGTGTGGATGTCTAAAGTGGGATTTTGCACAATGCCATGGGACCTCCAAGAATGAGGCAACAGGAACGTTTTAAATGGACAGTTTTAATTATACAAAGAAAGTACTACTTGCAAACACTCACTTTCTCAGTAGTCTTCCTGACACTGGGATTCACATGTGCAACATCTGTATACTACCTTAAAATTATTTCCGCACAAAATATGGAAAGACTGCACAAGACAATAACTGAAAGTTTATGTAGAGCAGAATTGTTGTATGACTACATGGTAGTTCTTGTGGGGTGACCAATAGCATAAAATCTACTATGGAAGCAATCAAAGAAAATAATGGTTACCTGATAGTTTCTTACAGGCATCACAAAATAAAGTCATCACATGGTAGATTTAAAAATATACATCTCCATTTATCACTGAAGTGAAAATGTATATGATGTGTGAACAATGAAGTTGCACTAATAATAATGAATAATTAACATATTTGTAAATTTTATAGAATTGTAAATGTAGGGGTGGTACATCACGTAAATACACATGACAGTTCCCTAACATGGAATCTGAAACATCTAGCATATTATCCAACTTGTGCTGTGACTTGTGCTGTGCCACAGCCTTCCACAATTTAAACATGTGAGCAGAAGCTGATCTTTACCTTTTACCATTTTTACATGGCTTTGTCACTTTGAATTATTACATAATGTTACTTCCTTAAAGCACCCCTTTATAAAAACAACTACAATCACTGTGTTTATTTGAGCATATAAAGTGCTGGTCTTAATGGGGCCTACCTCTTATTAGCCAAAATCAGCAACCTGTGATCAAACAAGCTGGAATATTTTTTCTTCCCTCTAGTTTTGCCATCTGCCTCCTTAAAATCTTAAAATTCATTTTTATCATGTCCGACTAATTACCATTAAGACACATGGATATAATCTGCATTTTCATAAAAGAAAAAGGTCAGCCCCCATTTTTAAAGAATATAACACTAGGTCTAATTTTGTACTTAGTTTATATTAAAAACAAAGATTCCAAGACCTACCAAGCGGGAAAGCGCCGGTAAACAGGCACAACACACAAACACACACACAGAACTTCGAGCCCTCGCAACCGGCGGCCGCCCCGTCAGGAAAGAGGGAAGGAAAAGGAAAGACGAAAGGATGCATACATGGTATGTATGGATGAATGTGTGTGTGTGTGTGTGTGTGTGTGTGTGTGTGTGTGTGTGTGTGTGTGTGTGTGTGTGTGTGCACGCGCGCGAGTATATACCTATCCTTTTTTCCCCCTAAGGTAAGTCTTTCCGCTCCCGGGATTGGGGTGGCTCCTTGCCCTCTCCCTTGAAGCCCGCATCCTTTCGTCTTTCCTTTTCCTTCCCTCTTTCCTGACAGGGCTAAAAGTTCTGTATGTGTGTTTTGTTTGTTGTGCCTGTCTACCGTCGCTTTCCCGCTTGGTAGGTCTTGGAATCTTTGTTTTTAATATATTTTTCCCATGTGGAAGTTTCTTTCTATTTTATTTACATCATCATTAATTTGTACTTAGTTTTATGTACGTAATTGATTTTCTAATTTATTTTGGCTATTCCTAGTTATTATCTTTCGTTATAGGGTGAAATTAGTTACTGTTTCTAACTTACATTCTATTGTTGACTTATAAACAAATATAAATTCAGTACTAATTGTAAACATTTGGAGGAACAACTATAGTATTCTTAAAGGATCTATTTGGCTCTATTCGAAAATACGTTAGCGAAGCCAGCTCTTAATTCCAAAGTAATTTTCTATTTTCTGAAAAGTATTGTTTGCATAACTATATTCATTAATTTCATGATTTAAACAAATAATATGGCTTAACCCGTGTAGTAGAAGAAACTGTTGAAAAGAACCAATTTTTCGATTTTAGGAGTTAATTGAAGGAGTTAAGTTTTAACTGTAATTTCTGTAAATTAAACATTGAACAATGTGTAGTTTCAGCGCCTATTATTGTGATTATATATAAGAGCATGATTTTTGGTACTGAGACAGTCAGTCCACTGTCGAGTTTCAGACACGAAACCTGTGTTGGTCAGAACAATAACAACAATGCATCAACTTAACTGTGAAACAAGTGTAACAAAATTAAGTTGTGTTAAATCAATGACAGTGTCTGTTCAATTTGTTTGAAAGACTGTGAAATGCATGATTAGGCTTTTACTGCTTGTAGATATTCAACAGTAAACTATTGTAGCAGTATGTGGATGTTTGCCTGCAACCTATTTATGAGGCTTATCGAAAGTTGAACAATAGTGCACTGGCTATATAACTGTGTATTATTGGGAGGGGGGTTGCCAACAGTGAAAGAGTAAAGAACTGTGAAATGCAAATGTGCACCTGTTGGCTACATCCTTTAAAGCAGTCAGTGTTGAACTCTGCACCCCCATTTTTCAGCCAGTATAGTAACACAGTACATCGACACTGAGGAAATCAACAATGAAATAAAGCAGGTGAACGTCAGAAACCTAAGTACAAAAGTTACATCTTACCTGCGGAACAGCTGCTTGGAAGTCATGAGAGGAATAGCACCCCGTTGTACGAGCTTTCACGAGGAAGTCTGGTGAAAGTAACTGGCCTATTAACTGACCCAGCCAGCGAGGGCTCAAAACCACCAATTCATCTTGAGCTGGAGTACGGAGCTGGACTATCTGCAAGAAATGAAATTGGTTTTCTTTGAATGCCCTCTCTCTCTCTCTCTCTCTCTCTCTCTTAGCCTTTATATCAACTTCTCTCTTCATTTTCAGTTATTTTCTTTAAATTTTATGTTCTCTCTCCCCACCTTCCTTTTCCCTGCAGAGTCCATGTGTACTTCCTGCAACATCTCCTATCCTCCAACACCAAAGTGAGCTGTGTGTCAAAAACCACTGTTTCCATTTCCATGTCTGTCATAAAATTTCCAATCTTCAAATTTCAGAAGCTAGCGCTCTCTTGAACTCTTTTTCTTATCAATCATTTGTGACTCATATATTTAGAATATAAAATTGTAGAAACAGAAATTAGCATTTGCACTTACACACTGTAGTTACAATTTTAGAGCAAAACACAATGTGTCTGTGATTACACAAGGAAGGCAGCAACTATAGCTGCGAAGCTTGATAAAAAGTATAGACTGAAATAAGTTATTCTGAAACGTTAATGTTAAACACAGCACTGGAAATTTTGACAAAAACTGAGGAAAAGTGAACTTAGCTTAAGGAACTGTTTGAATATTTTCATTAAAAACTTCAAGGAAACAGTGCCACAGCTATTTTAATCCTTTTGCAGGAGAAATTTTGGCAGCAACTCAGTGAAGTTAATCATATTAGAATTGTGGCCTTAACATAGCCAGTGCCTCTGTTTTGTGTGCTGGGATCAGTATTCTGCTGTCAGATACAGGCTGCACAGCTCAGAATGATTCTTACAACCAATGAATAGCTTTTGTAGCTGGGGACTTTTTTGTATAAGCCAACAGAAACAGCAGTCTATCAGCTATCTCAGAATTTCCCAATATATCTCCTGTTCAGCCCACAGCAAACCTTTAATATTTCTATTAATACACAGCAAGTCAGATTTGTAACTATTGTGATGCATCAACTATAGTGTATCCTAAACCTTTAGGGTCAAAATTATACATGTGGAAGACAGTGCTAAACTGAATATTTTAAGATAAGGCATAATGGTTGGATATTAATATTTAGTTCTTTAAATGAAATAAACAACCCACACCTTACAGGAACCATTAACAGTCGTGAATACCAGCTTCAATACACTCACTGCAACAGTGCACACACTTTTGCCATCCTCTCATAAATATCTTCAATGACTGTTGTACAATATATGAGGCAGCTAGGATCCTAGCAACCACCTCATTTCCACTTTAATGCATGTCTAGATAAAGCCAAACAGGGACATATCACTATCTCAAGATAGCACCAATGAATATCAATGCAGAAAGAAAAGCAGTTTAAAAACTCATGTGTCACACATGTTGCTCATTTAACCTCACAATGCCTGAAATATTCATTTTTTATCATTGTTTCCTGGTTCCAAAACAATCATTTTAGGAACCTTTACTGTCGCATAAGTCTGATGCTTGTGGTTTGGGACACCAAGTATGTAATAAATTTCCCCAGAACAACATAATGAAATAAATTACGAAGTTTTCTATTATTCCATTGTAGCAGAAGAGAGGCAATTTTTCATAAAAAATGAATGATTTCAATAGTTTATGGAATATTTACACTACAATAACATTGAAAGAGTGAAGTTACACAAGGTAGGAGATTTGAATTTTGAAGAGAATGTAAAGAGCAAATATTTTTACAATAATTTGTGATGCCAAACCTCTCCAGTAACTTCTAGTTGGTGTGCCAGCTCACGCAAATGTTCTTCTCCGGCCAAGGGATTGACACGGTCACGGACAGCAGCAACAAACTGAGACCAAGGCATCACTGGAAAGGGCAGCAGGCGACGCGTTTGTGATAACCATGACAGGGACGCCTCGAGGAATCCTGTCCAGCGTGGAATCTCCTGTAGGGTACCAAATTTGAACATGTTTATTTGTCTTCAATTACACATTCTTCATGCACATGTTTTCTCTTCTGTTGCCTATCTTCCCAATATTGTAGCTGATCTGAACCTGATACAAGATATCTGGGATGCTATGGGGTACCAGCTCCATGCCTACAAACCACTGATCCATAACCTGTACATTTTCCGTGACCTGTGCATTGACATCTGGTGCCATATACCTGCAGAAAACTACCTAGGGGTTATCAAACCCAAGGCATGCAGAATCACTGCATTATTATGTTCCTAACGTGAATCAAGAACAATATTCACAATGAGGCTGCATTATTGCTGCTGCAATGTTTTTCTTAACAAACAAACAAACAAATCACTTTAAATCAACCACACTAGTTCTCTTTTAATTTCAGGATTTGTTAAGAACTGAAGCTAGAATCACCAGTAAAGTGATTTATCTTACAACAAGGGAAAAATATGGGAAAAAATTACAGATTCTCTTAAGATAACTGTATCTTCAACTTCTTCTTTGTGTTTTGCTCACGAAGAGGTCTGGATAAGAAACTGGAAAACAGTTGTAATTTTTGACAAACATGGATAATAAACAGAATTTTTGAAGAGAAAAACTAAATGGAACAAGTCAAGGAATTTCGAGTATGTGCAAAACATAATCTTAAGCCACAGCAATTGACCTTGCTAGAGGTATATTTATACTATGAACGTGACTATACATACAGTGAATTATCGTAAACAGGTCAATGAGAGGAAAAAAGGGTAACAGTTTTATCAATGACGAACCACTCAACCTGGTTAAATAAGAATAATTTGCTTTAATGGCCAAAAGCTGTATTTGGACATGCATTAACTTTTTACCAAACTTTCATTAAAAGTGTATCCAGTCCAGCTTTTCTGAATTGTCCCTTAATTCCACCCACAGTCAACATTAAATTTATTTCACTGAATATTTTCATTGGCTTTGAAAGATTCAGTTAGTGTCACTATGGACAACTATTACTTAAATCTGTTTTGTGACACCACATCAAAATATCATTTTTCAGCAGTTTTATATGTTACAGGAAGCCGATATAGTTTAATTTATTAACAGAGATAAAACATTATTCTATGCAGTGGCACATTTGTTTTCATACTTTAATTATTGCTGAGCTGTTTTACTGAGATAACACTGTTAAAACTAAAAACCTGTTGTATTATGAGCAGCCTTGTTAAAGAAAAAGCACTCCGCATATATGCCTTGGGGCCTCATTCAACATGTTGAAGAGGCTATTCCAGCAGCCACTTAGCTAACAGGGTGCAACCAAATGCAGACTGTGACACAACTTGGAACAAACATTGCCTGTCGTCTGAGCTCTGATGTGGTACTTAGATGATTTCAGTGACTGGCTGAGAAGACTAGCCTTGCACATAAAGTTTCAACGAAGCTAACAATTTGTAGTATTGTTCCAGAACTGATATGGAACCCCTGGATCTAAGTGGAATGCAAGGATTAAACCAGAGACATCAAAGGTTCTGTGGGAATCTAGGCAGCCACTTCCTGGACTTGCACCACGAGTTGTTAACTGTAGGGTCCCCCTAAAGGAATCATATGTGTACGACACATGAGAGACTATTACCCAGATAGCTGACTGAGTGTAGGGAGACATGGGAGTATTAGTATATAATCCAAAGAGGTGATCAAGGCAGTCCAGTAGATGAAAATTTCTTGATTTCCAAAAAGAGTTTGACTCAGTACCACACCTACCATTACTATCAAAAGTATGAACATATGGGGAATATACCAAAATTTGTGACTGGAATGAGGATTTTTTGGTAGAGTGTACGGAGAAAGTTATCTTGGATGGATAGTCATCAACAATGCTGAAGTAACTTTGGTTGTATCCCAGGGAAGTGTGTTGGGATCCTTGCTATTCATGTTGCACATTAATGACCTTGTGGACAATAATTATAGTAACCTTAGATTCTTTGCTGATGATGCAGTTATCCATGATGAAATACTGTCTGAAAGAAAAATACTGAATTAGATTTTGATAAGGTTCCAAAGTGGGGAAGAGGGAAGAGACTCTTGCTTTCAGTGTTAAGAAATGTAAAATTGTGCACTTTTTTCTTAAAAAAAAAAAAAAAAAAAAAAAAAACACCACCACCACCACCACCACCATAGTATCCTGTGACTATAACGTCAATGAGGCATGACTGAAATCAGCCAACTCATACAAAAATCTGGGTGTAACATATTGTAGAGATATGAAATGGAATGATGACATTGGTTCAGTCATGAGTTAAGCAGGTGGTAGATTTTCAGTGGAATACTGGTGATATTCAAGCAGTCTACAATGGAGATTGCTTAAAGATCACTCGTGTGAACCACCCTAGAATATTGCTCAAGTGTGTGGGACCCATACCAAGTAAGACTAACTCTGAATGTGTACAGAGAAGGGCAGCACAAGTAGCCACAGGAAGGTCTGAAGCATGGGAGAGGGTCACAGAGATGCTGAGAAAACTGAACCATCAGACTCTTGAAGATAGATGTAAATTATCTTCAGGAAGCCAACTTACAAAGGCTAGGAATATACTACAAACTTCTATATACTGGCCTCACAGGGATTGTAAGGATAAGATTAGAGTCATAACAGCATGCACAGAGGGATTTCAACAACCATTCTTCCCACACTCCATACATGAACGGAATGGCAGGAAAACCTTAATAAGTTGTACACTGGCATGTACCCCCTGCCATGCACTCAATGATTTGCATAATATAGATGTTTTTTATTCAAACAGTAAACAGCTTCATGCTGGCAACTACATAGCATTTTGTCGAAGAGTTGTGAAAAAGACTGGTTTAATATAAAACTAAATAAACCTAACAGCCATTTCAGTGTTATTACACCATATAACTGCATTATTCTCATAATATGAAATGTGTGTTCTAGAATGAAGGTTTCTCCACAGTGGCAAGGGAAATCAGTGTAATTATCTCAGCATATCAACTACACCTCTGCTAAAAATTCTCCAGATCTGGATTTAAACAGCACTTCAAAAAATAAATAAGTAATTTCAGAGTGTTCAAAATACAGTAAAAGATTTTTACAGAACAATTTGGTATTTTATGCACTAGTGGTTGAATTTGGGTAGAGACATCCAACATTAAAGAAAATGGATCAGCTACTTGTCGCACAAATATCAATATTACTCTGACATTCTGAGTGTGGCAGTAGGCAATATCTCGCCTCCTGATCTGACTCTGAGGACAGCCGCCAGAGACAGCAGGTGAAGCCAACTGCAGAGAACACTGAAACCAGAGCAAATACTGTATATCACACAGCAGTCATGTGAAAAAAGGATCACTTGAAGCAACCACTGGACCCACACCGCCACAATAAAAATGCACTTCAAGAACAATCATCTTCATTGTTCACACACTTCTAATTTGTGTAAGTGTTGTAAAGACTGCTCCAACCTGTTGCTATTGTGTTTGGTACAAATGTCTGGATGTTTTTAGACTCTTGAATACTCTTGTTGCTGACAGTATACACTGATCAGCCAAAACACAATGAGGATGGGTGGGTGGTTTTGGGGGAGGAGACCTTTAGCAAGGTCATCAGTCTCATGGGATAAGGGAAGGAAGGTGGCTGTGTCCTTTGAAAGGAACTATCCTGGCATTTGCCTGGAGCAAATTTAGGGAAATCACAGAAAATCTAAATCAGGATGTCAAAAAATTATGACCATAACCTACTATCGATATAAGCCCGTCCATGCGATAGCAGCATCATCTGCTCCTGTTATACACAAAAGCAAAACAAACAGTGCCCTTCGAAGGGCTTGCAGTAGTCTTTCTTGTCTCTCTTGTGTGTACTTTTTCATAAAAATTCTCTTTCAGTTTTAACAGGGTTTATACGTGGACAAGGAAAAAAATTCCCAGATTTCTCCTGGATTTACTGGTTAAAAAGACACTTTCTCCCAGGTGGAAACATAGTTTTTCCCTGTTAACTGACAGTATATTTTCTCTCGGAACTGTATAACTTATCAATCCTTTGAATGGTTATGGTTTTATACATGGGCGTAGAATTTCCCGGCGCTTTAGAAAACGAAACACCTTATGGAAAGATGTTTGACGTGTAGTAACATGTACGCTGCATATTTTCGTATTACGAAAGTATAAATTCAAATTCCACCAAACACGGCATGTTACATTCCAAAGCATTGAAATCGAGATTGCGATGCTTATTTGTAAGCCAGTCATAGCTCATGTCACGTGATCTCACCAGCTGATGACAGCGGATATTCAGAGCTTTGGACACGTGGTGTAGACAGCCAACAGCAACATCACTGTTAAGTAGTGCAAACACACAAACAGGAAAAGTTAAAGGTTTAAATTAATATATATAATGTTGCTACAAGAAAAACAAAGCTTTCACATATAATATTGATCTCTCAGGCCAATATGATGGAAGAGAAGCTAAGCTTTCACATATAATGTTGGTCTCTTACGCACGTATTACATTTTAAGATATATCACACAAATGGGCTAGTAAATTTTTTTAATAGCAACATAAAAGTGTGATCTACTGGGCTATAAATTCCTCTAAGTGTCTCATCATCAAAGAGCTGATTTTTTAATGAGTCCCAGATTCCCAGTGAAGTAGGCATAGACCTGATATTAAGCTTTTCAATGTCGTTTCGGGATGTAAATTTCCTTGGGTACCAGTACTTTGTTATCTCATGTCTGGTTCTTTGTTATGGCATAATGCCATAGGTGCTAAAAGATGAAAACGTACACTTGAAATGCACCGAACAGTTGAAACTAGCCAATAGTTTTAAACCTTTTGTTTCAAATATATTGACTGCCTCAGGGGAAAAGATTAATAAAAGAAAATTTCTTCAGCAAACTGATAAAAATAACTTCATTGTTCTGCATGGCAATTAATGCTTGACTGTCAGAAAAATGGAAATAAAATAAAATTTGAAACTAATAACATATTTTAGCCTTCCGTAATTATGTGAATATATTTTAATTCACATGGTAGCTCCCGGCCAAAGAAATCAATTTTGTTTTCATTTCATGTGAGTGCAGTAGACAAAGAGGAAACAGCAAAGTCACTCAATGTAAACACGCATCACATGGAGACTACCTGCTTCCCTATTATAGTTCAGACTGCTCTGCGCATCAGACCTGTATCTACAATATTTCCAAACTGGGGCAATAGTAGATAGTGGCGCCCCTCGAGCGTCTGAGATAGGACGTAAAAAAAAAAAAGTTTATATTTTGTAATCGATGCCATTGAAATATATCCAGGACAGTGGAAATTAAAATGTCCTATGGTGCCTCTCCTGCTCCCAGTCGGCCGGTGTGACATCCCGACCCCCCCCCCCCCCCCCCACTCTAAAAAACTTTTCAGCAAGTTTGCAGTCTTTATTCCATATTAGCTAACAACTTGCTGCTTCATGTGACATAAAATTAAGTATAGGATACATAAAACCAGTGAAGAGTAGAGACGAGCAAGACAGTATACATTTCTTCAATCCTTAGCTCCTATAATATTTTTCTGTCTAATCTTGCTACAGTTTTACATGGTGTGCTTTCCTTTCTGCGAAAGGATCTGTTACCTCATCAAAGTTCGACAAACATTTTGCTACATGATAAATCGAAATGTCGTCGTCTAATACTGAAAAAGCTGTAATTAGAAATAGGCCCAAGACTGGCATGGTTTTCGACCAGATTACCTGTATTTTGTCACTGTCTGTGAATAAAACAAAATAGGCCTTTATAATATTGCAGCAATTGTAACAAAAGCCAAATAAACAATACTGTTTTGGCAGAAATGGTCATTTTTATAACACGGCAGATTATAATTCACAAAGTACCAATATCAAATTCCTATTAGGCCTGCTAAAAGCTTTATGTTACGAAACAGTTTTACACTTCATTCATACGCACCCGTTTCTCAAGCATGAGATCAAAAAGTAGTAGAGCGAAATTTTCATAGAAATTTGGAATCGTCTTATTCTTCCATAATTTGTGTGATGTTCTCGTTTTGTCTCCTTCGTCGTTCTAACGAACAATGTTGTCATCACTAATTCTGTATCTATTCCTGCCAATTTCAAAGCTTATTCGCCGGTAAACTGCGCTAACTCTGTCAGAATCACCAGTTTCGTTATCCCGCAATTATTCTCCGGTTAAAAGCGGCTGCTAGCCAGAGACTGTACAACTGGGTCTTGCTGGTATAGTGATCTGGCCAAAAATATTCTGTCAAAATTTCATTTTCTTGGATACGCCGAGAAGATAATAGGTAGTCTTTATTACCTATTAGTCATTTATTCGCACTCTAGTAGTCTGAATCTATGGATTTCGCAGGTAATCTTAACAACGCTCATCATTCGCAAACCCTATCAACCACATAATCAGACAGTGGTTGGCTTTCTTTCGTTCGGCTATACTCTCCTCAGCTCGTATAGCCCCTTTTGTCTGCAGGAAAGTTTATTTCTAGATGTGACGATTCCACTGACAGAGACATCATGTACACTATGCACGCATTCACAAATCAACATATGATTCATTCAGAAATCAACTTAGAATGTGTTCAACAATGTTCAAAAACCGTCAGGGACACATTTCAAAGTCATGCGAATAATCGATAGATCAATGTGCTGGATGCTAGGCACTTTGAGAAACAAGGTTTATATGAATTAACCCTCCCTCCCCATCCCGCACTCCTAGATCCCGGGCTGCTACGCAATCTGGCAGCTTGGGCACACCAGTAAAATTTTTCCTGGTAGCACATAGTGTTTTTTTTTTTTTACTGCAACTGTTTACACAGCAAACAGCGACGTTTCTGTAGCCAGAAGCGGAAGAAGATACTACTCAACTGCGCATGCGCTTGATCCCACTCGTAACTGCTAAAACATATCTAATATGAACAGTTATGACGTCATGCTCATCGGAGGAAATTTGTAGTTACGAAGCATTGCATTGTCTTCCTAAAGCCTTTGACACATTTCGCTGTTGGCAGGCACTTGTATGAGCACTGTGTTTTGTTAGTGTATATGGCACATTTCCTTTGCAATTTAAGTTTTATTTTAGTTTTTTTCTCTCGTTCATGTGTTATGGCTGCAGTAGCAGGATACAGTAATCTGCTTTGTTAGAGTATTGGTTCTGACCAGTCAAAATTACAAAAATTTAACTGAGAACAAAAACAATGAAAAATTCCTGGGTTTTTCCCAGATGAAAAAATTCCCGGGTTTTTCCCGGATCTCCCAGTTGTCCCGGATCATAGACACCCTGTTTAACCACTTAAAATATGCAGTCTGTCTGTAAACTGAAGTGTAAACAGAACTTGTGGTGGGGTAAGCTGTCTTTCCCAGAAGAAACTCTTACTTGCTGCAGAGGATGACTAATAATCAGTTTCCTATATAGCAATGCCATGTGATGCACAGTGATCAGATTCTGTGTATTTTGTGTGAGCTATATTACTACTAATTTCTGTATTGTGTATATCATTAACACATTTACAGGAAAATAATCACTCCTATGGTTGTCTGAACACTGCATTACCACTCGTTTAAAATGCTTGCTGCAGAAGAGATTATATAACATTGGGAAACAGCCTGTACTTGCTCCTTGTGACATAGTAGAGAATACAGAATGGGGCTCTGCCTAATCAATCTTCAGTTAACTGATGGACTACATCATGTTCAGGCCCTGTCTCAACACAATCTGACTTGAAATATTTCTGCCCATAATTGACAGCTTTTACTCTAATATAGGAACTAAACAATGTAAGCACAGTGGCAAAATGGAACTGCAAATTCATGACAACTGCTATATTTGAGTACACACTTTCCACGAAGGATGATATAGACAAAAAAAATGGAGAAAACTTGGGATTTAAGTAGAACTGTCAAAGGTATCTGACATCATATGGCATCAGAGACATCCCTCTAAATGGGTTAAGTTCATATCTTACAAACAGGGAAAAAAGTAACAATAAAATACAATGATCAAGGACATATTGATATGTATTGCTCCCACTATGGTGATTTTGCATAAGGTGTGCACGAAGGTTCAGGGCTTGGATCAATTCAGTTTCTTCTTTACGTAAATGACTCACTGTTCAAAATCAGTGGCACTACCAGCACATTCTTTGCAGATGAAGCGGTATCCCTCTTACTGGCAGAAATGGTTATGAGACCATAACTGGAAGTATGGATGAATTGTGTGGTTGGTTTGACAGAAGTAACGTGACGGTCAAGACAAAATAAATAAATAATAATTAAAACACCTTCATGAACTTTTTCTGAGAGCCAAGAAATTTACACTGATATGTAATTACATGGCCCCAAAATATCCCCCTCATCACAAACAAGATCCATGACAATTTAAAATGGCAAACACACATCAGTAAAACTAACAGTAAGCTGAACAAAGTGTGAGATTTCTTACACATCCTCAAATACCACACAAGCCCAGAGAGTGCACTGCTTTCTATGCACAATAGAGCTCAGATATTTTCTTCACACAGAAGAGAACTGTGAGAGTAAGGAACAGGGCACAACCAACTGATTGCAGAATGCTTTTCCAAAAATCACTCATTGTACCTTTTGGCAGTCTTCACATATCAGAAATGAACAAGTTTGTTAAAAATAATAATGCAAAATTCAGCAAAGATGTGAATGTCCATGACCATGGTAAAAGACAGAAAGTGAAACTCCATGTTCAAAAAAATGTGTACCTCTGCCTCTACAAATTCCCCATTTAACCAACACATTCAACTTTACAACAGTCAGTGCCATCTCATACATAAAACAGGAATTCTCTGATATTGTTTAGTAAGAATCTGAAAATGTTCCTTCTTGATCACTGGTTTTACACTGTATCCAAATTTTTGGTCCATATTTGTGAGAAGAACTATGAAATCGATTGTTGTAATCTGTAACTATGCCAACCAGGTATTAATTTTGAACCTGTATGACAGCAACATGAAAATAAAATAAAACTGTAATAATAAAGAATGAAAACCATATTTTGAAAATTCTCATCACATCACTTACCGTATTTACTCGAATCTAAGCCGCACTCGAATCTAAGCCGCACCTGAAAAATGAGGCTCGAAATAAAGGAAAAAAAAATTTCCCGAATCCAAGCCGCACGTGAAATTTGAGACTTGAAATTCAAGGAGAGAGAAAAGTTTTAGGCCGCACCTCCAAATTGAAACAAAGTTGGTCCATTGTAATATGAGACACAATATAGGTCGAATGAATGACACTACACCTAGAGTAGTTTGGTTCGAGTCGTAAGCTTAGCAGTTAAGCTTTACCAGGTAGCCCTTCGCTATGCGTCAGGCGCTCCGTCCGTATTTATATGGGTACCCTTCCCTTTTCACGTTCTTCGTCTGGTTTGAATCGATTGCTTATTTTGCGTTAATCTGATAAGTGCCGTTTTCTTTATTATAGGTGTTTACGTCACTCTAATCTGAAAACGCATTGTTTGTCGCATTCTGATAGTGTGTGTTTATGGCCTGTTGCCGCTCACGTTATGGCTTGCTTTTGTGCGCGCTACCGCCGCTTACAATTTAAAAAAAAGAGAGGAATCGTTTCATTAGTGAAACAATGGCAAGAGACAGCTATTTGTTGTTACTTACACTGCTGCTTTCTTTGATAATGATCAACAAGAACCAAATAACAGACTTCGTATGATAGAACATTTCTGAACAAGAGCTAGGCGAAAATTTTTCTCCGTTTGAAAATCTTTGCGGCCGCTTCTTTGGTACATCAAATTCTGCACAGAATTTAAAAATCTAGCCAGTTGCTGTGCTTCATTTCTGACTGTAGCACTATTAGGCATAAAAATAATACGAATATAAACATGACACGATATTATATTCTTCCGCGTTTGCTGTTGTCTCACTCTAGTTTCGTAGTTTATTAGGCAGACAGGATTTAAATGAGATAGTAGCAAACACGAAAGAATACATGTCAAAATGTTTATATTCATATTATTCTTATGGTGAAGAGAATACTGTATGTGATTCATATTTCATCAGATTCCTATTAGCAACCATCTCTTCTCACAGGTAGGAAAAAATTCAGAACGTAGAGTTGGCCATATTGACAAACATCCCAAACAGTCTTGCCAGTCAGATTTTCATAGTACATCGAGAGTCTGCTACATTCGAAGATGAACAGTACAGAATTTGTATTTACTTCGTTGGATAACGTATGAAAATGTAGTGGTTGAAACTCAGGGCGGAGAAAAAAAGCTCGTCTTCCACCTTTTTTTTTAAATTTATTTACTGATGCAGAGGTTTTGGTGCCAGTATTTATCTTTGGGCCTACAAAGCAAGCCTGTGTAGCGCTACATATATTCGACGGCAGAAGTTAGTTGTGGCAGCACCTACCAACATTTTTCAGAACTTCCGCTTGCTTTGCACTCGATTCTAAGCCGCAGGCGGTTTTTTGGATTACAAAAACCGGAAAAAAAGTGCTGCTTAGATTCGAGTAAATACGGTATGTCATCAAACCCTCACTCCATACAACGAATTGACCAATACCAAAGGTATGTTTTGGGCATTACCATGTGCATGTCTTGTACAGGGCATGATTCAAAGAGCTATGTAAACAAATTTTATTGTGTACTAAGCCAATCCCCTAAATTCTTACCATTATGTTATTTACTGAGTGTTTGGAGTCTAACCATAGTATATTGACTGTGGTGGGATACATTAAGTAGCTCATCTTTTTCTTCTGTTGATCAAACAAGTAATAGCTGTTTCGTATTTTATATTTTATATTTTAACTATGCTGCACTTCATATGTATTTTAGATCATCTCTCGAAAATGGTATCACAGCCAGAAAGTGGAGTAATGGAAGCAAAACAGAGAGTTATTTAAATCCATATAACGTCAGCCAGTGTGACAGAATGTTATCATTCTGACATTCACCATACCAACAACTGAAATAACAGGATAATAATATTCAGTATCAAAACAACAACACACAATAAGCTTTGAATCAAATAAACGAAATGAGGAATAATGCAATAGAGGTGCAGCAGCTGTGCAAGAGTGAGCATAATTTTCTGAATACATATCACAGGCGAAAAGTGTAAAATATTTTTAAAACTGAACAGTGGGCAGCCTATGCTCGAGGAAGGCTATTTTGTAGAGTGATATTGTACATTTTTGTGTAGTAGTACGACAACAGTGACAACAGAAAATCAATTTTTCAAAACTACAAAATAGTACGGTGTTGTCAACAAAGATACATATCTAATGATGGTGAAATGATAACAACAACAAAATTTTATGGTCTTGCTATTTTGCTTGGTGATTCCCACATAAAGCAGTACCATGATTGATTTATATGGTAATGCCATCTGCATTGCCAACCTGTCAGTCATGGCAGCATGTCAGATGGCTGAAAACAATGCATCCATGTAAAATAATGAAATAAAAATGATGAATACAAAAAGTGTGACCATTGAAATTTCATTCACAGCATTTTCTTTGCTGTACAACAAGATACTACTTAACTGCAGCACCCTGCGTTCAGCAGCAGGAGACTCTATAAGCAGCGCATAACGCCCACAACTTCGTGGACGTAGGTGTGATACTGATGTCCCTTTGCCCTGCAAAATTATGCTAGTACTATCTGACACATTCAATAATTTTCTGTTTTTCTTAATGTCTATCCCCTTCAGGAACAAAATTCTAAATACATTTACAATTCAAGGGTAAATATCTAATATTTCATACAACTGAGGCTAATAGGTGTGAAAATATAACAGCAGCTTCTTATAAAAAATCATCATTATTTGACAATAGTACACACAATCAGATTCCACAATACGAATGAAAGAGATTCAAAATCTCTGGTCATAAAAATTTACAAAACAGGAAACCTTTATAATGAATTGCATTTACATTGCACAGACTATATGTATAAAGAAATTCATTCTGAGCACTTCGTTATACAGTGCGAACAATAACTGCTTGGCAAACATTCAGAGGTGGTAGTTTGGGCCAAAGCAAGACATATATGGCTAATAACATGGGCTATGAGCACTTGTTCATCTTTGGTACTGTGAAACACACTTCTTCTACTGCACACGCTTTGCTTTCCATATTTTGAGAGAAGGAAGTGTAGACCAAAACATGAAAAAATGTCCAGTAAACATGATTTATAAAATGCATACCTTAAAAGCTATAGGTACTTATTCAGTAGAAGAGACGTGTTTCACAACGGCAAAGATGAAGTGCTCACAGCTCATAAGTTATGCATTTTAGAGCCCATGTTACTAGATATCCTTTTACTTTTTTGATCAATACCGCCACCTCTGAAAGTTTGTTGGTGGAGTTATGGTTCACTACACAACAGAATACTGAATATGGTAGTCTGACGTTTCTCCTACATTAAAATACAAACCACATGATTAGATTTCCTCCCACACCCACGATTAAAAATGTAACTATAGTTACCTGTGATTGTCAGATGACACTTTTTTTGACAGAGAAATAAAGACCATCCCACAGTATAATCAACAATAGCAGCAAAATGCTTTGTGTAAAGTGAAATTAAAAAAATTACTTTTAGTACCTAAACAAGTGTAACTTAGGCGCAATGCACATACAAAATAATTTGTTGTTGTGTAAGACAGTTAAAACAATAATCACAAATGAGAAACAGCAGTTTTTAATTCATTTTTATGAGAAGTTGGAAACAGTGCAAAACAGGAGAGAAGATGCAAGGTTGGGCAAAACTGGAAAAAGGAAGAATATATCAATCAGAACTTGGTTGGAGAAGGCTAAACAACTGCTAGGTGGACTGACTGTCAACAAGTGATTGCAGCTTGCAATAATTTACATCCTAAAAATCTCATTAAGACTTTGCTTGAGAGGAGACATGTTAAGCAAGATAAACTACTTAAAGAAATTGCAGGTTGTATTGAGAAAAGAAACTGAAGTGTGTTAGTAAGTAATTTATCAAAGAACAGAAGGAGAGCACACACAGTTGTATGTTGTTGCTGTTGTCTTCAGTCCTGAGACTGGTTTGATGCAGTTTTCCATGCTACTCTATCCTGTGCAAGCTGCTTCATCTCCCAGTACCTACTGCAACCTACATCCTTCTGAATCTGCTGAGTGTATTCTTCTCTTGGTCTCCCTCTATGATTTTACCGTCCACACTGCCCTCCAATACTAAATACATGTCCAACCAACCGATCCCTTCTTCTGGTCAAGTTGTGCCACGAATTTTTTTCTCCCCAATTCTATTCAGTACCTCCTCATTGGTTATGTGATCTACCCATCTAATCTTTCAGCATTCTTCCGTAGCACCACATTTCGAAAGCTTCTATTCTCTTCTTGTCCAAACTATTTATCGCCCATGTTTCACTTCCATACATGGCTACACTCCATACAATTACTTCCAGAAACGACTCCCTGACACTTAAATCTATACACAATGTTAACAAATTTCTCTCCTTTAGAAACTCTTTCCTTGCCATTGCCAGTCTGCATTTTATATCCTCTCTACTTCGACCATCATCAGTTATTTTGCTCCTAATCTAATTCCCTCAGCATCACCCGACTTAATTCGACTACATTCTGTTATCCTCATTTTGCTTTTGTTGATGTTCATCTTACATCCTTCTTTCAAGACACTGTCCATTCCGTTCAACTGCTCTTCCAAGTCCTTTGCTGTCTCTGACAGAATTACAATGTCATCAGCGAACCTCAAAGTTTTTTTCTTCTCGTTAGATTTTAATACCCACTACGAATTTTTCTTTTGTTTCCTTTGCTGCTTGCTCAATACACAGATTGAATAACACTGGGGAGAGGCTACAACCCAGTCTCACTCCCTCCCCAACCACTGCTTCCCTTTCATGTCCCTCGATTCTTATAACTGTCATCTGGTTTCTGTACAAATTGTAAATAGCCTTTTGCTCCCTGTATTTTACCCCTGTTACCTTCAGAAATTGAAAGAGAGTATTCCAGTCAACATTGTCAAAATCTTTCTCTAAGTTTACAAATGCTAGAAATGTAGGTTTGCCTTTCCTTAATCTATTTTCTAAGATAAGTCATAGGGTCAGTATTGCCTCACTTGTTCCAATGTTTCTATGGAATCCAAACTGATCTTCCCTGAGGTCCGCTTCTACCAGTTTTTCCATTCGTCTGTACAGAATTCGCTTTAGTATTTTGCAGCTGTGACTTATTAAACTGATAGTTCGGTAATTTTCATATCTGGCAACACCTGCTTTCTTTGGGATTGGAATTATTATATTCTTCTTGAAGTCTGAGGGTATTTCGCCTGTCTCATAAATCTTGCTCACCAGGCGGTAGAGTTTCGTCAGAACTAGCTCTCCCCAGGCTGTCAGTAGTTCTAATGGAATGTTGTCTACTCCCGGGGCCTTCATATCTCCCATTTCATCTTCATCTACATCCTCTTCCATTTCCATAATATTGTCCTCAAGTACATCGCCCTTGTATAGACTCTCTATATACTCCTTCCACCTTTCTGCTTTCCCTTCTTTGCTTATAACTGGGTTTCCATCTGAGCTCTTGATATTCATACAAGTGGTTCTCTTATCTCCAAAGGTCTCTCTAATTTTCCTGTAGACAGTTTCTATCTTACCCCTAGTGAGATAAGCCTCTACATCCTCACATTCTGTCCTCTAGCCATCCCTGCCTAGCCATTTTGCACTTCCTGCCGATCTAATTTTTGAGCCGTTTGTATTCCTTTTTGCCTGGTTCATTTACTGCAATTTTATATTTTCTCCTTTCATCAATTAAATTCAGTATCTCTTCTGTTACCCAAGGATTTCTACTAGCCCTCGTCTTTTTACCTACTTGATACTCTGCTGCCTTCACTACTTCATCCCTCAAATCTACCCATTCTTCTTCTACTGTATTTCTTTCCCCCATACCTGTCAGTTGTTCCTCTCCCTGAAACTCTCTACAACCTCTGTTTTAGTCAGTTTATCCAGGTCCCATGTCCTTAATTTCCCACCTTTTTGCAGTTTCTTCAGTTGTAATCTACAGTCCATAACCAATAGATTGTGGTCAGAGTCCACATCTGCCCCTGTAAATGTCTTACAATTTAAAATCTGGTTCCTAAATCTCTGTCTTAGCATTATATAATCTATCTGATACCTTCTAGTATCTCCAGGCTTCTTCGATGTATACAACCTTCTTTCATGATTCTTGACCCAAGTGTTATCTGTGATATAGTTATGCTCTGTGCAAAATTCTACCAGGAGGCTTCTTCTTTAATTTCTTAACCCCATTCCCTATTCACCTACTATGTTTTCTTCTCTCCATTCTCCTACTATCGAATTCCAGTCACCCATGACTATTAAATTTTCTTTTCCCTTCACTATCTGAATAATTTATTTTATCTCATCATACATTTCATCAATTTCTTCATCATCTGCAGCGCTATTGGCATATAAACTTGTACTACTGTAGTAGGTGTGGGCTTCGTGTCTTTATTGGCCACAATAATATGTTCACTATGCTGTTTGTAGTAGCTTACCTGCACTCCTATTTTTTGTATTCATTATTAAACCTTCTCCTGCATTGCCCCCATTTGATTTTGTATATATAACCCTGTATTCACCTGACCAAAAGTCTTGTTCCTCCTGCCACCGAACTTCACTAATTCTCACCATATCTAACATTAACTTACTCATTTCCCTTTTTAAATTTTCTAACCTACCTGTCCAATTAAGGGATCTGACACTCCATGCTCCGATCCGTAGAATGCCAGTTTTCTTTCTCCTGATAATGACGTCCTCTTGAGTAGTCCTCGCCCGGAGATCTGAATGGAGGACTATTTTACCTGTGGAATATTTTACCCAAGAGGACGCTATCATCAGTTAATCATACAGTAAAGCTGCATGCCCTCAGGTAAAATTACGGCTGTAGTTTCCCTTTGCTTTCAGCCATTTACAGTACCAGCACAGCAAGGCCTTTTTGGTTAGTGTTACAAGGCAAGATCAGTCAATCATCCAGAGGGTTGCCCCTATAACTACTGAAAAAGGTGCTGCCCCTCTTCAGGAACCACATGTTAGTCTGGCCTCTCAACAGATACCCCTCTGTTGTTGTTGCTCCTACAGTATGGCTATCTGTATCGCTGAGGCACACAAGCCTCCCCACCAATGGCAAGGTCCATGGTTCATGGGGGGAAGGGGGGGGGGAGAGGGACAGTGGTATAATTAAACATAAAAAGTGGTATAAGTAAACATAAAGTCATAACCTAATGGACAAAAAAGATAAGAAATAAGAGAAGAATGAAAGAAAAGAAGAAGGGAAAATAAAATCTTATCTAGCAAAAATTCTTTCCTATGCTATCCTTTGATAGTGCATCTACAATGATGAGCAATTTCAACCAGTATGTTCAAGTAGGAATGGGAAGATGATGCACAGAGTGTCAAGAATGTCAAGAATTTCTCCATTCTGACTGGGCTGAAGGAACTTCGATTTGCTGTAGAGGATTGCATTTCTTATCAGTACTTAATTTTATGGATCTGAACAGTTTTCTCGCAAAAGTGGCTCTGTTTTGGCAGAAGTACAAGTCAACAGTCTGCAGAATGGTACATTAGTAGCGATTACAGATAATGAAAAAAAGAGTTCCATTGTTCTTATATGGTTAACAGCAAATGACAGAACAATATAACTGATTTAAATATTGAGATTGATATCAATTTTTTCTCTTTGTATATATTTTTGAGTGTGTAGTTCCACAAACTGGTGCAATCCAAACGTCACATGCCAGAGAGCTTTCCAGATTGTTAGAGTAAATAATTAAAAGTAATATACCACTACCCTCATTCTGACTTTTCAGTTTGTTATGGCACTGAATAGTACTGAGTAATCAAACATCACCATCCGTAGATACAAGATCACACTCCTCTAGTGACGCATATCAGGCAAAGTTTTGAAATATATATTTTTGAACAAAGAATACCTCACAAGAGGATATTCGGAATAAATTTTGTTTTTCTTCAAACAAGATGAGTCTTAGGACTCTCTTTAAAAAAGCTCAGATGCTACAATTATCAACATTGAGAATAAGTATATTTTTTCATCACTGAGAAGAGTACATTAAAACACATATTTATGTATGTATGGAGTGAGATAATAAACATCTAATTCTGAGTGGTAAAATGAACAAACCTTGTGTCTATCACTAGACAGCACATTAAGTTACAAAAGTATTACTAAACTGTGTGGACATTGTCAGAAGTCTCCAAAAATTTCCATTCAAAGCGTAGCCTATAAGTAGTGTTTAAAGGGATATTACTGATTCCTGATGGTATAACGGGAGTAAGATTTATTGTGATTAGGAAGGTAGGGCAAACAGTGTGTTACTGTGAACAATTCAGATATAGGGTTGTTCTCTTCAGGATCCGCAGCAAACCAACACAGACAACATAATTCAGTATACACACCGACATTGGAAGCTGAAGACAAAGAGAGAAAGAAAGTATATGAGGATACTGAAATGGTAATACAGTATGTAAAGAGAGATGAAAACGTAATAGTCATGGGGGACTAGAATGCAACTGTAGGGTAAGAAGTAAAAGAGGAGGTTACAGGAGAATATGGACTTGGGACAAGAAAAGAGAGAGGAGAAAGATTAACTGAGTTCTGTAATAAATTTGAGCTAGTAATAGCAAATATTCTGTTCAAGAATCACAAGAGGAGGAGGTATACTTGGAGAAGGCCAGTTGATATGGGAAGATTTCAGTTGTATTACATCACAGTCAGACAGAGAATTCGAAATCATATACTGGATTGTAAGGCGTACCCAGGAGCAGATATAGGCTCATATCACAAAGTGGTTGTAATGAAGAGTAGGCTGAAGTTTAAGAGATTAGTCTGGAAGAATCAACATGCATGGAAGTGGGATACAGAAGTAAAAAGGAATGATGAGATATGCTCGAAGTTATCTAAGGCTGTAGATACAGAAATAAGGAATAGTTCAGTAGGCAGTACAGTTGAAGAGGAATGGACATATCTAAAAAAGGGGCATTCACAGAATTTGGAAAGAAACACATGGGTACAAAGAAAGTCACTGGGAAGAAACCATGAGAACAGAAGAAATACTTCAGTTGAATGATGAAAGAAGGAAGTACAAAAATACAGAAATGCAAGTCGCTGAGTAATGAAATAAATGGGATGTGGAGGGAAGCTAGGATGGAAAGACTGCTTGAACAATGTGAAGAAATCAAAAAAGGAATTGTTGTTGGAAGGAAAGTCAAAACAACCTTTGTTGAAATTAAAAGTGAGGGTGGTAAGGCAAATTTGACTGTTAAATGCAGAGGAGAGAGTGAATAGGTGGAAAGAGTACATTGAAGGGCTCTGTGTGGGGAGGCGGGAACATTTGTCAGATGTGACAGAAGAAGAAACAGAAGTTGATTTAGAGGTGATAGGGGATCCAGTATTCGAATCAGAAGTTAAGAGAGCTTTGGACTTAAGAACAAATAAGACAGAAGGGATAGATAACGTTCCAGCAGAATTTCTAAAGTCATTAGGGGAAGTGGCAACAAAATGACTATTCACGTTGGTGTGTAGAATGTATGAGTCTGGCGACATACCATGTGACTTTCAGAAAAATATCATCAACACAATTCTGAAGACTGCTAGAGCTGACATGTGCGAGAGTTATCGCACAGTCAGATTAATAGCTCATGCATCCAAGTTGCTGGCTGACAAGAATAATCTACATGTGAATGGAAAAGAAAATTGAGGGTGTGTTAGATGACGATCAGTTTGGATTCAGGAAAGGTAAAGCCACCAGAGGGGCAATTATGACATTACAGTTCGTAGTGGAAGCACAATTAATCAAAAATCAAGACATAGGATTTGTTGATCTGGAAACAGTGTTTGTAAAATGGTGCAAGATGTTCAAAATTCTGAGAAAAATAGGGGTAAACTATAGGGAGAGATGGGTAATATATAATATTTGTAAGAGCCAGGAGGGAATAATAAGAGTGACTGACTAAGAATGAAGTTTTCGGATTAAAAAGAGTTGAAGACAAGGATGTTGTCTTTCACCCCTACTGTTCAATCTGTACACTACAGAGGCAATAAATAAAAGAAGGGTCCTGAGTGAAATTAAAATTCTAGGTGAAAGGATATCAATGATATGATTTGCTGATGACACTGCTTTCCTTAGTGAAAGTGAAGAAGAATTACATGGTCTGCCGGATGTAATGAACAATCTAATGAGTACAGAATATGGACTGACAGAAAATCAAAGAAAGACAAAAGTAATGAGCCGTATCAGAAATGAGAACAGGGAGCAACTTAATATCAGGATTGATCGTCACGAAATATGTAAAGTTAAGGAGTTTTGCTACCTAGGCAGCAAAATAACCTGTGACAGATGTAGCAAGGATGACTCAAAAGCAGACTAGCAGTGCCAAAAATGTATTCCTGGCCAAGAGAAGTCTACTAGTAAGAAACATAGGTCTTAATTTGAGGAAGAAATTTCTGAAAATGTATGATGGAGCACAGCACTGTATGGTAGTGAAATGTGCACTGTGGGAAAACCAGAACAGAACAGAATCGAAGCATCTGAGTTGTGGTGCAACAGACAAATGTTGAAAATTAGGTGGACTGATAAGGTAAGGAATGAAGAGGTTCTGCACAGAATCGGGGAGGAAAAGAATATGTGAAAAACATGTCTGTTATGACATGAGGGAATGACTTCCGTGGTAGTAGAGGGCAAAAACTGTAGAGGATGACAGAGGTTGGAATACATCCAGCAAATAGTTGAGGACATAGGTTGCAAGTGCTAATCTCAGATGAAGAGGTTGGTACAAGAGAGGAATTTGTGGCAGGCTGCATCAAATGTCAGAATACTGATTTGGGGGGGGGGGGGGGGGGGGGGGCGGGACTCCTCTTCAACATGTTCTCAATCGTAATCTAGAAAGAATTGGCATTCATAGACATTAAAGTAGATTTTTTTTGCTTTTGAGTTACCAGTCTTCTGGCTGGTCAGATGCAGCCCATTACAAATTACTCTCCTGTGCTAACCTTTTGAACACAGAGTCGCAACTAATCCTCAATTACTTCTTAGATGTGTTTCAACCTCTGTCTGCCTCTACAGTTTTTACCATCTATAGCTCCCTCTAACCCTATGGAAATTATTCTCAGATATCGTAACAGATGTCCTATCATCCTGTTCGTTCTTCTAGTCAGTGTTTCGCATGTACTCCCTTCCTCAGTGAATCTGTGAGGAACTCCCCCATTACTTACTTTGTCAGTCCACCCACTTTTCAACATTCTTCTGAAGTACCACATCTCAAATGCTTTGATTTGCTTCATTTCTGGTTTTCCCATTGTCCATGGCCCAGTACTATACAATGCTGTGCTGCAAATGTACATTGTCAGAAATTTCTTCCTCACATTACAACGTATGTCTTATACTAGCAGACGTTTCTTGACCAGGAACTTCCTTGTTTCCAGTGCTAGTCTGCTTTTTATGCTGTCTTTTCTCTGTTCATGATGGGTTATTTTGCTGCCTAGGTAGCAGAATTCCTTAATTTCAACTATTTCATGGTCACCAATTGTGATGTTGTTTTTCACTATTTCATTGCTGCCACATCTGTTTAATTTCATCTTTCCTCAGTTTACTCTCAATCCACATCCTGCATTCATTAGACTGTTCATTCCACTCAACAGATCCTCACTTTCACTGAGGGTAGCAATGACATCAGCAAATCTTATCAATGATATCCTTTTATGTTGAATTTTAATCCCACTCTTGCTTCTTCGATGTATAGATTGAACAGTAGCAGGGAAATAATACGTCCTCATCTTCTACCCTTTTTAATCCATGCATTTCGTTCTTGGTCTTCCACTCTTATTATTTCCTCTTAATTCTTGTACACATTGTGTATTACATGTCTTTAGCTATAGGTTACCCCTATTTTTCTCAGCATTTCAAAACTCCTGCACCATTTTACATTGTCAAACACATTTTCCACGTTGACAAATGTTGTTAGTGTGTCTTGATTTTTCTTCAGTCTTGCTTCCATAATCAGCTGCAATGTCAGAACTGCCTCCCTGGTGCCTTCATCTTTCCTAAAGCTAAACTGATGGTCATTTAAAAGATCCTCAATTTTCTTTTCCATTCTTCTGTACACTATTCTTGTCAGCAACTTGGATGCATGAGCTATTAAGCTAATTGTGCGATAATTCTTGCCTTTGTCAGTTCTTATAATCTTTGGAATTGTGTGGATGACATCCTTCCTGAAAGACTAATTTTATATCACCAGTCTCACCACACCAATGTGAATAATTGTTTTATTGCAATTGATTGCACTGTTATCAAGTTAGAAATGATTGCACTGCAATATGCTCTGCTGTATAGTTCTTTAATGAAAATGTTTAATCAGCTTGTCACTGTCAATGCTTGGTAGAGAATTTTTAGAAAACAATTCACATCTTTTGAATAAATCCTATCCCTATTCTGAAAGTCTCACCAAGGTCTTAACAGACATGCACCACTGCAAGCCAAGATCACAAACATACCAGAGCCTCTCTAGCGAGGAACAAGACATTAACCGCTTGCATTTCCTTTCTTCAAACAAAAATATCGACTGGTACACCACACAATTTAATTCAGCTAACCCGTACTGTGAGCACAATGATGATGACGTTGTGATTGACATTTTCGATACGATTCAGAACTAAGTTGACAATTGTAAAGTAACCTCTGATTTTCATAAACAGCAATTACAGGAAATCTTACAAACTCATGCTCACATTTTTGATAATGTACCTGGCACTATTCATCATTTTCTTTACGAACTTCAAGTTAAGCCACACAACACTTTTGTTAGATGATACTACACCATTCCTTTTTTTTTTTTTATCATCAGAAAGTTAAAGAAGAAATTAATCCCATGCTTCAGCCTGCTTCATATTGTGAAGGAGAAAGATGGTTCACTGAGGCTTGTTCTTGATTAAAGACAAATTAACAACATTATTATTCCGGAAACTGGACAGGCTGCAAACCTTTTAAAATCTTGTGCATTAAATCATCTACTGGTCCCAACAGTCCATGCACATCTATTAACCAGCTGCAAAGGAGAACCTCATTTATTACACAATACCATTGCCGATTGGAACCAAATCCTCTGCCAAGACTTTGGGTATATGTAATGGTACTCTAGAATTAAAATTTTCCCCTCCAAAATCATTTAGACATTTCACAACATCGTATTCTGCTATTCAACCTATTCACTGTCCTTGTCTGTCCTTATCTATAACCCTACTGCCACATGTGTTATGACTGAGTAAAAGACCCATCTAAAACATTGTGTTTCAAATTGATCAAGAATATGGCAGGAACACTTGTGCAAGAACCCACATCATGCATCAATTTCATTATAACTACTGCACAAGTCTGCCATGTAGATGTGACTACTAACATGCTATCAACTTACAAACTGCACTCAAAGGGAAAGTTGACCATCAACTGGCAGAAAATGACTCTGAGCAACAATGGTCAATTTCAATGGCTGCTTCACAACTAGAATCATTTGGGTCCTTATCCCATTCACACATAAATTTTGCTGAAAGGAAGGAACATAAGCAATTATTATCTTTACAACAACAAGGTTATTAGAGACAGGGCACAGAATGAAATTAGGGAAGGCTGAGATGTTTTCAACATAGCCATCCTGCCATTTCTGATTAAGAGAAAGCAAGAAAATCCCAAAACTGGATGGGTGGGTGGGTGGATGGATGGATGGATGGATGGATGGATGGATGGATGGATGGTGATCTGTCTACTGCTAAATGCCTCTATTTCACAACACAGTTATCGTCATGCATTCTATTGCTTATCTGCATTTCTCATCTCTGTCCACCTATGTGATGGTAAGACCATCTTCTTCATACTGTCTGCTAACTGTGAAAGAATAATGGATAGTCCTTATGCTGTGTAAAATGATCCCATTTTCAAACAATACTTATGGCACAAAAATAACAAAATGTAGTCTCACTCACCTGCAACAATCGCTGTCTCACTCCTGCTATGGCTGCCTCTAGTTGACGTATTCCTGGGCTACCAGGAATGCGAGCATCTAACACAATTGGCTGAGGCAGCAATTCTAGCTGCAGTCGGAACCTTGTGCGAAGCTGAGTAATTAAACGTCTTGCAGCTGAATCTGCGTATCGCCCAGCCATGTCTGCATGTGTGCCAACAAGGAGTACCAGGGGAAGTCGTCCAGCTACACCTCCTTCACCTGTACAGAGTATAACTGAAATGAATATACTGGAAGAAGAGTACTTGACTAGTATCTTGAGTACAACATTTAAATAATCAATATTCAAGCCAGACTGGTTCACTGATAGAAATTTAACAGATTCGTTACTTCGAGTGTCCCCCCCCCCCGCACCCCCCCTCCCAACACACACACACACACACACACACACACACACACACACACACACACACACACTTGTGTATTAATCATAAAAAATATTCACCAGATTTCCAATATACACTCCTGGAAATGGAAAAAAGAACACATTGGCACCGGTGTGTCAGACCCACCATACTTGCTCCCAGTTTGCCGTGGCATACGGAGCTCCATCGCAGTCTTTAACACTGGTAGCATGCCGCGATAGCGTGGACGTGAACCGTATGTGCAGTTGACGGACTTTGAGCGAGGACGTATAGTGGGCATGCGGGAGGTCGGGTGGACGTACCGCCGAATTGCTCAACACCTGGGGCGTGAGGTCTCCACAGTACATCGAAGTTGTCGCCAGTGGTCGGCGGAAGGTGCACGTGCCCGTCCACCTGGGACCAGACCGCAGCGACGCACGGATGCACGCCAAGACCGTAGGATCCTATGCAGTGCCGTAGGGGAACGCACCGCCACTTCCCAGCAAATTAAGGACACTGTTGCTCCTGGGGTATCGGCGAAGACCATTCGCAACCGTCTCCATGAAGCTGGGCTACGGTCACGCACGCCGTCTTCCGCTCACGCCCCAACATCGTGCAGCCCGCCTCCAGTGGTGTCGCGACAGGCGTGAATGGAGGGACGAATGGAGACGTGTCGTCTCCAGCGATGAGAGTCGCTTCTGCCTTGGTGCCAATGATGGTCGTATGCGTGTTTGGCGCCATGCAGGTGAGCGCCACAATCAGGACTGCATACGACCGAGGCACACAGGGCCAACACCCGGCATCATGGTGTGGGGAGCGATGTCCTACACTGGCCGTACACCTCTGGTGATCGTCGAGGGGACACTGAATAGTGAATGGTACATCCAAACCGTCATCGAACCCATCGTTCTACCATTCCTAGACCGGCAAGGGAACTTGCTGTTCCAACAGGACAATGCACGTCCGCATGTATCCCGTGCCACCCAACGTTCTCTAGAAGGTGTAAGTCAACTACCCTGGCCAGCAAGATCTCCGGATCTGTCCCCCATTGAGCATGTTTGGGACTGGATGAAGCGTCGTCTCACGTGGTCTGCACGTCCAGCACGAACGCTGGTCCAACTGAGGCGCCAGGTGGGAATGGCATGGCAAGCCGTTCCACAGGACTACATCCAGCATCTCTACGATCGTCTCCATGGGAGAATAGCAGCCTGCATTGCTGCGAAAGTTGGATATACACTGTACTAGTGCCGACATTGTGCATGCTCTGTTGCCTGTGTCTATGTGCCTGTGGTTCTGTCAGTGTGATCATGTGATGTATCTGACCCCAGGAATGTGTCAATAAAGTTTCCCCTTCCTGGGACAATGAATTCACGGTGTTCTTATTTCAATTTCCAGGAGTGTACATAAAAATAAATTGCCGCATGTATGAAAGATCATACATCAAGACTGGCTTGGCAGATTTGGTTGATTTTGTCTTTGTTGTGTTCATAATAGTCAGAACAAGGTTTATATGAAAGAAAATTTTTCTAAAATCCACTGGACAAGTCAGAAATTTAAATCAGCTGCGAAAGATCATTACTTGAGAATGGCTCTACTGATTTGAACAGTTGTTTCTTTTGTGTTCAGTTTGACAGTTCTGCTCATGTGTTCTCATAAGGAGAAACTCATTTTAACATTAATATACATAATATATAAATCCTATGTACTATAAAAATGAAATATGTTGTAACCAAAAATCTCAAAAAGTTCTTAAGTGATTTACTTCAAATTTTACACAACACTCTAATGAACTTTCAGATGGACACAGAATATATATTATTGTAACATATTATATATGTAGATATGTATGTAACATATAAAGAGAAAACACTGTTACCAAAAATCTCAGAAAGATATTGATAGATTTACTTCAAATTTTTACGTAATACTCTAATGAACATTCAGATGAAAATGGACATAGAGATGGTGAGAGGGAGATGCACACAGAGATGGGAGGAGCAGGAGACGTAAGAAGCTACTGAACATTCAAACAAAACATAGACAGAATTAGGACGAGGAGATGGGCCCACAGAAGGGGGATGAGAAGATGGGCAGTTGGGGGAGGGGAGGGGAGTGGGAGTGGGGGGGGGGGAAGGAATGAAGGATGTACATGCAATTCCCATACATATTTAGCAAGAAGTATTGCCATATTCAGTATTTTACAGATAACATTATTTAAGCTCAGAAATATACTATCACATAACAACACTGAAATCCCTTGAACAAATGTTTAGTAGAGAGTAAATTATACACTATGGAATACAGTAAACTACTGAAGTATCAAACCAATACATCATATACATTGACAATATTATGAAAAGGATAGTTGCTACTCACCATATAATGGAGATGCTGAGTCGCAGATAGGCACAACAAGAGACTGTCAGCAAGCAAGCCTTTAGCCAGAAAGGCCTTCATTAGAATTAGACCACAGTCTCTAGCTGCTGAAGCCAAATGTGTGTGTGTGTGTGTGTGTGTGTGTGTGTGTGTGTGTGTGTGTGTGAGAGAGAGAGAGAGAGAGAGAGAGAGAGAGAGAGAGTTGCATTTGTGTGTGTGTGTGTGTGTGTGTGTGTGTGTGTGTGTGTACGTTGTCTAATTCTGATGAAGGCCTTTTTGGCCAAAAGCTTACTTGCTAACAGTCTTTTTGTTGTGCCTATCTGCTACTCAACATCTCCACTATATGGTGAGTAGCAACAATACTTGTCATAATACTGTCATTATCCCATTCTGGTTTTTCCATGTTTGATATCCTATACATTGGCGAAAAAACAATGTTTTGTGAAGACAGCATATGCAGAAATGAGTTTTTACTCATCGAAGCAGATTGCTGATGCTTTTGATGTACTTTACAGCTATTATTGCCAGTCTGCTTTAAACCCAAACCACATTTCACTAGTACTTATTGCTGACACAGATAGTCACCAAGTGATTACATAAGTCTACATCTACATCCATACTCCGCAAGCCACCTGACGGTGTGTGGCGGAGGGTACTCTGAGTACCTCTATCGGTTCTCCCTTCTATTCCAGTCTCATATTGTTCGTGGAAAGAAGGATTGTCGATATGCTTCTGTGTGGGCTCTAATCTCTCTGATTTTATCCTCATGGTCGCTTCGCGAGATATGCGTAGGAAGGAGCAATATACTGCTGGACTCTTCGGTGAAGGTACGTTCTTGAAACTTTAACAAAAGCCCATACCGAGCTGCTGAGCGTCTCTCCTGCAGAGTCTTCCACTGGAGTTTATCTATCATCTCCGTAACGCTTTCGCAATTACTAAATGATCCTGTAACGAAGTGCGCTGCTCTCCGTTGGATCTTCTCTATCTTTTCTCTCAACCCTATCTGGTACGGATCTCACACTATTGAGCAGTATTCAAGCAGTGGGCGAACAAGCATACTGTAACCTACTTCCTTTGTTTTCGGATTGCATTTCCTTAGGATTCTTCCAATGAATCTCAGTCTGGCATCTGCTTTACCGATGATCAACTTAATATGATCATTCCATTTTAAATCACTCCTAATGCGTACTCCCAGATAATTTATGGAATTAACTGCTTCCAGTTGCTGACCTGCTATTTTGTAGCTAAATGATAAGGGCTCTATCTTTCTATGTATTCGCAGCACATTACACTTGTCTACATTGAGATTCAATTGCCATTCCATGCACCATGCGTCAATTCCCTGCATTTCAGTACAATTTTTCATTGTTGCAACCTCTCGATACACCACAGCATCATCTGCAAAAAGCCTCAGTGAACTTCCGATGTCATCCACCAGGTCATTTATGTATATTGTGAATAACAACGGTCCTATGACACTCCCCTGCTGCATACCTGAAATCACTCTTACTTCGGAAGACAAGTCATTTACCTTCAGTGGCCAGTAAGTCTAGCAAAAGCACAGGTTGAAAAGGAAACACACATTACTGAATTGTAGATATTATTGGTATTATATGGATGAAAATTATCTTGTTGGTATTTATATCTGAAACACTGCTGAACAGAGGTTATGATTTCAAATTTTACAACCTTCGGAAAGGGTTCTTTCTGTTGACAGTAATCTAAGTTTGTAGCAGTTGTGATTATCAATGACAACCCATGGCAGCCAGTAGAATAACATTTCCTTATTTTCATTTATAACACGAAATGTGTGTGCTGTAACATAAAGTTGTAGGATAGGTTCTTCATAGCTCCTTAGATACAAGAATACAATCAATAATCTTCTTATAAAAATAGTAAACAATCAGTTGAAAATTGGAAGCTTTATTAAAACCCCTTTACCATAGTTTCAACATTTATAAAAACATCTTCTTCTGGAAGAAATATAAACAATGTAAGCAAGTTAACAGTGCAAATACACACACAGGTACAATCATATTTTGTTAACAAATATAAATCATTTCCTGTTAAAAAGTATAAAAACAAAAACTTATTGAGACTTACTGAATTACAATATATGGCAAAAGTATGTTAAAATACAGCCAAAGGGCGTCAGTCAGATACAACATTTCTTTAGCACGATGAGATTTCATTCACTATTACGCGTCCTCCTTGTATATACTATTAATGCCCTCTCTTGCCAGAGGCTTTCCTTAGTGCAAGCATTGGGTATGAGACGTTAGTGCACTAGTTGAACACTGGAGTGGAAATACCAAATGCCAACAACCGTGTTGTGCATGTTTTAATTTATTGTTGTTGTTGTTGTTGTTGTTGTTGTCTTCAGTCCTGAGACTGGTTTGATGCAGCTCTCCATGCTACTCTATCCTGTGCAAGCTGCTTCATCTCCCAGTACCTACTGCAACCTACATCCTTCTGAATCTGCTTAGTGTACTCATCTCTCGGTCTCCCTCTACGATTTTTACCCTCCACGCTGCCCTCCAATGCTAAATTTGTGGTCCCTTGATGCCTCAAAACATGTCCTACCAACCGATCCCTTCTTCTAGTCAAGTTGTGCCACAAACTTCTCTTCTCCCCAATCCTATTCAATACCTCCTCATTAGTTACGTGATCTATCCACCTTATCTTCAGTATTCTTCTGTAGCACCACATTCCGAAAGCTTCTATTCTCTTCTTGTCCAAACTATTTATCGTCCATGTTTCACTTCCATACATGGCTACACTCCAAACAAATACTTTCAGAAACGACTTCCTGATACATAAATCTATATTCGATGTTAACAAATTTCTCTTCTTCAGAAACGCTTTCCTTGCCATTGCCAGTCTACATTTTATATCCTCTCTACTTCGACCATCATCAGTTATTTTACTTCCTAAATAGCAAAACTCCTTTACTACTTTAAGTGTCTCATTTCCTAATCTAATTCCCTCAGCATCACCCGATTTAATTTGACTACATTCCATTATCCTCGTTTTGCTTTTGTTAATGTTCATCTTATATCCTCCTTTAATTTATTATGGAGGTAAAATTTTATATTTAACTGATACCTTTCAACTATATTTTAATGTACCTCTGCCACAACATGTAATCCCATAAGTCTGAATAACTTTTTGTTTTTATATTCGTTAACGAGATATGACTGAACCTGTGTACACAAATATGTTGACATATTTTCACTGTTAACTTGCTTAGGTTGTCTATATTTCCTTTTGCAGAAGACTTTTTTAAATGTTGAAACCACAGTAAAGGCGTTTTAATAAGCCTTTCAATTTGCAACTGACGGGCTGTTTAGTATTTGTACAAAAAGATTTCATTCTACTGTTGTTACTCCAGCTGTGAACAAAATTTGCTAATAAATAATCACAATGTCAAAATATTACGCGTCCTCCTTGTACAGGGTGTTTCAAAAATGACCGGTATATTTGAAACGGCAATAAAAACTAAACGAGCAGCGATAGAAATACACCGTTTGTTGCAATATGCTTGGGACAACAGTACATTTTCAGGCGGACAAACTTTCAAAATTACAGTAGTTACAATTTTCAACAACAGATGGCGCTGCAAGTGATGTGAAAGATATAGAAGACAACACAGTTTGTGGATGCGCCATTCTGTACGTCGTCTTTCTGCTGTAAGTGTGCGTTGTTCACAACGTGCAAGTGTGCTGTGGACAACATGGTTTATTCCTTAGAACAGAGGATTTTTCTGGTGTTGGAATTCCACCGCCTAGAACACAGTGTTGTCGCAACAAGATGAAGTTTTCAACGGAGGTTTAATGTAACCAAAGGACCGAAAAGCGATACAATAAAGGATCTGTTTGAAAAATTTCAACGGACCGGGAACGTGATGGATGAACGTGCTGGAAAGGTAGGGCGACTGCGTACGGCAACCACAGAGGGCAACGCGCAGCTAGTGCAGCAGGTGATCCAACAGTGGCCTCGGGTTTCCGTTAGCCGTGTTGCAGCTGCGGTCCAAATGACGCCAACGTCCACGTATCGTCTCATGCGCCAGAGTTTACACCTCTATCCATACAAAATTCAAACACGGCAACCCCTCAGTGCCGCTACCATTGCTGCACGAGAGACATTCGCTAACGATATAGTGCACAGGATTGATGACAGCGATATGCATGTGGGCAGCATTTGGTTTACTGACGAATATTATTTTTATCTGGACGGCTTCGTCAATAAACAGAACTGGCACATATGGGGAACCGAAAAGCCCCATGTTGCAGTCCCATCGTCCCTGCATCCTCAAAAAGTACTGGTCTGGGCTGCCATTTCTTCCAAAGGAATCATTGGCCCATTTTTCAGATCCGAAACGATTACTGCATCACGCTATCTGGACATTCTTCATGAATTTGTGGCGGTACAAACTGCCTTAGACGACACTGCGAACACCTCGTGGTTTCTGCAAGATGGTGCCCGGCCACATCGCACGGCCAACGTCTTTAATTTCCTGAATGAATATTTCGATGATTGTGTAATTGCTTTGGGCTATCCGAAACATACAGGAGGCAGCGTGGATTGGCCTCCCTGTTCGCCAGACATGAACCCCTGTGACTTCTTTCTGTGGGGACACTTGAAAGACCAGGTGTACTGCCAGAATCCAGAAACAATTGAACAGCTGAAGCAGTACATCTCATCTGCATGTGAAGCCATTCCGCCAGACACGTTGTCAGTGGTTTCGGGTAATTTCATTCAGAGACTACGCCATATTATTGCTACGCATGGTGGATATGTGAAAAATATCGTACTATAGAGTTTCCCAGAACGCAGCGGCATCTGTTGTTCACAATTGTAACTACTGTAATTTCGAAAGTTTGTCTGCCTGAAAATGTACTGTTGTCCCAAGCATATTGCAACAAATGGTGTATTTCTATCGCTGCTCGTTTAGTTTGTATTGCCGTTTCAAATATACCGGTCATTTTTGAAACACCCTGTATATACTATTAATGCCCTCTCTTGACAGAGGCTTTCCTTAGTGCAAGCATTGGGTATGAGACGTTAGTGCACTAGTTGAACACTGAAGTGGAAATACCAGATGCCAACAGCCGTGTTGTGCATGTTTTAATTTATTATGGAGGTAAAATTTTATATTTAACTGATACCTTTCAACTATATTTTAATGTACCTCTGCCACAACATGTAATCCCATAAGTCTGAATAACTTTTTGTTTTTATATTCGTTAACGAGATATGACTGAACCTGTGACACAAGTATGTGAACATATTTTCACTGTTAACTTGCTTAGGTAGTCTATATTTCCTTCTGCAGAAGACTTTTTTAAATGTTGAAACCACAGTAAAGGGGTTTTAATAAGCCTTTCAATTTGCAACTGACTGGCTGATCACTATTTCCACAAAAAGATTTCATTCTACTGTTGTTACTCCAGCTGTGAACAAAATTTGCTAATAAATAATCACAATGTCAAAATATTTTCAAGATAGGATAAAAATAAAATCTGTCTATATATTGGTCGTATGCTACAGTTCTACTCTGTGCTTTTGATTAGCAGACTACTGCAGTGCGGCCTTTTTTCTGACACTTATGACAGACAGCCCAGTGCTGGGGACAATTTGCTCTATCACTTTTGGAGTAACAAGACTCACATGACGGCAAGAGAGAGCAGCTTCAGGAATGCTATTTATGCCCTATACAGAAGCCACCAGATAGGTCTGCTTGCACTGCTGCTACGTCGTCCTCCCCAGATGCAGTGGACATAGCCAAACCATCCTGCACCAGCACAATGTCGCACCATGCTTCCAGCTGTTCAGCAGCGGTATGTGAGACCTCACATAACTGGGCAATGGACAACACTTCATAGAGGGAAGAGTTTTCTAGTTGGAGGATCCATTGCCAGACTTCCTTATCCGGAGCGAAGCGGACTATAACATCGCAAAACATGTCATAAGCACACGTCTCTTTTTAACTTGGAAATGAAAAAATGGCACTTGTTACTAAGGCGGTGAACATTCATGGCCCAGGTGCAATAAGACTGATGGGTCTGTTTCTTGCACAGGCAGAATTCAACCCCAGCGTCCACAATGTGTGTGTGTGACAGTGATAATAGGAAAATACAATGGGCATACATTGTCAAAAGACAACAAAGAAGGTTACTGTAATGGTATCAACCTTTGAAACACCTGATACAAGGTGGGAGAAATCCATGACAAAAACAGTGCACAGCGTACCTCTGCATCTGTCATATAGAAGGCACGGGAACGTTGTCATTCCAATCTTCCGCTGCCTTGTCAAACAATAAACAGAAGAGGAAACATAGCTGGAGACAAGGTGGAGAGAGCAACACCATCACAGCCTGTTGTATGACTAAGAAGTTCCGCCTGCTGTTGCACCAATGTTCGAAGTGGAGCTTCCATGTCACAACTAGAAAAATGTCACAACCCAAAGCAAAAAACAAACACACAATGTAAGACATGAAAAATGACCATGCTCATCACCAATGTGTGCTGTCTACAAGAAAGCACAGGTAATAATGAACACAACACTTTATTACTTCAGAAATATTGGCACAGAAAAAACACCTGCTACAGAGTGGCTGCCTGCTAGTCCTAATCATCCCATGGCTGAAGTAAACATCTGACTGAGAGTGAGGCTGGCCAGCTCCAACTCTATAAGCTGTCGGCCAACCAGTAGAGTGCACTACAGAGAGAATGCATGTGCATCCAAGATTGGGGGCCTCTTCCGGTGCTCACGTCTTGCGACATCTGTGGCCTGCTGTACAGCTGTGAGGTCGGGTCGCGGGTTTGGAATCTTATGTGGGTCACTACACCAATTCAGTATTATTCTTAACTAACACTAACAAATCTATTAAACGTGCACACCTGAAAAAAGCCCTACAACCATTCCAAGAACCAGTCAGAGAAAAAACACGACAAGGATCTCTTGAGCTACCCAATATGTCATCAGTTCTAATATAATAGCATAAAAGCAGGATTATATCATGAATATGAAATAATTAGAAACTCTCAGATTCAATCTTCTTATGTATTTCTGATGCAGTGTGAAATGCATTAAAAAAAATGAAGAGCATAGAAACATGTCAAAACTGAAGGTTCATCGAGAATCCATTGTAGTTTATCTGACTTTGTTGTGTTACAAGGAACAAGCAGAAAACTACAATGATCACTTGTTAGAACTCCACTTTGTTTTTCCTGGAGCTACAAAAACCAGACACACTGTTATTAGTTAATATATTTCTATCTCTCTCCCCCTTACCCTTTCTTAGTCATTCTAAAAGGCCAGTTCTAATACAAACAGATAGGTTTGGGAAAGTTTAAAACTAATGGCAGGTCACCCATACTCCAGGTTGAGAGGAATCTACCTGTTGTGAGAACAAGGGTATTTCATTACACACACAACTGGAACCATCTGAGTCTTTGCCCCTTTGCTCTGAAAGAAATGACCACAGTTTTTAATCTTCCCCAATACATCCTTCTTTCCTTGCTAAGGAAGGAATTAACTGTATTAAAAGCGAGGATAGCAGGATGTCCCTTTAAAAAAATGAATAAAACATTAAGAAAATTTCTACAAACTTGAAATTAAAGAGTAAATCTAAAATGCTCTGTTGCTTAGAGAACTGTTGATGGGTTATACAAGATTAAGAAATACTGACCAAATATCTTACCAAGTGGTTCAAGTGGTGGTACTGTGCGTGCCTGGAGGAAGGTAAGCCAGAAGAGACACTGCTCAAGCTGAGCACTTGGTGGGTCAGCCAGACTATAAACTACAACATGAAGACAAGCTGTTGAGCCTAGGAAATGATGGTATATCAGAAAATAGGTCTCTTGTCCAGAAAGTTCCCATAACGTCAAATCACCACCACAACCAGAGACTGAGACCTTAAACAGAAATAAAACATAAAATATAACATACTTTTATGTTTACTCAAATCTTACACTATACATGAGATTAGACAAAAACAAAATTTACAAAATGTGAACATGCAATGTCATATTGTCAAATGAATCGAATTGTACAGGTCAAATGATAATTATCACCTTATTATTCAAATTTAATAATGAGTAAAAAGAGAAGTTACCAAGAATCAAAAGAAACCCAATTAATAACTACATGAAAGACACACACACAAAGGATAGTCTCAGTGCAACCACACCCACAAAATCAAAGAATAACATAATTACAACAACAACAAAAAAAAAACACCGGATAAGTGCAAGTAGGACTTCTGTTCTTATGTACATACATAAAAATAATCATTGCGTGTGGCTCAAGGGCCCAGTGTAAATCTTTACATTGGATGCCTCTTCAGTGGCTTGTGCATTCATAATTTATGGTGACTACTCACATGTCAGAGGTGAATGCTAGGCTTGCGACTTCTTGGTTTCCAGGCATGCACTTTGCCACTTGATAGCCAGGCCTGACATGATTATGCGCAGCTCATCTATACGTTTTGATAAGTTACAATACCAGAGAAGGAACGTTGCTACTCACCATATAGCAGAGATGCTGAATCGCGGTAGGCACAATAAAAAGATTCACACAATTAAAGCTTTCGGCCATTAAGGCCTTTGTCAGCAGTAGACACACATACGCGCGCGCCCACACACACACACACACACACACACACACACACACACACACACACACACACACACAAATGCAACTTGCACACATATCTGCAGTCTCAGAGAGCTGAGACCACACTGCGAACAGCAGCACAAGTGCATTATGGGAGTGGCACAGTCAAGTGTTGCAGTTTAGACGGAGGGCAGGAAAGAAGGTGCGGAAGGGGGGAAGGGGTAAGTAGAGGAAAGGAGAGAAATAAAAGAAATTAAAAGACTGAGTGTGGTGGTGAAATGACGGCTGTGTAGTTCTGGAATGGGAACAGGGAGGTGGTAACTGTCCTCACCCATTCAGCCCCCAGCCAGCCCCCATCCCGCCCATAACAGACATATGACAAAATGTCAGGTTTATTTCAGTTCTTTTTATTTGAGTGACCCAAAGTATTACTTCTTCCTATGTGTAACTCATAAAAAGTCTGACAAGGTAAAAATGAGATAGATTTGAGCATACACACAGATTTACCATTTACCAGCATCCATTCTTCCTGTGAACCATTCATGACTGGAACAGGAGAAGGGAGAAATGGCAGTGTTACACAAAGTACCATCCACCACACACCAGACAAAAACTAGTTAACAATGTGTTGTCATACAGTTCTGAGTTACGTTGAAAGCTCCTCAGTAAGTTAGTTCAAAATCAACTGCAAAATTGTACCAAACAGACAGGCAGACAAGAGAACAAGTTAATAAAAACACAATAAAATGAGTCATGTATACATAAATTTGCAACCACATGTGCTGTAGCGGTGGTGGTGGTTGGTGGGGTGTTAAAGCCACAGTCCCCCCTCCCCAGGTCGCAAGTGATTGGTGTGCTCAGTTTAGCAGAAATTACTTCAGGCATTAAAAATGGTCAACCATGAATGGAATGAGTCGTTGCTGACTTTCTGCAGCAAGTACCAGTAACTTACATACATCGTGCCCTCTGTAGAGGCTGTGATGGAGTTTTCTAAGCACAACCACTGTGCAGGAACTCAACAGGACAAGCGGCACTCTGTGTTTTGCTTCTTTATCACTCCATTGTCAACCCCTCCCCTATTAAAGGTGGATGGTTCTTATTTCCACACTACTGCACTGCCATCTAGTTTTGAGCCACGTTTATAATTTAAAGTCTCTAGCTCACTGGTAAGTTAGCTTTAAATTAATTGCAAAATTTTTATTGAACAGGTGGAGAGACAGACAAGAAAGCATTCTAATTACAATGTGTTTGAAAAAATTAGGCTTAAGCATGTATCTGTCAATGTCACAATAACTGTTAGAGGTTAGTCTCTGTAAATGAAATACGTAATTTATAGATAGTAATAGAAGATAAATTTGTAATGCTACCCAATATCACAGACATAATACTATGTAAAATAGAATGAAATTACATAAAACAAATTTTTCTGGAAAATTAAAATTGTGCGCTGAACCAGGACTCAATCATGGAACTTTTGCCTTTCAGCTGCAAGTGTTCTACTGAATGAGCTTTCGAGGCACAGTTCATGGCCTGGTCTCATGGCTTTACTTCCAGCACTACTAGTACCTATCTCCTACCTTCTAAATTTCACATAACTTGCAGGTTTATCACTCTTGGGTGAAAGTACATTGCAGAGAAGTGACTTAGCCATGGCTTAGGGGATTGTTTCCACAAAGAAGTTCCACTCTGCAGTGGTGTGTTTCCTCTCAGATGTGTGTTACCGTGCTGTAACCTCATGAATAAAAAACAAGCAAACTGTGTTTATGATGTATTGTGCTAATATTATGTAGTTACAATTAAGTAATATGAGAAAAAAATGTAATTGTTAAGCACAAAATCTAGACCTGCTATTTGTTTTATGTAAAAACCTAAAGTGACCTCCTGTGAAAACACCCAATACTGATAAAATATAATAAAATAAATTTGATGGGATAAACAAGGACTGGTTGCTACAATTCCTTTTGCACTAATATACAAGACATGGTGTTCTTTTGGCCATTGTGGAAAAAATCATCCCAACATCTTCAGAGAGACATTAAAAGTTTTAAAAAAAGCCAAGTATATAAGAAGTGATACAACAGTATATCTAACAAGAGCCAATGATTATAACAACTTGGAAACAGAAAATAATTACACACCTCTGAACAAACATAGTGTAACGGAGTACATACTGCAACACCACATTTTAAAAACCAGAATCAATATAAATGGAAGTATGAACAAAAGCTTTAGTCAATGAAAACACTGATTTCAGACCTGCTGATTAGTGGCAGAAAGAAACAATACTCAGCAATGATTTGTATTTTTAAAATTTTTGTATGAGAAAGAAGATGAAGAAGGAGAAAGAGGAGAAAAGAAATTATATAATGCTGATTTTCATACTTTTAGATGATGTCACTATTAGTAAAATTTGAATTAATGTCTGTGTACGGCACTTACTTTATTTACTATAGGGCATTTTCAAAGAGCAAGGGTCATTTAACCATTAAAAGACAAATAGAATAAGCTTTTACTGGTGGTTTTAATTTATGACTTCACTTTTCCACTTCTAAGCAATTTTTGTGATATTACACGGGCTTCTTTAGCCCCTCTGCAAAGAAGCTCTCAGGAAGAGAATTGAACCAGTAGATGACAGCAGTCTTGAGTCCCTTGTCATCTTCAAACTGTTGTTCGCCAAACTATTATTTCAAGTGCACTCTTGGATGACTCCCAATCTAAATGCAGCTGATGTATATGTAGATATACATATAAATCATGAATCTTATACTTGGTATGGCCTGCAGTGTAAGGAAGTATGTTATCATAGTGAAGGCTACTCCAATTGACCAGTCTCCGCACTGCTAATTTTTGATGGCACACCTGTTTGATGAACATCTGATAGTACACATCAAATGTAAATGTTCATCAATTTCATCAAATCTGCCAGAAAATGGTAGTCATCTTGCTTCACAACTAACAGGACAAATAATTTTCAAATTCATTATTGTATGCTTTCACCAACAGAGAACTGACTGCTGAATCAAAACAAGGGCTTCAGTGGCTTCATAAACAATTAACAGATGGTGCTTCATCTGTGCAACTTTGTTCCAAGGTGTCAAAATTTAAATACAAGTTAACTTTAGTAATCCCTACAGACATACTGATGTGTTTCCCACGTTTGGTGAGGGAACCTGTAGTAGGGGCACTGCCCAATATCACTGGCTGGTCTCTCAAATTTCATTAGCAGACAAATATAAGGCTGGCTGATGGCCATCTCTTCTCATTTGTCTTATCAACCTTGCCTCTACCAGTGATCTTCAACTATTGCAACTGTTTACCAGAACAAATATAAATTTGTGTGCCTAGTTGTATGACTTAGGAACAGGTGGTTTCCACCACTGAGAGGTCTAATGGAGCTTTGTTTAATATCAACCTTACTGAATACATATACATCAACTAAGTAGTGGTTGGATTTTATTCAAACGTAATCGGGGACTCTCTCATATTAACTTTCACTTTGGCTTACACAAATCTCCAACAAGGACAATTCCTGTTTGGTTTCATTATGAGTCTTGTAACATAAACTAAATATACAACACATGCACATCTCAAAATTAAAAACAATCTTAATCCATAAGATGATGGTGTCATGAAGTTGTGTTGATAATATCAACAATTGGAGAAGAAAACTGATTGTCTTTTTGTCAATTATCTAATTAGCTGTAGCCCTTTATTCATAGAGTGTGAGTCCAATATGGACAAAGTACTTACAAGAACCTCCTGAGAAAAATTTTTCTACAAAGAGAAAAGAGAGTTACAAACCTCTTGTACATCAATTCCTCTTGTATAATGTTCATTGTAGACATCAAAGACAGGCTGACCACGGCAGGAAGTTACATCCATTTCTATTTGCATTTTGCTTCCTGGTGATGTTGAACCTGCCATAAGATTGCATGAAATATAATGTGTTGCAATACACATTTTTTTTAAAGTCAATTACATTGTCAGAAAAAACATTATGGAAACAATGATACTTTCACAAGAGAAAATTTCCATCTAGAACTCAGTACAAAACACAGTTTGTTCCGAAACAAAACATAGTTTGTTGAGAAACAGGGATTTTTTTTTCATGTGGACTTGAATATAAAAATACAATAAAGAAATAAGGAAAATACGTTTCAGGATAAACGGGTTAAATAAGTTACTTAGACTGCATAACACACACACACACACACACACACACACACACACACACACACACACACACACACACACAGAGAGAGAGAGAGAGAGAGAGAGAGAGAGAGAGAGAGAGAGAGAGAACTGGAATGAAAAGAATATACTATTCAGTACTGTGGTATATGTGAAATAAGCTACACCAAAATTATAAGATTAAAGTGTATGGAAAGTGGGTATTCATCTCTTACCAGCTTATGTAGATCTAGAGCTTATTTTGTTTTGCAGAATTATGTGTAACTGCAAGTTTCTTTAAATGTTCTATACTGGTGCTTCAATGTAAACATTTACTTTGCTTTGTATGACAAATGGGGATGCCATAAAACAGGTAGTCCCATTACTTTGCACAATATATAATAACGACGTGAAACAAACCATTTTGCAAAATATTTAGTTAATTAGTATTTAAATACAGATCCACGCTTGAAGTTTACAGATGTGTTCACATAAGAAAACAATGAAAACTTCTGGCTGGAATATCAACCATATTAGGAAAAGAGTAGATTGCTACTAACCATAAAGACGATATATTGAGTTGAACACATTTAGCTTTCAGTCAAAGCCTTCTTCAAAAAAGAAAATGCACACATTTACACAAGCAAACACACCCCAAGTACATATGCCATCTTTGGCAGGTCGGACCAGAATGCAATTGTTACGTTAAACAATTGTAGCCATCTTGATTCAGGTAGGGAAGGGGGAGGGATAGCAGGGTACAGGTGGGGAGGGGGGAAGAGTGCTGTCTGGCAGAGTATGCATGGACAAGATGAAGATATGACAAGACTGCTGCCCATTGATCACCATCCAGGAGTTCCTTACGTCCAACTTGACCTCACCATCCTTCCCCAGGTCCCTTTCTAAAAATAATACAGACTTTGAGCAGAAGAAAGGACAACCATATACAACCTCAAAACAAATCCTGACCTCATCACCCTGGCTGCAGAGAAAGGTTGTGCCACTGTCTTTATTAAACACAGTGACTACCTAGTGAAAGGCTTCTGCCAATTATCTAACTCCTGCACCCATACACTTTGCCAGAGTGATCCCATTCCAGAGATCGAACATAACCCCCAATCCCTGCTTAAGGCCTTACGCCCCCTCCAGAACCTCTCCTTTGAATTCATTCCCTTCCTCACCCCTATGACACCTCCCAAACACAAACCTTTTATATGCTCTCCAAAATCCACAAACACAACAATCTTGTATGCCCCATTCTATGTGCTTATTGTACCCACACTGAAAGAACTGTGGCCGCCGTTGATCAATACCTCCAACCACTTGCCTAAAATCTAGCCTCCCACATCAAGGATACCTATCATTTCCTTCACTGGCTCTCCTCCATCCCCAACCCTTTACCTCTGGATTCCTACTTCTCACTGTTGATGCCATTTCCCTACACACCAACATCCCTCAGTCTCATCATCTTGCCACTATTGAGCACTCCCTTCCCCAACATCCTTCTGACGCCAAACTCACTGCCTCATTCCTCATACTCCTTACCAACTTTATCCTAACACGAAACTACTACTCCTTTGAGGGGAAGGTATACGAACAAATCTGTGGCCCCATCACATGCCAGGCTACCTGCAAAAGCAGCCACATCATACCAGCTCTGCTGCAATCATTGCACAGCTTTTTATATTTGTATGACTACCAACCAGCTTTCCACCAGGATGAACAGCTACTGCCAAACTGTGGCCAAGATCATGGTAGACCACACACACTACCCTCAGACTTAGTGCACAAACAGATATGCACTGTCATTTCCCCACACCCCCCACCAAACCTCCCGCAGCCTTGGGCACATGCATGGCATCCTCGTATGACAACCTGTTTATGGGCCATAGAAGAAACAATCCTAGCATACCGTAACACTGAAACCCTGGGCTGGTTCAGGTTCATTGACGGTATCTTCGTGATATGGACCTCAACACCTCTCCCATCTGCTTCCCTGATCCTCCTCAACCTGGCATGCCCCCTTCCTCAAAGTTACCTCCTCCTCTCTGATGGCTCCATCTGCACCTCTGTCTACATTAAACCCACCAACCACTTACAGTACCTGCATTTCGACAGCTGTCATCCCTTCCACACCAACAAATATCTTCCACACAGCCTGGCCACCGAGGTCTGGAGTATCTGAAGTGATGAGGACTCCCTTGCCCTTTTTGTTGAAGGTATCACTAAGGGCTTCAAAGATGTTTGTTGAAGATGATTCGTTTGTGGAGCACTCAACTACACAGTTGTCAGCACCCATACAAAGTCCCAATTTTTACACATTCCAATTCTTTACACAGTCCAATCGAGCCACTGCCACGAATGATGATGATGATGATGATGATGAGGAGGAGGAGGAGGAGGAGGAGGAGGACAACACAAACACCCAGTCCCCAGGCAGGGAAAAATCCCCAACCCAGTCGGGAATCGAACCCGGGACCCCATGAGCCTTGAAAGAGACACACTGTCCCAGACTTTTCCACAAGCAGATCTCCCATACCTTTCCTGCACACACCCTCAAGCCACCCACCACACCCATGAACCAGTTACAAAATAGTGTCCCCTTCATCACCCAATACCACCCCAGACTGGAACAACTGAAAGCACATCATTAGTGAGGGCTTTGATAACCTATTATCTTGCCCTGAAATGAGGGGCATCTTATATCAGATTCTTCTAAACCCTTCTAAAATAGTGTTCTCATTGCCCATCTACACCCACATCCTAGTCCAGCCCTATGCCATCCCAATCCCAATCCCTTGCCACAGGGATCATATCCTTATGGAAGATCCAGGTGCAAGATCTGCCCAGTCCACTCACCCAGCACTGCCTATTGCAGTATTGTCACAAGCTTATCCTGCCCCATCAGAAGCCAGGCCACCTTTGAAAGCAATCATGTCATACTAGCTCTGCTGCAATCATTGCACAGGTTTTTATATTTCTATGACCTCCGACCAGCCGTCCACCAGGATGGCCAAGAGCATGGTAGACCACCCTGCAGCAAGACATGCAGCTGAACATAACATTATTGATTTAAATGACTGTTTCCCCTCCACCACCAGCTTTTTTGAAATGTGTAGAAGGGAGTTCTCCTTACAACAAATTCTCTGCACTCAAAATTATGCCTTCTTCCACCCATTTCCACCCCCTTTGTCCTATCACCTCCTCGCTATTCATGTCCCCTCACCCTCATTGTGTACCATCTGTGTCAACACATCCACCCATCTTTCTCCTTCCCTGCTCCCCCCTCTGCCTCACATCATCCCGGCACTGCACCTGGCAGTCTTGTAATGCCTCCATCTAGCCCCTACATGCTCCACAAGACAGTGTTCTCTCTCCTCTCACCTGTATCCAGCTATCCCTCCCCCTTCCCCACCCACTCCAGATTACTACCTTCATTCAATGTGACAATTGCATCCTGGTCTCAGGTACCACAAATGGTGGTCATTGTATGTGAGGTGTGCTTGCTAGTATTAATATATATGCAGTTTTTTTTTTCACCCTGAAGAATGTTTTGGCATAAAGCTAAATGTATAACAGCCTTTCTGTTGTGCTTGTCTGCAACTTTTCTTTCTGATGAGTAACACTTTTATTCACAATATTGTTAAAAAATATTTACATGTTGTCATCTCAGGATCTTCAGGCAAAGGTTGTTTAGTGGTTTCTCTGACATTTTGTCACCAGCAATAGAAAGTGAATCTTCAAAAACACTAGCCACTCGTTCTGGCAGAAGTCAGAAAAACCACTAAACCACCATCCTCAGGTAAGTGCCAACAGATAACAGGGCAAGAAGTGGCTGAAAAAGGCTTGACAATTTTATCACAAGTATTTATGTAATGTTTTTGCATTAAATAAGCATGTTTCTAAATAAAAATTCTCTTATGGAACAGAAGGAATTGCCCAGAAGTAACTTTATGAGTTTACTTTTAAATTTAACTCTACTAGCTGTCAGTCATTTAATTTCATTGATATAGTGATCAAAGACTTAAATAAAAGCATTATTCACTCATTCATATGGTAAAGACAGTTTTACTGAAGAGTAATGAATGCCAGTTTTCTTCTAGTATTGCAAATATGGATCTCAATATTCCTCCTTAAGTATAATGAATTAAGTATGACAAATTTCATGGGGCAAAATATGCACAGGCAGTCACTGAATAGCATGTCATTGTTTCCCAGGGAGATAATTACTCTGAAACGGAAGGTGAGCATGAGAGGAAACTATTGCTGTAATTTTTCCGAGGGCATGCAGCTTTACTGTATGGTTAAATGATGATGATGGCATCCTCTTGGGTAAAATATTCCGGAGGTAAAATAGTCCCCCATTTGGACCTCCGGGTGGGGACTACTCAAGAGGACGTTGTTATCAGGAGAAAGAAAACTGGCATTCTAAGGATCAGAGTGTGGAATGTCAGATCCCTTAATTGGGCAGGTAGGTTAGAAAATTTAAAAAGGGAAATGGATAGATTAAAGTTAGGAGTGCGCGTAAGCTACTACAGACAGGATAGTGAATGCCTTATTGTGGCCAAGATAGACATGAAGCCCACGCCTACTACAGTAGTACAAGTTTATATGCCAACTGGCTCTGCAGGTGGTGAAGAAATCGAAGGAATGTATGATGAGATAGTGAAGGGAGACAAAAATTTAATAGTCACTGTTGACTGGAATTCGATAGTAGGAAAAGAAAAAGAAGGAAACATAGTAGGTGAATATGGATTGGAGCTAAGAAATGAAAGAGGAAGCCGCCTGGTAGCATTTTGCACAGAGCATAACTTAATCATAGCTAACACTTGGTTCAAGAATCATAAAACAAGGTTGTATACGTGGAAGAGCCTGAAGATACTGACAGGTTTCAGATAGATTATATAATGGTAAGACAGAGACTTAAGAACCAGGTTTTAAATTGTAAGACATTTCCAGAGGCGGATGTGGACTCTTACCACAATCTATTGGTTATGAACTCTAGATTACAACTGAATAAACTGCAAAAAGGTGGGAATTTAAGGAGATGGGACCAGGATAAACTGACTAAACCAGAGGTTGTACAGAGTTGCAGGGAGAGCATAAGAGAACAATTGACAGGAATGGGGGAAAGAAGTACAGTAGAAGAAGAATGGGTAGCTCTGAGGGATGAAGTAGTGAAGGCAGCAGAGGATGAAGTAGGTAAAAAGACGAGGGCTAGTAGAAATCCTTGGGTAACAGAAGAAATATTGAATTATATTGAATTTGACTGGTGAAAGGAGAAAATATAAAAATGCAGTAAATGAAGCAGGCAAAAAGGAATACAAACATCTCAAAAATGACATCGACAGGAAGTGCAAAATGGCTAAGCAGGAATGGCTAGAGGACAGAATGTAAGGATGTACAGACTTATCTAACTAGGGGTAAGATAGATATTGCCTACAGGAAAATTAAAGAGACCTTTGGAGATAAGAGAACAACTTGTATGAACATCAAGAGCTCAGATGGAAACCCAGTTCTAAGCAAACAAGGGAAAGCAGAAAGGTGGAAGGAGTATATAGAGGGTCTATACAAGGACGATGTACTTGAGGACAATATTATGGAAATGGAAGAGGATGTAGGGGAAGATGAAATGGGAGATATGATACTGCGTGAAGAGTTTGACAGAGCACTGAAAGACCTAAGTTAAAACAAGGCCCTGGGAGTAGACAACGTTCCATTAGAACTACTGACAGCCTTGGGAGAGCCAGTCCTTACAAAACTCTACCATCTGGTGAGCAAAATGTATGAGACAGACGAATGGAAAAACTGGTAGAAGCCGACCTCGGGGAAGATCAGTTTGGATTCCGTAGAAATGTTGAAACACGTGAGGCAATACTGACCTTATGACTTACCTTAGAAGAAAGATTATGGAAAGGCAAACTACGTTTTTAGCATTTGTAGACTTAGAGAAAGCTTTTGACGATGTTGACTTGAATACTCTCTTTCAAATTCTAAAGGTGGCAGGGGTAAAATACAGGGAGCAAAAGGCTATTTACAATTTGTACAGAAACCAGATGGCAGTTATAAGAGTTGAGGGACATGAAAGGGAAGCTGTGGTTGGGAAGGGAGTAAGACAGGGTTGTAGCCTCTCCACGATGTTATTCAATCTTAATATTGAGCAAGCAGTAAAGGAAACAAAAGAAAAATTCAGGGTAGGTATTAAAATCCATGGAGAAGAAATAAAAACTTTGAGGTTCGCTGATGACATTGTAATTCTGTCAGAGACAGCAAAGGACTTGGAATAGCAGTTGAAGGGAATGGACAGTGTCTTGAGGATATAAGGTGAACATCAACAAAAGCAAAACGGGGATAATGGAATCTAGTAGAGTTAACTCAGTTGATGCTGAGGGAATTAGATTAGGGAATGAGACACTTAAAGTAGTAAAGGAGTTTTGCTTTTTGGGAAGCAAAATAACTGATGATGGTCGAAGTAGAGAGGATATAAAATGTAATTGGATGTCTCTATAGGCCCCCGGGCTCAGCAGCTGTTGTGACTGAGCACCTGAAGAATAATTTGGAAAATATTTCGAGTAGATTTCCCCACCATGTTATAGTTCTGGGTGGAGATTTTAATTTGCCGAATATAGACTGGGAGACTCAAATGTTCATAACAGACGGCAGGGAAAAAGAATCCAGTGAAATTTTTTAAGTGCTTTATCAGCAAACTACCTTGAGCAGTTAAACAGAGAACTGACTCGTGGTGATAACATATTAGACCTTCTGGTGACAAACAGACCCGAACTATTTGAATCAGTTAATGCAGAACAAGGAATCAGCAATCATAAAGCAGTTATTGCATCGATGATTTCAACTGTAAATAGAAATATTAAAAAAGGTAGGAAGATTTTTCTGTTTAGCAAAAGTGACAAAAAGCAAATTTCAGAGTACTTGATGGCTCAACACAAAAGTTTTGTCTCAAGTACAGATAGTGTTGAGGATCAGTGGACAAAGTTCAAAATCATCGTACAATATGCGTTAGATGAGTATGTGCCAAGCAAGATCGTAAGAGATGGAAAAGAGCCACCGTGGTACAACAACCGAGTTAGAAAACTGCTGTGGAAGCAAAGGGTACTTCACACCGAACATAAACATAGCCAAAGCCTTGCAGACAAACAAAAATTACGCGAAGCGGAATGTAGTGTGAGGAGGGCTATGCGAGAGGCGTTCAATGAATTCGAAAGTAAAGTTTTATGTACTGACTTGGCAGAAAATCCTAAGAAATTTTGGTCCTATGTCAAAGCGGTAGGTGGATCAAAACAAAATGTCCAGACACTCTGTGACCAAAATGGTACTGAAACAGAGGATGACAGACTTAAGGCCGAAATACTAAATGTCTTCTTCCAAAGCTGTTTCACAGAGGAAGACTGCACTGTAGTTCCTTCTCTAGATTGTCGCACAGATGACAAAATGGTAGATATCGAAATAGGCCGCTGGACCTGATAGGATACCAGTTCGATTTTACACAGAGTACGCGAAGGAACTTGCCCCCCTTCTTGCAGCGGTGTACTGTAGGTCTCTAGAAGAGCGAAGCGTTCCAAAGTATTGGGAAAGGGCACAGGTCATCCCCGTTTTCAAGAAGGGACGCCGAACAGATGTGCAGAACTATGGACCTATATCTCTAACGTCGATCAGTTGTAGAATTTTGGAACACATATTATGTTCGAGTATAATGACTTTTCTGGAGACTAGAAATCTACTCTGTAGGAATCAGCATGGATTTCAAAAGAGACGGTCGTGAGAAACCCAGCTCGCACTATTCGTCCACGAGACTCAGAGGGCCAGAGACACGGGTTCACAGGTAGATGCCGTGTTTCTTGACTTCCGTAAGGCGTTTGACACAGTTCCCCACAGTCGTTTAATGAACAAAGTAAGAGCATACGGACTATCAGACCAATTGTGTGATTGGATTGAGGAGTTCCTAGATAACAACGCAGCATGTCATTCTCAATGGAGAGAAGTCTTCCGAAGTAAGAGTGATTTCAGGTGTGCCGCAGGGGAGTGTCATACGACCGTTGCTATTCACAATATACATAAATGAGCTGGTGGATGACATCGGAAGTTCACTGAGGCTTTTTGCAGATGATGCTGTGGTGTATCGAGAGGTTGTAACAATGAAAAATTGTACTGAAATGCAGGACGATCTGCAGTGAATTGACGCATGGTGCAGGGAATGGCAATTGAATCTAAATGTAGACAAGTGTAATGTGCTGCAAATACATAAAAAGATAGATCCCTTATCATTTAGCTACAAAATAGCAGGTCAGCAACTGGAAGCAGTTAATTCCATAAATTATCTGGGAGTACGCATTCGGAGTGATTTAAAATGGAATGATCATATAAAGTTGATCGTCGGTAAAGCAGATGCCAGACTGAGATTCATTGGAAGAATCCTAAGGAAATGCAATCCGAAAACAAAGGAAGTAGGTTACAGTACGGTTGTTCGCCCACTGCTTGAATACTGCTCAATAGTGTGGGGTCCGTAGGAAGATAGGGTTGATAGAAGAGATAGAGAAGATCCAACGGAGAGCAGCGCGCTTCATTACAGGATCATTTAGTAATCGCGAAAGCATTACGGAGATGATAAACTCCAGTGGAAGACTCTGCAGGAGAGACGCTCAGTAGCTCGGTATGGGCTTTTGTTAAAGTTTCGAGAACGTACCTTCACCGAAGAGTCAAGCAGTATATTGCTCCCTCCTACCTATATCTCGCGAAGAGACTATGAGGATAAAATCAGAGAGATTAGAGCCCACACAGAAGCATACCGGCAATCCTCCTTTCCACGAACAATACGAGACTGGAATAGAAGGGAGAACCGATAGAGGTACTCAGAGTACCCTCCGCCACACACCGTCAGGTGGCTTGCGGAGTATGGATGTAGATGTAGATGTAGACTGGCAATGGTGAGGAAAGCGCTTCTGAAGAAGAGAAATTTGTTAACATCAAGTATAGATTTCATTTCTAAAAGTATTTGTATGGAGTGTAGCCATGTATGGAAGTGAAACATGGACGATAAATAGTTTGGACAAGAAGAGAACTGAAGCTTTCGAAATGTGGTGCTACAGAAGAATGCTGGAGATTAGGTGGTTAGATCACGTAACTAATGAGGAGGTATTGAATAGAATTGGGGAGAAGAGGAGTTTGTGGCACAACTTGACTAGAAGAAGGTATTGGTTGGTAGGACATGTTCTGAGGCATCAAGGGATCACCAATTTAGTATTGAAGGGTACCGTGGAGGGGAAAAATCGTAGAGGGAGACCAAGAGATGAATACACTAAGCAGATTCAGAAGGATGTAAGCTGCAGTAGGTACTGGGAGATGAAGCAGCTTGCACAGGATAGAGTAGCATGGAGAGCTGCATCAAACCAGTCTCAGGACTGAAGACCACAACAACAACAACAACAACAACAACAACAATGACAACAACAGATGTATAAGAAAGTAGAATGTAACACACTGGTATTAAAATAACACTAGGACAGAAATGATGTGAACTGTAAAGAAAAATAGTACTTTATTCTTAGAAACATAAATAGTAATTGTGCTAATGCTATTTTTACTACAGAAACTAAGTTCAGTCACTATTTCACTTTGTAAAAATACAAGAGACAAATCAGTAACTTTACTTAATTTGCTTATTATCCACAGTACGACATTGTTCAGATAATTAGTAGACAGTACGCTGTTTGATATTTTATTTTTGTATATAAGCTAGCTTTGGCTTTACTGCCTTCATCAGTACATCTGCAAATAATCATTTTTATTTAAATTTTACATAATATATAATTTATAAGGTTTTTTACATCGGATAGTGTACTGACATCCTGACATTGTACAGGGGCATATATGGAATCTGAGTAAACTATTACTGCTGTCTGTAGTTATTGGATGCATAATTCTTCGGTAATATTTTAAAGTTGTTCAATGATTTGACATTGTATGTATATTATAATATGTTTTTTATTGTTTTGACAGGCATAGAAATTCAAGGTTGACAGCTAGTTGTTTACTCAAAGATATTTATATGTTGTGGGCTGTTTATCTATGGAAATGTAATTGGAGGAAGAGAAAAAGAAAGAAAGAGAGAGAGAGAGAGAGAGAGAGAGAGAGAGAGAGAGAGAGAGAGAGCACCACATGAAGAAAGGAGAAATTAAAGGTAACTTAGAATTAATGCGAAAGACAATAATATGAATGGTCAGTAGGTTCTCATATTTCTTACTGAGAAACTGTGCTAGAATTTTAAAATAACTGGCTTGTTCCATATTATAGTGAGAAATCACAATTACGACCCATGGAAGATCCAAATAATGCACTGAAACAAAAATCAGCATTATATATCATGGGAGAGGTCAGTGACTCATAGCACACACAACTTGCTAACTAATTAAATAACTGAGCAATTAGTAGAGACAGGGATAATTTGTTTTATTTCATAGCCAACCACAACGCTTTTTCCCCAATTTGGGTGTTATTTTCTGACTATTTTGGTATTATTTTCACCAAATTTAAACACCGTTTTTGCCAATTTTGGTATTATGAGGATTGTTCAATAAATACTGGCCAAACAGGACTTTTTTTACATGGGCAAATCTGATGTTTCTTCAGTATAGTGCAAAGTTTCAAACAATTCTGACAGATAGCAGAGCCACAGTGTACCATCAAAATGATGTCTATGCAAGACACTCATTACAAACAATGTGCTGTGACTGAATTCTTAGTTGTGGAAAAAGAAACCATAGTGAACATCCATAAACATTAGTGCATGGTGTTGATAGTAAATGTTTGTGTTAATTGTATGGTAATGACACAGTTGACTGGAGTGCTGTTGGGCAATGGTTAGAGAGATGCATGCACCAGGAAGTGCAAAAAATGAGCTACGCGACTGGCCATTTTCGGGACATCCTGTCACAGCCACTGCTCTCAACACGTGCATCACAATTAGACAACTGGTTCTACAGCAATCGGTGAGCATTGGAGGTGCATGTGCAAACGACAAACTCTTGGACATGCAAGCTCAAGATGGGTTCCAAGAATGTTCACAACAGACCACCAGATTCAAAGATGAGCTATTTCAGCTGAACTGTTGGAGCATATTGAGGCCAATGGAGAGGTCATTACAGATGGTGAAGCCTGGGTAAATACTTTAAGTTGCAAACAAAAGGGCAGTCTCTGGAGTGGCACCACCTGCAATCACCCAAAAAGGAGTAATTCAAGGCATGTAAATAATAGATTTCAGCTATCAGTCATCCTTTTGAAATTTTATTGGCAGATCTAGATTTCAGCTAGAAACTAGCCATTCTCAATGCACATTCAATAAACTGTGAATGAAACCTGACCAACAGGCATTACATGCATTGATCAAAAATTGTTGTGCATTGAGAATGGCTAGTTTCTAGCTGAAATCTAGATCTGCCCATAAAATTTCAAAAGGACGACTGATAGCTGAAATCTATTATTTACAAGTCAATAACAGTCGCTGCGTGCAACAGCCTTTGAATGGAGGGCAACCTGATAATTCAAGACAGTTCCCTCTGCTGACAAAATCATGACAACAGTCTTTTAGGATAGTGATATTATCGTTCTCGTGGATTTATTGCCAAAAGAGTCCACTATTAATTCAGAGTCTGTGTGAAGACTCTGAACAAACTCTAGGACATTTCAAATGTATTCAGTCTAACAAGAATCCAAAAGAAATCTTGCTCCAACATGACAATGCACACCCACACACAAGTGTTAGGACCTGGGTGCACAACACAAAATTGGATTTGACATCAATGCCTCATTCACCCTATAGGCCAGACATGGTGCTATCAGACTTCCACCTGTTTGGAACACTTACAGTTTCTTTATGTGAGACACACTTTGGGATGATGAGAGCATATTCAAGTAGTGAAAACATGGCTACGAGTGCAGAACAAGAGCTTTTACCAACAGGCAATACAACTCTTAGAAAATTAAGGCAGAATGCCATAGAACATCCCTTCAGAATATCTTACAAGATTGAGACCTGCCATTCTAGCTGCACGTAACAGACTCTCTGCTATTTCAGCATTAACAGAGTTCATTGTCATTCCATGGCAGTAGCAAGAACCTAGAGTTTTTTTAACATAGACTTACATGGATTGGGGGCCACAAATGCTGATAGCCCAATTTAATGTTTCCTTCGCTTCTGCCTGAAGTAATCATTCTTGAACATATTCCAAAATCTTGATGGTTTAGTTGTCAAACATTAATTTTCCCACAACTATGAAGCAATATTCACTTTTAACTTGGAATACCGGTTATTGTCTTATCTGGAGGCAATAGATTTTCTGTTATTTTTGCAAAACAAATATTATCAAAGATGTTGAGGTCTGGGGAGATCTTTGACACAGTGAATAAGTTAAACTGCACATTTTTCTAGTTCACAAGTACTACAGATCACCAAAAGTGGGACTTTAACTTCAGTAATATGTTGATCAACTTGGCACCTGTTTGGTTTGCTTCTATCAGCCTATCACATTACAGGACATGTGACATCATGACAATGTGTCTCTGAGATTAAAACAGAACACTGAGCATGTTTATTTCAATATTCGTTCAATATTATTTTTACTGTTTTGTGAATGATATGTGTGGTGACAATGTAATCTGTTGCATAGCCCATGGGCTAGGTTAAGTAAAAAGGTGATTAAATTGATTTACGAGTGTGCAAAACTTAAGTGCTGTATTTGGTGTTTTTCAAACTTACAATTGCATGGAAATTGATTCACCACATTAAAGGTCTCTCACAAGAAGTATCATTTTTTGGACAACAATAAAATTCAATTTGATCATGAAAAACATTTTAAGTGAATGCATGAGTTTCTACACCTGCATTCATACTTCACAAAACATTGTAAAGTGCATGGCAGAGGGCACATCCTGTTGTACCATGTATCAGTGTTTCTTCTATGGTGTAACATGTCAATCCTACGGAATAACATGTGCAGCTACTAAGCACTTAGGCCAGTTAAAGATGTTTGTGGAAACCCTAAACGTTGTATAGGTATCGAACATCCCGCTGTGTGCACTTTGGTTTAATATATGGGCAGATGAGATGTGAAAGCTGTCAGCTCAGGACACTGACAAATGGGCGAGGGCGAATGTTCATCTCCACCTGCTGTGGAGGACCACTTATGCTTTGGCACACATCACACAACATGATCTACATCTGAATGTTTCTGGTAAGAGGCCATTGGCATTACTAATGTCCAGAAATGTCCAACAAAGCCCGGCCACTGTTTGTTCAATCTCTGTGATTTCTAATATTTTCACTAGGCCTGTTTTACAGAAAATATTTCTGAAGGACTGAGCTGGCAAATAACTTGAGACACCATTGCAAAAACCAGTGAGGAAACTGATCAAAACATAAGAAGTTTATTAAATAAGAAATAACTTTTTGTATCACTGCAAGAAATTGGAAAATCTAAAAGTATTTCTACAGAAGTGCCATGCATAACAGATCATCATTAGGAAATTAAAGAAATTTAACAGATGCATGTAAATGAGCGCAAGTTACTATGACATTACTGTAAGAATAATACGAGGAAAGGGGGAGTGCTTTGAAAGTCAGAGAGAAAGAGGTGTGGGCATGAATGTCAACACTTCAACAGTTGAATATGATATTTGAGAACTGTCATTGGTTCTCTACTGTCAAAGCAGTACTCATACATGGTATGATCTATTGTTGGTTATGAAATATTAGTGATCTCTATCACATGGAATTGTAAAAGGGTAATTCCATGTCAAATCTCCCAATAATACTACGATTTGTATACCCTCCATTTCAGATGTTCATGAAACTTCATATATTTGCTTATACCTGCAACATAAGATCTTTTGGAAATTCTTCCTGGTCTCAGACTAAAAAGCTTTTTTATATGGAATTTTCAATATAATGATGTACTGACACTTTGGCTGTATGAAATGTCCTTGTAAAAAGATTCTTACCAACAGAAATACTCATAACTTAGGTGTATATGAAGCTTTTGATTTGGAATTTTTTTCAGAAGTTAAGAGAGGCATATAGTTAATAAGAATGCATATATTTAGGAAGGAAAGTTAAAAGAAAATTACAACAAATTATAATGTATGTAATATTTCCAATTTCTGTAAAAATTACAAGGACATTGAGAAACACTTATATCATATTTCTCCAACCTGCTGGGAACTAGTTATGGTCTTAAAAATTTCTTAGGTTGTAAGCTTCCTAGTTAAATAAAAATATTAATGGGTGTTCTGTGAATGGACACACAAATAAATTGTAAATCAAAAACACATTTACTGTGATGAAAATGAGTCATTCTAAGTAAATTCAGGCAAGTCTCACACACACTGTATCAGAATCAGGGGACTCAAAGTAGCACATTTAAATATCAGTATTTTTAGACAGATAATTTAATCTTAAGTGTGAGAAATTAAGCAATGGGAACTCCAGGAAGGAATATCAACAATGTAGAAAAAGATAGAGTGCTACTTAGTGTAAAGAAGATACCTTAAGTTGGAATCAAGTACAATTAAAAGACACTTGCGTAAAGATTTCGCCCACAGCCTTCATCAGCAGAAGATAAACACACACCATTCATAAACAGAAGGAAGTACATCTCATGCACACATGACTGCCAACTGCAGCAGCTGGGGCCCAAGCTGCTGGAGTTAGTGGTTATGCCTGCATGAGATCTGTTTGCTTGTGTGTATGAATTATGTGTGTTTCTCTTTTGCTGATGGAAGTGTCTCTTAATTGTGCCTGTCCACAACTTCATGTTTCTTCTTTACAGTAAGTAGCAATCTATCTTTTCCTACATCGTTAAGTGTGAAAAAGTTATTCCATTTGATTAATTAAGAGATTTTTGAAAGAATATAGTATATCAAATTAACTCTGTGGCTAACAAGCAGCTCACAGAGATAAAGTGTTCTTTGTGTTTGCAGTAGCTAACTTGAAACCCGCACATAAAAGAAAACATTTCAACAATCACTGTCATGTATTGTTGAACATGACTGATATGCAGCAATAAGTCCATTTGGCCAGAGTTACTTTTTGTCTTTCTGTTAGACTGGTTGTATTTGTTTGTGGTGCAACTATTTGCCATTCTGTTTTAATGTAGTGTGTGTTTAACTGAAATGAATTGTCACTTGACAGCCAACCTGTCAGTAAAAATTCCTCAAAAATTTTCAGATGTGAGTGTAGATCAGCGACATTTGGTAATGTTATGGTTCAATATAAATCTTCCAGAAATCAATAAAGAACTGTATCTGAACTACACAGTTACTATTACTTAAAAGGTTTTGAAAGCCATCAAAGAACTACTTCTGATCCTTTCAAAATACACAAGCAGACAGTTAAAAACTCCTTCAGGTCAGTAAGTTTGGCATAGACTAAATCATTAACTGCTAGGAGAATTGATGTTAAACCGTGAAAAAAAACTTTGTACAATGTGTCATAAGGTACGTTAACAAAAAAATGCAATCAGTGATGGAAATGGAAGTGATGCCAGTGACCTGGAGGTGACATTTCATGAGTCGGTGCTAAAATGTCAAAGTATCAAGGATGCAAATAAATCATTAGATGATTTGGGGTGTTCTCCATTAGAACTTTATTCCATTCCAAGTCACAGCAAGGCTTCATATGGCAAAAGGAAGCTAGGAAAAGCGAAACACGTTTTGGAAGAAAAAGTATACCTGGCACTGGACTGCAGTGATGAAATTTCTGACAGTACAGAGGATAAAATGGATGATGAAATTGTTAGGAAAACCAAAGATTTTGATGCCATGATACTGTTAATGAAATAAAAAGTGGCTAGTGTTGGGGGATCTGAAAAAAAAAAAAAAAAATCGAGTAACAACTTTACCTTCTCCCTCTAGTTCAACAGAAAAAATTAATGTCAGAATTCAATATAGGTGAGTATGTAGTTTGAAAGGCAATGGAAGTGAAAACAGATATTGGTATTTTATCAATTCCTAAGCCAAAAAGAGGTAAAATGATCATTAAGGGAGTTGTAAAATCTGTCACTGATTTTTATCAGAATGGTGATTATACTCGAATGTTAAAAGACAATGTTAGCATTCACAAGAATGTGTATATGCAGAAAAGATTTATCCTCTGCAACTATATTATTGTTTTAAATGGGAGAACCCAAACATAAACATTGGTTTTTCTAAATCTTGTTCACTAAGATCAAATTGGTGTATTTTAGCTGATGCTGCAGGCATTCATTCAGTTTGTGTCTGTGGTAATAAATATAAAACTGCTTTTGGATGCAGAATGTATTCAAGAAACATATGAAGTAGCTACAAAATTTCTTGTATGTGACTTGGAAAACTAACGACTGTGTTCTTAATCAGAGTGATGACTGTCTCAGTGATGACAAATTGTTAGAATTTTTGAAAGAAAAATAATCTTACAAGGATGCTTATGATGAAATTGAATACAGCCAGTGGATTAACACAGATCATTGCACTGAACTGGTAAAGTAATCTGCAACTGTTAAGGAATATGCTGATACATTGATAACAAAATTACAGGCACTTAGACAACACTCATATCTAAGCACCAGGCTTTGAAAAACTTGAAAGAAAATCAAACCCCAGAAAAACCAAGCCTGTTAATGGATTTTGATGAAAACTATAGTTTTGTAAGTCACAATGAATTCCAGAGTTACTACTGGACAAGAACCAACTGTACAACTCATCCTGTTTGTGTTCCATTTGTGTTTATGTGATAAACGAAGAAAATAAATTGACAGTTGCAAACTATTGCTTTATAAGTGATGATACAGATCATGATGTAGCGTTTCTACATGCTGTTCAGAAAAAAACAGTTAAGTGGCTGGCTGAACACTACCCATGAGTCAAAGCACTGCATTATTTCATTGATGGATATGCTGCTCATACAAAAATAGAAAAAGGTTTAAAAACTTGTAACAACACAAAAAGGTTTTTCCATTGATGCTGAATACTCCTTTTTTAGTACTAGCCATGGTAGTCGGTGTACAATGGCTTGGGAGGAACTCTAAAACGAGTGTTGAGAAAAGCTCGTCTTCAATTAGATGATGATGTACAATATGGTGTTTACAATTTCGGCAAGGTTAATCTGACAAATGTCTTTTTTCCAGTTCTTAAAGAAAATAAATGTAGTTTTCCTAAAGAAGAAGTTCAAGAAGAGATTTTTACAGTCCTCACCATACCTGGTACCAGAAATTTTCACAATTACAAACCACTTACCTGCAATTCATTAGAAATTAGAAAAGCAGCTTGTTCTGGAAAGTCTTCCGTGATTTTCTCATTGAATGAAAATTCCCCACAATGGACACATATCCGTCCACAACAAAACTCTTTAGTGGCAGCTGTATATAATAACAGGTCTTCGTCAAGAATGTATGTGCTGAGAAGGAGATGCCGAATTACTATTTCCCCACCTGGACTGTCAGTGTCATTCTTTTGGCCTGTGAAGTAAGACTCTTGTTTTGTGCCTTTGGAAAACACTGTATGTACTACTAGAGTGACAGAATCAAGTGCATTAGGAATAATGTGCTACTTTAATGAAAACAATACAGAGTTCATAGAATCTAATTGTTTACACTGAATTAATACACACACACACACACACACACACACACACACACACACACACACACACACACTGCTAACCATTCCTCTTCATGCCCCCCTCCAGACCAGATTGCTGCTTGCATCGCATGTGATAGTTGTATTATGGCCCGAGATGCTGGGAGTTGGCAGTCATGCATGCATGAGTTGTGCTTGTTGTGTGTGTGTGTGTGGGGGGGGGGGGGGGGGGGTCTTTTACTGATGAAGGCTGTGGCCAAAAGCTTTATGAATTTGACTTTTAATTGTGCCTGTCTGCAACCTTACATGTCTTTGTTATGGTAGCAATCTGTCTTTTCCTACACTGTTGATATTCTTACCAGGAGTTTCCATTGTTTGATTTTTGCCAAACGGTTTTCTTCCATTCTACAACCCTGTAATGTTTTCCTATGTTACTCTTTTCTATAGCATTACTCTTCTCAGTGTCCATTATTTCTCTCCTTTTCTATATTTATTCACTGCCTGCCAAACTGCATCAACTTCCAAGCCACACTGTATCAATGATTGTACAAAACATGGACTTTGTGACCACGTACATCTAATGCCCCAGATTCTTTCCATCGATAGTTATAGTTAATCCACTGATTCCACTTCATCCCTCATCCTAATGCACTTTAGTGTTTTGTTTTCTGTAGTAACCAAAACCAACCGCAGGAACGCTGTGGGCTGCAGATTGGAGCCGCTGGCAGTGGAGCACGCACCACCGGGTAAACACAAGGACGAGTCGCATGACAGACCAACAACAACCGACAACGACCAACTATGACAGACACAACAAGGAAGAGATAAACAATGGAGGCTGGTAGAAACCACAACACCAAACACCAACAGTAAATCCACTCAGAACCAGAGCCAGGCAAATGTCAACAATCAGCAACAACCAGAACGCAGTACCGCCGAGATAGATACACAATCCAGAGAGAGTACCAGACTGACTGGACTAGGGCAGAGCGGGTCTCTATATACGAAACCGGAGGGAGCGGCTATTGCCGCGGTCTGCACGTGGTGTAGCGGTGGCGCCCTCACTGTGCGAAAGCCGCTGCGCGGAAAAGCCGCCGTGGACGCGGAGCCCTCTATGGGCTGGCCCCGTCCATTTGTTCTGGTGCGTGTTCGACTTCTGCGGCAGGAGGTACTAGATTTTCCACACCGTCCATTTGTTCTGGTGCGTGTTCGACTTCCGCGGCAGGTGGTACTAGATTTTCCACACCTAAACCATTCCCTCTCCCTCTCTCTTCGCATATCACAAAACACACACACACACACACACACACACACACAGACACAGACACAGATGCATCATCTTTCGTTTTCACCCACATTTCCATATGTTTTTAATGTATTTATGCATATTTTTAAGTGGTCTCACACATTTTTGCATATTTGTTCATATTTTTATGTATTTATGCATATTTTTTGCATACCTCTGCATGTTTCCGTGTGTCTTTACACATTTTTGCACACCTTTATGCATTTTTTCTCTTATCCAGCTTCACTCACAACCATCAACACCTATTTTGCCCATTCTGCATCATTACTATTTCATTTAAACTATTCCTTCCAAAGTGGACCCTTGCTCCATCTTTCTGCACCAGTTTAAAAAAGTATACCATTTCCTGGCTAAAACCCAGTCCCACATCCTGTTTCTTAAATGCTACCTAAACCCTGGGATTCCCCCCCCCCCCCCCCCCCCAAACGGTTTAAATGTCAAGAGTCCTTTCTCTGAATTCCACATTCCTTTCACAATGACCTATACCTTTCAGATTTTCCACAAATCCCTCGCCCTCACTAATTTGGTATTGCAAAAACACATCTCCATGGCACAGGCACCCCAGAACCATCTCTGCTCTCTACCACTCTGCGATCTCTACTATATACATCACATCTTTGAAATTGAATCCCTTGCTCTCCAACACTTGGAGCAGCACTACAGATGCCACCTGCGTAAGTTATCCAACCCGCAGACATCTTACTGCTGCCTTGGCACATCAGTATCCATCCATTATTGTACCCACAGTGTTCCTTCTTGTCCACTTCTCATAGCAGCTAAACCCTGCCTAGCACAATTTTTCAACTTGCCACATCCTCCAAAACTCTCTACGAACTCCCACAAAATCCAGAACCAAAATGTTCCCATAACACTGTTGTACCCTTTCCACCAAAACCCTCAGCTCCACAGAAGTTTCAGTCCCATTTAAACGCTTCATCTTTAGCCGTACACCCAAATGTAACAATGCTGGACTTGTCAAAGACCTACTTTCCTTCTCCTGATCCCTACATCCAAAACCATCCCAATTCCAACACTGAACCCTGCCTCTTCCAGTTCATGCCACTATCCAAGTATAATCCTCCCCCCCCCCCCCCCCCCCCCCCCCCGTCCAACCTAACCACCAGGGAATGGCGTATTTGCAGTGACAAGAACTCCCTAGGCCTTTATGCTGAAGGTATACCAAGGCTTTCAAAGACTCACACTACCCCCAGACTAGACCACAAACAGATCTCCCATACCATTCCTCCACACACCCCTAAGCCTCCAACCACTCCCAAGAACAAGATACAAGAGTGCCCCCTTCATTACCCAATACCACCCCAGACAGGAACAACTCAAGCCACATCATTCACGTGGACTTTGATTACCTATAATCATGCCCAGAAATGAGGGACAGGATGAAATACCTGTGGAAGACCCAGGTGCAAAACCAGCCCAATCCACCCACACGGCACTTCCTATTCCAGTCTTGTCACAGGTTTAGCCTACCGCTTCAGTGGCTGGGCCTTATGTGATAGCAGCCACATTATTTACCAGCTCTGCTGCAATCATTGCACAGCTTTTTATATTGGTATGACTACCAACCAGCTGTTCACGAGGAATAACAGCCACCATCAAACTGTGGCAAAAGCAAAGTAGACCACCCTGTGGAACAACCTAATACACTGGATTTCAATGGCAGCTCCACTACCCAAGCCATCTGGATCCTTCTCTCCACCTACATATTTTCAGAAATGCACCGATAGGAGTTATCGTTACAACACATTCTCCGTTATCGTAATTATCCTGGACTCAAACTTCGGTAACATATTGTGCCTACATGTTCCACAGAACAGTTTCCACCCCCTCTCTCCTATCATCTCCTCCACATTCTAATCATCCACTCTGCTTATTTGCAGCCCCTCTGCCAAACCACCTGCCCATCTCTCCCCACTCCTCCCCTTTTTTGCTCCTTTTTTCCCCACCTACCTGCCCCACAGCCTCCTGACACTGCGCCTATTGGCAGTCTAGTTCCTGCTCGCTCCACCAGACGGTGTTCACCTCTCTCCCCATCAGTGCATTCACTTCTATCCCTTCCCCTTCCCTGCTCCCTCCAGACTGCTGCTTGCATCATACGTAATAGCTGCATTCCGGACCGAGATGTTGGAGTTGGTGTGTGTGTGTGTTGTTTGATTTTCCACACTATTAAAACTCTCATTTGAGAACTCCATGCATCTTCACCACTGAACGTGTACATTTTAAGTTTAAACATTTGTCTATGTGGAAATCTGTTATTAAAATATGCTCCTTTGAGCCTCTTAAATAAATGTAATATTAGTAATAAAAATATTTCAATTAAGATTCTAGATTTCAGCTTTGTACTTCTATTATTTTAAGAATACATGAGACATGTACTACAGCTTCGCAGTCTACATAATATGCTTTAAAAGCTCTTCTGAACAATGTTACAAATACTTTAATATATAAATGAAAATCCTATGTCTGTCAGAACCACAGTGTTTCTTGCTTTTAATTACATCTTATTTCAGTTTCAATAAAAAAAAAAACTGCCCTGGTAACAGCTCTGTCTAAAATTATTTTGAATATTTCAGAAATTATTGTTTCAGCCATAACAATTTAAGCCGATTTTCTATATTGCAACAAGTCAAGCAGTTATTAAATATTTTTCCCATAAAGATACAATCTCTTCCTAGTATCTGGAAATCTTTTTTTCTCCCCCCCCTTCCCCCGATTAATGCAATTCAAATGGGAAGCTTCAGAGAAAGTGTAAGCTTTTTGAAAACTTTATCATATTTTCTTTCTAAAACTACGTGATGTACTTGGAAGAACTTTTACACTGGTCACTACCACAGTAAAAGTAACAACTAAAGAAATTTATGAAAATCTGAGGCAACCGGAGATCAGGCTCAGATGAACTTACTAGAAATAACCTGTTTTTCACCACATTAAAAAGATTTTTGATTTCTGATTTATTTGTGTGTACATTCAAAGATAACCCATTAATATCTTTATTTTATTAGAAAGTCCACAACCTTGGGGATTATTTACAACCAAAGCTAGTTTCCCAACAGGTTGGAGAAATGTGGTATACCGTATTTACTAGAATCTAAACCACACCTGAAAAATGAGACTCGAAATCAAGGGGAAAAAAAATATTCCCGAATCTAAGCCGCACCTGAAATTTGAGACTTGAAATTCAAGGAGAGAGAACAGTTTTAGGCCGCCGCCTCCAAATTAAAACAAAGTTGGTCCATTGTAATATGAGACACAATTTAGGTCGAATGAATGACGGTACAGCTACAGTAGTTTGGTTCCAGTCGTAAGCCTAGCACTTAAGCTTTACCAGTTAGCCACTGCTATGCGTCAGGCACTCAGTCCGTATTTATACAGGTGCCCTTCCTTTTTCACATGCTTCGTCTGGTTTGAATTGATTGCTTATTTTTCTTTGATCTGATAAGTGCTGTTCTCTTTGTTATAGGTGTTTACTTCACTCTAAGCTAAAAATGCATTACTGTACTGTGTCAAGCATTGTTTGTCACATTCTGATAATGAGTGTTTACGGCCTGTCGCCGCTTGTGGCATGGCTTGCTTTTGTGCGCGCTACCGCCGCTTACTATTAAAAGCGAAATAATGGCAAGAGACTGCTATTTGTTGTTACTTACATTGCTGCGTTCTTTGATAATGATCAACAAGAACCAAGTAATAAACTGTGTATAATAGAAGATGTTCTGAACGAGAGTTTAGTAAAAAATTTTCTCCATTTGAAAACCTTTGCAGATGCCTCTTTAGTACATTATATTCTACACAGAAATTAGAGTCATCTTAGATTTAAAAATCTAGTCAATTGCTGTGCTTCATTAATGACTGTATCACTATTAGGCATAAGACTAATACGATTACGAATATAAACATGACATGATACATGTATTCTTCCCCGTTTGCTGTTGTCTCACTCTAGTTTCGTAGCTTATTAGGCAGACAGGATTTAAATGAGATAGCAGCAAACAAGAAAGAATACATGGCAAAATGTTTATATTCGTATTATTCTTATGGTGAAGAGAATACTGCATGTGATTCACAATTCATAAAAGTTCCTATTAGCAACCATTTCTTCTCACAGGTAGGAAAAAATTCAGAATGTACAGTTGGCCATATTGACAAACATCCCAGTCTTGCCAGTTAGATTTTCGTAGTACATTGAAATGCTGCTACATTCGAAGATGAACAATACAGAATTTGTATTTACTTCGTTGAATAATGTATGAAAATACAGTGGTCGAAACTTGGGGCGGAGAAAAAAAAGCATGTTGTCCACCTTTTTTTTTTTTTTTTTTTTTTTTTTTTTTTTTTTTTTTTATGACGCAGATGTTTTGGCGCCAATATTTATCTTTGTGCCTGCAAAGGATGTCTGTGCAGCGCTACGTATATTCGACGGCAGAAGTTGGTTGTAGCGGCACCTACCAAATTTTTCACAACTTCCGCTTACTTTGCACTCGATTCTAAGCCGCAGGCGGTGTTTTGGATTACAAAAACCGAAGAGAGAGAAAAAAAAAAGTGTGGCTTAGATTCGAGTAAATATGGTAAGTGTTTACCAACATCCTTATAATCTTTCTAGAATTTTCCAAGCGACTTACGTTAATACTTTTTTTGCCATTTTCTTTGTTACATTACAACGTAAATAAATGCATTCTTGCTAACTGTTTGCCTCTCTTAACTTCTGAAAGGAATTCTAAATCAAAAGCTTTATATGCACTTGATTTATGAGTATTTCTGAATTAGTCTAATCTTGTCTTCAAGAATCCTATGAGAGCAGTACATGCAGGGCTGTATTATATTCCCAGTTTCTTTACTAAATACAGAGTCTTCAAACTTTACCTAGGTGTTAACAAGATAGTCAGCGTTTTATCTTCAAGCACCTCCCTGTTAAAGTTCTTCAACATTTCCACGACACTCTCCTTTGGGTCAAATAAACCTATCATCATTTGTGCTGTCCTTTCCTTTGTACATGTTCAATATCCACTGTTAGTCCTATCTAGGATTGGTTTTTACACGTATCAGCAATGTTCTCAGTTGGTTCAAGTGTCAATTAATTCTTATGTTGATGTGTATAATGCATTTTCCATTGTTTAATTTTTGTATTGCCTACTCTGTCCTTCATAGATCATGTATGTGAAAACTATCTGAATGAAAAGATCTGCATTAAGATGTGTCCCATATAATTAACATTCTTTCATGGATACACAAATAAATGTAGCAGTTATCATATGTAATACTAATTTATTTTAACTAAGGTGTTCCATTTCATCTACAGCATGAGATTTTATTCAAGTTAAGGTTGTGATCTTTACTCCCTACAAGTTAAAACTTTGTATTTATAGTTTTTCACTATTTGAGTGGACTATTTGCGTACCTTATGGGTTTCTATAAAAAGTAGGAACAGTATGCACTGAGCCTTGTGAAAATTTAATGAAACAGAAGCAACATTCATGGATGCATGTTGCTTAAGTCTGTAACACAGCTGTGGATGTGAAACATATGATTATAGTGATAGTGATGATGATGACGGTGATGATGATGAAATTTGACAGTTTTCTTTCTCTGAAATGAAAATGCCTTGAAGCTGAAAGTAACAATTGACATTTTACTCTACACTGTGTAACATACACTGCTCGAAAAAAGATCAGAACCTCTGGAAAGACGACACTGATCTTGATCAGATTACAGCATATGCCGTTTGGGGGACGGTAGATGTACTGATAATAGTTTCGACTACGTCCACCAACAGATAGCATACTAGCATAGCTACCAGAGCACCATCTATATCTACCCTTTAATAGGGAATACTAACATCCAGAAGGGTCAGCGCTGTGCAGACATGTGAAGCAAGCAGGCAACTATGCCATGGAGACACACAGGTGCTTTCTACACCCCACTAAGCAAGTTTGAAAGGTGTCAAATTGTGGCCTTCCGAGTGGCGGGATTGTACTTCCAGAGAATTTCCACGTAAGTTGGGCAACTGCATCAGTAGCGCAACCATATTGATATCAATAGTCACATGAACACTCTCACACCTGTAGAACAGTTTCTGGATGTCCACGCAGCACAGATGCCTACCAGGATATTGTACAGGTGGCAGTGTCAGATCGTACAGCTACCACAGCACAGGTAAGGGGACTTGTGAGCCCACTCCTACCAAAACAAACTGCTGTGAACCACTTATTAGCTGTGGGACTATGGGCACACACACCTCTAGCACATCTTCCACTGACACAACAGCATCGACATGCACAGCACAACTGGTGCCATCAGAGGAACACTTGGAAGGTTGAGCGATGCACCAGGGTCTTCAGTGATGAAAGCAGATCTGCCTGCATGCAAGTGATGGTCGTTCGGGTGTGTGACCTAGATCTGTTTAGCACTGTTTTGTAGAGTGCATTCATCCAAGACACACTGATTCACTCTAGGCCTTATGGTCTGAGGTGCAATAAGCCACAACTCTTGTTACATTTGGTGTTTCTGGAGGGGATGCTAACCAGCATTCGGTATGTGTAGAATGTTGTTAGATCTGTTCTTTTGCTGTTCCTGCAACAGAAAGGTGATGTGTTGTTCCAGTAGGTTAATGCACACCCATACATCACCCGTAAAACTCAAACTTGTTCTGCAAGATGTGCAACAACTTCCCTGGCCAGCATGATCTCCAGACCTGTCTCCAATCAAACATGTGTGGGATACGATGGGGTGAGAGTGACTTATGTGACTCATCTACCAACAACTCTTACAGTACTACGTGAACAGGCCGAGCATATGTAGTACAGCGTATCCCAGGACAGTATTAGCCATCTATACGATCAATTGGGTGCATGGGTCAGTGTGTGCATTGCCACCTGTGGAGGCTACACCACATACTAATATGGGTGTTTCAGCATGCGTTGATACCTCGTACCCAGAACTGCTTTTGCTACTGATCTGTAAATGTAACCATTTCATGTACTCCGAATGCAATGTTGCAGCAATAAATCATGAGTGAAATGGAAACCTCAAAAATGGAGTACTAATTTTTTTTCTGGCAGTGTATAATGATCTGCCTCTGAATGAATTAATCTTTGTTAGAATCTGATAGCAAGGTATCAAACTGTTTTGCATGATATGGAACATTAAGTAAATGGCCAAATGCTGGAAAATATTTTGATGGTGACAATATTTCTGCCTCTAAACATTTTATTTAGAAAATAAAACAATTTGACTAATGATATTAGGCAAGGGAGATTATTAATCATGACCAATAAGCAAGTGTTTAAAAGTCAGGTCACCAACAGGGTGGAATTCCAGTGTCAAATATTCTCCATGACAATTTAAATTGTGGCATTCAAAATCCCAAGTCAATGTGTCATTAGGGTAGGACATCAATTTCAGCCACACCAATATCCTCAGTTGAGATCAATGCTGGGTCGGACTGACCATTGTATTAGGATGTTTTTATAGACCACCAGCATCCGAAACAAACACCACAGAGCGTTTCAGGGAAAGTCTTGAGTACATAGGAAGTAAATGTCCAAACCATCCATTAGTTGCAGGTGGCGACGTTAATCTAGCATCCACTGACTGGAAAAATTACACATTTATCACAGGGGGCAGAAGAAAAGATTAGTGTGAAGTTATTTTAGGAGTGCTCTCAACATACAACCTTGCGCAATTGGTTAGAAAACCAACTCGAGATGGGAACATATTAGATACCTTAGCAACAAACAGACCTGATCTTTCTGAGGAAGTTAATTTAGGAGAAGGTATTAGCGACCATAATGTCATTGTGGCTTCTATGTCAGTGGAAGTTGCATAAAAATCAAAGAAAGAGCTTTGAGTTTTCTTGTTTGTGAAAGCAAATAAAAGTGTCATTAATGAATATCTTCATAGTCAGCTCCAAGCATTCACCGCAGGACACAAAGATATTGAGCATCTTTGGCCAGAATTTAAAGTATTGTCCACCATGTGCTAGAGAACTATGTGCCTAGCAAAAATATAGGGAAGGGTAAGGATCCACCTCGGTACAACAAACATATTGGGAAGTTGCTGAGAAATCAGAGAAGTCTGCACAGTCATTTTATAAGTAGTCACTGCCTTGCTGACAAACAGAAATTATGCAAAATGAAAGCAGCTGTCAGAAGGACAATGAGAGATTCTTTTAATGAATTTGAAAGCAATATTTTATCTGCATATTTTAAAAATAACCCTAAAAAATGTTGGTCATACGTAAAATCTACAAACACTACAAATAATTCAATACCTTCTCTTGCTGACAGTATGGGTAATGTAACTGATAATGATGAACAGAAGGCCAAAATTCTAAACCTAGCTTTCAAAAACTCATTTACGATAAATGACTAGAGCACCATTCCCCCTTTCAGGCTGGCTGACAAAGTGTTTAGTGAATGTGAATCTGGGATTGTAAAACAGTTAAGATCCTTAGATGCCAGGAAGGTATCTGGCCCAGATGGTATCCCCAGAAGATTTTATGTTGACTATGCTACAAATATAGCACCATTCTTGTCCATCATCTATCAAAGATCACTGGAACAGCGGAAAGTTCCACGGGACTGGAAGAAGGCCCAGGTCATAGCAATCTATAAAAAGGGTAAAAAATCAGAAGCACATAATTACCGGCCAATTTCACTGACTTCGATTTGTTGTAGAATCATGGAACATATTTTGTGTTCAGACATATTGACCTCTCTAGACTAAGAAGATCATCTGCAGAAACCAGCATGGTTTTAGAAAATAGCAGTCATGCGAGACACAGCTGCCCCTCTTTGTGCATGACATACAACAGGCTCTAGACACCGGCTCCCAGGTTGATGCCATATTTCTTGACTTTCGAGGGGTGTTCGACTCAGTTCCGCACTATCGCTTGCTACATAAAGTGCATGGTTACATCTATCCGATGACATATGCAGTTGGATAGACAGTTTTATAGCAGACAGGGAGCAGTATGTCATCCTGAATGGGGTGACATCAACAAAAACAAGTGTAACTTTATTGGTAGAATCCTGAAGCAATGCAGTCCTTCAACAAAGGAAATAGCTTTCAACACATTAGTTCATCCAGTCTTGGAGTAGTGTTCGTCTGTATGGGACGCTTACCAGTTGGGTCTGATTCAAGAGATTGAGAATGTCCAAAGAAGAGCGGCAAGATTCATGACTGATACATTTAGCCATCACGAGGGCATTACAAATCTCATAGTTAGTTTGAAATGGGACACATTTGCACATAGACGGTGAGCTAAACAGAACGGGCTGCTCAGTAAATTCCGAAATCTGATCTTCACCGAGGACGCAGAGCATATATTATTACTACCAACTTTCAAATCATGCAATGACACCGTTCAAAGATCAGGAAAATAAGAGCTCATACTGAGGTGTTCAGACAGTCATTTTACCCTTGCGCAATCCACGAGTGGAACAGAGGGGGGGAAACATAACTTTGGCACAAATTGTGCCCCCACCACACACCACTTGGTGGTTAGTACTCATATGTAGATGTAGATGTAGATGTAGAGAGAACATTCTGATGTTAATGATCATTGACTCTTTCTGTTCAACCTGTTCCAATTATGTTGACTTTGCCATTTATTTATATCACTGCTCTGTCACAACACCTACATCTGTTGTTGGATTTTGATAGTTGTTTCTCATTATTCTTTCTTGATGCTTCCTTTCAGTATTAGATAAAGAACTTTCTGACCAAAAAATTAGTTTTCTTGGAGCATTTTCTGGTGAAAAACACAAAAATAAAGCAATGCATAGATCTGCCCTGTCTAGGAAGCATTCCGTATTCAATATCTTTTATGTTAATACATATAAAAAACAGTAGTGTTTGACATCAGTATCAATTCGCAGTGTTTACAGATAGTTGCTTGCATAGACTTGCTATAAAGAAATCTCATATACACATAATGTAAATGATAAGTAAATAGTTTCTTCAGACACAATGCTGAAAATCAATAAGTAAGACAAAAATCAAAGAACAAAGAGGAGAAAAAAATAACATTAAAATATGCATAAAATAACAGCAGTTAGTAACAAAATACAATGAGTTTTACCTTGTCAGTAACAATGACAAAGACAAATATTCACCTGTACGGGATGGTGCTGAAGAAGGAGACAGTCTAGCTTTTCGAAGAAGGCCTGTGATGAGACCAGCAGTCAGAGAACTAATGAGTGTTGTCTTGCCTGAGCCGGTGCGTCCTAGAAACTTTACACTAAGTCGAGATGGGGGTTTTGAAGTTGGAATCAACTGCCGTATCAGTTCATCCCTCTAAATATTGAAATAAACAAGAAAAAAGGCATTTAATACCAATAAAATGGATGCTCTGACAATCATTACATACTCATAGTTACAACTTAGTTTTGACATATCATAAAAACTTATGAGAGATGTGTTTTAAAACAAAATTCATTCTGAAAACAATTATATGTTTCTAAAGATCACTGATGCAGTTACAACACACTAAAAAAGAAACTTCCATGATTGATTACTTTTAATTTATATAAGGAGACAAAACTTTGGTAGAGCACAGTTTGTTACTTAATGAATTAATATTTGTAACTTACATTTTTAAGTTTAGCAAGAAGGTTAGCGACATCATTGAAACCATGTTTTAAAGCTGTTATTTCAGCTCGTATTCCATCAGTATTCTTCTGATCAGTATTACATCCAGCAAGGCACAAACATCTGAAAAAGGAAAGAATGAAAGAAAGTTCAAGCAAGGTATATGGAAAAGGCACCAAAGAAAATTTAGATGGGGCTACAGTGAACCATTCTGGACAACTTTGTGACACAAATGAGAAAATGTAAATGGGCTGCGTTCAGTTATATTAAGATCTATATATAATACTATTTTCACTGAAATGGTCTGCTTTCCTTATTTCCAAAATGAATATAATTTGCAGAAATACTTCCAAACTATCTAACATAATTGTTGATAACTGATTTTTGTGTATGGCTTCCATGCTGTCTCTTTATTATTCCATGTTTTACTGCCCTGCAGTTCTCAAAGAGTTTGGCTTTGTCATTATATTCAATTTAAAAATCTTACAAGTTCCCATTCTTGTCAACAAGATGGCTTCTGTGTGCCCTCTTCCTGACTCTGCATTACCTTAGCAGTGATAGTGCACAAAATCTTTAAATATTCATTTCACAATAAATCATACTTACCTTTACAGAAGAAGTCTGTAAATCTATGACAGTCACCAAGAAATAATTAAAAACTACTACAGTTGCAACAGTGTATTACATTTACATGTATTTATCAAACATTATTTTCCACATGTGTCTATGATTTTCAGATAACTGCTGTAGTGTACAGTCGAGATGGAGTAAGAAGATCCCTGACAGCCTGCAGTGCTGTTACCTGCTTCCAACTGTGAAGCATTAATGGCTGCACGCAAAAACAGTAGCCAGCTACAAAGCTACTTCTACAGATATACTCTGCAAACCACCGTGAGGTTATGCCCCACTGTACCAGTTATTATGGTTTCTTCCCGTTCTATTCACTAACTGAGTGTGTGAAGAATAATTCGCTGAATGTCTCTGAGCATGCAGTAATTATTCTAATCTTATTCTCACAACCTCTGCATGAGTGACACGCAGGGGGTTATGTATATCCCTAGAGCAGGGCTTCCCAACGTGTGGTCCGTGGACCCCTTAGGGGTCCACCAGCCCTTTCTAGGGGGTCCGCGGCCACCATTCACCAAATAGCGTAAAATAATGAGTACAGTTATTGAATAAAAATATGAAAATCAAATTCATCACTATTTTTTTTCGTGTGTAAAACGTGTACTTTTACTTCAGGTCGCATTCCCAAGCAGCCTTTGCAGTTCCTAAGTGAGAACGCATACACAGTTCAGTGCCAGAGAATGCGGCTTCTCTGATCGTCTGTTTCGCAACAATACAGGCGACGTTTGTGCGTCGGCTCACAGCGGCAGATGCGCTAATACCTTTTACGCATGGGCGGAGCGAACTCTGTCGACCAATCACAGTGCTCGCTGACACGTATGCAGCCCTAGGCATCATTAAATGTTAAACTTGCTTTGTCAGTACACTACATGTTTCATAAGTCAATCTTTGAAAGTTGTTTTCATTCATCTCTAAACCAAAGACTATTGATACTTTGGGGGGAGGGGGGTCATTGGGAACAGGGAACTTGCATTAAGAAGCTTTCAGTTCCCATGGGTTTCGCTCTGAAATTTAAAGTTATTGTGCTCTTGAATGACTAGGGGTCCGCCATGGATTTTCGACTGAAGGAGGGGTCCACCAGCTGAAAAGGTTGGGATGCCCTGCCCTAGAGTAATCAATTAAAGTCAGTTCTTAAAACGTTGTTAATAGACTTTCTCGCGATAGTTTATGTCTTCATGAGTCCGCCATTTCAGTTCCTTGTACCTCTGTGACACTCTCCCATACATTAAATAAACAAGTGACAATTCATGCTGGCATTCTTTGTATGCATTCAATATCCCCTGTTAGTCCTACCTGGTAAGAATGGGTTGCACAAATGATATGTAAGCAATTTCTTTAGTAGACCGATTGCATTTCCCCAGAATTCTACTAATAAATTGAAGTCTACCACCTGCTTTAACCCGACTGAACCTATGTGATCATTCAATTTCATATGCCTACAAATTGTTACACACTGGTATTTGTATGAACCAGCGGATTCCAACAGTGACTCAGTTGTATTGTAGTCATAGGATACTACTATTTTTTCATTTTGTGAAGTGCACCGTTTTACATTTCTGAACATTTAGAGCAAGTTGCCAATCTCTGCACCATGTTGAAATCTTATCAAGATCTGACACAGCCTCTCTCAGATAGTACTTCACTGCACATAACTGCATCATCTGCAAAAAGCCTCATTTTTCTATTGTCTGCAAGGTCATTAACATACAACACGGACAGCAAGGGTCTCAACACACTTCTCTGCAGCTCATCTGAAGTTACTTCTACACCTGACGATGCCTCACCATCCAAGATAACGTGCTGTGTCCTCCCTACCAAAAAAAGTCCTCAATCCAGTCAAAAATTTCACTTGATACCACATATGATTGTACTTTTGACAATAAGCGTAGGTGTGGTACTCAGTCAAATGCTTTTTGGAAATCAAGAAACACTTTACTACCTGGTTGCTTGATCCAAAGCTTTCAGTATGTCATGCGAGAAAAGTGCGCTTAGGGTTTCACATGATCAATGTTTCCGAAAACCATGCTTGCTGGCTTTCAGGAGGTCATTCTGTTCAAGATACCTCATTATGTTGAAGCTCAGAAATGTTGTAACATTCTACAACAAATCGATGTCACGGACATTGAGCAGTAATTTTGGGGATAACTTCTACTACTCTTCTTGTAGATGGGTGTGACCTGTGCCTTTGACAACAGTGAGGCATTGCCATAGAGACATTTCCATAATTGTGTTACATTATTTGTTGAGGTAAGTCAGTGAATCTGCTGTGCCCAGCACACTGCGACTGTAAGGGATCAACTTATGACAACTCCAACTATAGGATCAGTTTTGTATGCCCTTTCCATAGAAATTTGCCACTGCTGACAACAATCAGCAGATGCTAATTGCTTACACTTCAACATTATTGTGGAGGCTTGAGGAACATTAGAATGGAACACGAGTTCTAACTGTTACATCACTTGAATTAATTCCTCTCCTCTTATGACTATCCCCAACTTTGCTCTTCATCACATGAACCACTAATTCATTCACTGTCTAAATATGTGAGATTTGATTGTAAATACCTGATGTTCTTACATTTCCTAAATATATATTTTATAGTAGTGCCTTAAAACCCCAACATATGTATTCTGCTGCAGATGGAAAAAGGTGGTCATATTTACAAACATCTGTAACGATTATTACACAGCTCACAACTATGTGCAGATGTTGCATATCACTAGCCAAAACAATTTCTGCATGGTACACACAATGCACAGTTACAAGAGGTCTTCAACAGAACTTATTTTCCTGTTGTCCTCTACATGTAACATCTACATGTAAAGTAAACTCTACAATCTGAATGCAATTTTATAATTAATAACTTCAAATACCATATATGAAGAAAAATAGGACCTGCTTTTAACATCTATTTCATCTTTGTTATCAGTTCTCATCAAGGACATGCTTGTTTATGCTCATCATTCACGAAATCCTAAAAAATTGCCTGTATTTTCCATGTTTTAAGATTATTAATAAATTCTCATTTCTTTATTTATTTCTTCACAAAACTTTGCTCCTGCATGTTTACACATCTGACAGAGAAAAACTTCATTCATTGAAAAGTGGAACACACACTGGAACTCTCCAATGAAAAATGAATAGTATTAGAAACTTTGATTATAAATGTTATTTCAATACAGACATGTAAATAAACAGGGTGTCACAAAATAACATGAATGTTTGAAATGAGTAGTGGCAGCCATGGGCAGGTGGCACCACTGCGGGTTCATGACAGTTAGCAAGTAAACAGTCTACATCTACTCTACATCTACATCCATACTCCGCAAGCCACCTGACGGTGTTTGGCGGAGGGTATCCTGAGTACCTCTATTGATTCTCCCTTCTATTCCAGTCTCGTATTGTTCGTGGAAAGAAGGATTGTCAGTATGCTTCTGTGTGGACTCTAATATCTCTGATTTTATCCTCATGGTCGCTTCGCAAGATATACGTAGGAGGGAGCAATATACTGCTTGACTCTTCGGTGAAGGTATGTTCTCGAAACTTTAACAAAAGCCCATACCGAGCTGCTGAGCGTCTCTCCTGCAGAGTCTTCCACTGGAGTTTATCTATCATCTCCGTAACGCTTTCGCAATTACTAAATGATCCTGTAACGAAGTGCGCTGCTCTCCGTTGGATCTTCTCTATCTCTTCTCTCAACCCTACCTGGTACTGATCCCACACCGTTGAGCAGTATTCAAGCAGTGGGCGAACAACCGTACTGTAACCTACTTCCTTTATTTTCGGATTGCTTTTCCTTAGAATTCTTCCAATGTATCTCAGTCTGGCATCTGCTTTACCGACGATCAACTTTATATGATCATTCCATTTTAAATCACTCCTAATGCGTACTCCCAGATAATTTGTGGAATTAACTGCTTCCAGTTGCTGACCTGCTATTTTGTAGCTAAATGATATGGGATCTATCTTTCTATGTATTTGCAGCACATTACACTTGTCTACATTGAGATTCAATTGCCATTCCATGCACCATGCGTCAATTCCCTGCACTTCAGTACAATTTTTCATTGTTGCAACCTCTCGATACACCACAGCATCATCTGCAAAAAGCCTCAGTGAACTTCCGATGTCATCCACCAGGTCATTTATGTATATTGTGAATAGCAACAGTCCTATGACGCTCCCCTGCGGCACACCTGAAATCACTCTTACTTCGGAAGACAAGTCATTTACCTTCAGTGGCCAGTAAGTCTAGCAAAAGCACAGGTTGAAAAGGAAACACATATTACTGAATTGTAGATATTATTGGTATTATGTGGATGAAAATTATCTTCTTGGTATTTATATCTGAAACACTGCTGAACAGGGGTTATGATTTCAAATTTTACAACCTTCGGAAAGTGTTCTTTCTGTTGACAGTAATCTCAGTTTGTAGCAGTTGTGATTATCAATGACAACCCATGGCACCCGGTAGAATAACATTTCCTTATTTTCATTTATAACACTAAATGTGTGTGCTGTAACATAAAGTTGTAGAATAGGTTCTTCATAGCTCCTTAGATACAAGAATACAATCAATAATCTTCTTATAAAAATAGTAAACAATCAGTTGAAAATTGGAAGCTTTATTAAAACCCCTTTAGCATAGTTCCAACATTTATAAAAACATCTTCTTCTGGAAGAAATATAGACAATGTAAGCAAGTTAACAGTGCAAATACACACACAGGTACAATCATATTTTGTTAAGAAATATAAATCATTTCCTGTTAAAAAGTATAAAAACAAAAACTTATTGAGACTTACTGAATTACAATATATGGCAAAAGTATGTTAAAATACAGCCAAAGGGAGTCAGTCAGATACAACATTTCTTTAGCACGATGAGATTTCATTCACTATTACGCGTCCTCCTTGTATATACTATTAATGCCCTCTCTTGCCAGAGGCTTTCCTTAGTGCAAGCATTGGGTATGAGACGTTAGTGCACTAGTTGAACACTGGAGTGGAAATACCAAATGCCAACAACCGTGTTGTGCATGTTTTAATTTATTATGGAGGTAAAATTTTATATTTAACTGATACCTTTCAACTATATTTTAATGTACCTCTGCCACAACATGTAATCCCATAAGTCTGAATAACTTTTTGTTTTTATATTCGTTAACGAGATATGACTGAACCTGTGTACACAAATATGTTGACATATTTTCACTGTTAACTTGCTTAGGTTGTCTATATTTCCTTCTGCAGAAGACTTTTTTAAATTTTGAAATCACAGTAAAGGGATTTTAATAAACCTTTCAATTTGCAACTGACTGGCTGTTTACTATTTCCACAAAGAGATTTCATTCTACTGTTGTTACTCCAGTTGTGAACAAAATTTGCTAATAAATAATCACAACATCAAAATATTTTCAAGATAGGATAAAAATAAAATCTGTCTATATACTGGTCGTATGCTACAGTTCTACTCTGTGCTTTTGATTAGCAGACTACTGCAGTGTGGCCTTTTTTCTGACACTTATGACAGACAGCCCAGTGCTGGGGACAATTTGCTCTATCACTTTTGGAGTAACAAGACTCACATGACGGCAAGAGAGAGCAGCATCAGGAATGCTATTTATGTCCTATACAGAAGCCACCAGATAGGTCTGCTTGCACTGCTCCTACATCGTCCTCCCCAGATGCAGTGGACATAGCCAGACCATCCTGCACCAGCACAATGTCGCACCATGCTTCCAGCTGTTCAGCAGCGGTATGTGAGACCTCACATAACTGGGCAATGGACAACACTTCATAGAGGGAAGAGTTTTCTAGTTGGAGGATCCATTGCCAGACTTCCTTATCCGGAGCGAAGCGGACTATAACATCGCAAAACATGTCATAAGCACAGGTCTCTTTTCAACTTGGAAATGAAAAAATGGCACTTGTTACTAAGGCGGTGAACATTCATGGCCCAGGTGCAATAAGACTGATGGGTCTGTTTCTTGCACAGGCAGAATTCAACCCCAGCGTCCACAATGTGTGTGTGACAGTGATAATAGGAAAATACAATGGGCATACATTGTCAAAAGACAACAAAGAAGGTTACTGTAATGGTATCAACCTTTGAAACACCTGATACAAGGTGGGAGAAATCCATGACAAAAACAGTGCACAGCGTACCTCTGCATCTGTCATATGGAAGGCAAGGGAACGTTGTCATTCCAATCTTCCGCTGTCAAACAATAAACAGAAGAGGAAACATAGCTGGAGACAAGGTGGAGAGAGCAACACCATCACAGCCTGTTGTATGACTAAGAAGTTCCGCCTGCTGTTGCACCAATGTTCGAAGTGGAGCTTCCATGTCACAACTAGAAAAATGTCACAACCCAAAGCAAAAAACAAACACACAATGTAAGACATGAAAAATGACCATGCTCATCACCAATGTGTGCTGTCTACAAGAAAGCACAGGTAATAATGAACAAAACACTTTATTACTTCACAAATATTGGTACAGAAAAAACACCTGATACAGAGTGGCTGCCTGCTAGTCCTAATCATCCCATGGCTGAAGTAAACATCTGACTGAGAGTGAGGCTCGCCAGCTCCAACTCTATAAGCTGTCGGCCAGGAAGTAGAGTGCACTACAGAGAGGATGCATGTGCATCCAGGGAAGTCATTATACTCGAACATAATATGTGTTCCAAAATTCTACAACTGATCGACGTTAGAGATATAGGTCTATAGTTCTGCACATCTGTTCGACGTCCCTTCTTGAAAACGGGGATGACCTGTGCCCTTTTCCAATCCTTTGGAATGCTTCGCTCTTCTAGAGACCTACGGTACACCGCTGCAAGGAGTAGGGCAAGTTGCTTCGCGTACTCTGTCTAAAATCGAACTGGTATCCCATCAGGTCCAGCGGCCTTTCCTCTTTTGAGCGATTTTAATTGTTTCTCTATCCCTCTGTCGTCTATTACGATATCTACCATTTTGTCATCTGTGCGACAATCTAGAGAAGGAACTACAGTGCAGTCTTCCTCTGTGAAACAGCTTTGGAAGAAGACATTTAGTATTTCGACTTTAGTCTGTCATCCTCTGTTTCAGTACCATTTTGGTCACAGAGTGTCTGGACATTTTGTTTTGATTCACCTACCCCGCTTTGACATAGCACCAAAATTTCTTAGGATTTTCTGCCAGTCCATCATCTCAGTAACTGTGGATCAGTGGAACGGACAACAGTGTGCGTTAGCCACAAAAATGTTTTATAAAAACAATTATAGTTTAGTAGCAGCGCAGAGGGAGTTTCAACGTTTTTACAATTTAGGACATCATGATGCCACTCCATTGAAACACGCGATGAACTGTTGGATAAATCTCTTTGAATAGACTGGATCTGCCCTCAAGAAGAAACCAATAGGATGACAAGAAGTGTGCATTCTCCAGCGAAAATTGATGTTGTACGTGAGTCTGTCATACTGAGCCTACGGCGTTCAATTTGTAAGCAAGCAGCAGTGGTTGGAATGTCCTAGGAGAGTGTTTGCAAGATTCTTCATCTTGATTTAAAATTTCATCTGTACAAACTACAGTTGGTGCAACAATTGCAGAACAACGATTACTGGTTATGATTAGATTCTGTCAACAAATGATAACAAGAATAAACAATGACAATGAATTTCGAAATAAGCTGTGGATGTCAGATGAGGTACATTTTCATCTCACAGGTTATGTGAATAAACAGAACTACCGTTACTGGGCAAACACTAATCCTAATGACGTTCATGAGTGCCCTATACATGCTAGTAAAGTGACAGTATAGTGTGGTGTTTCATCACAGGGGATTATTGGACCGTATTTTTTCGCAAATGAACCAGAAAACACAATAACTGTCAATGCCGATCATTACATGGAGATGTTACAAACTTTCATTACACCTGCAATAGACAATGTTCAAAACATTCAAGAAGCCTGGTGTCAACAGGATGGAGTGACATCACACACTGCCCAGCAGTCAATGGCATATGTGTGAGAATTGTTTGACAACCGTGTGGTCTCAGGATTTGGTGACATTCCCTGATCCCCTAGATCACCAGATTTATCCGTTTTTGATTTTTTCTTGTGGGGCTACCTCAAAAGTGAAGTCTACACGACTTGACAAAGAACCCTGGATGAGTTAAGACAGAGAATTTGGGATGCAATTCACAGTACGCCAGCTGAGATGTTGCAGCAGTCCGTGAGGAATCTCAACACAAATTTCACAAATGTATTCATGCAGAAGGAAACCATCTAAAGTATGTAATTTAAAAAAAATGATAAATGCCATCAATGTTTCATAAATGGCAAAGCTGTAAGGTTTCAATGACTATGAATGCAATTTCTTTCCTTTATCACCTCTAGTTTTATTGAATTGTGGAAACGTTTCCGTTTTTCTGTGTCACCCTGTACATCATTCTGATACAGGAGGGAACATGAGAAGCATCTTGCACTGAGATCTACGATCATGATGCACTGTATCTGTCCAGCACTTTTATGAAGCAGCATGGTAAAATTGGTCCTTAGTGGTTATGACTTAAGCTTCAAAAACTGAAAGACTTAGATATTAGTGAAATTTATGAGCTAAAGATACGATCAGTTTAGGACACCCCACCTGAAACTTCCATCTCCATTCACTCTATCGTAGAACAATAAGTTGGATGTTTTAACATAGTGTTCAAGGGCTCGCAGCAAAACAACGATCATGCCAAGCTAACAGTTAATTATATGTGGTGGTAGGCCTTCAGCATCCGCCTATGACAAATTCAATGGATACGGTGTAAAAGTTTGAATATAAGGATTGAGGAGAAAATTGGTCACGCTACTTTCATATGAACCGCCCTGGAATCACTGATGTCCTAACTTTGGATACCTACATGGAGATGTGAACCTTACTTCTACTAAATTTAGTCCACTGCCTTTAGCACTGTCACCTTGCCTAATAGTTGAGAAAAAATAACTGAGGGCTGTTACAAGAATAAACATTAGTACCAATTTGTCCCACAATCAAACTAGAAAAGCTGTACTATATTCCCTTGGAGAGGTATTTGCTGTCACTGAAGGGGATATGAATGGGAAAGTAGGATAAAAACTAAAGACCAGTTAACTAGGGAAAATTTTGGATACCATACTAGAGTTGACAAAGGTGATATTTGACTAAATTATGAGACAGAATTGCTAGCTATTATTTACCTTCAGGGGCAAAACTTTTAACTATGTCAATAGATTGACATAAAATAAAGCTGATTACTTTATCTGGAATTATTAGTTGCTTCCTTGGTGAGGATAGAGGGGCAAGTTGGGGAAGATCACAAATAAATGGCAGGTCACTCAAACCAAAGGATGAGCACAACCCATCAGTAGTGAGGACAATGGTTGATTGCTGAGAACAACAGGTGATCCAGCTAGGGCAAGACCACTCATCAGTTCACAGAAATCAAATCGTCCATCAATGGTTTTTGCAACAGGCTGACGTCAACCTGATTAACTGGCGGACTTGAATTTCACTCCAAATTTGTGGGCCAAAAATAAAGTGTCACATGAACTTACACTGGCCGAAACCTCCCCCTCAGACATGGATAAATGAGCTAGTCTCATGAATGATGAGACATATTTCCAGAGGCTGAATGCCTCTATGCTTCCTTGGATGAGGTAGGTAACTAGTGCCATTGTGTATTGAATTCATCCTACTTAACACTTAATACAAGGAAATTTGCAAAATGCTCGAACAAGCATAGTGGAACATGTTATTTACTGTGTCTCACTTCTTCCTGCTATACTGATGAGAGATGTTTGTGGAGGAACATGATTTTAATTCAGAATGAAATTTTCACTCTGCTGCAGAGTATGCGTTTATATGAAGCTTCCTGGCAGATTAAAATTGTATGCTGTACTGAGATTTGAACTTAGGACTGCAGTCTTTCATGGCCAAATGCTCTGCAGACTGAGCTACCCAAGCATGACTTGTGACCCAGATGAGACGATTACCTTACTTCATGCAGAAAGAAATCTTGTATAGTGCATGGACAAGTGTGGATAATCAATTAACATTTATAATATGTCTGGATACATTAAATGAAGAAAGAGGAGAGTTTAATCAGGGAGAAAATTGCTATACAGAAAACACACCCACAGAAAACAGTGAAGGTAATCATTATCTGCCAAAATTTAAGAAAAGAAAGTAATTTCTGTTGCACAGATAGGGGGCACGACAATGGAAGTAACACAATGAGAAATAAAATAAATAATAACTCACAAGTATTTGCAGCTAGTAACACAAGCAATGTTGACAATACAGTAAAGCATAATGTATTGTTCTATTACAGCCCTTGACCTGCTGCAGTTCAAAATGAAATGCCATGTTACCACTAGTGGTATGGTATAGCAGGACCACTGAATCAAGAATCAGCAAACTGTACCACTTCACAAGTCAGTCTGAATAGAAATAGAAATGGTGTCCTAATATGAGACAGTCAAAGATAACATTAATATCATCCAATATACAAACAGGTAAACACTAAAATAATACTATTGTCTTCCTTATTCCCTCTCCAACATTTCCTGCATTTATTGTGCAAAAGAAGTGTAGTCAGGTAATACGAAAGCTCGTTTTCATACACTGTGCCCATTTCTCTTGTTAGTGTCTTCCCAGAATATACATTCAGCGTCTCCTCCTTCTTCAGATTGCATGTTCGAAATATTTTCCTCAACTGAATTTGTGCCAGACTAGGATGACTGCAAGACTGTTTCCTGTGGTTTTCTGTTTTTCAAAAACAAAAATTTTGTTTCTGTCTCCTTTGATTCCACTACAGCTTTCATCTCTTTGTATTGTTTCAAATGTTCCCGGTATGGTGACAATGTTAGTTACTTAACAGCTTCAGAAAGCATTGAGTTTACTAGATCAGGCCGCTCTTGAGGTGGCTAGATGATTTTGGGAGCTGGATGGATACCAATTGGACTAAACATTAACTCCGTTGTTTGCATCTTGTATGCCAAACTCCTTGTGTACTGCATTGTCCTTACTTCTACGTATATGCCTGTTTCATGAGAAGTGTCTCTATTTCCAAAGGACATTTGCAGCATTTTCCATTGTTACTGCTTACGAGCAAGCCTCTCCTAATAACCTTGTGACCGAAAATGAGATCGCAAATTGAGCTGGGTTACTTGCCCATCACGTTTCTGTTTTTTTGTAGATCAACATCATCAGTTTTCTGCTATATTAGCAGGTCTCATGCATTTATATTTCCTGTGATCCGTTGCTTCCTTCATAATATTGCTATATGTACTGCCATCCAACACTTGGAAATAATACATTTTAAAAGGTCTCATGAATTCTACAAAGGGGGCTGTATTTTATGTGTGGAATGAGGTAATACACAGATGACATGGACACATTTTTCTCTTGCTTTGCACATCAAACAAATTTTATATGATGTCCATCAAGTATTAACACAACAGGGTCATCACCTGATGTCTTCACAAAGTTCACAAAATTGTCAAAACACTTATTAAAAATATGAGTCTTAATTCAGTAACTAGGGTTGCAAGATAAAGTTACCATAGTATTGGATATATCTAGAATGAAATTTTCACTCTACAGCGGAGTGTGGGCTGATATGAAACTTCCTGGCAGATCAAAACTGTGTGCCGGACCAAGACTCGAACTCAGGACCTTTGCCTTTCACGGGAAAGTGCTCTACCAACTGAGCTACCCAAGCACGACTCACGCCCTGTCCTCACAGCTCTAATTCCACCAAATCCTGAGTTCGAGTCTTGGTCTGGCACACAGTTTTGATCTGCCAGGAAGTATTGGATATATCTCCTAATATGTAACACAGTCCCGCATCAGTATACATAATCTAGCACATGTTAGTAATACATCATCTTATACTAGAAACCTAGCCTCCTAGTTATGCTGCTCATTTTGAAGGACAATACATTATAGCAAATGAAAGATTACTTTGTGAAGAGTACCATCAAATGAATATTGTGGCAACAACTACTCAACTTCAGGTATTAAGGTAGCGACAGTACATTTTGGGTACATTAAAAACAGTGTCAAATCAGAACATGAATACGCATTTTCTCACATTAATTGTAATTGCAGTAAGGCAGAGAGCAGTGCATTTCATCATTCTGCCATCTGAAGTTTCATACCCACAGACCACCAACATTATTGAGCTCAATTTTTCCTACAAACTACAGAGAAATAAAGCAAACTTTATGTCGGAAAACCATATTCTATGCTTGCCCTGTCAATTGGGAGGATGTGCTATTTCTTACCTCTTTCAGATCATTCTACATGTCCCATTCGATAAATACTGCCAGACAGAATTTAAGTGTCTTATTCAGACCCATTACGTTGAATAGTTGAACTTATTTTTCCCAGCACATTTACAACTTTACTTTGAGACCAAATTTCACGAGCTCATCGTTAAACATGTATTCTATCTTACTTGATTTAATTTAATGATTTTTTCTGTTGCACCTGCTTTTCCATTCTGTCTGCTACTTCTATAAATAGTTTTATGCATACAGACAAAACTTTATCTTTGGCAACTTAATTTGGACTCGATTGTTTTTGAAATTGAGAGTGATAGTAAATTTAAGTGTTACCAGATAAAAGGGCATAAGATTTGCAGTTGAGCACGGTGCTTACATTTGAGTGTTTAATTTAATAAAAAACACGTCACCACCTTTTTTATTTGGCCAAAGAATTGAATAATTATTCAAATAGAAATTTGAAGTATGAGCCTCATAGAAAGACAAAAATTTTCTATAAGTCTGACTAATCTAAAATAACTTACTCCTCTCAACACAATAGTACTTTCTCTCACTCCTATAAAACAAATGCCCTTAAAATAACTTGGATAAATTTTGTTTAAAATTTTGGGAGTTTTTTTGATACTTTTTTTAACTCATACTATAATATTTCTCTTAAGGCTACAAATAATATACACCAGTTTTGTACTTTTTAAAGCAAGAGAAACTACCACAGAAAGGCATTGGCACCTATCGTGATGGGGGCATATAATAGTACTGAGCAGATGGTGGAACCGAACTCTCATTCTACGGGTGATGATCAGACATTTGACCATGAGCTAAGTGCACAGCAATGTTAGAATCACCTTTGGATCACGCCTAGCTCTGCCATTCAAACAACTATATACTTTGCAATCACTGCCAACATCCTATACTTCTGTGTATAATGGTTAATTGATTTTAGTTTCCAGAATTGTGTAGAGTGTTTTTCACTGACACAGTAATATGTTGCCGCTATAATGCAAATTGTGATGTGGCTGTACAGGGAAACAATGTCCGGTGTGGGACTTGGTCATACTCCATGGGAACAGTTTTGTTTTGTCAACTGTACTGTACACGAAAGAAACCAACTAACCAGGGATGAAGTCAGAGATGCAAATGCTGAGAATTTATTAACCCTATCCAATCCAGTTTTTCTACGCATTCCGTCCTCCACAGACTTTATTTATTTTATGCGGTTAAGAATGGCACGACCACTGCTTTAAGAAAATAAAATGTAATATGAGGTCACTTGTCAACTATATTTTCTTTTACGTTAGTTTTTGCAACTACATATGGTGATTTTATTTATGGTTGTTTATAGCTTTTCTGTATGGTACATCTTGAAACATTCTCGTGGGTGAAGTCTACGCTTCCTCTTTCATGTTTCCCAATAGAAATTGTTTCTCTTCTTTCTCTTTCTCCTTGTGTTTGCTGCAAACTATGCAGTCCTTCAATGATTTTCTTTTTCTTTTTCATTTTGCATTATAAAATGCATCTTCCCATTTAATCTCTCCTTGGTGTCAGGCAATGATGGTCTTCCTCTCTTCTTTGAAATTGTATTTCTCACTTGGCCAACTAGCTAGCTGATCGTATTTATCCTATAGGAAAAGTGAATCTGCAGTTGTTCTCCACATTTGTTTTTGTCTTTTGAGCAAAGAATGTAACTGTTCACAACATCAACTTCAATAAGACAGAAGAATCATTTTTCCCATCACTTGTATGATCATCTTGTAAAACCATATCAACTGCAGTACTGATCAGGCCTGTCCACTGCTCCAATAAATTTAGTGTATTCTGAAGTAACTGTGGGTTTCAGCAACCACACAAGTTCTTTCTTTCTATAACCAGGGATCAGCTGGGTCTGAGAACCAAAGAATGTACTCAACATTAATCTCTGTGATGGAATGAAGGACATCATTCACATTCAGAAAAAAAACAGAACATCTTGAACGATTAGAGATAGAACATTCATATTGTCAGGACATGTACATTAAAATATTCTGCAGACATGATTAACATTTGTACCATGTCGGCCCGTGGTTTCAAGGCCATCAATACTACGGCACAACACCACCTACCTACAAAATGTGCTTGTGGCTCTCACTGTCACTATAAACTACAGATAATAGGCCAGTGTGATTTGAGCAGATGTACAGGTTGCCTATCAGATGTATAAATTAAACAAACTGTACCTTCAAATCAGTGGGTTTGAAAGAGGGTGCATTACTAGCATGTGAGAATGTGATGCATCCATCCAGAAAATTGTTGCTCATGGGGATGAAGTGTTTCAGCAGTTCAACAGGTGTGTGGATAATGGTTCACAGAAGGCTGTAGAACACAATGACAGGTTAGAGAAGATCAATACCTCGTTTGAACGGTATTGCAGGACAGATCTGCATCCTTCTCAGCTCTGGGGCAACAATGGAACAGTTTAACATATCGTACACTATTGGGAATGACAGTCCATCACTGTTTATTACGGAACAGATTATGTTCACATCGTCCACTTCCCTGCCTACCTTTCATGAATGTGCAGAAATATGCCAGACTGTAATGGTGTGTGGAACAATGCCACTGTGGACAGGAATGACATCAGATAGTGTTTTCAGATGAATCCAGGTTCTGTTTGTTTGAAAATGAGGGCAACATTTTTCCTCGCCTCAGACTGGGGGAGCAACACCACAGTGACTGCATTCACACAAGGCATCAGCACCAACTCAAGGCCTTAAGGTGAGGGGTCCTATTGGGTACAACCACAAATCACAGTTGGTGCGTGTCCAGTACCTGTTAAACTATGAAGCAAGTAGAGGGCATTTGTAAAACCTGTCAGTAAAGACGTGATAGTCTGAACCATCTGCACTTGAACCATTATTCTGGTTGCAAAAGGTAAATCAGAACAAAGTAGACTTTCTGTTGTCTTTCCATAATATTTAATGCGACAAACAACTATTTTCTGTGTCACACAGACAGAAAACTTGTAAATCCTACTTCGTTGGCTTCTTTGGATTGTAGGGCTTGAATTGAATTCTTCCTTTGAATCCTACTATGCTCTCATCTATAGGCACATTTCCTTTTGGTACATAAAGTCCTTTGCATTTACTGTCAAAATACTCACTAATGTTCTTCACCTTGTTCCCTCTCACATACTGACACACCTGAGCTCTGACAGGTGGAACTAAATGCAGCATCCAAAATATTTGGCCTAGGAGGAAAAGAATAATAAGAAAAAACATCCTTGAAAAAATGAGTTTCTAACACACTTTTTACCAGGTTCTAGCTACAAATGTTCAATTAACATACTCTTAGATTAAGAGTCTGCTAAGTTCAATGAAATGCTGTGTGTGTGTACTTATCTTGTTGGTTTCAATGACTTTTCTCCACCAATTCAGTGTTAATTGGTGTGAAAGATATCACTGCAGAAAACCCAGGAGTCAATTTGAAACACCGATGATGGCTCTGAGCACTATGGGACTCAACTGCTGTGGTCATTAGTCCAACACCGGTGATATTAAATAATTGACACCAACACAGAGTTTGCATTATGTGTTAATGCTTATGTTGTCGCAGGATGTTCATACAGTGCACAGCTCACAGAAAATGACTTTACAAGATAATGTACTCTAACTAACTGAAAACAACTGCCACTCTACTGCCACTCCCCCGAGGTCTTAGGCTCACTGCTTGTAAAGTTTCTTAACTAGTTCCTTGAAAGTATTGTTCGACAAATTCACATTAATTATGTGTGGTTTCAGTTGTCTGAGACTACAGTCATTTGTGTGCGCGTATGTGTGTCTATTGTTGACAAAGGCCATTGGCTGAAAGCTTTAAGTGTGAAAATCTTTTTGTTGTGCCTTTCTGCGACTCAGCATCTCCGCTATATGGTGAGCAGCAACTTTCCTTCTCATAATACATCTACATCTACATCCATACTCCGCAAGCCACCTGACAGTGTGTGGCGGAGGGTACCCTGAGTACCTCTATCGGTTCTCCCTTCTATTCCAGTCTCGTATTGTACGTGGAAAGAAGGATTGTCGGTATGCTTCTGTGTGGGCTCTAATCTCTCTGATTTTATCCTCATGGTCTCTCCGCGAGATATACGTAGGAGGGAGCAATATACTGCTTGACTCTTCGGTGAAGGTATGTTCTTGAAACTTTAACAAAAGCCCGTACCGAGCTACTGAGCGTCTCTCCTGCAGAGTCTTCCACTGGAGTTTATCTATCATCTCCGTAACGCTTTCGCGATTACTAAATGATCCTGTAACGAAGCGCGCTGCTCTCCGTTGGATCTTCTTTATCTCTTCTATCATCCCTATCTGGTGCGGATCCCACACTGCTGAGCAGTATTCAAGCAGTGGGCGAACAAGCATACTGTAACCTACTTCCTTTGTTGTCGGATTGCATTTCCTTAGGATTCTTCCAATGAATCTCAATCTGGCATCTGCTTTACCGACGATCAACTTTATATGATCATTCCATTTTAAATCACTCCTAATGCGTACTCCCAGATAATTTATGGAATTAACTGCTTCCAGTTGCTGACCTGCTATTTTGTAGCTAAATGATAAGGGACCTATCTTTCTATGTATTCGCATGACCTTACATCTTGTCACATTAATTGAGTAACAGTTAAAACCAGTTGTTTCACACAAAATTACAGTTACAATTTTGAAGATAATAAATGACTGATTATAACAAATTTTATCTCTAAAATTGCTTTTCAAATTTAGTGTTGAAATTCTGCTTGAGAAATATGACAAAAAATACTTGATACAAAGTAATTAGCACCTCATTAATTACAGCACAAATTTTAATGCTAACATATTTTGGCATAATTTACATAATTCAGAAATAGATTTTGAGGTTCAAATTTTACATAATAATTTTGTTTTGATAAAATTATCAAAATAATAGATTTTTATGACACAAAGTTCTAGAACTTGTAATTATAAAATTAATTACAAAGAATCTGATTTGAGTTTTTATAGAAACATAATATCGTGAGAGTGTGTAACTTTCAGTGCATCAGTTAGCCAGAAATCCGACCAAAACATTAATTTTCACTTTTTATGAAATAACTGAATTTTCCATTTAATGAGTGAACTGATTTTAACACTAACATTTCTATGTGGTTATTGTCTGATAGTTACACAAACGAAGTACTTAGTTTCTCTGTAAATTTTGTAAAATTGATGTTTACAATAACATACTTTTCCATTAATTAAAGATCCTGTTAATTGCATTTCAAAAAGCTGTAGTTGAATAAATGTATGTGTTAAATTTTATATACCTCGTGTGCAATGCTACCTGAAACAATCCACAGCACCAAAGTTGTATTTTAACATTTGCTACACTGTGTAATATGTATGGTATAATAAGTGAAAGTGTGGTAAGAAATACTTCATATAAGTGTCCTCACAGTATGTCCTATCACAAGTTGATTCAAGCCAGTCTTACATAAAACAGTCAACTAATTCTGCCTTCAAATTCAAAGCCATATTCAATACTACACCGAGAGAAGCCTTCAGTTCTTCTAATGAAACACCCCTCCATGACTGAAACATTGAAAGTTTTGTAAGTGGTGTGACTTTCTGTATCTTTTCTGCAGCATACACATTTGTAGCATTCACAGTTTCGTTAATAAGATTATCAGTGAAGAAGAGTTTGAAAAATTCAAGTTTGGATTTTGATTGAACACCAAGAGGAATGGTGAAACCTTCTTGCTTAGCAAAAAAAAAAAAAAAAAAGAAACTTCAGAAGCTCACCCTCGTCATCGTGATTAACTTTCCAGGTATCTGCTACAGGGTGTGTGTTGTGGTTGGCAGGAGAGCCAACCCGCATAACTAAAGGAGGCCGTAATGCACGCGTTTTACCTCACGCAGGATGGCGTGAGGTCTGGAACATGACAAGGGAATTAGAATTGAGAAAAACGGACGTAGCTGGTGGAATACTTAACTTTAATCCATTAATGGAGAACGTCGCTCTTTATGGTACATGATTCACAATATCAATAGTATGGATACTGGTGCCTTGCTAGGTCGTAGCAAATAATGTAGCTGAAGGCTATGCTAACTATCGTCTTGGCAAATGAGAGCGTAGAAGTCAGTGAACCATCGATAGCAAAGTCGGCTGTACAACTGGGGCGAGTGCTAGGAAGTCTCTCTAGACCTGCCGTGTGGCGGCGCTCGGTCTGCAATCACTGATAGTGGCAACACGCGGGTCCGAAGTATACTAACGGACCGCGGCCGATTTAAAGTCTACCACCTAGCAAGTGTGGTGTCTGGCGGTGACACCACAGTGTCTCTCCATCACTTTCCACTCCATTGGTAGATTGACTTCGAGAAGCCACCTGACAAAATCATCAGCACTTACATGTTTTCTACCAGTCATTAGCCTATTATAAATCTGTGAATGCAATATTCTTTGTGTTGTCACCGTTTCGTACAAAGGGCTGCCATGCTGCCATGTGTCTAGCGAATTCCAACATTGGAGCAGATGGAGAGCACAATAACGGAAATGTTTCAGGCATCATCTGACATCGTAGCTCTAGCGGAAAATTGTTATGTCAGATGTAGTCTGACAGTGGACCAGAAACTGCTAAGAATATGAAGGTACATAACAGTAAATTAAGCAGCAATTTCTGCATCTAAGAAACTAAAGACTTTACAGGTGTAGACAAATGAAGTTACTATGCAGCAAAGTTACTTATACAAATAGCAAACGTATTTGCAGACACAAAGAAAGCAAAAGAAAAGAATCTCCAACCGAATAAAGCAACTGTCAAACAGGAGGAGAGAGTTTCAAGCAAAGGATAATATTAATTACAAAAAACTAACGTGGATGGTTAACCAAAATAACAACATTCTGTAAGTAAATGAAGATGACCTGTATAAAGTCATTTGAGGTATTGAGAAAGGAAAGGAACATCGAAATAACATGTTTCAACAGAAACAGATAATGTTGGAGGTAATGTGATATGAACAGTATTCACAAAATTGTTTAAAGAATGTCCGGAGAGGAAGTATGTCTCAGAAACTGAAATAATGCTCTAATTATTCAACTTTGCTAGGGTATATTGAGAGATTATTTTTCCTTTGTCATAGATCTTTTATCAGAAGTCAGAAGATGGCGACGAGTGTAGTGATGCATAGTGAACGAGTGAATAAAAGTCTGTTCTGTCGTAAAAAAGGAATCCTGTGAAAACTGCAAAAGTGAAATTGAAAAACTAAATGAACGCATTTCAAGTTTACTAAAAGTTGTAGATGTTCTAAGACGTGAGATTTCGCATATAACTAATGAAAACTGTAGGCTGAAGAAGTTGCGAAATGATAAAACAATAAAGCCACAAAACGGGAACCTGGTGAGTTATGAGAAGCGGAAAGGAAGCGATAGGCAGGCATCAAATTAAATTATGATTACAGGTAAAAACAGGTATAGTGTTCTGTCGAACAGTAGTGATGCCTGCAATACGGATATGCAAAACGCTAGTGAAGTGATGCAAGACAGTGAAACAACATCCAAGTGGATTAAAGTGTCGCTAAAAGGTAATCCCTTGTCCACTAAAAGAAAAACAAACTCTGTAAAATCTGTCACATTTTGCGATAAAAACAAATATCCGACGTGTGTGACAAAGAAGAAAGAATCAAAAGTCTACGTCTTTGGAGACAGTCACGCCAAAGGAATTTCTCAAGAACTGCAAGTAAATAATAAATCAATGACAGTCACAGGCATGGTTAAACCAGGTGCTGGTTTCAAAGGAGTGACCAAAAACATCGTAATATATAACTATGACAAGCAGGATAGTATTGTAATCCGCACTGGAGCTAAAGACATTTACAAAAACAATGCTATGAAAATGTATAAACAGCTCTTGAGTCTTTAGCTAGTACTGTCAAATACAAACATTTTACTGGTGAACTTTACACACAGGCACGATTTACCTGAATGGTCATGTGTGAATAAGAAAATTCACAGAACTAATGTGAAACTTAAAAGTAGTTGTAGGCTATTCAGCAATGTGAAATTAATTGACTCAAGCACACTTGATAGAGAATGTTTTACGAAACATGGGCTTCACCTTAACAGTAATGGGAAGGCCAGGTTAGGAAACTTAATAAGGGAAGCAATTAAATGCAATTACAAAGTGACAGCCACTGAACTGGGATGGTATAAATCTCCAATAGCAGAAACACCAGCACAAACAGGAGCAGCACGCAAATGGACCATCCAAAAAACAGTAGCAACAGAGGAACCTACTACTGAACCAAAATTAGCAGCAGCAGAACTAACAATAGAAGCAATTGTTACAGCATCAAAAACCAAGCAACCAGAATCATTAGCAGTCACAGCAACATCAGAAGCAGTAGTTCCAACATCAATAACCAAGCAACCAGAATCACTGGCATTCACTGCAACAGCACACAGCAGCAGCAGTGGTAATAGGAGCAGTCATCACACCAGAAGAAGGCAGCCACCCTTGAGAAGCCAGGATTTTTGCTGGGGCAAAATAGTGAACATCAGCACATAACAGGGAAACAGGTAAATGCTTGCAAGCAGAGGAATCTACAACAAGGTATGAAATCTTTTAACAGTGTAAGAGAAAATGCATCAACAGAGTGTAAAGTCACAGGTCAGTCAGATTATTCAAATCAGCTAAGAATTATGAGTCTGAACATTCAGTGTCTTAAAAACAAGTACCTTGAACTTGAGGTGGCAGCAAATAGTGACCATATTGATTGTTATGTGTTATGGAACATTGGTGCAGGGACAGTGAACTAAACAGCGTAAACTTAAGCCAATATAAATTTGCCAGTCAGTACTGTAAGCAAAATGCCAAACGTGGTGGTGTATGAATTTATCTAAATCCCAAGCTTAAATTTAAGTTAAGATATGAGGCTAAACCATTAATCATAGAAAAGGATTTTGAGGCAGTAGCCTTTCAGTTATATAGTTTAAAGAAGAAAATAATTGTTGCAGCAATTTACAGGTCACTGGCAGTTGCAGTTGGCAGAAGTCTAGCAGATGGCAGTTACTATGATAATCTGTTGCGTCTACCAGTAACAGGTTCCAGTCGTCAGAGATGAAAGGAGAGGAGATTCAGTATGGTGTAACAGAATGAAATATGCATTAGACTCTGCCTATGAGTAAGAAGGTTAGAAATAACATTAAGATTAGGAAAAAGAGCATATTCCTGCTAGGTAGCAACCCTCAGTTACCGGAGGTGTTATGAGACGAGTATCAGATCACCAGCATTTTCAGCTGTGTTTTATCAGATGATGGTGGGTTTAGGGTCTTTGTGAAAGGATTTCATGAAAGATGATTTGATAGTGACAATGGGTGGGGCTGGAAACAGCTTGGATAGAGACAGAACATACTTCATAGGTGGTGAGCCAACTAAACAGTAGCAAAAACGTGAACATAGTTGGTCTGCCCTAGCATGATGACTTGGCAGTGCTTTATGGTGAATAAATGTGTTGCTGGAGATGGTACTGATGACTGTTGACTGGGCACTCACTGCATTGTGCCAGTAAGGACTATCTAGAGATGGGACTACACTAGGAACCGTATGCACATCAACAGGACTGGGAAAGCAAGGTTGGTGGCATTAATTAGTGAGAGTATAGCAGGTTACGTGTGGGGCCACATGCAGTCAGGTAACTGATGTCATGGGTTGGATTACAGTGCCCCCTCCCAGAGGTAAATCATGATAACAGGAACTCATTCCTTGAAAATATCTGAACCAGTTTAGACATTTATTTCAAAGGTACATGAAAGGTAGAATGTACAACACTGGAGAGCACAAAATCAACTAACAATGCTAGGCATCCGCAACAAGTTACTCATTCTGTAAGTGTACTGTTTTCCAGGCAGTAATGTGGACACTTTCTTCAACAAATTGACTGGAGTCCTTGAAAAAGTCTCAGCCCCAAAATCTGACATAATAATATGTGAAGGCACGAATATTAACACAGGTTTAATGAGAAATTAGTAATAAATTCCTACACATTTTGATCATTGTTGGCGTGACAATAATGGCAAACACTGCTGCAACTAGGGTATCAATAAGTTCAGCATCAATCTTAAACTATGTACTTACATATATCGACATAAAGAATTGTAAAGTATGTGTAAGGGTTTTTGGCCTTCACGATCCTTACTGTCAGATAAGAAAGCTAAAGATAGTCTTGGTAAAACCACAGAACTTCTCATAAAAGAAAATAAATACTCTTTCTACAGAATTGGCAAATCAAACCTTGAATGCAGTTTATATGGAAAACAAAGCACATGCTAAGTTCCCTAAAGTCTGCACAAAGTTCAAATTAATTTCTGAGAGGCATTTTACAAGGTAGACACCTCAACAACAGCAACTAAGGAAACTAGAGGGACAACTGTCGGTGTTATAAAGTACTCTCAGACACTTAAATTTCTCAATCTTTATAAAAGCATTACTATTCCACAGCTCCTAGATTACTATCAAAGGTAAAAAAATGGAAAAAAAATACAAGAGGATACTGCTTGCTGCAAAAAAATAGTTCAATGATAAAGTAATATAAAGCTTGTCATGAAACATAAAACTGGAAAAGGCAGACACAAGTATAACAACATATAAATCATACATGTTGGTAGAATAAGAGAGCATCCTCAGGAATTGTTGTTTTGTAAATGATTGTTTATCCGATATTGTGACGAAGTTTCAACAACCTCTTCCTAAACCACATGCCCCACCCTCTATGGCTTAAACAGCGAGCACAATGATGATGTTTTTCACAACAGAGCTTGAAGCCAGGAAGACTACACAGATACTAAAAAATAGAGAGATCAGCAGTCATAGATGAAGTTCCGGTCTAGTCATTTCTGAAAGTGTGTATAGACAGCATGTATGCCTCAGCAATACATAATAGTTTATGGTCGTTCAGTAAATTTCCCAATAGACTGGAATTAGTGCAAAGGGTATACCGTATTTACTTGAATCTAAGCCGCCCTTTTTTCCAGTTTTTGTAATCCAAAAATCCGCCTGGGGCTTAGAATCGAGTGCAAAGTAAGTGGAAGTTCTGAAAAATGTTGGTAGGTGCCACTACAACTAACTTCTGCTGTCGAATATATGTAGCGCTATACAGGCATGCTTTGTAGGCACAAAGATAAATACTGGCGCCAAAACCTCTGCGTCAGTAAAAGAAGAAGAAGAAGAAGAAAGATGGAAGACGAGCTTTTTTCACCACCCCGAGTTTCGACAAATGCATTTTCATACATTATCCAACGGAGTAAATACAAATTCCGTATTGTTCATCTTCGAATGTAGCAGAATTTCAATGCACTACGATAATCAGACTAGCAAGACTGTTTAGGATGTTTGTCAATATGGCCAATTCAACGTTCTGAATTTTTTCCTACCTGTGAGAAGAGATGGTTGCTAATAGGAACCTGACGAAATGTGAATCACATGCAGTATTCTCTTCACCATAAGAATAATATGAATATAAACATTTTGCCATGTGTTCTTTCGCGTTTTCTGCTATCTCATTTAAATCCTGTCTGCCTAATAAACTACGAAACTAGAGTGAGACAACAACAAATGCGAAAGAATATACGTATCGTGTCATGTTTGTATTCGTATTATTCTTATGCCTAATAGTGATACAGTCAGAAATGAAGCACGGAAACTGACTAGATTTTTAAATCTAAGATGATTATTTTCTGTGCAGAATTTGATGTACTAAAGAAGCGGCCGCTAAGATTTTCAAACGGAGAAAAGTTTTCGCCTATCTCTCGTTCAGAACACGTTCTATGATACACAGTCTATTATTTAGTTCTTGTTGATCATTATCAAAGAATGCAGCAGTGTAAGTAACAACAAACAGCAGTCTCTTGCCATTGTTTCGCTAATGAGACAATTCCTAAAGCAGTGGTAGCGCGCACAAAAGCAAGCCATGCCGCGAGCGGCGACAGGCCGTAAACACGCACTATCAGAATGCGACAAACAATGCATGAAACAGTACAGTAACGCATTTTCAGCTTAGAGTGACGTGAACACCTATAACAAAGAAAACAGCACTTATCAGATCAATGCAAAACAAGCATTCGATTCAAACCAGATTGAGCACCTGAAAAAGGAAGGGTACTCGTATAAATGCGGACGGAGCGTCTGACGCATAGCAATGGCTACCTGGTAAAGCTTAACTGCTAAGCTTACGACTCGAACCAAACTACTGTCACTGTATCGTCATTCATTCGACGTAAACTGTGTCTCATATTACAATGGTCCAACTTTGTTTGAGTGCGGCTTAGATTCGAGTAAATACGGTAGCAGCATGATGAAGTGCCAGCAGTAGCCAAAGGTTGTCTTTAGGGTTTGCAGCAATGAAGTACAAAACTATGTCTCATATTTTAAGTTATCTTGAGCAAATTGTGTAACAGGGACCAACCAACTGAGTCACTGCAGTTGTTAAAACACTTATATTGACAATTATGTTTGCTCTGTCTGGCAATCCTGATTCAGGTTTTCATAATTTTTCAGGCAAATGCTAGGATGGTTTCTTCATCAAGACCACAGCCGACAACTTATCCTATCCTCATAAAACCATACTAATACATTCTCTGTGTGCTATTTATCTTCATTTCATTATGATGGCAAATCTTATATCATTGTGAGATGATCCCTGTATGAATAAACAAATCAATCAATCAAATAAATAAACAATAAATGAAAAACTAGAGTCCAGTAATTCTTCTTTCCATAATGTACAAGTTATTAACTAAGCTTGGTACCTGCTGTAGAGGAAAATTTATTTAAGCAAACAAACAAAAAAACAAAAAATGTGTAACAAAAAAAATAATCAATTATTGATAATATACTGTAAGTGGACAGATAAAAAAAAAATCTAGTCACCAAGCGGCAGTAGGAGAACACACATGCAAAAGGATTTAACATTTACAAGCTTTTGGAGCCAGTGGCTCCTTCTTCTGACGGAAGAATTGAAGGGGAAGGAAGTGGGGTGAAGGAAAAGGAATGGAGACATTTAGGGAAAGGGATACAGTTTAGAAAAGTCACCCAGAACCTCTGGTCAGGGAAGACTTACCGGACGGACGAGAAGGAAAGACTGATTTTAAGAAAAGGAAGGGTAGACTGGTTTTAAGCAGGCAAAAAAACAAACAAACATAAAATGTGGTTCTAAAGGAGCATACAGCACAACAGAACATCTGCAAGTAATGAATGAAAATATAGAATCAAACAATGAATATGAATAAGTACACTATTTGGGACTCATAGATCATGAGAAATATTTTTAAAAAAGTTTTGACAGTATCTGCAGTTTCAGCCCTTGAGAAACATGGCACAGATTTATCTTATGTGACATCTAATGAAAAAGATATATCTCACTGCTACAATTTCCATTAGTTTTTATCAGGTCAGTGATAAACTATGAATTTAAAAAGGAGTCAGGCAGAGAGATTCTAGTTTCAGAAAAACATTCTCAACAGTCCTAGAAAAAGATATCAGATTTTTAATCTGGGGAAACAAAGAAGAAATATGTTATAACTACATTCATTTTCTTCCTGACAGTGTACTTCTTGGTCTAATGGAGACAAACTTCAATAATGTATGAAAGACGTTAATGGAGCAAGTTGTAAGTAGGCTGAAAATGAATTATAACAAAACTAACTAATGTCTAAAGAACACATCAAAACATAAAAGCTAGAACAAACCAAACAAATGATGTGAGAGAATCAGGTGATTAGTTTTTGTGTTTACAGCAATGGAGGACAATGAAGGGAAAACAAGAAAATAAATAAACAGGAGAATACAAATGACCAACCTTTTGATATGTCAAAAAACAACTTTACAATCAGTAAAGTTTTTATTTGCACCAGTGAAACATAGACTTTTAACATGAACAAGTCTTACTACGGCCACAGGAGTATACATCTGAATATCTGTGTGGTTGTGCATGTAAACGTGGGCACATTTGCTAAAAAAGGGCTAGTGTGAGTTCTATTTTCTATTGTATGTTTCTGTGTTCCAGACATCAATCCACTATAGATGAGTGGCTGCCTTTCCCTTATTATACATATTGCTCTATCAGGAATTTCCATTATTGCTATACACGTCAAGAAGAGTTGGGCAACATAGTACTTCCTCCCACAAATGCCTCACAAAATGACCATGATTAGAAAAACACAGAAATTAAAGCTCATACGGATATAAATCAACATTTTTTCTCCTGTCTTCCCATTTGTGAATGGAACAGCAAAAGGAGGAAATGAGTGTCATAGCAAAACTACCTCTGCCACACACCTTCAGGTGGCCTGCTGAGTATGGATCAAGACATAGATAAACTTCAAACAAAGAACAAATTACTCTTAAAACTCCACAATCAGCAAAAAAATAATCTGCTAAAATCCTTGGCCCATAACCATTTCTGTAATTATAAATGATTCCAATCCCAATCACCATCATCATCATCAACAACAACATCAACAACAGCAGCAGCAGCACCAGCCACAACAGCACCTGCACCAGCACTACCACCACTACATTATCATAACATTCATTATTACAATGAATTTTAAATTCTTAATAATTCTCATACTAAAATATGCCCTTACCTAACAACTTCTCCATGGCCATAGCGTGCAGCTAAATGAATAGGATACAGGCCATCTGCATCTGCAATATCAACCATACAACCAAAAGCACACAGAGTTTGAGCAGCAGTCAGCAGGCCAGTCCGTGAAGCGAGATGAATAGGTGCATCACCCTCCTATAAACACAGTGTTTCAAATGTAATTGGAAGAGTAATTATCTATTTCTACAATCCCTATAGCAAAGATCAGAAATTACTGAACAACAGTACATGTTTACGCAAGATTTCTCTATGGTAATTTGCAATATTCTTGGAGATGATAATATTTCTCTTAATAAATAAAACCATCAATACAAGTATGTGTCTACATTGACCCTGATTCTGATTTTCACTGTTTCATAGCTAAATGTACCATGATTCTGGTCAGTTCATTCGTATTTGAGATTCCGTGAATTTATATTGTGTCCTAATCAGTAAACCAGACAACCAAGAATTCATACAATAAATCACCTGTTTTTGTCATTTATCACTATTTTTGCAATCACAGATTTCATCATATGTGAAAACAATCATCATTCAGTGACCTTCGAGCACATACTAAGGGAATTTGTCACATATAGTGAATAATATGTGTGTTACACAGAGGTGCTATTCCATAGTACATGTGGAACTACATTAATAGAATCTGTACACAGTTACCATGGATATATATTGTGTTCTTATGTAGATGTATCAAATATTATTCATTATGTCATTAAACTATTCCAGTAGTTCACTATAGCGTTCCCAGTCACAATCCACATCACTGATCTCTGTAAAATACATTTCAATAGCGAAACACAAGTCACATGCTTCCAAGGCCATAGATCACTACCAATGTAATGATAATGAAATCTGTTGATGTAAAACAAAAAGATTTTGTTTTGAAGCAGATCTCTTCCATCTCAGAGAGAAACAGACAACAGTTCAGTTACTTTACATTCAAACAGTTATGGCTCAACAAATGCACAGGACAGATGCTGATATTAGGATTCACCGTAGTAAAATCATCTCATAACATGCTGTACATTCCTCATACAGCATCCTTTAAAATTAGTGAACATTCAACTTCTTTTACTGACCCAGTTTACAAATATTTACAATGTTACAGAAAGTACGAGGGTCACTCCAAAAGAAATGCACACTATTTTTTAAAATCCATCTTTTATTCTACATGTTTAAAGGTTTTCCAGTGTGTAGATACATCCTTTAGCAACAATATTTTCATTTCTTCACATAATTTCCATCCCTCTCAACTGCCTTACGTCATCTTGGAACCAGCGCCTGTATACTCACATGGTAAAATTCTGGACGAACCTGTTGGAGCCACTGTTTGGCAGCATGCACAAGGGCGTCATCATCTTCAAACCTTGTTCCATGAAGAGAGTCTTTCAGTTTCCCAAAGAGATGATAGTCACATGGAGCCAGGTCAGGACTGTAAGGCAGGTGTTTCAGTGTTGTCCATGCGAGTTTTGTGATCGTTTCCATGGTTTTTTGACTGACATGTGCCCATGCATTGTCGTGCAACAGCAAAACATCCTGCATTTGCCGATGTGGTCAAACACGACTCAGTCTAGCTTGAAGTTTCTTCAGTGTCGTCACATATGCATCAGTATTTATGGTGGTTCCACTTGGCATGATGTCCACAAGCAAGAGTCCTTCGGAATCGAAAAACACCGTAGCCATAACTTTTCCAGCAGAAGGTGCAATCTGAATTTTTTTTTTCTTTGGTGAATTTGCATGATGCCACTCCATTGATTGCATCTTCATCTCTGGTGAAAAATGATGGAGCCATGTTTCATCACCTGTCACAATTCTTCCATGAAATTCCATCTCCACCATTCTCGTACTGTTCCAAAAGTTCGCTGCGTACCGTTTTTCTTGATTCTTTGTGAGCCACTGTCAACATCCTGGGAACCCACCTGGCACAAACCTTTTTTAACGCCAACACTTTCAGTATTCTGCAAACACTTCGTTCCCCTATCCCAACGTAGCATGACAATTCGTTCACTGTGATGGGTCATCAGCAGTCACCAACTCGTTAACTCTCTGCGCATTGTCTAGAGTGTGTGCAGTACAAGGCCTTTCGCTGTAATGACAATCCTCAATATTTCCATGCCCGCTTTCATCACATAACCTGCTTGCCCACTGCCTAACTGTACTGATATCGACAGCAGCATCTCCACACATCTTTTTCAACCTCTTGTGGATGTTTCCCACTGTCTCGTTTTCACAGCACAGGAATTCTATGACAGCATGTTGCTTCTGATGAACATCAAGTGTAGCAGCCATTTTGAAGACACGCTGTGATGGCAACACTCACGGGAACAGATTGAACTAAGTTTGAAAACAAGCGAGTAGGATGTATCTATACACTGTAAAACTTTCACACATGCAGAATGAAAACTCTATTTTTACAAAAATAGTGTGCATTTCTTGTGGAGTGACCCTCGTAACTCTTCAGCCACAAATATTATCGTTCCGACAATGTTCAAAAAGATAGATTGCTACTTACTATAAAGAATACACATTAAGTTGCAGGCAGGCAAAATTAAAAGACATCTGCATAAAGCTTTCAGCCACAGCCTTCATCAATAAAAGAGAAACACACACCACTCAAACACACAAGCTAACACACCCCATACATAAATGACTGCTAACTGTGGCAGCTCGGGCCTTCTGGCACTGTGGCCAGAGCTGCTGGAGTTGGCAGTCATGTGTGTGGAGGAGGAGATTAGTGTTTAATGTTCTGTCGGCAACGAGGTCATTAGAGATGGGAAGCAAGCTCGGATTAGAGAAGGATGGGGATGGAAATCAGTTGTGCCCTTTCAAAGGAACCATCCCGGCATTTGCGTGAAGCAATTTAGGGAAATTGTGGAAAACCTAAATCAGGATGGCCAGACGCAGGTTTGAACCGTCATCCTTCTGAATGCGAGTCCAATGTGCTAACCACCGCACCACCTCACTCAAATACATGTGTGAGATGTGCTAGCATGTGTGTATGAATGGTGTGTGTTTCTCTTTTGCTGATGAAGGCTGTGACCCAAAGCATTGGGTAAGTGTCTTTTAATTATGCCTCTCTGTAAATTAACATGTCTTCTTTACCACAAGTAGCAATCTCTCTTTTCGTACATGGTTTATATTCCTACCTGGAATTTTCTTTGTTAGGTTATCATATTGGCATGAAAATAAACACATTTTAAATATAGTAGGACTAATCAAGTTATCTCTACTGCAAAGAATACGTTCTCTAAAAATTTTCCCTTCTATTACATTTTATGTTGCACACAACTGCTGTTCAGTATGAGTCCTTCAGCAGCAACTACTAAACAGGAACATTGTTTCAATGTAGTATTAAAAGTACAGGAACTAGAATATGATCACTGTCAGATAAAGTATACAGTTATGATGAATTGTATGCGAGACAGCTGCTGTGTTGGACAGTTTGTGCTATTGTGAAGATGGCAACAGAGTAGTTTGGTACGTTACATGACTGGGGTGTCATATCTTGCACTGGTCAGCACTGGGACAGTTGACTGCAGGATGGGAAAGACCCACAATATCAGTACATTTGATTACGATCACATTATGAATGCCAGACACATGGAGAACTCTATCCCTATGGTTGGGCAGCCACTGGATGTTCCAGATGCCATTGGCATTACACGTGTAATGTAAACATTTCTATTCTGGGGAAGCCGCTGTCAACAAAGTCAACTGCTAGTGACAGAGATTATCATCAACTATTACACACTAACAGTAGTTAAACAGGCCACAATACAGTTCAACCCCTGCCCTCCCCCAAATTCATTGCTCAACGGCAATAACATATGAGCAGCCACACCATTCAGAATAACATTGTCACTAATGAGTACTGGAGCCACTGCACCACATGTACTCTTCTCACAATGCTCACTGCATGTCGCAGAAACAAGTATGGATGCAGGAACATTGCCATTAGCTGCTTGAACACTGAAAAAGGTCATCTGGATGATGAGTTCCAGTAGAAGTTGATGCACACCATTGGCAGGAGAAACAACGGTCACATGAGACAATGAATCCAGCTTGACAACAGAACATTCCTTAGGCAACAGAGATACATGCTCTTATACAGAGGACTTCTGTATGAGATGAGAGGGATTGTGCATGATACATCTGACATCAGCTCTCGATGGTGAATGATACAGCAAGCTACAGTCTGACTATGTGCACCTCTTTGCTGTTTGCCTGCATACAAAAAAACCACAGGTGATTTGCAGCTCCAATAAGAATTGTAACACTCTAATGTTATAAAGATGTGTCAGCACAAATTGAAGACCATTCCACAAACATTAGGATTCTTGTGTAGTCTCCTACCGTCACCAGATCTCAGTTCTAACTGGAATGCCGTCATGCCATGGAAACAATTTTAACTGTTTTTAATGAGCTGTGAGCTGAACTAGCAGAACTTCGCCATCATTTGCCTGTTTTATAAGAAGAGAGACAAAGCACTGTGTGAAAATTACCGCGGCATTGCTTTACTCGTTGTTGTGTACAAAGTCTTTGCCGAAGTCACTGCTATGAGATCGTTTGACTTGCTGAAAAGATGGTAGTTTTCTACAGGGTAATCAACAACTGACCGTTTCTTCACTGTGAAGCTAATAATCAAAAAGTGCTATGGATATAATGTGTATGTGTATCAGCTCTTTGTAGATTTTACACAGGCTCATGACAGCATCAAAAGGAAAGGTCTGTATCAGACCCTAATGGACATGGAATTTCCATGTAAACTAATCAGATTGGTACAAATGACACACACTGACATGAACTGATCGAAAACCTAGCATACACCAATGATGTTTCTAAGATGCACTGAAGACTTAAAGAGGCGGAAGAAGGATTTTGCAATCTGAAAAAGGGGACAGACGGCTTGGGACTCCAACTAAACAACATTAATGCTCAATATTTTTGCACTCCCAGAAGTAACACTGCTGTTAGAGACAAATGCAAGTTGAATGGAGTGCTGATAAGTGATGACAACAGTATGAGTGAAGAAATGAAAGCAAGAATTGCCATATGAATTGAGCTTACTGGGCCCCAATTAAGATTATTCAGTCACATAGCCTGAGCAGAAAATCAGGGGTGACTATATATCAAACACTTATAAGGCTTATGGTAATGAATGGCTCAAAATATGGATGACTGTGGCAGAAGAGGAGTTCCTGACAAATTGGAAAGGAAAATAGTAAGAATGATTTTTGAAGCAATGTATGAGGCAGGGCAATGGACAATATGCAAAAACAAGGAATTAGAAAAACTATATGGTTATAATGACCTACTTTCAGAAATCAAGAGCAACTGATTAAGATGGTTCGACCATGTAGATTGAATGTTAGAGGAGAAATCTGTCAAGAAGGTCTACAGAAGAAATACAGGTGGCAGAAGGAAGGTGCACAGGAAGACCATGGAAACAATGGCTGGATGATGTGCAGAATGATCTGAGAAAGACATGGCGAACAGAAGATCATTAAGACTACTGTTGCGACTGTCAGAGAGGCTAAGGCCCTACATGGGCTGAAGCACAAAAGAGTAAGTAACCAAACATGTTCCATTGAAGAATCAACAAGGAAGAGTATATGATTATTAGAAACTCAATTCCTTTAATGGTCTGATGTATCTGATGATGATTTATTATTGATTTTTTTATAGGTAAGGATGTTGGAAAATCCATGCCATTTTGTGCGAAAAGGACTCTCTAAGTTTGATAACATTGTACATAAAAACAGCCGCAGCATCATTCGATTTAAAATATATTTGATTCATTTAGGAATAGTAATAAAGAACAGTACTGAAATTATGTTATAAAGAGATTTGTTACATAAAAGAAGTACTTTCATTAAAGTCAGCTTAAACCAATTATACTGTTTATTCACTGCAATTTTAAATAGTCCACATACTCTTCATCTATCTTTGGTAATAAGTGTTACAGTAATGATATTTTCACTAAATGGCTTACCATTTCTTTATAATTTATGTAACATCTACTCAGAATTACATGCAATAACCAAAAAAATATTACTTTAGTGGCAGATGTCTCACCATATCACACATATCCACATCAGCTCCAGCATGCAAGAGCAGTAATGCACAGTCCTCACGAACACTGGCCAAAGCCACATGAAGTGGTGTTCGGCCATTACAGTCTGGAATATCAAGTGAAATGTCAGGGCACGCAATCAGTCGACGTACACATGTTGTACGACCATGTAATGCTGCTTCATGTAATGCTGTTGCACCATCCTGTTGATGAGAGAATACACATATAATAAAACTCATGTTGTGCTGTAATTTGTTCCCGTTCCCAATACAGATGTAAGTAAATCTGAGAGTAAACATTTATCATTCTGTCTGGCAAATGACAGACACAAAAAGACAAGTGGCATAACAAGAAATGTCATTCAGAAAGTAAGTTTAAATAAGGAGAATACAATGGTTTGCATTACATCCTAAACAATAGAAAATGTTTTTTTGAGTTTAATAAGTAAATAATAATTCATATTTATTTTGTATTGTAAATAATATCATAGTCTTTCTTACATTTCCCACTTCTGTGTGCAACAATACAGGATGAGACAGAGCAATCCCTCCCATTTCCTAAACCTTGCCAGTCATTCTCCTTCATCCCTCTTCCTTCACCCTCAATCCTTCTGAAAGAAGGAGCAGCCCACAGGCTCCAAAAGCTTGCATATTTCTTTAACCTTTATACATATTTTCTCCTGCCACTGCTTGGTGAGGAGATTTTCTTATTTATATAGTCATATTTTAGCAATTTTTCTGATTTATCTATGGTGTCAGCTATCCATACACTTTTAACAACGGATTCTCCTACATCTACATCTATGTGATTACTCTGCTATTCACAATAAAGCGCCTGGCAGAGGGTTCAATGAACCACCTTCAAGCTCTCTCTCTACTGATCCACTCTCAAAGAGCAAGAGGAAAAATGAGCACTTAAATTTTTCTGTGCGAGCCCTGATTTCTCTTATTTTATCATGATGATCATTTCTCCCTATATAGGCGGGTACCATCAGAATGGTTTCGCAACCAGAGGAGAAAACTGGTGATTGAAATTTCACGAGAAGATCCTGTCACAACGAAAAATGCCTTAGTTTTAATGATTGCCACTCCAATTCACGTACCATGTCTGTGGCACTATCTGCCCTACTTCTACATCTACATCTACATTTATACTCCGCAAGGTACCCAATGGTGTGTGGCGAAGGGCACTTTACGTGCGACTGTCATTATCTCCCTTTCTTGTTCCAGTCGCGTATGGTTCGCGGGAAGAACGACTGCCGGAAAGCCTCTGTGCACGCTCAAATCTCTCCAATTTTACACTCGCGATCTTCTTGGGAGGTATAAGTAGGGGGAAGCAATATATTTGATACCTCATCCAGAAAAGCACCCTCTCGAAACCTGGACAGCAAGCTACACCGCGATGCAGAGTGCCTCTCTTGCAGAGTCTGCCACTTGACTTTGTTAAACATCTCCGTAACACTATCATGCTTACTAAATAACCCTGAGACAAAATGCGCTGCTCTTCTTTGGATCTTCTCTATCTCCTCTGTCAACCCAACCTGGTACGGATCCCACACTGATGAGTAATACTCAGGTATAGGTCAAACAAGTGTTTTGTAAGCCACCTCCTTTGTTGATGGACTACATTTTCTAAGGACTCTCCCAATGAATCTCGACCTAGCACTTGCCTTACCAACAATTAATTTTATATGCTCATTCCACTTCAAATCGTTCTGCATGCATACTCCCAGATATTTTACAGAAGTAACTGCTACCAGTGTTTGTTCCACTATCATATAATCATGCAATAAAGGATCCTTCTTTCTATGTATTCCCAATACATTACATTTGTCTATGTTAAGGGTCAGTTACCACTCCCTGCACCAAGTGCCTATGGCGCTGCAGATCTTCCTGCATTTCGCTGGAATTTTGTAATGCTGCAACTTCTCTGTATACTACAGCAACATCCGCGAAAAGCCGCACGGAACTTCTGACACTATCTACTAGGTCATTTATATATATTGTGAAAAGCAATGGTCCCATAACTTTCCCCTGCGGCACGCCAGAGATTACTTTAACGTCTGTAGGCGTCTCTCCATTGAGAACAACATGCTGTGTTCTGTTTGCTAAAAACTCTTCAGTCCAGCCACACTGCTGTTCTGCTATTCCGTAGGCTCTTACTTTGTTTATCAGGCGACAATGTGGAACTGTATCAAACACCTTCCGGAAGTCAAGGTAAATGGCATCTGCCTGGGAGCCTGTATCTAATATTTTCTGGGTCTCATGGACAAATAAAGCGAGTTGGGTCTCACACGATTGCTGTTTCCGGAATACAAGTTGATTCTTATAGAGTAGATTCTGGTTTTCCAGAAATAACATGATACGCAAGCAAAAAACATGTTCTAGATTGACGTCAGAGATATAGGTCTATAGTTTAGTGGATCTGCTCAACGACCCTTCTTGAAGATTGGGACTACCTGTGCTCTTATCCAATCATTTGGAACCTTCCGTTCCTCTAGAGACTTGCGGTACACGGCTGTTAGGAGGAGGGCAAGTTCTTTCGCATTCTCTGTGTAGAATCAAATTGGTATCCCATCAGGTCCAGTGGACTTTCCTCTGTTGAGTGATTTTAGTTGCTTTTCTATTCCTTGGGCACTTATTTCGATGTCAGCCATGTTTTCATTTGTGCGAGGATTTAGAGAAGGAACTGCGGTGCGGTCTTCCTTTGTGAAACAGCTTTGGAAAAAGGTGCTCAGTATTTCAGTTTTATGCGTGTCATCCTCTGTTTCAAGGCCATCATCATGCCAGTGGGTCTGGATATGCTGTTTCGAGCCACTTACTGATTTAACATAAGACCAGAACTTCCTAGGATTTTCTGTCACGTCGGTACATAGAATTTTACTTTCAAATTCACTGAACGCTTCACGCGTAGCCCTACTTACGCTAACTTTGGCATCATTTAGCTCCTGTTTGTCTGAGAGGTTTTGGCTGCAGTGAAGCTCTCTTGCAGTGAAGCTCTCTTTGCTTTCACAGTGGCTTCCTAACTTTGTTGTTGAACCACGGTGGGTTGTTCCCATCCCGAACAGTTTTACTCGGCACGTACCTGTCTAAAACACATTTTACAATTACCTTGAACTTTTTCCACAAACATTCGGCATTGTCAGTGTCGGAGCAGAAATTTTCATTTTGATCTGTTAGGTAGTCTGAAATTTACCTTCTATTACTTTTGCTAAACAGATAAACCTTCCTCCCTTTTTTTATATTCCTATTTACTTCCATATTCAGGGATGCTGCAACAGCTTATGATCACTGATTCCCTGTTCTGTGCTCACAGAGTCAGAAAGTTCGGGTCTGATGTTATCAGTAGGTCCAAGATGTTATCACCATGAGTCGGTTCTCTGTTTAATTGCTCGAGGTAATTTTCGGATAGTGCACTCAGTATAATGTCACTCGATGCTCTGTCCCTACCACCCATCCTAAACATCTGAGTGTCCCAGTGTATATCTGGTAAATTGAAATCTCCACCTAAGACTATAACATGCTGAGAAAATTTATGTGAAATGTATTCCAGATTTGCTCTCAGTTGTTCTGTCACTAATGCTGCTAAGTCGGGAGGTCATTAAGAGGAGCCAATTATTAACCTAGCTCGGTTATTGAGTGTAACCTCCACCCATAATAATTCACAGCAACTATCCACTTCTACTTCACTACAGGATAAACTACTACCAACAGCGACAAACACACCACCACCGGTTCCATGCAATCTATCCTTTCTAAACACCGTCTGTGCCTTTGTAAAAATTTCGCAGAATTTATCTCTGGCTTCAGCCAGCTTTCCATATCTATTACGATTTCAGCTTCAGTGCTTTTTATCAGCGCTTGAAGTCCCAGTACTTTACCAACGCAGCTTCGACAGTTCACAATGACAATACCGATTGCTGCTTGGTCCCCGCATGTCCTGACTTTGCCCCACACCCTTTGAGGCAGTTGTCCTTTCTGTACTTGCCCGAGGCTATCTAACCTAAAAAACCACCCAGTCCACACCACACAAACCCTGCTACCCGTGTAGCCGCCTACTGTGTGTAGTGGACTCCTGAACTATCCAGTGGAACCCGAAACCCCACCACCCTATGGCGCAAGTCAAGGAATCTGCAGCCCACATGGTCGCAGAACCGTCTCAGCCTCTGATTCAGACCCTTGGCTCTGTACCAAAGGTCCGCAGTCAGTCCTGTCGGTGATGCTGCAGAAGGTGAGCTCTGCTTCATCCCACTAGTGAGACTGGCAGTCTTCACCAAATCAAATAGCCGCTGGAAGCCAGAGAGGATTTCCTCCAATCCATAGCGACACACATCATTGGTGCTGACGTAACTTCGTAACAATACGAAACGAGATGCATTCTTTGTACTTTTTCGATGTCATCCATCAGTCCCATCTGATGCGGATCCCACACTGCACAGCAATTCTCCAGAATAGGGCACACAAGCGTACTGTAAGCAGTATCTTTAGTAGATCTGTTGCACCTTCTAAGTGTTCTGCCAATGAATCACAGTCTTTGGTTTGTTCTATCCACAACATTATCTACGTGATCATTCCAATTTAGGGTATTTGTAATTGTAGCCCACAAGTATTTAGTTGAATTTGCAGCCTTAAGATTTGTGTGACTAATCGCGTAAACGAAATTTAGTGGATTTCTTTTAGTACTCATGTGAATAACTTCACACTTTTCTTTATTCAGGGGCAATTGCCACTTTTTGCACAATACAGATATCTTATCTAAATCATTTTGCATTTCGTTTTGGTCATCTGATGACTTTACAAGACAGTAAATGACAGCATCATCTGCAAACAATCCAAGACAGTACCGCAATCTTCTCCTATGTCGTTAATATAGATCAGGAACAATACAGGGCCTATAACACTTCCTTGGAGAACGCCTGATATTACTTCTGTTAACTCAAGGCTTTCTGTCTATCACTATGAACTGTGACCTTCCTGACAGGAAATCACGAATCCAGTCGTACAACTGAGGCAATATTCCACAGGCAAGCAGTTTGGTTAGAAGACACTTATGAGGAACAGTGTCGAAACCTTTCCGGAAATCTAAAAATATTGAATCAATTTGATATCCACTGTCCATAGCACTCATTACTTCATGAGTATAAAGAGGTAGTTGTGTTTTGCATAAATGATATTTTCTGAATCCATGCTGACTATGTGTCAATAAATCATTTTCTTCGAGGTACTTCATAATGTTCAAATACAGTATACATTACAAAACCCTACTGTAAATGAATGTTAGTGATATGGGCCTGTAATTCAACGGATTACTCCTACTTCTCTTTGTAGATATTGGTGTGACTTGAGGAATTTTCCAGTCTTTAGGTACGGATCTTTCTGTGAGCAAGCAGTTTTATATAATTGCTAAATATGGAGCTATTGTATCAGCATACTCCGAGAGGAATCTGACTGGTATACAATATAGGTGGGAAGCCTGGCCTTTATTAAGTGATTTAAGCTGCTTTGTGACACCGATGATATCTACTTCTATGTATCTCATCTTAGCAGTTGTTCTTGATTGGATTTCAGGAATGTTTACTTCTTCTTCTTTGGTGAAGGAGTTTTGGAAAACTGTGTTTAATAACTGTACTTTAGTGGCACTGTCATCAGTGACTTCACCAATGTTATCGCGCAGTGAAGGTATTGATTGCATCTTGCCACTGGTGTGCTTTATATGACCAGAATTGCTTTGGGTTTTCTGCCCAATTTCGAGACAGAGTTTCATTGTGGAAATTATTGAAAGTATCTCACATTGAAGTACACACTATATTTCGAAATTCTGCAAAACTTTGCCAGTCTTGGGGATTTTGCACTCTTTTTAATTTGGCATGCATTTTTTGATGCTTTTGCAACAGTGATCTGACACATTTTGTGTACCATGGGGGTCAGTACCACCACTTATTAATTTTATGTGGCATATATTTCTCAATTGCTGTTGATACTATCTCTATGAAATCATTCCACAACTTTTCTACGCTTTCACGATGCACGATGCACGATGTTGGGCCGTAGCCCAGCTTCATGGAGACGGTTGCGAATGGTCCTCACCGATACCCCAGGAGCAACAGTGTCCCTAATTTGCTGGGAAGTGGCGGTGCGGTCCCCTACGGCACTGCGTAGGATCCTACGGTCTTGGCATGCATCTGTGCGTCGCTGCGGTCCGGTCCCAGGTCGACGGGCACGTGCACCTTCCGCCGACCACTGGCGACAACATCGATGTACTGTGGAGACCTCACGTCCCACGTGTTGAGCAATTCGGCAGTACGTCCACCCGGCCTCCCGCATGCCCACTATACGCCCTCGCTCAAAGTCCGTCAACTGCACATACGGTTCACGTCCACGCTGTCGCGGCATGCTACCAGTGTTAAAGACTGCGATGGAGCTCCGTATGCCACGGCAAACTGGCTGACACTGACGGCGGCGGTGCACAAATGCTGCGCAGCTAGCGCCATTCAACGGCCAACACCGCGGTTCCTGGTGTGTCCGCTGTGCCGTGCGTGTGATCATTGCTTGTACAGCCCTCTCGCAGTGTCCGGAACATGTATGGTGGGTCTGACACACCGGTGTCAATGTGTTCTTTTTTCCATTTCCAGGAGTGTATTTGAGCTTCAGTACTTAAAGCTCTAGTTCTTTCCCAACACAGCTACAACAATTTACAACAACAATACCGATTGTTTCTACAGTTACCTTACTGTGATTTTCTGCCCCCTTTTAGATGGACATTCTTTCTGTGGTTCCCTGAGGCCCCCTAACCTAAAATAATATAATATAAATATATAATATAATATAATATAAATAATATAATGGATACTCCGAGAAGCAGATTCGTCGGGCTATGGAGTTTGGACCATTTCTGGAGGTGCATGAAGAGGAACATGGATCGGTGGCCTTTCTTCCCTATGCAGGAGGTATATCGTTTAAGATTGGACGAATTTTAAGGAATTTTAACATCAAAAGTGTGTTCCGACCGCCTTCTAAGATTAGGGCACTACTTGGCTCTGTAAAAGATGATCTGGGGCTTTGGAAACCCGGTGTATACAAAATTCCGTGTCAGTGTGGGAAAACTTACATTGGTCGTTCGATTCGCACAGTTCACGACAGGTGTGTGGAACACCGACGCCATACGAGGCTACAACAGCCGGAAAAATCGGCAGTAGCAGAACACTGTTTAAATGAGGGACACGGCATGAAATATGACGAAACGGTGGTAGTTGCCAACATTTCCAGTTTTTGGAATAGTGTTTATAAAGAGGCAATTGAAATTAGGTTGGCGGATAATTTAATCAATAGAGACAAGGGGTTTCCTCTTAGCAGGACGTGGAATCCGGTACTATCCCGCATCAAAATTGAACGTTCTTCAGTGCGACCATGAGTGCGATATATCGTTGTCGCAAAGTTCTACCAGGGGCGGCGCCCCTTCCCTGTCTTGGAGGGCAGCAACTGTGACGGTCGGCGCACGCGCCGTGTACTGCACGGTGGGCTATATAGGACGTCGTTTTGCAGCCAGGCGTTAGTTCTCAGCGGGACTCATCAGCAAGCAGCATTCTCCTGAAGATGGCGACCAGTTGGATCGCCGAAATATCGAGTCAAGTTGATTTTAGGATCCGGCAGCAAACCCGAAGAGATTTTCAAGACTTACTACGCCGGGAAAGCCTACGAAGTCAGTATCTATCTTACCCCCAGCAATATATGCCTCTACATCCTTACATTTGTCCTCTAGCCATCCCTGCTTAGCTGTTTTGCACTTCCTGTTGATCTTATTTTTGAGACGTTTGTATTCCTTTTTGATTGCTTCATTTACTGCATTTTTATATTTCCTCCTTTCATCAGTTAAATGCAATATCTCTTCTGTTACCAAGGATTTCTACTAGCCCTCATCTTTTTACCTACTTGATCCTCTACTGCCTTCACTATTTCATCTCTCAAAGCTACCCATTCTTCTTCTACAGAATTTATTTCTCCCATTCATGTCAGTTGTTCCCTAATGATCTCTCTGAAACTCTCTACAACTTCAGTTTCCTTTAGTTTATCCAGGTTCCATCTCTTTAAATTCCTACCTTTTTCCAGTTTCTTCAGTTTTAGTCTACAGTTCATAACCAATAAATTGTGGTCGGACTCCAATTCTGCCACTGGAAATTTCTTACAATTTAAAACCTGGTTCCTAAATCTCTGTGTTACAATTATACAATCTATCTGAAATCTTCCAGTGTCTCAAGTCCTCTTCCACATATACAACCTTTTTTCATGATTCTTAAACCAAGTGTTAACTATGATTAAGTTATGCATGATGCAAAATTCTACCACGTGGCTTCCTCTTTCATTCTTTACCCCCATTCCACCTTCACGTACAACTTTTTCTTCTCTTCCTTTTCCACAATCGAATGCCAGTCCCCCATGACTATTAAATTTTTGTCTCCCTTCACAATCTGAATGAATTCTTTAATCTCATCACACATTTACTCACTCCCTTCGCCATCTGCAGAGCTAGTTGGCATACAAACTTGTACTACTGTAATATGCGTGGGCTTTGTGTCTATCTTGGCTAGAATGTTGCGTTCACTATGCTGTTCACAGTAGCTTACCCGCGCTCCAATTTTTTTTATCCATTATTAAACCTACTACTGCATTACCCCTATTTGAGTTTGTATTTATATCCCTGTATTCACCTGACCAGAAGCCTTGTTCCTCCTACCACCGAAATTCACTAATTCCCGCTATATCTAACTTTAACCTATCCATTTTCCTTTTTAAATTTTCTAATCTACCTGCCCAAATAAGGAATCTGACATTCCACACTCTCATCCGTAGAATACCAGTTTTGTGTCTCCTGATAACAATGGCCTCCTAAGCAGTCCCTGCCCAGAGGTCTGAATGGGGTACTATTTTACCTCCACCATATTTTACCCAAGAGGATGCCATCATCATTTAATCATACAGTAAAGCTGCATGCCCTTTGGAAAAATTGTGGCTGTACTTTCCCCTTGTTTTCAGCGTTTTGCAGTACCAGCACAGCAACGCCGTTTTGGTTAATGTTACAAGGCCAGATCAGCCAATCACCCAGACTGTTGCCCCTGCAACTACTGAAAAGGCTGCTGCCTCTCTTCAGGAACCACACGTTTGTCTGGCCTCTCAACAGATACCCCTCCATTAAGGTTGCACCTATGGTATGGCTATCTGTATCACTGAGGCATGCAAGCCTCCCCACCAATGGCAAGGTCCACAGTTCATGGAGGGTGGATTATTTAATTTTAGATAAAAAAATCTACTCAACAAGTGGCAGCAGAACACACACATGAAAGACTGTTGTGATTGGTAAGCTTTTGGAGCCAAGGGTTCCTTCTTCAGGCAGAAGGGTTGAAGGGGAAGAAAGAAAGGTGAAGGAAAAGTAGTGGTGAGGTCTAGGAAAAGGGGTAGATAACGGGAAAGTCACCCAGAACTGTGGTTCATGGGAGACTTATCATACGGGATGAGAAGGAAAGACTGATTGTTGGAGACTGCATTGGCGAGATTTGACAACACACATCTAGCATTGCTTCATAGCCCTTCCTCAGGTCCCTACAACAGGACCCTAACCTGTCCTCTGCAGAACTTCAGACTCTACATTCCCTAAAGGCTGAAAGCTGATTACCCCATCATTATCCTCCCAGCAGACAAAGGACCTACCACCATGGTACTTGACTGAAAGGAGTTTGTTAGTGAAGGTCTACGCCAGCTGTCTAACACCACAACATACAGTGTCTGCCATCAAGGTCCCAGCCCTGTGACTCAAACTGACCTGAAGTCCTTCCTTAAAACCTCAGGCCCTTTTACCTTCTCCGTAAGATCCAAAAACCCAATCATCATGGCTGTTCCTAGATCATCTGAAATCTGTGCCCATCCGTCTCCCCCTCCCACCACACACCTTGCTCGTTGCCACTGATGCCACCCCTCTATACCAACAACCCCTAAAAAGATTGTTTGTCTGCTGCTGAACATTTCCTCAGTCAGTGTCCACTTGATTCCAAACCTATGACACACTTCCTAAACACCTTAATCAACTTTGTACTTGCCAACAACTACTTCACATTTGAGGGGCAGACATACAAACATAGGGGGATGGCCATGGGAATCAAGGTGGCTCCTTCCTATGCCAACCTTTTCATGGTTCACTTGGAGGGGGCTTTCCTGGGATCCATAAGTCTTCAGCCCCCAGTTTGGGTTAGATACATTGATGACATCTTTACCATGTGGCTCATGGTGAGGCTGACCTGTTGAAATTCCTGGAATCTCTGAACACCTTCTCCCAATTAAATTTCACATAGTCATATCCCGAATCCCATGCCACTTTCCTTGATGTTGATCTCATTCTCCTCCAGCTACACACTTCTGTCCACATAAAACCTACTAAAAAATAACAGTACTTACATTTTGACAGTTGCCATCCTTTCCATTCCAAATGTTCCCTCCCATACAGCCTTGTAATTCAAGGCAAACATATTTGTTTGGCTGCGCACTCCTTAAAGCAATACATCACCATTCTCACTTCAACCTTCATTGGATGTAAGTACCCCACTAGCCTTGTTCAAGAGAATATTTCCCACGGAATCACATCCAATCCTGGTGCTGCTGATCCCTCCAAAAAACTATTTTGGAGCACACCTCTGGTCACTCAGTACATTCTGGGTCTGGAATGTATTAATCAGCCACTTCGACATGTCCATTACTTCCTAAAATCATGCCCTGAAATGAAATCCATTTTGTCTGAGATTTTGCCCACCACACCTAGAACAGCTGTTCATCACCCTCCCAATATCCACAATATTCTTGTCAGGCCCTATGCTGCTTCTGCACCCATCTCCCTACCCTATGGCTCCTATCCCAGTGACCGCTCCCACTGTAACACTTGCCCAATGCGCACTCCTACCACCACCTATATCAGCACTGTAACTGGCAAAACACATACTATCAGAGGGACAGCCACCTGTGAAATGACACATCTTATATCAACTGTTATGTAAACACTGTTCAGCCTTCTACATTGGCATGACTACCACCAAATTATCAGTTGGGATGAACGGGCATAGGCAGAGGGTGTATACTGGTAACACACAATATCCTGTTGCAGAGCATGATCTACAACATGAAAATTGTGACCTTGGTGCTTGGTTCACCACACATAATCTGGTTTCTTCCCTCAGACACCAGTTCCTCAGAACTTTGCAGATGGAAGCTACTATTACAACATGTCCTTGGTTCTCGCCACCCACCTGTTCTTAATTTAAGTTTATTTTTTCTGCTGCGGCATTCTTCACAGTACTTACTCATTTCTTCACTCCGTTTTAGTTTTCTACATCTTTCATTTCCTTATCTGTCTAGCTTTTGCCGCCCCTCTCCCTCCTCTGTTAGGTACAATGCACTTAGCATTTCACTCTTATTAACTCACGCACGATGTTTAAGCATAAATCTCTGTCTTGCATATGACCCTGTCTTCCATCTTTAAGCTCTCAGGTTTTCCAAACTCATCCCGTCTGGTAATTATCCCCTGACACACGGCTCTGAGTGACTTTGCCGAAATCTACCCCTTCTCTTAGACCTCTACAGTCCTTTTCCTTCATGCCTCTTCCTTCCCCAACTCTTTTGCCTGAAGAAGGAACCACTGGATCTGAAAGCTTGTCTAATTTTTGTCTTTTATGTGTGAGTTCAGCTGCCGCTAGGTGAGTAGACTTTTTTATCTATCCAGTTACCTTGTATTAAAAGGATCTATTGATACTCCCCACACAGATCCCAGTTTTCAAGAGACTGGTTATTTAACATTTCATTCAATACACCGAGTTAATGTAAGAGGATACAGAGAAAAGTTCTAGGCCTGGGACAAGGCCTTAGAACCTGGAGATAAAATTGGCCATGTGTGTGTCAGTTCTGCTCTTGTAATTGTGTGATGGTTTTGCTTTCTATGTGTGACAAAAAATTTAGCCCGACAGCTGAATAATATCTAATAGTCTTTTTCACTGTGACTGCCTGTCATTCATTGCCTCCACCAGACAACTGTACAATATGACTGACATCAATACCATCTCTGCCCCAGGTCAAGAACTCTTCACTGTAGCCTCCCATATTAAGTGTACACATGTAACTCAACTCATCCTCATACACAAGTTATTACATCACCCATCTCTTGAGAACTGTTATCTAAGTACAGAGTATATGTTAACAGAATAAATCACTTTTGTCTGACAATGTTTCCAGTTAATGTAACTGGATAGCAGTGGCTTGGTGAGCAGATTTTCTATCTATCCAATTACATTATAGTTTCAAAAATAGACTACTTTCATTGATATAATTTCTCCAGTTACCAAGTAACATGCTTGCTTAACATGCACAGTAATATTTCAACATTAACTCACTAAGTTTTGTGTTGAGACATTGACTCCAGCATTGACAAGAAAGCTCAGAGCATCTTCTTGTCCATGACGAGCTGCCCAAATCAGTGGTGTGTCACCAGAGTCATCTTTGGCCTGTAGATTCGCTCCAGATGTGTTTAGTAACTCCAGAACACTTACTTGTCCACAGCCTGCTGCCACATGTGCAGGACTGACTCTCTCCTGTAAGACATAAAGATGTAAGACTGAGGAACTTTTTTGTGTAGGTTTTACACATTATTGCATGCTATGTATAGGGTGTTTATGTTGAATGCTTTGAGTTGTGTTAGTACCTATTGAAACACAAAAAAGTCCTATAAACATGGGTACAGAAACGGATACTTTCCGAGATAGCCATGTGTTTATAGGAAGGGTTGCATGATGCTGGGTTGCGGGTGTTGGCACAATCATTGGACTGGCACACTGCAAATTTGTCGGCAAGGTGTTATGCTGTCTTACTTGCAGTACTGTACCTATGAGTCGTGTTGTAGGCTACATTACTTTTTTTCATGTCAGTGTGCCTTACTCTACAGACTTGTCAATCATAGATATGTATCATGATGTTTTACCTTCTTCCAAATGAGATTCTCAAATTCACTTATGTGTTTACTATTATTGCGCTATTTGTACACACAAATGGTATGGTAGACTTACATTTTCTCACTTTCACCACTTATTAGCAATGGAAGCTAACTACTCAACAAGAGAAATGGTGGACATGATATTCTGCTATGGTTTAGCAAATGTATATAGCCTATGACCCTGTGCTCTCTATGCTGCAAAATATCCACAGTGCAGAGTGCAATCTGATAAACTGTTCAGGAAACTTTTCCAGCATCTGAGGGACACAGGTACCCTTGCACCTTAGAAGACTGACAGTGAAAAGCCCCTAACAAGCCACACACCCAATATAGAGGAGCATGTGCTATGTTCAATGGAAGAAAGTGTGCAACCAGTGTGTAACAATTAGCAGCAGCAGCAGTAGCAGCAGCAGCAGAAGGCATTCTGCAATGTATTCTGGCCCCAAGGCCACAGGATCATCATGGCAGGTGGTAGTTCTGTCACAGGCTGTTGCAGATGTCTGGAGCAGATCCACTGTTCACATCCAAGATTTTATTTACTGATGAAGTGGGAATCACAAGAGATGGTGTTATGAGTTTCCATAACCAGCTTGTGTGGATAGATGTAAGCCCCCAAGCAATTCAGGAAAGAGGGCATCAACACTGATTCTCAATCAACATATGGGTAAGTGTACTTGGAGATAGATTAAGAGATAGATTAATAGGGCCATACATGCTACCACGAGGGTTAACTGGGGCACATTATCTGGACTTTCACATTATTGTATCGTCTATCTTGCTGAGGCTATGCCATTGCAGCAGCAAATACAAATGTAGTTCATGCATGATGGTGCACCAGCACACTTTCATGACAATGTGTGTGAACATCTGATGCAGAAATTTCAGGACTGCCCCAGTGTTCGAGGAGGCCACAAATCTTGGCCTGCTTGTACCCCAGACCTCAATCCCTTAGACACTTGATTATCGGAACACTTGAAGGAATTGGTCTATGGCAAGCCAATCAATAATATGTGGACACTACGGGGTGCATCTTCAATACTTGTCAGCAGGTACAATAATAACCGAATATACTCCGAAGAGTTTGTCATTCCTTATTCTGGAGGACAGAGGGATGCACTGTCATGAACGGATGCCACATTTAATACCTCCTGTAAACATGTGTTTATTACAGAAATTAAGCATTTCTGGACCCATGTTTATTGGACTCATTTTTCTTGTTTCAATCAGTACTACCACCTCTCAAAGTATTCGACACTATTTTTTAAAACCCTGTACACTCATTTTGTTCTCTTGGTAGAGGAGTCTATCAGAAATCATAGAGTAATGCATCATACATACAATAGCTGGCTTAAGATCACCATCATCTATTATGGGATAGAAAGGGGGTTTATTTGTCATTTAAGTGAACACCATGTTAGACACTGCTTCCTCCCCACTTATAACCATTCATCATGTGATGACGGATTCTTTTCTTTGGTGATAAAGTAAGACAGTTCTAAGGAAAATAGCTTTGTGCCCAGAGTGGTTACTTACCTTGCACAGCTTACACTACTTTGTTATTAAAAAATTATAGCGTTTTGGACCATTAACTGTGCAGGACACATCAGACAAAATACCTGAAGATGGCTTAACACATCTGAGTCCATGAGAACTGCTCAGCAATGGAGGGGCATATTAATCATCAATAGCACAGACAATCAAGATGATAGGCTTTTCTAATCAGATTAGATAAAGATCTTTATTGTCTGTTTTTCCAGACTGGTGTGGTATGAGATGAATATGATTAAAACTGGATGAGCCAACCAATCCACATGACAACAAATTATCCAGCCTAAATGCTTAAACTGGAAACAAAAGATGGGTAAGGAAGAAAGATTGGAGTATAACATCCCATCAACACCGAGGTCATTAGAGACGGAGTGCAAGATTGGAATATTTCAGGTATGGGAAGGAAATTGGCTGTGCCCTTTCCATGGGATCATCTTGGTATTTGCCTGGAGTGCTTTAGGGAAATCAGGGAAAATCTTAATTTAGAGGACCAGACAGATTTGAACCATCGTCATCCTGAATGTGAATCCAGTGTGCTAACCATTGCACCACCTGGCTCGGGAGGAAGAACCAAGCTTAGAGTGTAACATCCATTTGCCAACAAAGTCATAACAAATGGAGTTCATGTTTGGACCAGAAAAGGATGGGAAAGAAACTGACGGTCATTTATACATGAAAAACAAGCTAGAAAGGAAAAAAAAATTAAGAATATTGTATGTGATTATCGAACATGCTTAAGAATGAACAAAATGGTGAAAGAGCGTTCAATATGTGTAAAATGTTCCCATTAAAACTGATGTCCACACACTTTCACAACCTACCAAGAAAAGCTGAAATCTGGATATCTCCAGATCCAAACCTAGGGGAATTCAGCTGGATGACATAGCCATATCTAAAAGGAGTGTTACAGAAATTATGAATGTTAAAGTTATCAGAAATGGGGAATCTAATTCAGATCATTATCTCTCTATGATTAAAATATGATTTCCCGACCGGAAACAAAAAATACAACCAAGAAAGTAATGAGATACAACTCCACTACAGTTAATATTACAATAGAAAATGCAGAAAAAAAATCAGAGAAGAAATTGAGACAACAAAAAATGAGTTTGTCAAGAACTCCATGTACAAATTGGTACAGCAGTAGAGAAAACTTTAGGATTCGTCAGGAATAAAAAGAAGACATGGTGGGACAAATAACATGAATAATTACTAGAAAAAAGTCCTCAAAAATTGAGAAAATAGAGTTGACCAAAAAAGAACATTTAGAAGACCTGAGACAACAAAGAAAAGAAACATAAGGAAATTCCAGAAAAATCTCATCGTATGGACATACAAGAAAATTTTATCAAAAATAAAATTAGAAATTCTTAACAAATTTTTAAACATATACTTCAAAGGTGTGTGTGTGTGTGTGTGTGTGTGTGTGTGTGTGTGTGTTTCTGTCATCTATTGTTGACGAAGGCCTTAATGGTCAAAAGTTTTAATTGTGAGAGGTTTTTTGTTGTGCCTATCTGTGACTCAGCATCTCCACTATATGGTGAGTAGCAAATTCCCTTTTCACAATATTATTACATTCCATCCTGGATTTTCCATTGTTTGATAATGTTTTAGAAGCTTAACACGTTCATCTCATTATCACGTAAAATACAAGTCAACTCCACAATTAAATTTACAGGTGCCTTTTATCTGAGCACCAAACACACTCAATTATACCTTGGAATATGATTACCCATAAGCTGCAATCACCATAAACTGGGGCATCCTCCAACCCGATTATGAAACCATTCATCAATGCAAATATTTGATGGTAATTTATGATCTTTCCCATCCCTCACAGCTTTGCCTGACACTTTCCTGTCGAAGGCATATCTAAGGTATATTATACAATACTCTTGAACACCGTCCAATGTTGCTCTAAATTTTTGGTCCTGGAGAGGAATTTTTCATGTTGGCCACCCAGGTAATCTGAAATCTGTTTTTGTTACTCTTACTTTGCAGAAATATCTTCCTACTTTTCTTTACATTCTAAGTTACAACTGCACTGAGTGATGCTGTAATGGCCTTATGAGCACTGATTCCCTGTTCCACACTGAGTCATAAAGTTCAGGTCCATCGGCGGCCATGAGAGCTAATATGTGACCTTCACAAGCTGTTTCTCTGATTAGCAGCTCAAACTTTTGGGTAAGAGGGGAGAACAATTTAACATGATTCACTGTCCATACTACTTACCTTAATCACTTTAGTCTCAATCTACAGCTGGTACGTTGAAATTGTCACTTATTATTATAACATGACAAGGAAATTTTCACAACATATTCTCCAAGTTTCCCCTCAAACATTCCACAACACCACCTTCTGAGGCAGGGGGTCTATAAAATCATCTGATGAACATGTTTTATCCACTTTTAACACTCATCTTTAGCCAAATTATTCAACAGCTGGAATCTTCACTAATCTCACTAAAATGATAATACTTTTTACGGCTAAAATCATCCTCCAACACTGGTGTTCAATTTGTTTTTGAGATACACATTCCTGTCGGAATTTAAAATTTCATTGACATTAATATCTGGCTTCAATCAGATTTCTGTCCCTAGTACTATGTGGGCAATGTTATTGTTTATAAGCAAGAGTAGTACTGGGACCTTTCCACAGACATTCCTGCCATTAACTGATATTGTATTGATGTTTCCTAGTGCTGATATGCCATGACATTCCTTCTTCCTTGTCTCAAACCAAAATGTGTCTTATAAGGCCTGTGAAGTGATTTCTGTACTATCAAAAAAATTATGTATGCATGCTACATGCACTCTGCTACCATAGTAGCTCCTACCAACACGTAGCACAAAGCTGATCTACTTTCTCCCAGACAGCAGAGGTCAGGAAACCTGCATCCAAGATTGCAACAAAATTGTCTGAGCCTCTGGTTTAAAACTTCCATTTGACTTCAAAACAGAGTACCTTGAATGATTGTCCAAGATTTAATTGCACAAGGGGCTAACAGAAGTTAAATTGGTATAACCGAATACATTGTTATAAAACACTGCTAAGAATTTACATTAAGGCCTATCTTTCAGCAGAAGTTGTATAGTCTTAAAACAGATATTCATAGAGGTATCGATATTTCTGTGATCATAGCTATGGCTAATCTTTAGTCTGTCACATCACAGTTAACTCTGGAATTCTGGTAGACTTAATCTTTTTATACATTCTTTTATCTTACTCACTAAAACTCTGACTCTTTAATAATTCCAAAAGCCAAAAAATAGCTACTGGGGGAGGGGGAGGGGGCAGAGGCTGACTAGATTTGTCCAGAGGATTAGGGGGAAATGGGGGAATAAAATACCTCTCTTGGACCAAAAACAGGTTCCTTGCCAGGCTTATGGTGATGTCCTTAATGGCAACTTCGGGGGGGGGGGGGGGGGGAGGGGGGGAGGGAACAACTTTTGTAAGGCCGTAGTTGGTGGAGAAGGTACACTCTCCTTTATGAGGGTTAATGAAGAGAGGAACGACTACCTTGGGGCAAAGAGAGGTCTTCAAAGGCTACAGGAGTTAGCCCAAAAAGAAAATCCTCAGATGTGTTAGGCTTAGTAGGCCAACACAGGACTAAAACATGTTATTTCTTTCAATGTCTATACAACATATTGTGCAAAAAGTCTCTACCTGGCTCACTGGAAGGATATCCTGATGATGATAGTGTTGCTATATGTGAATTGGTGGCTGAGAGCATAAGTGTCAGATATTGAATCCAAAAGTTTGTGGTTCAGTCCTCAATGGTTCCAGTTTTTTTCTTCATCTATGAGACTGATTTGTATGAGTGAATGATGCCAAGTTACAGCATGGTTCCTTGTCCACATTAAAATGGAAGTACCCTTATAACTGGCTGTCTATATCATTTCAGAGCTATGAGAAACATAAGGGCATACCCCCTTCAATAGGATTAAGCTTAGTGAGGCAGTAGGATGTTCTGTTTTACATTATGCAAGACACTTGTTTTTTTTTTTTTTAAAACTAACTTCACTGGTTTGTGTATACACCAATTTTTGTGAAAATTGTAAGAGTCACGAAGACTGAGACAATGAGGCTAAACTCAGATGATATGTTGAACTATGTATCGTAAGTAAGTGATTAAGGGTGCAAAAGAACTGGTGTACACATAGAACTAGCAAAGATCTCTACAGTTTTATCAGAAATGTCAATGTTACACTAAGTTTGTTCATTTATCAGCTTTCAAACACACTGAAAAGGGGGAAGCAAGTGTCGCCATGCCTAGAGTGCAAAAAGAAGCACTATCAGTATGGGGCCAAGATTGAATGGGACAGAATGATTGACCTCCAGGGAATGGTTATGTCATCTTGTGACATTTGTGTTTATACATGGCACACTTCTACAACAGTGGTACGAGTACGGTGGCAGCAGAAGGAAGAAAGTTATACACATCAGTGAGTGAATGCCTAACCATGACTGCAATCATCATGAGGGAGTTCACCTCTTATCTCCAAGACAGTAACTCCATCTATAGTATTGATTTTATGCTAAAGCACTGTAAAAAGTGTATACTGTCTGCACTGATGTTTTGTATAATCTGTTGCAAGTTGGATATATACCAATATTAAATGCCACTGTCTAGAAATAACACATGCACTGTAATAGACAGGGGAATATAATTGCTCTGATATTAAGTGACAAAATGTGTACTCTTTGACTATGTGTCACTTTAATCTGTATTATAATGATGACCACAAATGTGTATGTAGCTACTGTGATGGTCCACATTCTGGTGGCTTTCACTTTTTTGTGGAGCTGTGAGCATATGCTGAGAGCAACAGTTTATGGCACTATTGTCTTCAGTTCTACACAATTTATGTAATCTCGTCAGCAACAAACACTATATGAAATGCTTCAGAGCCCAAGGAACTGCAATTTCTTCAACCACATCCATAAATCCATAAACTGTGCTTCATAACAACAATTCTCATCTTTTACAGAACGGCATGTAGCCTACCGCTTTTTCCTTGATCTCTATGTTTGCCAGATATCTTGCATATGACTGGATAGAAATTTATTTGTCACGGTTCTCCAGCAACCAATGGTGATTATAAACATCATGGAGTGATATTTTCCCAGAACACCAGTGATTTTCTTTGATTCCATGCCATAATGTTCAGAGACTCAGATTCCAATAAACACAGACTTAACACAGTATTCATTACTCAAAGTAAGAGCTCAGTTGCAGTTCTATAATCTTGATCACATGTTCATCACCTGAACATGTTGCAGTTATCACGAATGTTAGTGTACACATGGACAAGTCAATGGTTGCGCTATCCTGAAAATATAATACTACATTAACCTCTCTGAATAACAGATCTACAATTGGTAAAAACCAGTTAACTTTGAACATACATGTAACACTGTGCTTTTGTGTGTGTGTGTGTGTGTGTGTGTGTGTGTGTGTGTGTGTGTGTGTGTGTGTGTGTAGACAGAGAGCAATTTACTTGACAAAATTAAAATAAAAATACAGTAGAGAACAACACAATGTAAAGGTTTATCAGAGTTCATACCTTATTGGAGACATTTACACTGATTTTTGTAAGACTCATTAATTTTTGAAGACCTTCCACATTACCAGAGGCTGCAGCACTGTTCAGTGCAGACACAACAAAATTATCGCCATCCTGTTTGGAAAGAAAATAATTACATTAATTTTTTTTTTACTTGGAATTAAACTATTTTTGATGGATTAAGAAATTTACTTTACATGCTGGGAACAGTTTCTTGTCAGATAAATGTAATGGAATGAGGCCATTTTTAAGGGAGAGTGAGACCAGTAATTGTGAGTCATGGATTTGGAAAAAAGTCTAAACGTATTTTCGTCATTGGAAGGGGTGGGGGAGGGATGAAGGTATGACAACTGTTTCAGCTTTAGTTTAACACACTATAGTTGTCAAGAAAATTAAGTTTACTGAGTCACTCAAACCCTAATAATTGCAACTGATTGGCAAGTGGATTTGGTAGGTGTGTGTTGAAGTCTCCGTACTAAAAATCTGCAGAATCAGACTGAAGTCTATCCCAAATTTCACAAAACTTTCCTTTGTTCATGTAATGTGTGAAAAATCCTGCATATTAACCAAATTCACATATTTATTTCACTGTTGTTGTTGTTGTTGTCTTCAGTCCTGAGACTGGTTTGATGCAGCTCTCCATGCTACTCTATCCTGTGCAAGCTGCTTCATCTCCCAGTACCTACTGCAACCTACATCCTTCTGAATCTGCTTAGTGTACTCATCTCTCGGTCTCCCTCTACGATTTTTACCCTCCACGCTGCCCTCCAATGCTAAATTTGTGGTCCCTTGATGCCTCAAAACATGTCCTACCAACCGATCCCTTCTTCTAGTCAAGTTGTGCCACAAACTTCTCTTCTCCCCAATCCTATTCAATACCTCCTCATTAGTTACGTGATCTATCCACCTTATCTTCAGTATTCTTCTGTAGCACCACATTCCGAAAGCTTCTATTCTCTTCTTGTCCAAACTATTTATCGTCCATGTTTCACTTCCATACATGGCTACACTCCAAACAAATACTTTCAGAAACGACTTCCTGATACATAAATCTATATTCGATGTTAACAAATTTCTCTTCTTCAGAAACGCTTTCCTTGCCATTGCCAGTCTACATTTTATATCCTCTCTACTTCGACCATCATCAGTTATTTTACTTCCTAAATAGCAAAACTCCTTTACTACTTTAAGTGTCTCATTTCCTAATCTAATTCCCTCAGCATCACCCGATTTAATTTGACTACATTCAATTATCCTCATTTTGCTTTTGTTAATGTTCATCTTATATGATCCTTTCAAGACACTGTCCATTCCGTTCAACTGCTATTCCAAGTCCTTTGCCGTCTCTGACAGAATTACAATGTCATCGGCGAACCTCAAAGTTTTTACTTCGTCTCCATGAATTTTAATACCTACTCCAAATTTTTCTTTTGTTTCCTTTACTGCTTGCTCAATATACAGATTGAATAACATCGGGGAGAGGCTACAACCCTGTCTCACTCCTTTCCCAACCACTGCTTCCCTTTCATGCCCCTCGACTCTTATAACTGCCATCTGGTTTCTGTACAAATTATAAATAGCCTTTCGCTCCCTGTATTTTACCCCTGCCACCTTTAGAATTTGAAAAAGAGTATTCCAGTCAACATTGTCAAAAGCTTTCTCTAAGTCTACATATGCTAGAAACGTAGGTTTGCCTTTTCTTAATCTTTCTTCTAAGATAAGTCATAAGGTCAGTATTGCCTCACGTGTTCCAACATTTCGACGGAATCCAAACTGATCCTCCCCGAAGTCTGCATCTACCAGTTTTTCCATTCGTCTGTAAAGAATTCGCGTTAGTATTTTGCAGCCGTGGCTTATTAAACTGATAGTTCGGTAATTTTCACATCTGTCAGCACCTGCTTTCTTTGGGATTGGAATTATTATATTCTTCTTGAAGTCTGAGGGTATTTCGCCTGTCTCATACATCTTGCTCACCAGCTGGTAGAGTTTTGTCATGACTGGCTCTCCCAAGGCCGTCAGTAGTTCTAATGGAATGTTGTCTACTCCAGGGGCCTTGTTTCGACTCAGGTCTTTCAGTGCTCTGTCAAACTCTTCACGCAGTATCGTATCTCCCATTTCGTCTTCATCTACATCCTCTTCCATTTCCATAATGTTGTCCTCAAGTACATCACCCTTGTATAAACCTTCTATATACTCCTTCCACCTTTCTGCCTTCCCTTCTTTGCTTAGAACTGGGCTGCCATCTGAGCTCTTGATATTCATATACGTGGTTCTCTTCTCTCCAAAGGTCTCTTTAATTTTCCTGTAGGCAGTATCTACCTTACCCCTAGTGAGATAAGCTTCTACATCCTTACATTTGTCCTCTAGCCATCCCTGTTTAGCCATTTTGCACTTCCTGTCGATCTCATTTTTGAGACGTTTGTATTCCTTTTTGCCTGCTTCATTTACTGCATTTTTATATTTTCTCCTTTCATCAATTAAATTCAATATTTCTTCTGTTACCCAAGGATTTCTAGCAGCCCTCGTCTTTGTACCTACTTTATCCTCTGCTGCCTTCACTACTACATCCCTCAGAGCTACCCATTCTTCTTCTACTGTATTTCTTTCCCCTATTCCTGTCAATTGTTCCCTTATGCTCTCTCTGAAACTCTGTACAACCTCTGGTTCTTTCAGTTTATCCAGGTCCCATCTCCTTAATTTCCCACATTTTTGCAGTTTCTTCAGTTTTAATCTACAGGTCATAACCAATAGATTGTGGTCAGAGTCCACATCTGCCCCTGGAAATGTCTTACAACTTAAAACCTGGTTCCTAAATCTCTGTCTTACCATTATATAATCTATCTGATACCTTTTAGTATCTCCAGGGTTCTTCCACGTATACAACCTTCTTTCATGATTCTTAAACCAAGTGTTAGCTATGATTAAGTTGTGCTCTGTGCAAAATTCTACTAGGCGGCTTCCTCTTTCATTTCTTAGCCCCAATCCATATTCACCTACTATGTTTCCTTCTCTCCCTTTTCCTACACTCGAATTCCAGTCACCCATTACTATTAAATTTTCGTCTCCATTCACTATCTGAATAATTTCTTTTATTTCATCGTACATTTCTTCAATTTCTTCATCATCTGCAGAGCTAGTTGGCATATAAACTTGTACTACTGTAGTAGGTGTGGGCTTTGTATCTATCTTGGCCACAATAATGCGTTCACTATGCTGTTTGTAGTAGCTTACCCGCATTCCTATTTTCCTATTCATTATTAAACCTACTCCTGCATTACCCCTATTTGATTTTGTGTTTATAACCCTGTAGTCACCTGACCAGAAGTCTTGTTCCTCCTGCCACCGAACTTCACTAATTCCCACTATATCTAACTTTAACCTATCCATTTCCCTTTTTAAATTTTCTAACCTACCTGCCCGATTAAGGGATCTGACATTCCACGCTCCGATCCGTAGAACGCCAGTTTTCTTTCTCCTGATAACGACATCCTCCTGAGTAGTCCCCGCCCGGAGATCCGAATGGGGGACTATTTTACCTCCGGAATATTTTACCCAAGAGGATGCCATCATCATTTAATCATACAGTAAAGCTGCATGTCCTCGGGAAAAATTACGGCTGTAGTTTCCCCTTGCTTTCAGCCGTTCGCAGTACCAGCACAGCAAGGCCGTTTTGGTTAATGTTGCAAGGCCAGATCAGTCAATCATCCAGACTGTTGCCCCTGCAACTACTGAAAAGGCTGCTGCCCCTCTTCAGGAACCACACGTTTGTCTGGCCTCTCAACAGATACCCCTCCGTTGTGGTTGCACCTACGGTACGGCCATCTGTATCGCTGAGGCACGCAAGCCTCCCCACCAACGGCAAGGTCCATGGTTCATGGGGGGAGGATTTATTTCACTAGCAGCTAATATTTATTTCATTCTGTATTATATTTTATAATAAATTTTCAATGGCATTTCATAATAATCTAAACTGTATAAAATTTAAAAAAAAGGGGGGAATATTTCTGACTTATACAACACACAATTCATTTATTTTTCTTTTATCCAGATGTATATTCCTGCCTTCGTGTGATTCAATGTTAGTGATAGTGTTATTATAAACGTACAGGCTGCTAGAGGATCACACGAAGTGCTTTCTTGACGTGAAAGTTTCTCAGGTGCCACACTTCTTTCATCTTCTCACCATGTAGTATCTTTCTTTCTTCTGACCAAGTTGTTCTAAACTCTAATTTCTTGACCTCTTTCCTCACATACCACTTCAGTATTTTGTGGTTGAATGTGTGGCTATCCTGTATATCTGAGTCTGTTATGCTGGCATCCTTCAGGTCTTCCCTGGCTTCAGTGACCCACTTCATTTTCTTAATGCCTTTTGTGTAATCCAAAATTTGTTTAATATGTTGGGTGTCCTGGAATTCTCTTGATATGCCTATAAAATTTCAATCAATATTTTTCCAAGCTATGTACTATTTTAGATATCTGTCAGTCTCTCGTCTACTCCTCAATCTGTAGCCTCCTCCTGTCCTATTGGGCTCTAGGATTTGTCTGATGATTCTTTTCCCTAGTCTCTTGTATTTTCTAGTGCACCTTCCAATCCATAACATTTCTGATGCATATGAGATTACTGGTTTGATGGCAGAGTTGTAATGCCTCACTTTAAATTACATAATAGCCATAATTTATTGTAGATGTTTCCTATCTTCCAGAATGCTTTATTTATCTTTCAGTTTATCTGTCCTTGACCTTCTCTCCCTATCCCATCTGTTTGTATCATCACCCACTGATAATTGAATTTGTGAACTCTCTTAATCTCAGCATATTTTGTCTTATTCTTTTGTTGTGTGTCTTTTTAGTTTGGTATGCATCCTGTTTTCTTGAAAGATACCTGTAGTATGACCTTTTAACATACTCTTTAAGGACCCTGATTTTCTGTGAGCTATAGCAAGATTGTCAACAAATGCCAGATGGCCAATATCTTGTCTATTGATTTTTCTTCTGCGACGAAGCAAGCTGGGATATTTTTACTTCCCCACTTGTTTTGCCATCTGCCTCGTCAAAATTCATTTTTTTCATTTTTGAATTAATTACCATTACATAGGCGAGTATAACCTCCATTTTCATGAAAGAGAAAGATTGGCCCACAGTTTTAAAGAATATAACACCAGATCTAATTTTGTGCTTAGTTTTATGTATTTAATTGATTTTCTAACTTATTTTGACTATTCCTAATTAGTACCTTACATTATAGTGTGAAATCAGTAATTGTTTCATAATTTAAATTCTATTGTTGACATTTGGAAGACGAAACACTAGCATTCTTTAAGTATTTATTTGGCTCTACTCGAAACCATGTTAGCAGAGCCAGCCCTTAATTAATTCCAAAGTAATTAACAGTTTTGTCCTAAGTATTGTTTGCATAACTATATATGTTAATTTCATGATTTAAGCAAATGATTTGGCTTAACCCTTGTAGTAGAAGAAACTGTTAAAAATAACCAATTCTTTGATGTATTCAGTTAATTTAATGAGTTGAGTTTTAATTTTAATTTCTGTAAATTTAACTTTGAACAATGTGTAATTTCAGCACCCCCAAGACAGTCAGTCCATGCCCAAGTTTCAGACAAGAACCTATGTTGGTTACAACAACAACAATGCATCAAATTAACTGTGAAATAAGTGTAACACAATTAGGCTTTGTGTTAAAACAATGACAGTGTCTGTTCAACATGTATCGCAATATTCTGCAAGACTTGTGAACTGTGTGGTTAGGTTTTTACTGCTCGTAGATGTACAACAGTAAACTATTGAAGCAGTATACATTGCAACCTATTAATAAGACTTATCGAAAGCTAAAAAATAGTGCAATGGATATATAACTGTGTATTATTGGGCGGTTGAAAACAGTGAAAGTAAACATCTGTGAAATGCAAATGTGCACCTGTCAGATACATCATTTAAAGTAGTCCGTGTTCGACTTCCACTCCCCACCCCCCCAATTTTTCAGCCAGTATAGTAACACAGTACATCGATACTGATGTATGCACAATAGTGATGAATTACCATTGCCCTGATACACCCTTTTCTTATCTCAACGGACTCTGATAACTCTCCCACAAATTTAATTTTGAATTTGGTGTTTGTCAGTTTCTTTCTTATAATGTACACTGTCTTCTCGCTGAGGTTTGTCTGTTCCAATCCCTGGATTAATGATGGTCTTTCTATATAGTTATATGCCTTCTTGAATTATATGAAGGTACATACAGTCTCTCTGCTTGTAATGCTTGATGTCTCAGGAATATTTCAGCACAGAATCTTTCCACTCTGGACCCTGTGAGATACTCTCCTACTTTGTTTTCCAGTTGGAGCTGTATCCTATTGGGCAGACACTGTGATGAAATTTTGTATGTGACGGGCGGTAAAAATATCCCTCTGTAACTGTTAACATCAGTCCTAACCCCTTTATTATGTAGAGACACTTCCAGACTTCTGGTATTACATCAGTCTCCCGTATGTCTTGTATGATATTTGTTTCTTCTCTGGCAGCATTCAGCCCAGCTTTGGAAGTAGTTCAGCTATGATGTCATCTTCTCCTGCTGTTCTACCATTTTTCATTACTTGTCTTTATATCTCCAATTCATCTGAACATTTCAAGTTACCATTTCTCTTTTTCTCATGGCTTCTTGGAAATCTCCCTACCTGTTCGAGTCAACTCAATAGTTCACCGACATACTTCATCACTGTCTTAAATATCTGTCGTTCAGTGCCAGTTCTCCACCCTTTAATCTGAAACACGGATTTTGAGGTTGGTATTCTGTAATCTTGGTTTCAAATGTTGTTATTGTTCTTTCTTTATTTTGGCCAACTATCGGACCCCCGGAGTAGACAACATTCCATTAGAACAACTGACGGCCTTAGGAGAGCCAGTCATGACAAAACTCTACCAGCTGGTGAGCAAGATGTATGAGACAGGTGAAATACCCTCAGACTTCAAGAAGAATATAATAATTCCAATCCCAAAGAAAGCAGGTGCTGACAGATGTGAAAATTACTGAACTATCAGTTTAATAAGTCACAGCTGCAAAATACTAACGCGAATTCTTTACAGACGAATGTAAAAACTGGTAAATGCGGACCTCGGGGAGGATCAGTTTGGATTCCATCGAAATGTTGGAACACGTGAGGCAATACTGACCTTACGACTTTTCTTAGAAGAAAGATTAAGAAAAGGCAAACCTACGTTTCTAGCATATGTAGACTTAGAGAAAGCTTTTGACAATGTTGACTGGAATACTCTCTTTCAAATTCTGAAGGTGGCAGGGGTAAAATACAGGGAGCGAAAGGCTATTTACAATTTGTACAGAAACCAGATGGCAGTCATAAGAGTCGAGGGGCATGAAAGGGAAGCAGTGGTTGGGAAAGGAGTGAGACAGGGTTGCAGCCTCTCCCCGATGTTATTCAATCTGTATATTGAGCAAGCAGTAAAGGAAACAAAAGAAAAATTTAGAGTAGGTATTAAAATTCATGGAGAAGAAATAAAAACTTTGAGGTTCGCCGATGACATTGTAATTCTGTCGGAGACGGCAAAGGACTTGGAAGAGCAGTTGAACGGAATGGACAGTGTCTTGAAAGGAGGATATAAGATGAACATCAACAAAAGCAAAACGAGGATAATTGAATGTAGTCAAATTAAATCGGGTGATGCTGAGGGAATTAGATTAGGAAATGAGACACTTAAAGTAGTAAAGGAGTTTTGCTATTTAGGAAGTAAAATAACTGATGATGGTCGAAGTAGAGAGGATATAAAATGTAGACTGGGAATGGCAAGGAAAGCATTTCTCAAGAAGAGAAATTTGTTAACATCGAATATAGATTTATGTATCAGGAAGTCGTTTATGAAAGTATTTGTATGGAGTGTAGCCATGTATGGAAGTGAAACATGGACGATAAATAGTTTGGACAAGAAGAGAACAGAAGCTTTCGAAATGTGGTGCTACAGAAGAATGCTGGAGATTAGGTGGTTAGATCACGTAACTAATGAGGAGGTATTGAATAGAATTGGGGAGAAGAGAAGTTTGTGGCACAACTTGACTAGAAGAAGGGATTGGTTGGTAGGACATGTTTTGAGGCATCAAAGGATCACAAATTTAGCATTGGAGGGCAGCGTGGAGGGTAAAAATCGTAGAGGGAGACCAAGAGATGAATACACTAAGCAGATTCAGAAGGATGTAGGTTGCAGTAGGTACTGGGAGATGAAGCAGCTTGCACAGGATAGAGTAGCATGGAGAGCTGCATCAAACCAGTCTCAGGACTGAAGACAACAACAACAACAACAACATCGGACCATGTCAATTCAACTGTCACTCTTCCCAAACTTTGATTATGTGCAATGCTCCTCCACTCATTTCCGATGTAGTTCTTTTATCTCCTGAGTACACACTTTACCTGTCTCCACTTTTGGCTTTTCAGGTAACCTTCATGTGTTCACAGTTTTCAATCTGGCATACCCCTGTACATGGTAGTATTATGGTTAGGTCACCACGTCCAAAAGCAAAGCTACTGCCAATATACCCCCCCCCCCCCCCCCCCGGCCACTCTACCGAGGAAGCAGGATCTGTGTCTAATTTAATCGCATGATCAAATGTCACATCATTTTTGAAAGTGTTTGGGCATTGTGTATTGCAGACAGGACATGGAAAACTGCGTTAAACCACATCCTGATTAGTTGGCATGCTGGCACTGCTCGTCGTTAACCCGTGTTTTAGACTCAATACAGGGTCAGTGGTTCCCCCTTCCCTGGAAGTGGGCACTTCAATGCACTCAGCCATCCAGGCAGATCTACAACAGACCTGCCAGACAGTACTAGTCTCTTCTCCCCCCCCCCCCCTCCCCACCTATACACTGGTCTCGCTTCCTCTTCCCCATCCACTCCAGATTACCACTTCCACCCCATGTAATAGTTGCATTCTGGCCCAAGCTGCCAGAGTTGGCAGTCATGTGTGCATGAGATGTGCTTTCTAGTGCAAGCAAATGGTGGTTGTTTCTCTTTTTCTCATGAAGGCTGTGGCTGAAATTTTTCTGTAAGTGTCATTATTGTAACTTAATGTGTCATCTTTATGGTACGTGGCAAGCTATCTTTACTAATGTTCATATAAATATGAAAAAAACTCTACAGATCTGAAATAAAAAATGCTAAGTGGAGTGCAGATGATGAGCACATTTTAAATTTCAAAAATAAATGTAAAGCAGGCTACAATGTAATCAAAACGAGAGTTAATAATAACCGTAAATATAACAGCATCCCTATTGACTGTGATACACTCAAAAAAAATTTGTAAATATTACCGGCACTACCACTCCACTCAATAAATCTGTATTAGTTGCAGAGGCCCTGCTAGCTCATGCAAAACAAACAAGTGAGAAATTTATGTACCCTAATCATTTTAAATGACATTCATAAATCGATACACAAACTTATCAATTCCACAACAGAAAACTATTTCGGACTCAGTAATTTAGTCATAAAGTGTATAGCAAAGGAAATTAAAATACCACTTCTTTTCTTTTACAGTCCAACAGTACTAAGTGAAGGAATTTTCCCAGAGTGTCTTAAGCTCATAGTTACAATACCTATGCATAAAAAAGGTCATAAAAACCTCCCAAATAACTACAGACTCTTTCCAATAGTATCAATCATATCCAAGATGATAGAAAATTTTATGCACAAACAGATATATAGTTATTTTCAAAGCAACAAAATTTTCAATTTACAGGTCTCATCTGTCAACTGTAAAAGCAGTTAAAGCTTTGGTGAGTAATGTTTATAAAAAGCATGGAAAAAGGCTATCTATTTCCAGGACACTTACTGATTTAAGCAAAGCATTTGAATCAGTGTTACATGAAATAGTCCCCAAACAGTTACAATATTATGGCATAGGAGGTAAATCACTCAATTTATTCAAATCATATTTAAGCAACAGGTACAGCTTTTGCATGCAAATAAGCAGATATCAGCAATACTCCCAATAAAAAGAGAAATACCACAAGGCTCTGTTCTTAGGTCTTTCTTATTTATTGACTACATTAATGACTTTTCAAATTATATACCAAATAGGAATATAGTATATGATGATTGCATAACATTCATAACCACACATCAGAATTTACGAAGTGTACTAGCTAACAATTGAGAAATGATCCAAATGACTGATCACTGGTGACATGCCAATCAGCTGTGTATAAACAAACAAAAGAAAGAAAGGTAACCAAAAATTAAACAGTAAAACTTCTTGGACTGTTTACAGACAAAAACACTCTTGGGAAGAGCACCCAAATTGTCTGTACAGCAAAGGCAATTTCCCAGGAGCTAAATGTATTTTCAGATGGCAGAAGAAGACAATTAGATGTCTAGTAGGATTACCACTCAAAGAGTCCTGCAGAACTTCCTGCTAACCCTTGTCTTTTTATCTATTTGATACTCAGCTGCACTCACTATTTCATCTCTGAAAGCTACCCATTCTTCATCTACTGCATTCCTTTCCCCTGTTCTTGTCAATCATTGCTTAATGCTCCCTCTGAAACACTCAACAATTTTGTTTTTAGTTTCTCCAGGTCCCATCCCCTTAATTTCCTACCTTTTTGCAATTTCTTCATTTTTAATCTACAGTTCATAAGCAATAAATGATGGTCACAGTCTGTATCTGCTCCTGAAAATGTCTTACAGTTTGAAATCTGGTTCTGAAAGCACTGTTTTGCCATTATACAATCAATCTGAAATTTTCCATGGTCTCCATCTCTCTTCCATGTACACAACCTTCTTTGATCATTTCTAAACCAAGCGTCAGCGATGATTAAATTATGCTCCGCACAAAATTTTACCAGGCAGCTTCCTCTTTCATTCCTTTTTCCCAGTCCATATTTAACCACTATTTTTCCTTCTCTTCCCTTTCCTACTATCAAACTCCAGTCCCTCATGACTGTTAAATTTTTGTCTTACTTAATGATCTGAATAATTTCTTTTTTCTCATCATAAATTTCTTTGATCTCTTCATCATCTGTGGAGCTAGTTGGTATGTAAACTTGTGCTACAGTGGTGGGTGTGGGCTTTGTGTCTATTGTGGCTACAATAATGTGTTTACCATAGTAGCTTATCCGTGTCTCTATTATCTTATTCATTATTGAACCTACTCTTGGATTATCCATACACCATATTTCCTACCTATGAGGACAAGCTTGCTCTGAGAATAATGCAGCTGAAGTATCTTCGATTTTGGCAGGCAATTCATCTTGATTCCACAGGAGGGAGGGGGGGGGGCTCCAAATTAACCCCCCCCCCCCCCAGTACTGTGCCACCTGCCACATGTAGTCCACTATCCCAGTAGCTGTGTGCTGCATGTAGTGCTTGCCTGACCTATTAACAGAAACCCTATGATTCTCCATCTGGTAGCAGAGATTGAGAAATTTGCATTTGATGCAGACACAGAATCTTCTGAGCCTCTGGTTCAGACCTTCCATTCTGTTCCAAACTAGAGGACTGCAGTTGATTATGAGTATAATGTTACAGATAGTGAGTTTAGACTGCAAGGCTGACTACATTCACCAAATCAACCATACACTGAAACACACCAAAGATGGCCTCAGTACCCAAACAGCAGGTGTCACTCATGCTGACATGAGTCACAAGCTGCAAACAGTTGTACTCAGTGTGCTTGATAGATGCTGGCAAAGCCTCCTCCACATCTCAAACGAGACCCTCTGGCAAACTTACTGAGTTGACATTGACATTTTTTCTCAACGTGTCTGCTAATACCTAGGGGATGGGGGTCCATAACCTGCCTAACAATGGAGCTCCCAATGATAAGAATATGTGCCTTCTCCACTTGTCCAGACTGGGCAGGAAACTCTGTCACTCTGGCTCAACACGTGACCATACCACGCCGGCTTAGAAGTGTTACCAACACTGGATAGCACCTCGTATCTCTTGCTAAGTTTTCAGGAGTTAGCTGTGCAGCCGGTTCCCTCTTTCATCTTCTGCACAGAGATGTGCAAACTCACCACTGTTCACTCTCTCTCAATTGAAGACAGACCAGTTACCAAGGAATTCCAACCACACAAAAAGTATCACAGAGCTTGTCACTAGTGTCCTGACCTCGCTGTGACTTTGGGCAGAAGCATGAAACCTGTTTGCCATGATCAACATAGTCTACACAGCTTCCACCTGTTTATGGACAACAGCCAGTTCTCCTTGTTTATGTACACAAGAAGCACTGTCGCTATCCATTTCATACTGTTGTTGCTGTCCTTTTTTTAACACTTCATAAAACATCAAAAATACAACAATGCAGTCAGGACTTAACAGAGGAGGAGAGAAAGTTACCCAACTCTGGCACCACTGAGTTTGTGATTTACACAAACTTAAACGAACATCAAACCCTAAACACGAAGTTTGCAGATAGAATTCAGACTTTTATCTTTTATCGTCATCAGGACAAACAGAACTGGCATTCTAGAGATCGGAATGTGGAATGTTGGTTCCCCTAATCTGGTAGGTGGGTTAGCAAATTTAAAAAGGGAAATGGATAGGTTAAAGTTTGATGCAGTGGGAATCAGTGAAGTTTAGTGGCAGGAAGAATTGGACTTCTTGTTAGGTGAATACAGTGTTAAAAATATAAAATCAGATTGGAGTACTTGTGGTGGGTGGCATGCAACTTGAGAGGTTTTTAGATTGGAGGAACCCCCCTTGGGATCAAGTCAAATTGCCTGGCAAAATCAAAGAAACATCAGCTGCATTATAATCAGAGCAAGCTTGTCCTCACAGGTAGGAAATACTATATCAGTAAACTGCGGGAACACCATTGGTAAGGTCCCAGAATTAGTATTGTTTATTGAAGGTAACAGCACCCCAATAGTATTAGGAACAGAGAGTTGGTTGAAAGCTGAAGTGAACAGCAACAACATCCTAAATTCATATTGGAATATTTATAAGGAGAGGTGGATGCCAAAAGTGGTGGCACATTTAAGGCAGTAAAGAATTTGATAAAACAAGTATTTAAAAAAAAAAAAAAAAAAAAAAAAAAAAAAAAAAAAAAAACACGAAACCAATTTGTTAAAGCACAATGAATATTTTATTTATGGTCATAACTTTTATAGGAAATTAAAACATGAACATTAGTTTATTTTTCTATGTAATCACCATTAATGTCTAAACACTTGTTCAGTCAGGGAACCAGATTGTGGATACTGTTATCGTAGATTGTGCTGCCTGTTACAACTGCTTTTGACATGTCACCATTCTCTAACCACTGTCCACCACGAAATTCCTTAAGTTTTTGAAAAATGTGTAAGTCTGAGAGTGCTAGATCAGGACTGTAGAGCAGGTGATCCGGTAATTCCCACTGAAACTTGGCCTGTTGCACCCTTGTCCTTGCTGCAAAGTGAAGCTGAGCATTGTTGTGAAGCAGAACAATGCCCTTTGAGAATAGTTCCCACTGGCAGTTTTAAATGCTGTACCGAAGTTAATAAGATTACACAAAACCTCTCAGCACTTAATGTCAGTCCTGTTGGCAGGAAATCTTTCAACACAATATATTTTCAGTCCCAAAAAACTGGTATTGTCAGAGAATTTGAATGATGCCACTGACTGGCTTGCTGTTTAGTCTCTGGAGTGTAGTAAGGAAACCATGTTTCATTACCAGTTGCAAAGCCACTCAAAAACTGATCACCATCCTTGCCTTAGCACTCCAAAAATGACGAAGAACACACAAAAAGATTTTTTTGGCGTTCATCTGTCAATATTCTTTGGACCCATCTTGCACATTATTTACTCTTTTTTTTAAGCTTCTCAGTAATAATCACATATATTACTGACCTTGAGGTATATGCTGATGAAGCCTGTCAGTACTTAAGTGTCTGTTTTCAAAAAACTTCAACTTTTGGTGTCAACAGTTCACTGATGAAGGTAGATCATTGAGATTGATCTTCATCATGAACATTCTTCCTTCCTTCATCAAGAAGTCTGCACCACTTACGTACTGTTACATCATTTATCACACCTTTCCCAAACACTGCACAGGATAATCTTTTTCTGCATTTCGAAACTACCTGACTAAACATGAGTACTTCAGAAACAACTTGCAGAATTTCCTCTTTAAGTTTCCTGATCATGATACTGTAATAAGGAGAGACCCCAGTTTGTCATGTATAGGACAGGTGAGTCACGAGATCAAAACTGGTGCCAGAAACAGAGATGGATGTGACACTATTGTGAATATTTTATCTGAAAATTATTTCGGTCAGATAGTTAGAGAATGAACTCATGAAGATAACATCTTAGACCCCCCCAGAAACCAACAGACCTGCATATCTTTCAAAGCAGTTTACACAGAGGAGGATATTAGTGATCTTAAGACTGTGATATCATCTACGACTATATGAGTTACAAGGAATGTTGACAGAGGTTGTGAAATATTTCTTCTTAGCGAGAATGACAGGGTACAATCTGCAGAGTAGCTGATTAGTCAGCATCAAATATTCAATGCTGAGGACGAAGATTTGAGCATTAACAGAAAAAATCCAGAAGCATCATTCAATATAACAATAAAAACTCCTCCCGAACAGGCCACGAAGGCCCATCGGTACCAACCGGCTGCTGTGTCATCCTCAGCCCACAGCCATCACTGGATGCGGATATGGAGTGGAATGTGGTCAGCACACCGCTCTCCTGGCCATATGACAGTTTCCGAGACCGGAGCCACTACTTCTCAATCAAGTAGCTCCTCAGTTTGCCTCACAAGGACTGAGTGCACCCCACTTGCCAACAGCACTCGGCAGACTGGATGGTCACACATCCAAGTGCTAGCCCAGCTCAACAGTGCTTAACTTTGGTGATCTGACAGGAACCGGTGTTACCACTGTGGCAAGGCTGTTGGCATCATTCAATATGGCTTAGACTAATTCCAGCCAAGGTCATAAAGGATGAGAAAGACTCACCATGGTTTAAGAGCCATGTTAAAAAACTACTACACTAACAAAGAGAGATTCATCACAGATTCAAGAGGAGTCAAAATATAGCAGACACACAGAAGCTGAAAAAAACAAAAATGAGTGTAAGGAGATTAATGAGAAAAGCATTCAATGACTTTGAAAGCCAAATTTCACAAACTGACCTGAATGAAAACTTTAAGAGGTTTTGGTCTCATGTAAAATCAGTAAGCAATTCAAGATCATCCGCTCATTCACTCAAAGACCATACTGGTACCAAAACAGAAAATAAAAGAGATAAGGCCAGACTACTGAGTTCGGTCTTCCAAAATTTTAATCATTAAAGTATTAACTTAAATTTAATGTTTTACTGTTAATGATTAACATCAGTGTCAGCTGTGGGCTCAGCATGATGAAGATGATCATCTTCCAAAATTGTTCATTGGCAAGGCATCTGACACTGTCCCACACTCCCGTTCAATGCAAAAAAATTCAAACATGTCAAGTACTGGACCAGATTTGTGGCTAGATTCAAGATTTCCTTGCAGACAGAAATCTACAAGTTGCCCTTGACCGATAAAAATAGACAAATGTAATGGTAATTTCAGGAACAGCACAAGGAAGTGTGATAGAACCATTACTATTTATAAAATACCCAACGATCTAGTAGGAAATGTTGGAAGTTCCACAACACCACGTGGTTCTCTACAAGAAGGTAGCAATGCAAGAGGAGTAGCAACCTGCAATAAGACCTGCACAAGACTGATGAATGGTGTAGGGACTGAAAGCACATTACTGTAACATGTTGAGCGCACACACAGGAGAAGAAATTCACTACTGTACAACTACACTATTGATGGTAACTTGCTGGAAACAGCATCTACCATAAAATTTCTAGGAGTAATCATCTGTAGCAACTTTAAGTTGAATGGCCACATAAAACAAATAGTTGGAAAAGCATGTGCCAAATAAATTCAGAGGAAGAATCTTAAGGAAATGTAACTCACCCACAAAGGAAGTGGCTTACAACAGAATAGTTCAACAATTTCTTGAGTATTACTCATCATTCTGGAGCTTTGGTCATCACTCTGGGACTCTTACTAGGTACGACTAATAGAAGAGACAGAGAAGATCTAACAAATAGATGTGTGTTTTATCACAGGATCATTTAGTCGGCTTGAGAGTGTTACAGAGATGCTCAATGAACTCCAGTGGCAAACACTACAAGAGAATGGTCATGCATCATGGAGTAATTTACTACTGAAATTCCAAGTGATTACATTCTGGGAAGAGTCAGACAATATATTACTTCCTCCCACATACATCTCACAAAAATGACCACAACAGGAAAATTTGAGAAATCAGAGGTAGCACAGAAATTTACTGAAAATAATTCTTCCCAAGTGCCAATTGCGAATGAAACAGTGAAGAAGGGGAGATCAGTTACTGGTACAGAAGTACCCTTTGCACACACCATCAGGTGTCTTGCAGAGTACTGATGTTAGATGTAGATGTGAAAATTATTAGTTACTGAACTCAACAGTTTTTGAAAGACAATTTAATTATTGGTCTTTATTTTTTCATCTTAAAATATTGATTAAATTTCATTAGCAACAGATTCCTCTATTAGCTAATTACAGAATATGTTCATGATTGCTAATTATACATTGCATCCTCTTTGACATTCTATGGTATTTTACTTATCTATCAACTAATTATCAACATATCTAGTTATCATTAGATAATTTTGGATAGTTATATTGTCATCATCCAATGAAATTTCAGGCAAGCTGCCAGATTTCAACAACTTTCTGCCACGATATTTCAGTGCGGTGTCTTCTGACCATCTTCAAGTCAATACTGCCGAAAGTACATTGAAATACCTTGTTTAAAACTGCACCACTGTGTGCGTGGTGTACCCAATTGTCAGCAGACACATGTGCGCCATGACAAGTAAGTGTACCACACATGCACTGACACTGTTTAAAACATGGGTGCTGGGTGTGCTTTCATCATTATACACCTGAAGGTGGCCAAAAGACTCTGCACTGAAATATTGGGGCAGTATTGACATCCAGCAGTTTGCCCACAATTATGTGGAGCACTTCAAATACTAGCAAAGTTTTATATTTCACATGTATTGGCATTGATTATGAAGATAGCCTGTGATAAGCAGAAAACAAGTACAGTCATAAAAAATCTAGTTTGTAATCACCCTTGGATAAATGCCACTGTATTTCTGCTCTTACGTTCTCTTTCCTTGAATTTTTCAGAATGTCCTTTAGCGCCATTAAAGTATGCAGTAGTCATCTGCTACAATATGACAAATTAGCAATCAAAAAACATCCACTGACCCCCTTGAATCCTACATCCTCTATGAAGTACAAAAGAAAACGCACCTGAGCATAAAAGATCAATAGGAAAAATGCATTTCATAACCAAGTAAAACAATGCATAATATACAAGAACTAGTACTTGTGCTTAACATATACTTAGATCTTGGTTCATTTTCCGGCACATTATTAAACAAGCACTACTATCTAAATGTAGGAAATTTCATGGCTTCAATACAGTCGGTCAGGTAACTTTTTAACAGACAGGGTATATTTGTATCACCTACTACATTTATTTTTATTTTTATTTTTATTTTATTTTTACCATATTCCACCCACATACATTATTTTGTTTTAAACATAACAGTTTCATTACTTCTATGATTTCTAGTTTGTACCGCAACTATACACAAATATCAAAAAAAGTTTTGCCTGATCCCGGTTCCCAGAACTCCTGAAGGTAGACACTGATTGCGGATATTGTGTTACAGACACAGTCCCTTTGACTGTTCAAAGACGTCACTAAACCCGCCCAAAGATGTAAACAACCATGCATGAGCAGTGCTTATTAGACGGAGGGGGGTCCAACAGTTGATCAGCTCCTGTCATTCCACCAGGAAGGAGGTACACGGCTCGTGTTGTCTGTAGTTTAACCATGCCTAGACGGTCAATACAGCAGCTCGATCGTGTCCAGATTGTTACTTTGTGCAAGGAAGAGCTCTCGACAAAGGAAGTGTCCAAACGTCTCGGAGTGAACCAAAGCGATATTGTTCGGACACGGAGGAGATACAGAGAGACAGGGACTGCCAACGACATGCCTTGCTCAGGCCGCCCAAGGGCTACTACTGCAGTGGATGATTGCTACCGATGGATTATGGCTCGTAGGAACCCTGACAGCAACACCACCATGTTGAATAATGTTTTTTGTGCAGCCAGAGGACATCGTGTTACGAATCAAACGGTGTGCAGTAGCCCTGCATGATGCACAACTTCACTCCTGACATCCATGGCAAGGTCCATCTTTGCAACCATGACACCAGGCAGCATGGTACAGATGGGCCCAACAACATACCGAATGAACCACCTCAGGAGTGGCATCACGTTCTCTCCACCGATGAATGTCACATATACCTTCAACCAGACCATCATCACAGATGTGTTTGGAGGCAACCCGGTCAAGCTGAACACCTTAGACACACTGTCCAGGGAGTGCAGCAAGGTAGAGGTTCCCTGCTGTTTTGGCTTTTTTGGTGTGGCATTATGGGGAGCCGATGTATACCGTTGGTGGTGATGGAAGGCGCTGTAACCGCTGTACGATACGTGAATGCCAACCTTTGACAGATAGTGCAACCATATCGGGAGCATATTGGCAAGGCATGGACAACAATTCGCATCCCATCATGCTCATCTCGTGAATGACTTCCTTCAGGATAATGACATCGCTCGACTGCAGTGGCCAGCATGTTCTCCAGACATATCCTACAGACATGAACCCTATCGAACATGCCTGGGATGGATTGAAAAGGGCTGTTTATGGACAATGTGACCCACCAACCACTCTGAGGGATCCATGCCGAATCGTCATTGAGGGGTGGATCCAATCTGGACCAACAGTGCCTTGATGAACTTGTGGAAAGTATGCCACGACGAATATATGCATGCATCAATGCAAGAGGATGTGGACAGGGTATTAGAGGTACCAGTGTGTACAGCTCGCTGTACCACCACCTCTGAAATTCTTGCAGTGTGGTGGTACAACATCCAATGTGTAGGTTTCATGAGCAATATAAAGGGCGAAAATGTTGTTTATATTGATCTCTATCCCAATTTTCTGTACATGTTATGGAACTCTCTCCAAGTGCACAGGTTGTGATTATTGTTCGGTTACATTGGCTTTGAAGAGAGCTTCTAATGACAGTGATTTCAATTGAACAATGTCAGTTTGATACAAGTTTCTTGTAATTTCAAAGCAAACATGCGATGCAAAATTAACGCTGTTTGTTTTTACTTCTTATCAACACCTGCTTCCCTTATGGCAGTGACAAACTACCCAGAGCATTAGGTATAGGAAAAAACACATTTTCTTTCTTTCTCTCTCTCTCTCTCTCTCTCTCTGTCTTTTTTTTCCCCCTTAGAGACTAGTCTGAGGTTAACCTTAACAGCACTCCAGCTTTTTGCCAGTATAAAAATATGATTCGTGCTTTCCTTTATTTATTCACATCCTAAGAAAATTTGTTGACATTATGTTAATTTGAATGTACATAATCCCTATACGTGAAACATTTACATAGTCACTAAAGAACATATAAACCAACAAAGTACTAGTGTCTCACATTGGTGAGACATAGAAATGTATGACAAAGTTCGATCGAAAAATAATTAACAGACACAATATAAGACAATGAAATCAGGTATCACAGAAATCTTGTATGTATAAAAATGGTTTAACATTTTAAGACAACAGAAATAGAAACAGATCACTACTTAGCAGTTGTCAAGATAATATATATCCTTAACAGTAGTAATAAATGCTGTACCTATGGGTTACTTAAATTCAAAGAATGGAAAATCCAGGATGGAATGTGACAATATTGTGAAAAGGAATGTTGCTACTCATCATGTAGCAGAGGTGCTGAGTCGTAGATAGGCACAACAAAAATACTGTCTCAAATTTAGCATTTGGCCAATAAGGCCTTCGTCAAAATATTAGACAACAAACATACACATACACACTAATGCAAATACAACTCACACACTCATGACTGCAGTTGCATTTGTGTGAGTGTGTGCGTATGTGTGTGTTTGTCTCCTACTTTTCACAAAGGTCTTATTGACCAAAAGCTATATTTGTGACAGTCTTTCTGTTGGGCCTATCTGTGACTCAGCACCTCCGCTACATGATGAGTAGCAACATTCCTTTTCACAATATTGTTACTTAAATTCAGTATTATGAAGTTGAAAGAGAAGAGCATCGGATATCAAGAATAAATCAATACTAAAACTTCTAACAGATTTCAGGTGAAACAGACTTTGATAGAAGCTTAGAAGGACAAAGCAACACTCACAATGAATTGCCAACACCCGTGGTAAGATGAGTAAGTGAACAGGCAACTACACATAGGCTGCAAGCACAAAAAAAGGGTGCCCTAAAAAAAACTAGAGGATTACTGCTGTTTTGGGATTAGAGCAAAAACAATTTCAAAGGTCATAATAGAAAAACGACTCAATACAAAAATTACACAACAAACCTTGGATTTCACACCACCAGATGAAGGCAAAATCAACAGAGCAATGACAAAGCAGAGCAATAACAAAGTTCAAGAATGATGAAGCATCCAGTGAGGATTTGATAACAATTGAACTATGAAAACATGCAATTCCGCAAATAGTCAAAAATCTACAACAGTGATACAAGATACTGTATTTACCCATGTAGAAGATGCCCCTGAAAATAAGATGATGCCTTTTTTTGAGAGGCTCCTTGAGAAAAAGTTTTTTTTTTTTTTTTTTTTTTACATATTCTGACTAACCAAATCACATATTTTTATGCCCCTTTTTGTTTACTGTCATATGTGGTGAACGACTACCATCATCATCATCATCATCATCCTAACAGGACAGCTTTGACACTTATATCTTTATTGACACAAATATTTGGCTATTTCTTCAAAATATGTTGCTCTTTCTGAGGTTATGGTTACGGTGGGGCCTGCAAACACTGCTGTCTTTTCTTCTGAGCACATAGGGCATTTTGCTTCTATATTGACGTGAAAATGTTAAAATATCCCTTGCTTCCAAACATATCTTCTCCACGCTGCTCTCTCATTGCCTATGTTGCACCAGCAGCTGACAAACACCCAACTGTTCCCATCACACCTAATGGTGTACATTGACAACATTGCTGCACAATGTACAGAAGTACACCACTGGACCAAATCTACACTTTTTGCATGATCTGCAGACATGTATGCAACTGTTGACTGGTTGTCCAATTTTACAATCAATTCAGTTCACTGTATAAATGGATTCAGACAAATTGAAGTTTAAAAATGGTAGATATTAATAAAAAGCCAAAGTATGCACTACATAAAGTATTGAGTATACATTTCTGTGGTTGGCACCACAACAAAATTTGCTACCTACTCACCACTCCCCTCCTCCCACACAATGTTGTCAATACAGTGAGTTTGTCACTAGATTAAGGAACATTTTGACATCAAAAGTGCCATTTTAAAACTGTTTAGTGACTAAATTTATTCAGCAACTTTTTAAAGATGTTTCTTCAACTACCACATGCAACGTCTCTAGAATATACATGCCCTAACTATTAATTCTACTGGGAAATGCTAGCCAAACTCGAAAAGAACAGCTGTTTGATACTTCAAAGAGCCAGAGAAAGGCAGTTTGAAGTCAGCATTCATCTCATGCCACACCACTTTGAAATTCTTCAGGTAGCTTGGAATCTGTAGTTGTCTCGTGTCATTTCAGAAGTGTTCCGGTAGTGAGGGATGGCATCATTAATGCTACAGCTAGGCTCAAGGACAAAAAAAGGACAATATTAGACCTTCTAGCAAAGCAGAAGCATCACTTGCATTGTTCATTGCTGAACACTGTCCAGCTTTGACTGTGGAACATCTGGGAGAATTGTGTAAAAATATATTTTCTGACTCTAAAACCACCACAGACTAATAATTATATCAAACAAAGTGTTCAAACATAAAAAGTGAAGCGTTGGGTGTACATTACGAAGAAATGCTGTGATCTGATATCAGTAATGAAGAATTTAATCTGCTGGTAGATGAATCCATTAACGTAAGTGTTTTAAAACATATAGGAATTGCAATAAGATATCATAATGAATTCAAAAATAAAATTGAAAAAAAGTTGGCATTTCTATTGATTTCTCCCTTCGAAAAATCCAGTGCGAAAGGTCTGGCCAATGCAACTATAGCAACTTTAAAAGACCACAACCTGGACATTGAAAATTTGATTGGAATAGGTACAGATAACATACCAGTTGTGACAGGAGTGAACAATAGTTGACACAAAATTTTAAAAACTGATTATGGACTGCCAAATCCTGTACCTGTGTGTCACATTTGCCATTCCTCACAACTGGAAAGGATTCACACTTCAGAAAACACTATACCTCAAAACGTAGAATACATTATAAGAAAAACCTACATCTCCAAGTCATCAAGACGAATACAGAAAAATATTTGAAACAATAAATTATGATGAAGTACTACTGAAAATACTTAAAAAGTATGTGCTACATGATAGCTTTCCATAGATCCAGCAGTCTGTATGGGATTTAAAAATGCTGAAAATAGTTCCACAATGGAACTGCTCCATTCTATGATCAAAGGTATAAACAATTTGCTGTAGTTAACTTATTTACAAAGTGTTTTAGGTGAAGTTTGAACAGCCATGAAAGCATTTGAGAATGAAAACTCTGATCCCACAAAATTGCTGGACATTTGCTTTTCTTTTGCAATCAGCTTGCAAAAGAGAGATTTATGAGCTCGCTATTACCATGAACGTCCTAACTGCATCTGATCACAAAAGTCATCTTAACTATACTACACTCAGCTATGCTCTTGAAATCTGTGCTAGGAAGTTCAACTTATTTGAGGACTGTGTCAAATTGGTAACAATACTATGCATTGACTTTTAGAGTGAATCTTATAAAAGAATTACAAAATAGACTTCCACCCAGTATTGAAATTTTAATCAAGACAAACAAAATGGTCTGGAACAGAAGTTATGAATACTAAAACAAGTACTAATGATGCCATCCATCTATGGAAAGAAATGGGACACAAAGACATCAATGTATTTGGAAATATCTGCAACTATGGGGTACACAAAACTTGAGAAGTATGGCATTTGTGGAAGTGCCCTACAATAGTTTAAATCCTACTTATCAAACAGAAATCAAAGAGTTAGCATCTCTTTAAATGCCACATATAATTTCTCTGACCAGAAAAAAAAAAAAAAAAAAAAAAAAAAAATATAGCTCAGGGTGTTCCACACGGCTCCATATTAGGCCCAGTCCTATTTTGCTTCTATGATAATGACTTACCACTAAATATCAGCTCCCCATCAGTTCTGTTCACAAATACTACTTCTGCCTTGGTTGAAGGTCAGGTTCAGAAAAAATTCCCAGATCTGTGATCAGTGCCCTCACTACCTTAGAAACTTGGTTTCAGGTAAGTGGGTTGAATCTAAACATATCTTAGACTCGCATCATAGAATTCAAAACCAAACAGTCAAAATGTGAGCAGATTCAAATTGTTCACAACAACCAAGATACAGAAGAAGTTGACTGAGTCAAATTCTTAGGTTTAAATGTAAAAAGAAAGAGAGAGAGAGAGAGAGAGAGAGAGAGAGAGAGAAGTGTAGATAAAAATACCTAGCAAACAATCTGAGCAGCTTTGCATTTGCAGTGCAAATATTACCAACTGCAACTGACAAGGACATATGAAAAGTAGCATATACAAGCTACTGTGAATCCACTATTGGGTATGGTATTGTTTTCTGGGTACCTTGAGAAACATAGGGTGGATACTAAAAATACAGAAAAAATCATTCAAAATATGTGCACTGCAAATCATAAAGAACCATGTTGCCCATTATTCAGAAAACTTAATATACTAATTCTGCACTCGCTACACATATTCGAGATTATTATATTTTTGTGCATCAGATATGAATTATTTGAGGGAAACCATTTTGTCCATCCACATGATACTAGAAATAAAGAAAATTTTATGCTCCCCACCCACCAACTGAGACTGTATGAACAGGGACCTCAATACACAGGAATGAAAATTTGTAATAAATTAAAAGGGAACAAGTTGATGCAGATGAATTTAGCTCCACTTAAAAGGAAGCTATATGAGATACTGACACTGAAATGTTATTACTCAGTGGATGAATGCATGCACGACAAACTGCGAATTGGAGCTGGTACAAAGTATTACATATTTCAAGAAATATCAAAGATGGCAGCGATGCACAGCCATCAACTTCACCCTCTAATCTGTCGATTGACAATTCCAACAATGATGAAGAATAAATTGTTTTTGTGTTCTTTTCTTGATTTACTTTAAAAGACATTCCTAATTGTTATACATACAAACAAAAAATTACAAAATAATAAACATATGCATAAACATTTTTGTGTTTCAATTTGTCAACATTTGGGATCAGAAACAAGCAATGGTTTTTGAAGAACAACATTTTCACCTTTGAATGTTAACTTTACTTAAAAAACAGCATAAATGTATGTATACGGTATTCATGCAAGAATGAGAACTTTTAATGTAAACCTGTTAAATACAAAAAAATGTTTGTAAGTTGATAGAATTTGATGCTATTTCCTCCTGTGTTTCACAAAATTTTCAAGGTTTTAAGCAGATCATTAGGTGGTTGTTGTGGCTAGTTCATTCTCATCTATCCCTTGTACTAGTGCTGTGAGTCAAATATCGTGTGACTGTTCGAGCAATGTCAATACTGTATCAAGCATTTCGGCATATCAGAAAGCCTCAATCCTATTCCAACAACAGCATATTTTGCTCAGTTCTACCCAAAAAATACCAGATCTTATTGATGGCACTGCTCCTGTGATTAAAGAAGAAAGTGGAGCACACAATAGGTGAACATGAGGTGGTTTCTTGAATAGAATAATGCTGTGTGGAATAAATGTGAAATCTCAAAACATCACAAAAGTACATAATTGCCAGAAGCAAGAAATATTTATCAGTATATTAGTTTTTTTCACTTTAACTAATTACCATTGACATTATCAGATTATCTTAGTGAATCCACTGTCAACCATACAAGAGATGTGTGTAGAGAATTTCATCCTCTATCATTCTACTCAAAGAACGAATCAGTTCATATTGGATAAAATGAATAAGTGATATTTACCTCCTGAAATGAGAAGGCAGCATATTAAAAGTAGTCAACAGGTAGAAATGCATGTCTTGTTAAGCAGTCAAAAGCTAATTTGCCCATAAGAAATCTACGAAACAACAAGCTGATTTGACCAACCATCTGTCAGAAAGTAAATGAACTAATTAAGTTATTTTTCTCACTGTAGCAGCACAGAGTGGCATATTTACTGAATGGAATAAACATGCAATGATGAAGAGTATGTGACAGTTTTCACTTATCCATGATTCCCTTGGGAAATATGCAGTACAGTGTGTTTCAGAACCTGTTTTACAATCAATAAAAAGGAGGGGAAGAGATATTTGAACAACAAAATGAGAATAAAGACTCTGTATAAACACATATACAAAAATACCTCAGCTCTAAGTTACTTTTGCAAGAACAGTTTACTAAGTTCTAAAGTTAGAAATCTGCAACAAATCAATAAAAAACACCCCCCCCCCCCCCCCCACTTGTTTCTGCACCTACAATTCTGGCCCATATATCAACTGCTAGTGGTGTTTAACTTGAACTGTGTCAAGAGGTTCCTCATCTGCCCATACATTTTGTGGGGGTGGAAGTGGAACATTTGCTACTAGCTTCTAAACTGAGAACATTGTAAAATATTGTTCTATTAACAACTAAAACTGAAGCTTTTTCATATATTTCTTTATATGAATCTTTTTATTATTTTGTAGTGAGAAGTTATCTCCAGCATCCCTGAATTTGTAAAATTAATTCCGACATACGCTGCACAGTAGTTTCACAGCAATGTAAAGATGACTGCTCATATAATCATTTACTAGTAATATGTAACAAGAGTAACAATTTCAAATGCTGGTTTTTGCAACATTACTGCCTTCAAAAGTCTTCTAGACAGCTTTTTGGTGAAACAGTTAACTACTAAAAACATAAAAATAAGATTAAAAGATAAGATTTCATCCAAACTGATTCGTTTTCAGAATATTAATGAAACAATGACCTATACAGCTAAATTTTGTTTGTAAATTAACAAGTGTTTTCGCATGCACACTTAAAGCAAGTGAAACAATGAAACAATTACCCTCTGAAAGCCATGCTGGAACATATGAATCTACTACTGCAACCAGTAGCACACAAGCACGAGCAACTTACATCAGTATATACACTGCAATCACCGCCAGTTGCCTGCAGCCGCAGGCAGAGTTGTACAGCACGAAGTGATTGCTGAAACAGATGTTTTATTTACACTTTATAACAATGAAATATAATAAAATTCTAACAAAACAATAACATATTGTCAAGTCTTTCACACTGCAGCTAAAATGAGATATTTTTTTAACAAACCATGTGATATTTCAAAGGTCATCTCCAACATTAAGAGATGCTGCTACCACTCTGAGAACAATTTTTAAAATAACAATCTAGTTGGCAAATGGAATTCAAGGCTGCATCAATGTGCACAGCATTCAAAATTCCACTTCTTTCTTTAAAACAGTAACATTACCGCTTGATGGATGTTGCTGTCATTATTCAATGATCAAGTTACTGAATGTTACTTAAATAGAGAATATACTAAGGGACAAGATGCTACTTTTTGATGTTTAAGCTGTATTATGAAAGACTTATTCATTGTATTAAATTTAACATCATTCAAAACATTTCAAGTAATAGCAAAAATCAAAGGACCAACAAACGTTTCTACTCTTGTAGTGAACTTTAATGTTTACATAATAATAGACAGTATTTTCCCAAGTTGTGAGGTAACTGGAGAGTGGATGTACTGGCTAAGATACAATGAGACATGACATTCAATAACAGTCTGATTAAGAATACAAGATTCGAAAAGGTTTTTTTGTGCATGGGCATCTAGAAAAATCTTACATATGAATTGTTAATTCAGGTAGTTAATGGAGATAAAATTTTAATTGTGATGGTGGCATGGAATTCGACTGTTGGAAATGGATGAGAAGAAAAAATAGTAGCACATGGACAGGGAAAAAACAATGAAAGAGGAAGAAGCACTGAAAGAGGAAGAAACAATGAAAGAGGAAGAAACAATGAAAGAGGAAGCTATCTGGCGCAATTTTTTCAGATATGAAGGGAATAGAAGTTTTTTAAAAGTGGTACAATAGAAGAATTTTTATGATTAGATGAGTAGATGAAATACCCAATGAGGAGACACAGCTTAACTAGAAGATGGAAATGGTAGATCGGACACATCATCAGGCATCAAGGTACAGGCAATTTGGGAAGAGGAGGGGGAAGAGTATGTGTGTGTGTGTGTGTGTGTAAATGGTTGTAGGTTGCAGCAGTTATTCAGAGATGAATAGGCCTGCACAGGTTAGACTAGAGTAGAGAGCTAACCAATCTATGAAGCTAAGAAGAAGAAGAACAAGAACAACAACAACAACAATAGCAAATTAGTAATAAAGGTAACCGTTGACATGTAAAGGAAAAAATATATTTAAATTGGCAGTTGATGATTCGAAAATTCAAAAAATAAATCCCTGGTGGCGCACAGCTAGCCTGCATTTAACAAGGAAGAGCAAACAGGATGCAATGCTACAGTTCACAGGTTGTCATTTCCATCATTTCTGATAGATGTCATTGCTGTACACCCAATTTCCTCTTATGTTTGAGAATAGTGATTTTTACCATTATTTTTCTCTCAAACCCTTACACAATGTTACCACACTATTATGAAGTGTCACATGACAAAAATATGCATATACATCCACATTCATAGCTAATGATAAAAAAAGCTGAAAGAAAAAGAAGAAATACACTGATAATAAGTAGGATTGTGTGAGTTAATTTTTCCACAATTTACACTTTCTTTCTCACATACAAAGGCCTTTCTTCTGAGAATTGTGTTTAACAACTTGTTTGGCATTCCACATGCAATGGAAATATTTCAAATCTTGTGGCTACAAACATGCTTGATCTTACAGACAGTTACAGTGTAGGGAGAAGGGTTAGTTTTCGGGACATCATCACAGCGACAATGGTTACTAAAGTTAATAAATCCCTTAAGAAGGCTAGGAGCGTTTAACTGTTGGAAAGAGCAAATAAGCTGCTGTTAGTATCATACTTAGACAATGAATGGACATAATTTAGTTCCACTATGATGGAATTAGATGAATCATGGACAAAGTTGGGACTGATTACATATAACACTGTGGAGGAATATGTGGCCCAGTAAGTAGATTAAGGACACAAAAGACCACCATGGTTTATTGACAAAATTTGAAAAATGCTGCAGAAACAGACAATGTTGCACTCTAGGTTACAAAAAGAATGCACAAATATTGACAGACAAAAGTTAGTACAAACTCATGGGTCTATAAAAGTACTGATGCATGATACCTACAACTTTCACCATCATACATTAGAGATCTTGCCGAAAACACATGAAAATTCTGGTCCTATGTAAAATCACTGGTCCGGTCAAAGGCTTCTGTTCAGTTACTTGTCAATCCTCTGGTGTGCCAATAGACAACAGCAAAAGGAAAGTTGAAGTTTCAAATTTTTCATTTAAAAAATCATTCACGCAGGAGGATTGTACAGACATACCATCATTTCACAGTCATATAAATTCCCGTTTGGAGTACACACACACACACACACACACACACACACACACACACACACACACACACACACACACAGGCGTCCCTGGCACTGAGAAGCAACACAAAGGAGCTTAAAACAAACAAGCTGGTTTTACAGAGAGTACTCTTTGGCAACAGTCCCTTACTTAGCTCACATTTATGGCAAATTTCCCAAGTGACAATAATAATAATAATAATAATAATAATAATAATAATTTTATTGTCTTTAAGCCATTACAGCAATAGACAAAGTCATACACATAATATGATAGAGTACATGCTATAAAAGAAAAGAATTGTTATTAATGTTACAGTTTAATATCACAGGTCATGAAATCCTTTATATTGTAGAATGAGTTTACAATTAACCAGTCATAAAGTGTTTGTTTGTATTGTTGCTTTGGTAAATTTTGTATAGCTTGCGGAAGTTTGTTAAATAATTTGTGGCCCGTAAGTTCATAACTGCTAACTGATTTTGACAGTTTGTGGTAGGGCGTATAGATACAGCTGTTTGTCCTAGTGCTGTGCTTTGCTCTGGCAAAACATTTAGGTGTTCTTGTACATAAAAAGGGTAAAATAACAGACCTGCAAAATTACAGACCGAAAACTGTTAACATTAATTTACTGCAGAATTCTTGATCATATTTTGCATTCCAATACAATAAATTTCCTTGAGGGAGAAAAGCATTCATCCACAAATCACCACAGATTTAGAAAGCATCACTCATGTGATACACAGCTTGCCATTTTCTCACACAGTATCTTACAAACCATGGGTGAAGGGCCACAGGCAGATTCCATACTCCAAGATTTCTGAAAAGTGTTTGACACAGTGCCCAGCTGCAGGTATGAATGAAGGTCTGAGCACACAAAACATGTTCTCTGGTATGTGAGTGGCTCAAAAACCTCCTAAGTAATAGGGTAACATCAGGTAATATTTGGAGTGACCTCACTCCATGTCTGCTTGTGTCTGTGTATGTGCGGATGGATATGTGTGTGTGTGTGCGAGTGTACATCTGTCCTTTTTTTTCCCCCAAGGGAAGTCTTTCCGCTCCCGGGATTGGAATGACTCCTTACCCTCTCCCTTAAAACCCACATCCTTTCGTCTTTCCCTCTCCTTCCTGAAGAAGCAACCATCGGTTGCGAAAGCTAGCAATTCTGTGTGTGTGTTTGTGTGTTTTGTTCATGTGCCTGTCTGCCGGCGCTTTCCCGCTTGGTAAGTCTTGGAATCTTTGTTTTTAAAACATCTAGGAATAACGCTCCAAAGTGAGCTACTAAACAGAATCATGTCAATTAAACATCTAGGAATAACGCTCCAAAGTAATATTATGTGGGACAAGGAAGTAAGATAATTAGTGCTGAAGGTGAATGAATGATTTCATTTACTGGAATAACTTTAGGAATGCCTAACTCATTTATAAAGCAGACCTTAAATAGAACACTGGTGCATCCCATTCTACAGAACTACTCTCCAGTGCTTGAGATCCCTCCAGGATGGATTGAAGGAAGACACTTAAGCAATTCAGAGGCATGCTGCTAGATTTGTTACCAGCTGGTTTGATCAACGTGGGAGTATTACAGAAATGTTCCATGAACTCAGATGAGAATCCCTGTAGGGAAGACAACATTCTTTTTGCGAAATACTATCAAGAAAATTTTGAGAACTGACATTTGTGTGGACTGCAGAATGGCTTCACTGCCATCGCGGCACATTTTGCCTAAAAACCATGAACACATGAGAAATTAAGACTAATATGAAAGTATTAGAGTGTTGTTTTTCCCTTGCTCCATTTGAAAGTGTATAGGAAAGGAAATGACTGGTAGTGGTACAAGGTAACCTGTGCCATTCACCATGTGGTGGCTTGCAGAGCACATGTGTGTATGTAGGCATAGGTCTTCTTCTTCTTCTTCTCCTTCTTCTTCTTCATTTCAGCCCAGATTTCAGTTACTGACATGATGTTGTCTGTCAGTAATATATCTCATTCATCTGCCACCAGAAAACCACAACTTCACACGTGAATAAATAATGCAGAAAAATCCCTAACTTCTTGCAATATGAAAACCTGCCCTAAACTGCTCAGCCATCTAATGGTGCATTTACACCTCTGTGCCTCGTGCCTAGTCACTGTGCAACTGTGTTGCCTCACATGCAAGGAGAGACAAGTGTAAACTGCAGATGCAATTACAGTGATCAAGGTGTCTAGTTTGTTAGCAGCAACTGACACTCCACCCAATATATTTTGAGACAAAGTCACTGTCATAAAAAGAAGCTCAACTAATGGGATACTTAATACTTTTCATATAATGCATGCATGACTATACTAGAAGAGGTACAAGTGGCAAAAGTATTCTATTTAATATCTGTTCTTGTGATTTCACCATAATGAGCCATTGGTGGTAAAGGTAAAAATAAAATACAGAGACATTGTACCCGTGGTGACAAGGTTTGCTCTGACAGGGACAATTATCCCTGTTTGAAGTTTCAGTTCAAGGTATTTACTACAGCAAAATCTATCAACAACCCAAAAGTTTTCTAGTGATATTCCTGGAGGACTACATTAAGCTATGTTATTACCATATAATGTTTCTTTCTCTGGAACACGAAACAGTTATTTGATGCTTAACATTTACAGTCAATAGTCCAAGAATAAACAAATATTTGTTTATTTCTGACCTTGCAACTCTGTAGAGGTATACAGAAAGGATAATACATTTTTGTTTAAATGTCCAGAAGTCAAATCTCATCAGCACTGGTGTGTGTGTGTGTGTGTGTGTGTGTGTGTGTGTGTAGTCACCATAGTAACCAAGTAATACACAAAACCGATCCAAGTAACACAATATGACTTTATTCATAACCCTCTGAACAGTAACAGATATAAGCCTCTTATGACTCCACACATAACAAGACAAAAGAATCATACAGGAAGTGCAACATAAGCAACACCCAGAACAACTGACATGAGCAGAACAAATTTAAGAACATAGTGAAGGCCTAGTCAGTGCTGCTACATGCGTACATAAGCGCAAGTCACTGGTAGACAGCGAGACGGAGACCGTGCCATGTGCACGCTTCCTACAGGTGGCTTCTCATGGCTGGTCCACGCTGATACAGTTGGTGGTTGATTTAAGTACATACGTGCGGCAACTTACACTGAGCATACTCACACTAACACACACTAGTAGCAGGATACACCACACCTATTCCTCTTGTGAAGAGAGTGCCCAGGTGACAGAGGAGACACCGGAGATCTGACAAGAGAGACATCCATTGGATCTCGAGTGGCAGCAGCTGGTGCCAATGGCAGGGGAGGGACAATGTGCCTATCAGGCACTGGATCATAGGGATGGAATGAACGGAGATGTGGGCATGCCCAAGGTGGTTGTCTCACATGGTGCCTGATGACAGCACTAGGGAGGAGCGTGCCATCGCCATCTCTGGTCACCATCAGCAGGAAGATTGAAGTTTGGAGGATACAGGGCTGAACTACTGGCAGTGATGGTTGAGGCAAAGGTGATAATGGGGCCAAAGGAGGCGGCCCTACCAGAACAACAGGCTGTGGCAATGGACCCCAGGCACGAGACACACTGGCACCTGGTGCAAGGGAACTGAAGCCTCAGTGCACCACTGTGTCCACATGTAAAGGAGGAAGCCAATATGACGGGGCACCTCCACAGCAGTCAACAATGGTCCCGAGGAGGTGAGCGATGGTGGGGGCTGCAGTCATGGGCCACACCCACAATGAGTGGGGGCACAACTGATCAAAGTGGCACATCAGCCATTCAGACATCACAAAGATGGCGACCACGACGGCAGACAGCAGTGGCTGGTATCGACTTGGACCTATGATCAAACCCTCATACCACACCAGCAATTGCAGCTTGAAGCAGCCAGAGGAACTCTACTGCAGCAGAAGTTGGAGGAGCGTGTGTGCCTACCAGCTGTGAAGCAACTCGTGGGCTCTGCACCCCATATGCTTGAAGCGATAGGTGCTCAGCAAATTGGAGAAGGGCATCATCTGGTGAGGAGTCCACCTCAAACTTTATCATTTGGGACTTGAACATACACACTAGTTATTCCGCCTCACTATTTCACTGAGGGTGGAATGGCCAAGTTCTGTTCTGAGTTCTGTGACAGGAAAAACAACTGACAGGTTTGAGAAATGAACTAAAGTCCATTAACAGGAACTCAGGTTTAAGGCAATCCAATAGAAAAAAAACGCTAAAAAAGAAAGAAACCCTCAAAAAGATTCAAACTGTGACCTCAGTCTATGCTGATGCACACTGGAGAAAGTAAGGAAACTGGGAAAATGCATCCACAAGCAAGGTCTTCTGTGGACAACAGCAAAATACTGTCAAAAACTGAGAGGCAAAATTATAAGGAAAAACAGATGCACAGCGAGTCTGAAGCTTGACCTGGCAGTTTATTTGGCCAGCCCTGCTGAACAAACCAAACCACCTGGCAGTGATACAGGTTGATGCCAACAGAAGCTGCTATGTGTAAGCTTGTAATTCAGTATCTAGATGGAAGCAAAGCCATTCTTCACTATCAAAGTTGGGTTCAGGACCCACAGGAAAGCAGGGCAAGGCACCCACATTGGCATGTTAAGACATAGGTCAAAAATGGATTTTGTAATTGTAGTAAGACAAAAACATTACCCAGCATTGGAGGTGGTGTGCTGCTTTGTCAGGCATGAAAGTTTGGGGGTTGAACAAGGGAATCAAGAGTATATGGTCGGTAATGGGTGAAACTTGGAGTCATACAAAAGACCATGAAATTTCTGGAGAGCAAAGACTATGATAAGAGTATCTTTTTCCATCTGGGAGTAATGCTGCTGGGCTAGCATGAGAGATTTAGAGGCAAAAGAAACAGGTCATTCAGAGCTGTCAACATAGCAGTGCACTAGGACCGCACTGAGGCTGTACTGTGAGGTGTCAGTCAGCATAGGCTGGTTCTGAGAGAGTGTAGCTAAGCCAGGGGCTGAGAGTAGTCTGGATTTCAACATTTGAAAAGTATGTCTGCATATTGGGCTCCAGCCAAAAGGTACCTTCTTGCATAACAAGGCACATAATGGCGGGCCAATGTGGCCACCATGGCAGGAATTTGTGGTGGTAGGCTTCAATAGTAAGGCCTGAAACTCCTGTGTGGACGAGGGGAAAGGCATAGATGTAACAGTGGAGATGTGGTTTGACAGAGGTCGAAGCCCATCCCGCAAGTACTGTAACCCCCCCCCCCCCCCCCCCCCCAAAAAAAAACCAAAAAAAAGTTGAAAAAATTGAGATTTCATGAGATTACACTGCAAGCCTGTGGACTGTTAAACAGAAAACAAAGTGCATAAATTTTTCAAGTGATCGGTCATGGAGGAGCCTGTGAGAACAATATCGTCCACATAATTAATGCAACCCATGATAGGCATAGTCAAATGCTTTAAAAATGTTGGAAAACAGCAGGGGCTCTAGTCACACCAAAAGGTAGGCACAAATATTGACAGAGGCCAAAAGGAGCATACAAAACCAGAACTCGCTGAGACTCTTCATCCACAGGAACCTGCACTTATGCTACAGACAAACCAATTTTAGAAAAGTATTGGGCACCCGATATTTTCACCAACAATTCCTCCTGGCTTTGGAGAGGATACATATCCATGATGAACTGCATGTTGACAGTAGTACTGAAGTCACCACAGAGGCGAAATTTCTCCGATGGATTCCAGAGTACAACCAGTGGAAATGACTACTCAGTAGCTGTAACAGGTTGTACCACCCCTAGAGATGGAAGTATGTCCAATTCTGCTTTCACATGATCTTTCAAGGTGACAGGATAGGATGAACATGATACAAATGAGGCCTAGCCATGGATTTCAAAGAAATATGAACAGTACACCATAATTTGTAGTACACCATATAACTTCCAACAACAAGTCTGAAAACTCCTTACACAGTTTTTACAACTGAGAATACAGTACCTGATCCAACAAAAGGTGCATTGTTGGTAGAAAGTCCAAATGCCCAAAATGCATCAATCCCAACTGTATTCTCTATACCGGCAACAACAACCACCAAAACTGTAATGGAATGAACCACTGACTTGTACGAGGCAGATACTATAAACTGTCCTAACAGCACAATGTTCTGTTTGTTATAACTGACCAGTGTCCACATGATCTGTGTCAACGGCGATGAGTCCAACTCGCACAGGTTTGAGAATTCAATAATCTCACTACAGTACCTGTGTCAACCTGTAGCTGGAGCACTTGGCAAAACACACTTAACTCAATACACAACTTATGAGAAGTCACAAGCATTGCAGTCACACAATTTATATCCATGTACATATCCTGAGCAACCTTCAGTGAATGACACACAGGGACGGTACTGCCTTTCTTCTAACAAGCATTGTAAGTAGGCCAGTGCATAGAGCATGCCAAATGTTTGCTGAACAAAACAGAGAGGACAACACGGAAACAGAGAACGCTGATGCTGTGGTGGTCGTGGCTACTTGAGCCGGTCTTTGTCTACTCGATGCTGGGCCCGCATGTTAACAGTCGCTACAGCCACTTCCTTGTGCAGGCTATCTTTTTTCGTAATGATGCTACTGCCACATCATCCCCCACACTTAATTTGGTCACCCATTGCCTGAGAAACATGAAAGATTGTGCTGTTTGCAAAAGTTATGCCAATAGGGGTTTTTCCCAGAGTAAAGTCTTTTGACACACTTCCTTGTCTGGAGCTAAACAGATAATTGTGTTGCCCACTGTATAATCTGCAGAAGAGTCATTATGGGCATCAATAACAAATTGACACTAACTGCTAAGGCTGTCAAGTTAGGCTGCCCAGACCCTGGATGACTGGTTTGATTTCTTGCAGCATCGGTAGAGTTCAACTCGTGCCACTGTGACATGTATTCACTTGCAATGGCAGTTGGACAATAAACAGCACATGTGATCAAAAAAGTAAGAACTGCCAGTTCTTGTAAAGGGGCAAGCTAACACATTAATTATACATCTTAGGTGGATCCACAAAAGGAATAAGGCTTTGCACAAATTTGAATCTGTCACACCAAAAGCCAAAAAATGCAAAGCCAAAACATGCTGCCTTGAGTCTTTTTTCGTAAGCTTCCCAATCATTGGCTAAATCATCAAGGAAAGGTGGGTATAGGCCAATGGAGTGGTACTATGTCTGTTAATAGAGGACAACAAAGTTGTCACTGCCAAAGTAAGCTGTTCAAGCATGGGTGGTAGCACAGCATCCATAATGACTAGACCCGGTAAAACCACACCTCAAGACTGCACACAAGGAAACTGTTACAAATGCATTGCCAAACACGCAGTAGCCAAGTAATACATGAAACTGATCCAAGTAACACACATATGACTTTATTCATAAACCTTATGGCTTTATTCATGAACTCTGAACCATAGTGGAAATAAACCTCTCATGACTCCACATGTAACAAGACAAAGGAATCATACAGAAGGCGCAACATAAGAGATACAAGAAAAACTGATGTGAGCAGTAACAACTAAAAAGACATTGTGAGTGTGGGACAGTGCAGCTCTGCACACATACAGGTGAAAGTTAGTGGTAGTTGGTGCAGCAGAGATATGTGGCTGGCCCAGGCTGATACAGTTGGCAGCTGATTTAAGTACACACGCACGGCAACACTGCACTCAGCACACTTACATACACTAGTAGCAGGATACAGAAGTGTGCATGTGCATATACGTGTGTGTGTGTGTGTGTGTGTGTGTGTGTGTGTGTGTGTGTGTGTGTGTGTGTGTGTGTTAGCGCGCGCGCGAGCGTGCGCACACGTGCACCTCCAAACTCTAGAGAAGAGTGGTTGGACGTTGTGCCTGATTTTGAATTGCAGTGGAATTTGGTGTACTGTTTAGTGACCTCTGATGAGAAGTATATTATCATGCAGTTCTCAGACAACAGTGGACACAGCTATTTCTCTTATAAGCATGATTCTGTAGTTATTTTATTTGCTTTCATTGACAAAATTATTTTTTGATCAAAGTGGTTCATAAAGGACCCAGGATGGCTTAGGCACATCAAAGGCCTCAGAATGTATTCAAAAGGCCTTTCCCTTGATTCAGGCTTGCCTTTGTTTGTTCCAGGTTGTTCTTATTTGTGAGGAATCATCGAGTCTTTTTGTATCACTCTGTTGTTGTAAAGGTGTATGTGGTTTAATGACCACCAAAATGGAAACACACAATAATACTCTTCAAATTCAGTGTTTTTTTTATTAGACATTCAACCAAAGTTTTAAAGCAAAGGAAAATTTGATTGTGTGCAAAAATCTGAATCTTTTAGCAGTGAGATGTATTAAAGCAAAGTACCAAATAGAATTGCAGAAGACGCACAATCATTAGAAGTGTCTCATGATTTGGGATAGGGAGATTCCTGCACCTATGCATGGTGACTCATGCATAAATCAGTGGCTTCAATGACTTTGCATGACTGCACGCACCTCTTTGCTTCTTTGTGCAATGGCTGCAAGTGTCACACAGGAGTGGCTGGTTGACTGATTTGGGGGAGGAGATGAAACAGTGAGGTCACTGGTCTCATCGGATTAGAGAAAGATGCGGAAGGAAATCGGCTGTAACCTTTCGAAGGCACCGTTCTGGGATTTGCCTAAAGCAATTGACAGAACCACAGAAATCCTAAATCAGGACAGATGGATGCAAGTTTGAACCATCGTCATCCTGAATATAAGTCCAGTATGCTAACAATTCTGCCACCTCACTTGGTCACAGCCTCACCTTCTCACAATCAGGCCTAGGCAACTGTGTGGTAAAATGTACTGATTATACAACTTAAGTCTGTGTATAATGTAACTGCATCATGCACCTCATCAGATAACAATTTCACATTCCACACTAAACATCTACATAAGGCCAAATTTTTTATCAGTTTGTGTGTCTTTTGACAAAACGTAAAAAAAAATATAACAAAATTATGACCAAATTATACAGATGTCTTACCTTCCAATGTTTTTTAGTTTTTAATGTCACTTTCCTCATATTGTCTTCTATTTTAGGCTTTACAATTGACAAGCTTAAGCTGCATGCCTGAAAGCACATGAAGGGATGTGAGTATGTCTTTTCCTTTATACCAAACACACTGGTCAATATCAAACAAAACATACATCTAGTGCTTTCATCATTCTATTTTGTACAAACTGGTTGCTGTGCAGAACTCTAGAGCCTACACAGGACTCAGATATAAAAGAAACAAAAACACGTAAGCAAAATGTGATTCAATGAACAAGAATTTATTTTTTCTATTGTTTAATTACATACCTGAATCCAACTATGATCTAGACATTGTGTAACAGTGGCTCTTTTCGAAGAATCTTTTAAAAGGAGTTTGGTGATAAATTCTTTGGCAGCTGTTGAGACACGAGAAAAAGCATTTTCCTCAAACGTATATGACACAGCGGCTATATTAGAGTAAGTCTCCTGCTTGTCTTCTCCCAAAAATGGAGATATTCCACTCAGCCTGTTGCAAAAATTGAAATAAAAGTAAATAACAACAAAAATCTAAAACATTTCACCGATCCTTTCCTCTGTTCATTGTAAGAAAAAGTAGGAGTTTATTAAGGATATTAATTATTTGCCACATAGTTCATCAAACAGAAACACATGGTTATAGTCTCTGATGATTTCAATACAGAAAAAAATTGATGATACACATTACCTGCAACTGTAATTGTTTCCTACAATTTGAAATTAGTAAATTTACTAATAAATGCTGGGCAACAGAAAAAACCTCTAATTGATGCCACTGATGAAGTTTATAATGAGACTATAAATGATAAGCATGCAGTTAATGCACTGTCTGATCGTGATTCTGAAATTTATTTCATTTGCAACTGATCATATCCCCCCACTTAGGCTTCACTTTGATCCCAATGAACCAACTACACACATAGTGCCATCACTTCCAGTGATTTGTGTGAGTTAGTTTACATCCACACAGGTCTCGAGCATGTATCAAAATTTAGTGGTAAATCTTGCATTGAGCTATTGTTATTTTCAATAAAATAATGTTTACTATAATTTTGGTGCTTCTTATATTCTTTCCTCCACTGAAATATTCATGAATTATTCATGTACCAATGTAGTCTACATTTGTTTTACAAACACCAAATTAATTGTGAAGTTGAGTCCTTTCCAAACTACGGGGGTAATCCCAAAAGTAAGGTCTCCTATTTTTTTATAAGTACATAGACCTGTTTATTTCTACAGTGGTTTACATCAGTTTACAGCTTGAACATTTAGCTATTTTTCGACATAATCACCATTTCTGTCAATGCATTTTTGTAGACGTTGTGGCAGTTTTAGTATGCTCATGTCATACCAGCTCTCTGCCAAGCTCTCTGTGTCTGTATATGTGCGGACGGATATGTGTGTGTGTGTGTGTGTGTGTGTGTGTGTGTGTGTGTGCACGCGAGTATATACCTGTCCCTTTTTCCCTCTAAGGTAAGTCTATCCGCTTCCGGGATTGGAATGACTCCTTACCCTCTCCCGTAAAACCCACATCCTTTCGTCTTTCCCTCTCCTTCCCTCTTTCCTGATGAAGCAACCGTGGGTTGCGAAAGCTTGGTATTTGTGTTTGTGTTCATGTGTTTTTTATTGTGTCTATCTACCAGCATTTTCTCATTTGGTAAGTCATAGCATCTTTTTTTAATATATATAATTTAATGCCTATACAACTTCTCTAATATTTTGCTACTATTTATTCTTTGTGTTCATTTATTCTTTGTAATATATATGTTATACTGTTTGATGATGCTAAAATAAAATAAATAGTTTGTCTGTTTTTTCCCCCAATAGTCTTCCCTACTAACACTAAATATACTAGATTCTGGTCACCTCAACCCACATTAAGCATGCACATTGGTGAGGCTGCAGGCCTACGCGCAAGACTTTACTGTGTGGTGCTCAGGGTTTGAGTCTCGCATCTGGCAGGCAGTATTTTCATGCATTGCATTTGAGAATCATGTGTTTAAGCTGCAGTAAAGAGTTATTATTTCATTTACCAATCCTGCTGTCTCTGCAACTTTATGGCAAAGTACAGTCCCAAAAACCTATCCTATTGCGTCATGTGTAAATGAGTATAAGCTTCCAAATTTCACCATTACCAGGAACTGATCTCTGTTTCCTTTACTAAAAATCGTCTGTACACACACACACACACACACACACACACACACACACACACACACACACACACACACAAAGAAAGGACAACAGGATGGAAACACAAAATAAGAATAGCTTTTACTTGGTTACAGCAAGGGCAATAATTTTGTAACATCTATGCTTACTACAGATAACATTTACAGAAGATGTTTGAAATCTGCACCGTCTTGCAGTGATGTGTGGCAACCCTCCCCTATTGGGAAGTGTAGCATCGACAAGCCCAACAGATGCACGTACGGTGAGGTTTGTCATCTGGTGATGTCACATGTTTAACATTTGTCATCCACTTTTGGGGTATTTCCTGACATTTATGACCCCTTGTCTCATGTTACATTACTTCCCACAGTGGCATCTACATCACTTCGGGAATTTTTAAACATTAATAAGAACCACCACATATGTATGTAAGGTAAAATTTGCAAGAATGTTTGTACGCAAAGTAAAAATATCTTACGATACTACCAATTCGATTAGGAACAAGGTGAAAGCTACACTGCCTGACAAGGAGAGGAGGAAATGAAATAAAACTTCACAAGATGAGAGAGGATGTGATGTTATTTCAGGAACATTATTTCAGTGATTAAAAAGTCAAGTAAAATTTTCACGCAACTTGGCAGTGTGAACCCACCTATCAGTATGATGATGAACCCCTGTGACATGGATGAATGCACTGATTCACATGGGTATTAAGGGTGTCAAAGCTGTTGTATCCTTTCTGAGGCAGGCTGACCCACAAGTATTGTAACAGGTCCTTGATATACTGGATACTGGCACTGGGACAGAATTCCACACATGTTCTATCATGTACAGATATGGGGATCATGCAGGCCACAGGAGTACCTCAGCATTACACAGGCAGTTCATAGAGACACATGTCATGTATTGATGAGCACGGTCATGAGAGGTAACATATGAGGACACAGGATCTCTCTGTTGTACTGTTGTGCCACCACAGTTGGTCAGTCACTACCAGTTGCAACCTGACATCGTACTCGATACCTCACCATACTGTGACACCAGGAGTAATACTGCTGTACACCTCCAAAACTGTGGAAGAACTAACCTTTCCATAAGGTGACCACCATACTTGCCAATAATGGTCATCCACGTTAATGTAGAATTGTAATTTGTCAATGAAGACAATGTGGTGCCTTGCATCAGAAGTCCATGTTTCACAGTCACAGAACGGCTCCACACACAGTCATTTGTGTTGTGGTTTTTACACGTGTCTATTCATGGGATGTTAATTCCCTAACATGGCTCCTGCTGTCTCCAACCCATGGTGCAAGACGATACAGAATGCTGCAGTGGATCCATTACTTGTTCTTTGGTAGCACATGCAGGTGGGTGGTTTACAATGTGGTTGATGCACAATATGGTGATCCTTCCTTGTGGTGGTCAGATATGGTTGACCGGAGCATTGATGATGAGTATGCCAGCGTTCATATTCCCATGCAGTACAACAATGGGCCACTGTCACATCTGAATGCCCCAAAAATCTGGACATTGTGTGATTTCGTCTGCTGGCCAAATGGAGACCCACAATGACGCCCCTTTCAAACTCTATCAGGAGCTGATAACACTGTATTATACAAGTATGTGGCATCTCTGTGTCCTTTGCAGTGGCCACTCAATCTCTGACACTGTTCATAACCATTATACAGCATATCAGGTCTAGTAACAACAATGAACAGGAACAACACTTATGCACACTGGTGGCCATTCTGTCTCAGGAAACTGCAACTCTAATCAGTTACTTACCAGCTGTGGTATCTACAACTATTAAATCTCCACACTGAGCAGTGATGCGCTCCATTACATGTGGCCGAGAAATGCATAGTTGGCTGCACTTCTCCGTGCACAGCCCACTGCTAACATCGCAGGCTGCCTTCATGCGTGCACGTTTCAAAACATAGCGATTGGCCTCCCATAACACTCAGCAATTAGTCACTCAGAATATACAGTGACCCCAGTCACCACATCAATTAACTATGGAGCCTTATTTAAAACTGCTCCTGATATCTACAGGGCAGTCATCATTATTCTTTGTTTCTACCCGTTAGCTCAAAAGTGCTATGCTCCGATGGACCTGCCGTTCATAGGATTCAGCTGCGCTCTGGACTTAAAATCAGAACACTAGACTCAAACTTGGACTTCAATGTTCCCTAGGCTTAGTATGTCAATGGACTTGTGATTTCTGCTGCATCTCACTTGCACTTCTTGGACATTGGTATAACCACCATCAATTTATATAATTTTCCATATAGTGTTCACCTACAACTTGGCACTTGGTAACAGAATTATTTTTATCTGTGTTGTGTCAAGAAACCACAGTATGGTGATCATGTTTTATCCCTAAGTATAACACAATAAAATGGAGACGAGCGAGCAATCATCTACATTGGAATTTCTACTCACACAACTTATTCATTAGCAGGAACAGAACCAGAAGTTTCTACTGAATACCCTCCAACCATTTCTTCAAAGCTCACTGCAAGTGCAAGCAACACAACAAGTGCTGCCTTTTCCTTCCCTTGATGAGACTTTATGGGATTAGGAAGCCGAGGAATCAAGATTACTGGAGCATTTCCATGCATTCAGCAGCCTCATGAAATCTTTGTTTTCATCATGGTCAAAACCTGAGACTGACCAACTACTGTGTGAATTAGCTCCCTTATCTAAGCCTTCAGAGCTCATCGTTCCAAATATTCATTCGTTGCAGACTAAATACACTCCTGGAAATGGAAAAAAGAACACATTGACACCGGTGTGTCAGACCCACCATACTTGCTCCGGACACTGCGAGAGGGCTGTACAAGCAATGATCACACGCACGGCACAGCGGACACACCAGGAACCGCGGTGTTGGCCGTCGAATGGCGCAGAATTTGTGCACCGCCGCCGTCAGTGTCAGCCAGTTTGCCGTGGCATACGGAGCTCCATCGCAGTCTTTAACACTGGTAGCATGCCGCGACAGCGTGGACGTGAACCGTGTGTGCAGTTGACGGACTTTGAGCGAGGGCGTATAGTGGGCATGCGGGAGGCCGGGTGGACGTACCGCCAAATTGCTCAACACGTGGGACGTGAGGTCTCCACAGTACATCGATGTTGTCGCCAGTGGTCGGCGGAAGGTGCAAGTGCCCGTCGACCTGGGACCGGACCGCAGCGAAGCACGGATGCACGCCAAGACCATAGGATCCTACGCAGTGCCGTAGGGGACCGCACCGCCACTTCCCAGCAAATTAGGGACACTGTTGCTCCTGGGGTATCGGCGAGGATCATTCGCAACCATCTCCATGAAGCTGGGCTACGGTCCCGCACACCGTTAGGCCGTCTTCTGCTCACGCCCCAACATAGTGCAGCCCGCCTCCAGTGGTGACGCGACAGGCGTGAATGGAGGGACGAATGGAGATGTGTCGTCTTCAGCGATGAGAGTCACTTCTGCCTTGGTGCCAATGATGGTCGTATGCGTGTTTGGCGCCGTGCAGGTGAGCGCCACAATCAGGACTGCATATGACCGAGGCACACAGGGCCAACACCCGGCATCATGGTGTGGGGAGCGATCTCCTACACTGGCCGTACACCTCTGGTGATCGTCGAGGGGAGACTGAATAGTGCACGGTACATCCAAACCGTCATCGAACCCATCGTTCTACCATTCCTAGACCGGCAAGGGAACTTGCTGTTCCAACAGGACAATGCACGTCCGCATGTATCCCGTGCCACCCAACGTGCTCTAGAAGGCGTAAGTCAACTACCCTGGCCAGCAAGATCTCCGGATCTGTCCCCCATTGAGCATGTTTGGGACTGGATGAAGCGTCGTCTCACGCGGTCTGCACGTCCAACACGAACGCTGGTCCAACTGAGGCGCCAGGTGGAAATGGCATGGCAAGCCGTTCCACAGGACTACATCCAGCATCTCTACGATCGTCTCCATGGGAGAATAGCAGCCCGCATTGCTGCGAAAGGTAGATATACACTGTACTAGTGCCGACATTGTGCATGCTCTGTTGCCTGTGTCTATGTGCCTGTGGTTCTGTCAGTGTGATCATGTGATGTATCTGACCCCAGGAATGTGTCAATAAAGTTTCCCCTTCCTGGGACAATGAATTCGCGGTGTTCTTATTTCAATTTCCAGGAGTGTATTACCAGTGGCATAACCATGTTATTTCCTCCTGGGTAGCATTCTGCCAGTGCAAGAAACAGCCAAACCTGACTCTTAGAGAATGTGCTGTATAGTTGCAAGTTTTAAGGCAAAACTGTCATTTTGTCACCCCTAAGAGTATGGAGTCATATGTAGAAGAAATGATCAGGCACATGATAACCTGGGGTACTCCAGACAGGGATTTCCAGCACAATGCACTTCAACACAAAGACCTGCCATTAGAAAAGTTTTGGAATTAGCACAATGCCCTGAAGTGATCCGAGCTGCAGGGAAGAAACTGCAGTCATGGATCGACATAGCAGCTGTTAATGTAAACTCATCCAAGCCAGCAGCCAATGGCCATATTATTGCTGATTTGGATGTAGCAACTTTACAGGCATGACACTGTATGATTAACCAACAATGTCCTCCTCTCCCCTCGAGTCAATCAAACCAGTCTTGGGTACCAAAATGATTGCCATAATGTCCAGATTTTTTTTTTTTTTTTTTTTTGAGAAAATGTCAACGTAAAGATTGTCCTGGCTAATGGGCCTATTCCCAAAACTGGTCTACCAATGGCAATTTAGCTTCTGTAAGTCATACCTCCCGTCAGGCAAGACAACCTCGTGCCCAACAGATAGCAACAGATAGATGTTAATCTGGTAGCCACTATAATGACCATCAAGAGATCTTCAACAACCCTTTGCAGAAGTGCAAATTGCAGAGAAACCAGTTCTATTACAAGTAGACACCGGTGCACCAGTGAGCATTCTGAATTACGGTACCTATTTGACACTTGGACCTCTTCCCTTGCAAGAAACAAAGAGATATCTAATGGCTTATAATAAACATACCACCCCAGTATATAGCCAAGTTGAACTGCCGATGACATATCACAATGTCGACCACCACATTACCCTCTTAGTTGTTAACAGTGAGAACTTGTTTGAACTTCACTCTTTCCAGAAATTTGGATTTTCAATAGAAGATTCTGTGTTTTGGTATCCGAAGATGTTCCAACCTCGGACCTAGGGACACTTTGCTAGGATTATGAGGACCTGTTCACCTCAGAACTTGGCAACGCAAAGGATTTTGGGGTGTACATCGCTCTGAAACGTAATGCACGGCCTTGGTACTTTTGAGCACATGCTGTTCTGTTAGCTCTCAGAGACCAAGTAAAGGAAGAATTGGATCACCTAACTGCAATGGAGTTCTAGAACCTATTCCTTCCAATCAATGGGCTCCCAAATTAATCATAGTGTGAAAGCCATCAGGGAAGATCCGCTTGTGCAGTAATTTTAAAACAACTGTCAATGCCCAATCAGACACTGAGCCATATCCTATTCGGAAGCTGTAAGAATTACTGTCAAAATTAAAAGGTGGAAACTTCTTCTCCAAGATAGAACTAGAAGATGTATACCACTAACTTCCCCTTGATGCAGAATCTCAATAGTTTCTTATATTTAACATGCCGCATGGGCTTCATCGTTTGAAATGCCTAATGTTTGGTATAACAAGTACTCCTGCCATCTTTAAATGATTTTTGGAACAATTAGTACTTAATGAAATTGAATGCATTTACTATTTAGATAACATCACTGTAAAATGGAGAACCACGGAGGAACATGTTCACAATCTGAAATATTTGTTCAAATCTTAAGGCAGACGGGCCTAAATCGCAGGAAAGAAAAATGTTGTTTTTTCCAGATTGAGACTGAATACCTCGGCCACTCAGCCACATAATCTTCATCTTGGGCATTTGCCCTCTGGATAAACATGTTGAGGCCAGAATCAAACCTCTCAGACCAATATCACTTAAGCAACTTCATCCATTTCTGGGAAAGACATTGTATTATTGAAAGTTCTTACCTGCAGCAGCAACAAAAACTGTGCCCTTGTCCCAGTTATGCAAAAAAGGTTTGCCTTTCTGGTGGACATCAGCTTGTGAGCATGCCTCCATAGGTTGAAATCCCAGTTTTTGGCGGCCCTGTGCCTTGCAAGTTTTGATTCAAAAAGCAGATAGTTATTGCAACAGACACACCTGATACAGGCATCAGAGCGGTCCTGTCACACAGGGAGGCGGATGGCTCTGAGCCCCTGTGGCCTATGCATCGAAAACATTTGGGAGTACTCCCAAATAGAAAAAGAAGTGCTGGCCATCATCTTCGTATTATAGAAATTCCATGTTTTTGTTTATGGCACAAAGTTTCACCTCATCACAGACCATAAACTGCTGATCATCTTAGTCAATCCAGCAGTGAAGATTCCAGACATGACTGTTCACCGACTCCATCACTGGGTTTTATTTCTGGCGCACTACCAGGACATTTTCTGCAACATGACTAAGCATGCCATCACTGATGCCCCCTCCTGTCTTCCATGGGGACCCGATACAGAGTTCAACAAAGAAGAAATTCTGTGTTTTCACACTGATGATGAAGCAGAAGCCACCATAGATTCTTTTCCCTTACCAGCTCCCAGGTCACAGAGGCAATCGGAAGTGATGAGGTACTCTTAACAAGTCTGGAGTCACATACTTCATGGATGGCCCGAACTACAATCTCCCAATGCTTCTGCAGCATTCTGCCAGTTCTTTAATGCCTGCCATAAGCTCACGTTGATGAAGGGAGTAATTCTACTTGTTTCCAACAAGGGACACCCATGAGTAGTCATTCCTTATTCTTTACGTTGGCACATCCCACACTATTGAACCAACATCACTGGGGGTATCTCGAACTAAACTGCTGGCTCGCAGGTTCACCTACTGGCCAGACATGAACCAGGAGACTGAACAACTCACCCCAACATCTCCATCCTGCCAAAGCCAACAGGCACCCCCAAAACATTCATTTGCTTCTTGGCCACCATGTGCTCATCCTTAGGAGCTGGTACACACTGATTTTGTCAGCAGGGCAGTGTTAAACTTTATGTTCTTGATAGTGGTTGAAGCTTACTCCCGATTTCTGTACATTGTCCAATGCAACGGCATTTCAGCCACCAACACCATCACGGCCTTAAAAAAAAAAATCGTGTTTGAAGGTCTGCCGGAAGTGCTCGTAACTGGCAGTAGCCCACAATTCCGCAGTGAGGAGTTTTGTGGTTTCTGTGTCCAGCATGGCATTCACCACATTCCAACACCCTCTTTCATCAACGATTGAATGGAGAACCCGAGAGGATGGTCTGCGCTTTCAAAACTCAGATGAAGAAATACCTCCAGGATCACTCCACTGATGCATCACAAACTTTTTTTTGAGAAATTGCAGGTCCACACCCATCAGATACAAAAGTCCTGTGGAGCTTCTCCACAGATGGCAAGCCCTCTTGAGCCTGATCATGCTGATGTCACGGCCAGCATCACCACTGCCTGCTTCCAAGTACCGTCCTGAGACCTTAGTGTGGACGAAACAATTTGGCTGGCAACCACTCTGGATTCTGGTAACAACTGTCCAGCACCAGGGCTTGAAGGTCATTGCGGTGCAGCTTCTGGAATGGGAGGTTCTGCGACATGCCAATCAACTTCGTCCCCAACTAGTTTCCCAACAGTTTTTTCTGTCCCCCTCCCAGAACCACAATTACCAATCATTTGGTTCCCATCCTACCCAAAGTCATGCACCCAGACTAATACTTATATATGTCTTTTGTCCACATCCAGCTGATCAACACCACACCCCAACAAGAGCACCTTATCCCAGACATCTCCCAGCCCCACAGGCTGCCCTTTCTGGCCTATGAGATGTTGTCCTGTCACCAACAATGAGTAATTCTAAATGAAGATGAAGACTTGCCACTGCCTTCTCCTGTTCCATTGGCTCTGCTGCCGAGGTCCACATGATACAACCTTCACCTCTGGCTGGGGTGCCTTCGTCCATATGCTCCTATGCTCCGAGTCACAACACCGCTGAAGAACTGGAGGAGGACCCCCATGGATGTGCAGTTCATTTGCAGCAGGTGCTTCCCCAAGGGGGAAGGTGTGTGGCATCCACCACTATTAAATCTCCGCACCGAGCAGTGTTTGCTCCATTACACAAGGCCAAAAAAAGCATCATTCACCGCACTTCTCACTGCATGGCCCACTGCTAACATCACAGGCTGCCTTAGTATATGTGTATTTCAAAACACAGCGATTGGCCTCCTATAACACTCAGTAGTTGGCAGCTCAGAATATACAGGGACCTCAGCTCCATTAACTATGGAGCCTTATTTAACATTGCTCCTGAAGTCTACAAGCCAGTTCTCAACATGCTATGTTTCTACTCCACAACTTGGAAGTGCTATGCTGCGGTGGACCTGCTGTTCAATGTTGATTTGGTTGCGCTATGGATTTAGAATCCGAATGCTTTACTGGAACTTGGACTTCAGTGTTCGTAAGGCTCAGCATGAAACGGACTTGTGACTTCCACCAGAATTCTGCATTTCACTTGCACTTCCTGGACACTGGTATAACCACCATCAATTTATATAATTTTCCATGAAGTGTTCATCTACAACTTTGTGCTTGGTGAGAGGATCATTTGTATCTGTGCTGTGTCAATAAATCCTGGAACGGTGATATATTTATAGTGTTATTCCTGGTTATAACACCAGCTGATTATGTGTACATTTACGGAGTTGCATCGATATGCACTTCACAGTGGTATAGATAATATTGTCGGGAAGGCGAGCCAAAGGTTGCGTTTCATTGGCAGGACACTTAGAAGATGCAACAAGTCCACTAAAGAGACAGCTTACACTACACTCGTTCGTCCTCTGTTAGAATATTGCTGCGCGGTGTGGGATCCTTACCAGGTGGGATTGACGGAGGACATCGAGAGGGTGCAAAGAAGGGCAGCTCGTTTTGTATTATCGCGTTATAGGGGAGAGAGTGTGGCAGATATGATACACGAGTTGGGATGGAAGTCATTACAGCATAGACGTTTTTCGTCGCGGCGAGACCTTTTTACGAAATTTCAGTCACCAACTTTCTCTTCCGAATGCGAAAATATTTTGTTGAGCCCAACCTACATAGGTAGGAATGATCATCAAAATAAAATAAGAGAAATCAGAGCTCGAACAGAAAGGTTTAGGTGTTCGTTTTTCCGGCTCGCTGTTCGGGAGTGGAATAGTAGAGAGATAGTATGATTGTGGTTCGATGAACCCTCTGCCAAACACTTAAATGTGAATTGCAGAGTAGTCATGTAGATGTAGATGTAGACAGTGGTTTGCGAGTATAGATACAGATGTAGATGTAGACATCTGATGATGTCTTCTGAATGTTTCCCTTTCTTTTGTTAGGCAGTGTAATTCAGAATAGTCAACAGATTATATGATGACCTGGCTGCTGAGTCAGTTTGAGCTGAATTTTTGTAGATTACTTTGTGACCTTAAAACTGGTGGTTTTGTAGGAAGACTAATCAGATCTATTATTAACTGTAGCTACACTACTGAAGTCAATGGTTTTCATGTTCACTTTAATACATCTTCATATAATCTGTGGGAAATGTTGCATCATTTGGGTAATTTATACTACTCAAAGAATTCCTGTGCCACTTCTTTCTACCTGACTACACTGTGAAGCTACTTTTTCTTTCATTTGAGATTAGCAGGTACCACTTCTTTAATAGAATTTATACGATACATCAAGGCAAAGTATTCCATCAAAATCTGGAGGTCATCATGTCGGGTTCAAAAATGGTTAAGAGAACAATAAAAGGGACGGTTAATTTCTTTAATATTTTGTTTAACTTTAAAATTCGTACACAATTCTTCTTATTCCAAAGATATCTTTTCTACTTATTTTTGTACTTCTTTAAAATTTGTTTATTATCATGCTTTTTCAAGTTTACAGAATTGCGTCCATTTCTATGTTTACTTAAACCATTTCCTTAGTTCTAGGGTAGCACTAGTTTATCAGCCTATTAGTTATCTCTACTTACTTTACCAGTTCATTTGATTCCCTCCACATTTCCACACTAAGTAGTTATTTAGCAGAGTGAATGACCACAGAAATGTTACAAAAAAATATCGATTCATTTTCTGTAAATGGTCTATAGATTAACTTAGAAAATACACAGTGAAATAAATTCAATAAAATGCAAGAAATAACACAACTGATAACAATAATATGTGAAATGTACATAAAACTGAATATTAAAACATTCTGGGAGTACATATTTGTAAGAACCTGAATTGGTAATGCTGTATTATGAATGTTATCAAACACTATTTCAACAACCTATGCTCTACGTGCATGCCAATTTCAATGATGAAAGTGTATATTTTCATTCACTACTGTCATAAACAATACCGTAATGTTCTGTTGCAAATCTACAAATATAGAGTATGCAAGACGTAACACAACTGATAACAAGCAATTGCACAGAAATAAGTTGTAAGAATAATATTTGATGGCCTTCCTCAAAACTCACATTGGCCCTTGTTTATCTATATCTATCATCATCGCCCAGCTCAAAGAGCCACGGATAGAAACTTGAAATTTAGAGAGGGTGTGGATCTTATACTGCAGGCTTTGTTTACAAAGGGATTGTTCAAATTCCACTCCAACGGGTTAAACAGGGAATGAAAGGCTTTTTGAAGGTCTGTCACCATTAACCCAGTTTTGAACCTAGAACTACAAATACTGGTATTTGAATTCGGACAGAAAATTTAAAAAAAATTGTGTTCAGCATTTTTGGTAATTCAACCATTAAGGGGGTAAAATTGTGAGTGAAAAACATTTAAAAAAATGATAACTAAACAAATATTACAGCATTTTGACTTCTTAGTTAAAAATAACAATAGAGATATGAATTCCTGTAGTTTTGGAAATACAGCCATTAAGGAATGCAATTTTTTAGAAAAATATTTCATAAAATTAAAACCTTTTTAAACCATGAAAATTCATATTTCCCTGCTCAGTTAGATGTAAATAAATATGTGTTAGGTGATGAAAGTTTCTACGGAAATAACCACAAGAATGCAAAAGGCATGATTAACAAAAGACTTGGACTCCAGCTGCCAGAATCACACTTTAGTCACATGTAAATTCGGAAAAGACCATGCTTCTATGCCCTTCATTCGGGTAAAAACTTTAGACGGTGTTGCAATTTGTGAACAACATAAAAACTCAATTAAATGGAAACAGATAAAGTCTATTCAGACCATACAGTACATGTGAATGAAGCAGTGGGGCACTAAGCAACTTGAATATAAATAACATTAGTGTTAAGCGACTTTATTTTCATTACAAAAATTTATCACGTATGTAAAATAACTGACATGTTCCACATCATAAAAGGTATCACAGATATCATATTCGAACACACAAGAACTGAAGCAACTAAACACATTAAATAAAAATCTTATACTGTTGCTCTTCCTTGTTAGAGGATTCATTCACCAATGTGGGAGGAAGAACGAGAAATTATTTCTGTCTCCTAAATTTGCATTATTTCTTAAGAAACTGCAACACCTGCAACTTACATGAGATACGTGATGACACCAAGTGCCCACATATCAGTAGCTAAGGAGAGAGGTTCGTAAGCAACAATCTCAGGTGCTGCGAATTCTGGGGTTGCCAGAGTGGTTCGTAGATGTGTACCAGGCTCAAGTTCTTGTGAAAGTCCCAAGTCCACCAGTTTCAGCTGTAGTCCTCCACCAACGAGCAGTATATTTTCAGGCTGTAAATAAATTCTGCCATGTTAATGGATTTTTTGGTCTCTACCTGCCAGAACAATTTCATATTGCAGGGTGAAAAGTAAACAGATTGTGCTTTGATGAACTATTTTTTTTATTTTTTTATTTTTTTCAGCAAAAAGCTGATTAGGCAATCATCAGATAAGCTCTAGTATTCACAAAGACATTAATGTGCAAGAAACTACACACTGGAAACTGAAGATAAAAACCAACTGCTTAGAATCTTTGCTCATGAGATCATATACAAAGTGTTAAATCGAATAATCATTTTTTGTGTTATCTGTCAAATACAGTACATTACAATGGTTAGCAGATTTTGCTTTCTATATTGTGGCATAAGTGTACAAATAAAGAAGCTGAGAACATATAAATTACAATGTAAATAGTGGCCACCGCATGAGAGAATGACTTAAATACAAATATCACACGAACTGTAATTTTTAACAAATCATAGGCATTAACATAGTTTTTTAGTGGAATAACGGTAACAGAGCATAAAACTTATTAAATTAACGTTTAGAGACTGATTATTATGAAAACTGTACCAAAAAACACACATTATACTACAGCATACATGTAGTGTGAATGTAGTATGGTGAAACCTCTTTAACACACACTTGTGTAAAACACTCCTTTGCTTCAGTGCTGCAAAAATTTCCACATGACACCATTGTTATATATCACCCATTTCAAAGCACTTCTATTTAGCATAACACATGCTGCCACTTCCTTGATGGCACTTTTCCATGACACACATGGAGGCTCATAAAAGTTGTCAGCAAATGGCGGGTTGCTTAAAATGACATACAAGACAAAAGTGGGCTGTTGTTAACAACTGGACATGGGAAACCTTCCTCCTAGCTGCATTCCTAACTTCCAGCTGCTGGTCATACATCTCAGCAAGCTTGTGACACATGAGGGTTCCTACCACCAGCCCAGTTGTGACGAAATGCTAGCACAGAACAAAGTTTCTTTACTGTACAGAAATGTGTTTAGAATGTGACACAATGGCTACATGAAATAAGAAAGAAAAAGAACATGTTCAGTGAACAAGAAACTGCATATCATACTAAAAGTACAACAAAAACAAGATGTTGTTGTAAAAAGGATTCAAGCTGTCTCTTGGGATGCCCTTGGAATTAGAAGGGAATGTTAGGAAACCGAAGTATCTCTAACAAATTGCTTCTAAAGAATAAGTGAAATCTGGGTGTACTGAGCTGGAAAATGTTTTAATACAGTGGATAGAACAACCTAGGGCTGCAGCAATTCGTTTTATTATTTTCAAACAAGGAAAGATACAGGATGGATTAAAACAATATGGGAAGGACAGGTTGATACTCACCACATAGACAGCACTTTGTCACAGGCATGCTCAATGAAAAAGAATTCTAGAAATATTCAGCTTTAAGGCTAAGTCCTTTGTGAGATGTGGAACACCCAACCGTGACTGCATCTGATCTAAGTAAGTAATCTAATTGGGTAGGAGGGGGAAAATGGTTTAGGATTCTGGGTGGAAATATCCTCCTCACCCCTCCAAGTGTTGTTTCCCGCCACCCACCACATCTACACAAGTTCTCCATCTGTCCCTACTCCACCCCTGCTCCGTGTCCCACACATCTTCCTGTACCACCTACTCCAGTCCTGTCACGGGCATCTCCTACTACATCAAGGCTGGACCATCAGTGAAAGCAAACATCTGATTTACCATTATCTACCTAATTGTACCCAAGAGACAGCTGGAGCACCAAGTTGCTGAGCGTGCCTCCCAACATGATGTGTGTTACTTAAACAACTTATTCGCAACCTGTGCCATGATTTGCAACCTGTGCTATCTGGATTATACCACCTGCACGAGGTTTTTTTTTTTTTTTATCTGCACAGGTGGGAACTCCCTCTGAGAGATATCTTTCAGTACCACAACCCCTTGGCCTCAGTATTCACTAGTCAATGTCCTTCATCTGCTTATCCCCCTTCCCTGAACTCACTGTGTAGTCCTGATCACTTCTCTACTTCTCTAATCTTCTCTTCTGTTTCCCCACACACCAAGCACAGCCTACCCATGCTGTATATAACAAACCTTTCCTCTCTCTGCAAAACTAGCTTCTGCCTCAATCCATCCCTATCCTGCTGTGCTTCTGTCTCCCTCCCTGCCCCATGCATTGCCCATCCCAGCTAGATTGTTATCCATCTCAGACAAAGTTGCAGTCAAGCCTTAGCTACCAGAGATATCAGTGGGCAGGTAGCAGACTTCAGGCAGAATACTGGGGAAGCGCAATCACTCTACAAAGGAGATTGCTTACAAATCACTCGTGCAAACTGTCCTCGAACAATGCTTAAGTGAGTGGGACTCGTACCAAATATAATTAACAAGGGATACTGAATGCATACAGAGAAGGGCACCACAAATGGTCACTGGTTTGTTTAATCTATGGGAGAGTGTTACAGAGATACTGAAGGAACTGAACTGGAAGACTGTTGAAGATAGACATAAACTATCCTGAGAAAGTCTATTAACAAAATTTCAAGAACCGGCTTGAAACGATGACTCTAGGAATACAATACAACCCCTGCTTATCACCCACATAGGAATTGTGAGGACAAGATTGAATAATTACTGCATGCACAGAGGCATTCAAACAACCATTCTTCCCTAGCTCCATACGTGAATGGAACAGGAAGAAACTCTAATGACTGGTATAACTCACTGTACCCTCTGCCATGCAACTCACAGTGGTTTGCAGAATATAGATTTAGATATAAATGTATGTGTGAGTTGTGCCTGAGTGCATGTATGTGAGGTTTCTATGTCTGATGAAGGAGTTATTCCAAAAGCTGAGTATCTCTAGCAATCTTTTCATTGCCCCATCTCCAATTCAGAACCTCCTCTATGTGGAGAGCAGCAATCTTTCCTTTCAATATTGCTATTATTTTATTGTTTTTTTTATATATTTTGTGACCATATACCATAACTGCAACAGAGTATGATATAAAAAATACATAATGAAGGCACTCTAGATTTAAGTACATATGCTGTATGGATGCAGTGCACCAAGTCAGACAAAGGCTATAGAAATTGCAAGGAAGATGAAAATAGAAAAATTTACTAGAACTATGGGGTAGCTCCACAATAGGTTTGAAGGACATCCTGGAACTGTACACCATAAAATCTGTGGTGATGTTGGATCTGTTTACAAGGAAAATGTACCTGCCAGGAAAATGGTGTCTTAGTAAGTTTGACAGTATAATAGAAATATGTGACATATTTAATGCAGACAAAGTTGGACTGATTTTTAAACTCATGCCTAACCAATCTTACACTGAACTAAAGCCACAGTACCTAAAGCCCTGGAATACATTGTCCTTAATAGCAGACATACTACCTTAAAAGTTATAAAACCTATGATAAATACCTATTGGGCTTTGGAAAAAAAAGAAAGAAAAAAAAACACCCTCAGCGCAATAACTGCATTAATCAAAGAGAGTGGTGCCATCAAACATGCAATGGACAGATGTGAAATAACTATTTCAACACTGCCTGATTTCAGCAAGGCTTTTGATATGATTGATTTTGTTACATCACCTATTAAAATGAAATATATGATGTTTTATAAAAAGAGACATCAATCAATAATTTTTAGAACACTTTTGCCTTGCCATTACTGGTTTTGAACTTCTGTTCATCATCAGAGAGCTGCATTACAGGATGAACTGTTAGTCAGATGTTGGGTGCTTTGCATGCCATTGTGCTCTAGAGAGAAAATATTTTAACTGAGAAATATTCAGATAAATAGATAAATACAAGCTGGAAATTGCATTAGAGCTTATAGCACAAGTACTTACAGGGACTGTGTCCTCACTGCTTTGAACTACTTGCATTTCCATTACTTTACATGTAACACACATTATCATCATGATAAACATATCCCAGTGTCACAAACACAATCTCAAAAACACAGCATCAAAGGTGGATCACCATCAGCAGTTTTACATTGAACACTTCAATTACACAATGACTTAACATGTTCAAATACACTGACAGCTTACAAAGATGCTACAAAACAAAGATGTACATTGTTTACATTAAGTGTCAGGGATGAGATGAAAGATATGACATTAATATGGAAATGTTTTGGCAATGACAAGTAAATAAGGCGTGTATAACTAAATTTCTCTGATAGTGCAATCCTGTGGGCTAACCTGTACCTCAAGACAAAGGTTTGCATAGAAAACAATGTAAGGCATAAAAGACACTTACATCATCGTACCAGCTATATATGAATGATCATAAAGGATGATAACCACTAGTTACATTAGACGTACAAAATGTATGAAAATTGAATTCTAGAAAAGAAAGTCTGGACATTCCAAAATGAGCAAAGGCACACTAAGCACATAATAACATGATGAGAGATTGAATGGAAACCCAAATGACACAACTTTGTAGTATCAGTTTGTGGTATGTGGGGATAAATATAGACCAGTGCATTTGAAGTCATGGGTGGATGTCTGGTTTATTATGCGGCAATGCTTTGACATTCTGGCCACGTGAGTTTAGCATGATTGTATCGCTGATGTATTAGAGGATAATCTTGGCCACTGTTGGCGTAGTGACTTAGAGTTGTTTATGTCTATCATTGTGTTTTTGAGTGTGAAAATAATAAAAGTTATTCTGAACAACTGTGTATTATTCTATAGTTCAGGCATACTAGAAAGTCACCACAGTGATGACCCCACGAAGAAGATGCAGCACACACACACACACACACACACACACACACACACACCAAGTCGGAATAGTGAGTACACCAACATCAGTAGCGGAAAACAGTTTCGAGGAGGAACAAGTACGTCACCTGCCGTAAGCTCTTCCACCAGAATACATAGAAGTAAGCGTATAGGCCAAGGAAATGTCAAACTCCCTGCTTTCTGGACAATGAGGCCACAGCTGTGGCTCACACAGGTGGAATGTATATTTCAACAACGCAAGGTAGCCTGTGATACTGATAAGTTCAACATTCTGGTTTCACATCTAGACTTGGAAGTGATAGAATAAGTAGAAGATACCTTGTCACAACACAGTTACGCAGCGTAAAAAGAGGCGCTAATACAACACTACACTTTACTGACAGAACTACATCTTCACTGAACAATATGTGGAATACAAGCTTCCGTCGCAAGTCCTATGGTCATTACACACATTGACGGGCCTAGATTTGCTGCCAGAACAATCTTTATGGGTACTGTGACTACATAAACTGCCAGCCAACATCCACGCCATCATCACTGTACAAACAGATGTACTGTTAACAACATTAGGAAAGAAGGCAGACACCATAGCAAATAATTTAAGAGAATCTTCTGCTTGTGCAACGGTCAATACAAACCACAATAGAAACATGGGAGTATACAGCAATATAGAGTCACACACCGTGGATTCTGGCTCAGGCATTACTTCCTCTCATCACCAGCACACATCTCAAGAATCTGCCATGGAACAGTTGGTAGCACATTTGGCAAAAAACTTAACGTCCAAGTCGCCAAGCACCAACAACATTTACAAAGCTGATGCTGGAAAAGACACAAGAATAACATTCCTCAGAGCCACTGAGAACATTGGTGCTTGTATCACAATCACTTCCATGATTCTGCTCGTCAATCTACCCAACCCTGCAGCTTCCCAAAATTTGGAAACGGACATTAATGGGTGTGAATGTTCGTCATCAATCTTTTAGGCACCCAGAGATGGGAGGAAAATGAAACGGTGCTAAGAAAACGATATCTAAGGTTAGCAAATTGGACAGACTATTCATCCAATGCCTCACATCCGGAGAGAAGTTTCTGACCTATACAGGATCAGAGGTTTGTGTGTATCCTAGAAGAGATAGTGACATCCAAAGAACTACTTCATGTCAAGTGGTCACTGCCGCCAACAATTCTGCAATCCCCACTTGTGGTGAGAAACGATTGGCGTTACATATTGAATATGATTTCAAACTGATACGGACTTTCATAATAGCAGATGTACAGAAACTTATTATTGGTGCAGATTTCTTGTGCAAATATCATCTTATGCCAGAACTTGTCAATCGACAAATGGTTCCGATACGCAAGGAAAAGACATTGCCTCACCTCACTTCCGTATCAGGGCAAATGCAGTGTGAAGTGCCCGGTCATTTTAACACTTCCTCCATGCCAGAATGCGTCTTTACGAATTTGTGCTTACAAAAATATGGGATGCGTATGTGTGAGTCACGCAAGAAGAAGTTTCTCAACTGCAATATATAAAATTACTTTGTTTCTTAATAATATGAATATTTCTATATGTGTTTGGGGAGAGAGAGAGAGAGAGAGAGAGAGAGAGAGAGAGAGAGAGAGAGAGAGAGAGAGAGAGAGATTGATTTTTGATTGAGATTTTTACTTTAAGTTGTAACTCGTACCTGAATTTTGGTTGCTGCCTCCTTGAATGATCAGCTTCTGCACCAGTTGGTGACTTATTATAATTTGGAGGAAGTTATTGTTCTTTAAGATTTAAAATACGACTCTCTTAGTTACTTGGCTGTATTGCGGATAGCTTTGAGCCCACGTTTTCATAGCTTTTCATACCTAAGGGACCACTGTTGTAAGTAAATAAGATCAAACAGCAATCTGCTTTTCGTAAGAAAAGGAGATTGCTCGACACATCAAACTTCCTTAAAACTACACGTCCTGCAACATCTACATTGGTCAGTGAGTTCAGCATCTTGACACACAAACTTCCTTAAAACTACACGTCCTGCTACATCTAAATTGGTCAGTGAGTTCAGCACCATACTATTGTACAAGAACATAATCCAATTGCTGAAATTAACAAATTATGAGAGGTTGTTACTTATTGAATGAAAACTATAGAGAATGCATTTCGTTTCCTGTATTTTAGTGAACTTTGTACACTTACAATTCTGTCGATTGATAGATGGCGACGACAATGAAGTTCACCTCCTTTTCCAAAAACAAGGTATTGTTATTCTTCACTACCAGAAAATTTGTATACATAAATGTTTGGCAATTCTTACACATACTTTACTCAGTTTTATCACTAAAATATCAATTTTCATTAAATGTAACAATATGTTCTGAGTGACGGCCTAGCAACACGCCCTCTTTTCATAAGATACAGATTAGCAGTCCTCTTTTTTTTTTAATAAATCAATTGTCTTTTTTTTAGAGTCCATATTCAAAGATTCACAGCTACTATTGTTGCAGGAATTGCACACTAAAGAGTTTCTCGCTGTTCAGCTGCGATTCACTTCACTTCAAGTACTTTTTGAATCACATTTACATTTATGGTATTTACATACATTACTGAGCTTCTCAGAATAAAATCAGGCACAAATTAGTTAAAAAAATAAAAATAAAAAAATAAAAAGAAGAGCAGTGAGACACACATAACATTAAAAATGATTCGTTTGTTATAGTCAATATGATCACATCAAAGGAGGATGCATCTTTTCACAGCATACTTCAATGCTTTTCAGCAATTGCTTGCTCGGCAAATGCCAGCAGGAAGTGCTTTCACAAGACACAGCATCACATCCGCACGAAGAATGGCCAACCAGTTGCATTCCGTCCAAGATGTCTGTCTCCAGAGAAGTTTGATCGACTTTTGGCGACAGGTACAGTAACTAGGTCAGACAGTGCATGGGCTTCACCCATCCAGATGGTTCGTAAAAAAGACAATTCTTAGAGGATATGTGGTGATCATAGGGCACTCAATTCTCTAACAATTCTGGATCAGTATCCTGTTCCTAATGTGATGGATTTCAATTATAATATCGGCAATGCTACCATCTTCAGTGTGATAGACTGTGCAAAAGCGTACTTACAAATTCCAACGGCACCAGCAGATGTTCAAAAGACTGCAGTGATCATACTGTTTGGCCTGTTTGAATACAACTTTATGCCATTAGGTCTTAGAAACATGGCTCAAAACTTGGCAGTGGTTTATGCATGAAGTGCTATGAGAGCTAACATTCAGTTTTTTGCTACATGGATAATGTTTTAGTTTTCTCCCCATCAACGGAAGAACACAAAGAACACCTGCAACTGCTTTTACAGCATTTTGAATGCTACAGCATCTTAGTTAATGAGGCAAAGTGTGCATTGGGCAAACAGACAGTCAAATTTCTCGGATATGTGGTCCAGCAGCAGGTCTGTCACCGCTGCCTGAACGTGTGGAGGCAGTTCAACGGATGCTCCTCCCAATAACATGCAAAGGACTTCGCCAATTCCTCAGCATGCTCAACTAGAACTGCTGCCATTTACCTCACCTAGTGACAGCCAAAGAACCACTCACAGCTGAAACAGCGTTCCATAGACTAAAGGAACATTTGTCACAAGTGACCTTGATGACTCATCCAAGAGTACATTCGTCCTTGGTGATTATGGTCGATGCAAGCCAGACAGCAGTAGGAGCTGTACTGCAACGGGAACTTAGTGGTGAATGGCAGCCACTCGCCTTTTTTTTCTTTTTTTTTTAAAAAAAACCTTTGACCGAAGGCAGCAAAAGTGAGACGCTATCAGCCACGAACTGTTAGCCATGTACCTTGCGTTCAAGCACTTCCGTTCATCGAAGAAGGGGCAAAAGTTCACAATTTTCACAGACCATAAACCGCTAGTGGCCATCTTCGAGTGTGACACAGAGCCCGCTTCACCACGGCAATGTAGACGGATAGAATACATCAGGCAGTTCACATCGGATACACGTCATATAGCGGGGAAGAACAACCTGGTAGTAGACTGCTTATCACACAACTGTGCTAGTTTGAATGCTATACAATGGTCAGATATAGTAACAACACAATGACATGATCCTTTCCTGTGCCGTCTCCAACATGGCCAGTCAATGGCATTACAGCTTAAACACATTTCGATTACGAATTCGCCAGAAGGAATTTAGTGTGATGTGAAGAAGGGAAGACAAAGACCTTACATACCAGAAGAATACTGCCGAGAGATCTTCAAGGCCTTACACAATCTTTCTCACCCTGGAATCTGAGCAACAGCAAGACTAGTATCCGCCAAAGTAGTGTGGCCAGGGGTACTGAAAGACTGCCGCGACTGGGCACGCGCGTGCTTAATGTGTCAGCGCAATAAAATCGGCAGGCGTGTTTTTGCATCAGTAGCTCAGTTTCCAGTACTGTCAGCAAGGTTTATGCACATTCATGTCGACGTTGTGGGACCACTTCCACATGCTGGAGGCCACCAGTATTTACTTACAGTCATCGACCGTTTCACTAGATGGCCAGAGGCCTACGTCATAAGAAACATCTTAGCTGAGTCAGTAGCAAAAGCATTTACATGCTCTTGGTTCTCTCGGTTTGGTGTACTACATGACATTACCACTGATTGAGACAGACAGTTCGAGACACATTTTTAAGGAACTTTTGCGAATATGCGGCTGCAACCATTTTCATAGAACTAGTTATCACCTAGCTAGCAATGGGATGGTGGAACAGTTTCTCCACACTCTCAAAACTGCTCTAAGGTGTAGTACATCTGACTGGCCCAAAGCACTGCCTCTGGTCCTCCTCAGATTACGAACAATCGTGAAAGAAGATTTAAAATGCTCAACTGTGCAATTAGTTTATGGTGAAGCGTTGAGAGTCCTAGGGGAATTAATCCCACCACAATCCTCTCGATTGGCACTTCAGAGCTTTACATGCAGTTTGCGCAACAACTTAGCAACAGAATGCGAAAACTCCAGCCTACCAACCCTGTCAGGCATGGGGTACGAAAGGCGTTTGTGCATAAAGACTTGACACAAACATCTCATGTGTGTCTCAGAGACAATGCAGTACACCCACCACTCATTTCTCCATACTGTGGTCCCTACAGAGTAACAGAGAGAGGTGAACACTGGTTCAGAATAGAGAAGAACGGCAATCAAGAAAAGTGTCCATTTAGCACCTCAGACCCGCGTATGTCGACTTAGGACACTCCCAGTACTCAACCCATGGCGTCAATTTAACCCAATGAGGAACTCATCATGGTGATGCCAGAGAACATGGACGAAAATCCCAACAGTGGTTACAAGAGCAGGTAGACAAGTGTAGTGTAAATTCCCTGACATACCAGGAGCACCTGGTTTACAAAACAAGGGGGGGGGGGGGGGGGGGGGGGGCTGAAGTGGCAACACTTTGACATTCTTTGCCAAATGAGTTTAGCACAATCGTATCGCTGATGTATTAGACCATAATCTTTGCCGCTGTTGGCATAGTGACTTAGAGTTCTTTATGTTTATCGTTGTGTTTTCGAGTGTGAAAGTAATGAAAGTTATTCTGAACAATTATGTATTATTCTATAGTCCAGCCATACTAGAAAGTCACCACAATTAGGCCATGTCAAGATGAAGAGTGGGTATGTGCTCAGTTTCTAACTGATCATTATGATTCAGGTGAGAGTTTTGTGTCACATTCTTACTGACTTCAGCCTTAGGAAACTCATATGTTCTACAAATAGACAATACAGGAAAGAAAACTATGCCTAGACACATTTGTGACAAATAAGCATTTAGCATAAAACCATCACTTGGTTCTAATTGATCAGATACTGCTGACCACATCCTCACTCTCAAGTTTTACATGATTCAGTAAATCAGTCACATGTATAAAGCTGGATCCCAACTCCAATGTTGCATATTCATAACAGAATTTGTATGTTTTGGACTTTTTTCCTCCAGATATTGTACAAAATCCATACAGACTTCATTCATTTTGTACTGTTTAGGTGTCATTAATTCTGTAAATCATAATTTAATACTCTTTTATCCTTACCATCAACCACCACAGTATATACCTACTTGTGTCCACATAGTGCACAAAATCATAGCAAAAATTCTGTGTCAGTATGTAAGTTGTATTAGAATCCATGTGTTTTTCGCACTGAAATGTGTCACATGTCTAGTGCCCACCGTTTACACTGTAATTCGTCCACACCCAAATTATTTCTCTATGCTATTGTACCACAGCAGAGTAACTAAAAGCCACTAACTGTCTTAACCTATATGGCACACTTCATGATTGATGAGTACTCGATTTTACATTTGCTAAACAATTTCATAGCTAAAGCTACTATGCAGTTAATTTATATCTTCAGTTTTCAAGGTTTGATTTTTTGCATACTAGTAACTATGTGGACACTAGTCAGTTGCTGCCTAATGATAACCTCATAAGTCAAAAGCCTGGTAAAAATAAACAAATATTAGTGAAACCATCTCCGCAGTTCAGAGGGACTGGTGTTGGGTGGGAGAAGCCAAATGGCACATTCGGTGTAGCAGGTTCCTAGGTCCCTAGAATTATGCTGGAGGGCATGCTCCGCTACTGGGTATTGGACATCTCCTAGGCAGACAGTTCGTCTGTGTCCGTTCATGCGCTCAGCCAATTTAGTTGTTGTCATACCAATGTAAAAGGCTGTGCAGTGCAGGATGTCAGCTGATAAATGACATGTGTAGTTCCACACGTGGCCCTGCCTTGAATTGTGTATGTTTTACCAGTAGCGGGGCTGGAGTAGGTGGTTGTGGGGGGATGCATGGGGCAGGTTTTGCAGCGGGGTCGGTTACAGGGGTAGGGACCACTGGGTAGAGAAGGTAGTCTGGGAATATTGTAGGGTTTAACAAGGATGTTACGGAGGTTAGGGGGGCGACAAAAGGCAACTCTGGGTGGTGTGGGAAGAATTTTGTCAAGAGATGATCTCATTTCAGGGGTTGACGTGAGAAAGTCATATCCCTGGCGGAGTAATTTATGACGTATTCGAGGCCAGGATGATATTGGGTGACAAGGGGGATGCTTCTGTGTGGTCTGAGGGTAGGAACATTGTTGTTGGACGGGGAGGAATGTATTGCTCGGGAGATCTGTTTGTGGACAAGGTCTGCAGGATAGTTGCGGGAGAGGAAAGCACTGGTCTGGTTATTGGTGTAATTGTTGAGGGATTCGCCACTGGAGCAGATACGTTTGCCACGAATACCTAGGCTGTAGGGAAGGGAGCGTTTGATGTGGAATGGATGGCAGCTATCAAAGTGAAGGTACTGTTGTTTGTTTGTGGGTTTGATATGGACAGTGGTGTGGATGTGAGCTTCAACAAGATGAAGGTCAACATCCAGGAAGGTGGCTTGGGTTTTGGAGAAGGACCAGGTGAAATTCAGATTCGAAAAGGAGTTGAGATTATGGAGGAAATTAAGGAGTGTTTCTTCACCATGAGTCCAGACCACAAAGATGTCATCTATAAACCTATACCAGGCCAGGGGAAGCAGCTGTTGTATCTTCAGGAAAGCCTCCTCCATGCGGCCCATGAAGAGGTTGGCATAGGACGGAGCCATCCTGGTTCCCATGTTAGTTCCCCTGATTTGTTTGTAGGTCTGGCCTTCGAAAGTGAAGTAATTATGGATGAGGATGAAGTTGGTAAGTGTGATAAGGAACGAGGTTTTTGGAAGATCTTTGGGTGGGCATTGGGAGAGGTAGTGCTCAAGGGCAGAGAGACCATGGGTGTGTGGGATGTTTGTGTAAAGGGATTTAGCATCTATGGTGACAAGAAAGGTTTCAGATGGGAGAAGAGTGGGAATGGAATTGAGGCGTTCTAGGAAGTGGTTTGTGTCCTTGATGTAGGATGGGAGTCTGCGGGTGATAGGTTGAAGGTGTTGGTCTACCACAGCAAATTATTTGAGGGCATGGATTTGTATTTTGTACCCCTTGTTGTAATTTAGACTTTTACTTTCACTCATTATGGGAACTTCATTTCTAATGATCTTACAAGAAAAATTTATAATTGCTGGAATTTGTCCAAATGCTATTTATTGTCAAAATCTGCCCTCTTGTTATGTGATGACTGTGATTTCAGAAGAGGGTTTGTGCAAATAAATCAGCTGATAACTTTTAACGTTTTATGTTCAGCAGTTTAAGTTGACAGTAGAGTTAAACTTCATGTCAGACACATTTTATATATTATATATGAAAACACCAAATGCATTTTCAAAGATTGGAGGCAAATTGTTGTTAAAATTATTGTTACATAAACACCAACTTCTGCGGGCACAGAATAAGTAAGATTTGAAATATTGTGTTATTGTAAATAGTATTTTGAAAATAGCATTTATTTTCATATGTCCTTGCCACAATGTCATCAGTGTACATTATTTAAGATGCTTGTATATTTTTTCTGTATAAAATTTATGCCTTTTAGTTTTGTATGTATGTACACATTATATCAGATGTAATAGTGATCTACTGTGTAGATTATACCACATTATTTACATTCATTCTGGAAACATGCATTTACCGTAGCCAAACTGCAATCCCACATACTTTTCCTCCATTCCTGCTTAACCTTTGGAATTACCCCTAAAGGACTTACCTTAAAAGTACCTATCTCTGAGTGCAATTCCTCCTTCCACCAATCTCTCCTGGACTTCCAGAACCTTCAGTTCTTAGCCCTTACCCAACTTGTCCTGAATCTCTACACTACTTCATGTAACCACCACTCCCAACAGCTCCTATCTCTCTTCAAAGTCCTCCACCTCTCAAACCCTTGCTTGGAGAACACACTCAGGAACATCATCCTAGAAGCCAGCCGCAAACTTGAGTCCCATGCCACACACCACCTGAAAAAAGTATCCACAGTGCTAGTGCAACACCTAAGAAGTGGGGTCCCTCTCCCTATCCCTCACAAACACCAAACACAACAGAACCGTCAACAAACCCCCCTACTCAATCTCCCCATCCCAGCACATACCCCGCACAGACCAAATCTCAACTATAACCACAGTCAAAAGCCACATATCACCAACCCCAATTCAGTTCTAAGCCTCTCATCCGGATCCCTCTCTCCTCCAGAGACATCTGTTCTATCAAAAGGCTTAACCTTTAGCCCCACACCTAAATTCAATCACACTGCCCTGGTTAAAGATCTCCTCTCATTCACTCGGAACCTCAACTGGAAATATCACTTCACTACCCAAACACAGCCCCCAAATACTAGACCCAATGTTGAACCTTGTCTAGAACAGTTCCGACTGCCTTCTCAAAGGGATCCCCCTCCCCTCCCCCAAAATCATCCCTTGCAGACATTTCAGGAATTCCTCACACCAGTGTTGCCTCCCAGTCCTTCTTGAAGAACATCCCGACAACCCCCAACATCACCCCAGCTGAATCCCGTGCCATTAAGGAGCTGAAAACAGACCGCTCTATTGTAATCCTTCTGGCGGATAAAGGCTCCACAACTGTGGTACTTGACCGTGTGGAGTATGTGGCAGAAGGACTGCATCAACTCTCCGACACCTCAACCTACAAAGCTGTTACCCAGGATCCCATTCCCTCCATCCAGACTGAGCTGCAGAAAATCCTAAAAATCCAAGGTCCCTCACAAGGCCTCACAACGGCTTCCATAGCCTTACTCACTCCACCTGAGCCACGTACCCCTACCTTCTACCTATTACCCAAAATCCACAAAGAGAACCATCCTGGCTGTCCCATTGTAGCAGGCTTCAAAGCCCCAACAGAAGATATCTCAGCTCTGGTAGACCAACACCTTCAACCTATCACCCGCAGACTCCCATCCTACATCAAGGACACAAACCACTTCCTAGAACGCCTCAAATCCATTCCCACTCCTCTCCCACCTGAAACCTTTCTTGTCACCATAGATGCTAAATCCATTTACACAAACATCCCACACACCCATGGTCTCTCTGCCCTTGAGCACTATCTCTCCCAACAGACACCCGAAGATCTTCCAAAAACCTCATTCCTTATCACACTTACCAACTTCATCCTCACCCATAATTACTTCACTTTTGAAGGCCAGACCTACAAACAAATCAGGGGAACTAACATGGGAACCAGGATGACTCCGTCCTATGCCAACCTCTTCATGGGCCGCATGGAGGAGGCTTTCCTGCTTCCCCTGGCCTGTTATAAGTTTATAGATGACATCTTTGTGGTCTGGACTCATGTTGAAGAAACACTCCTTAATTTCCTCCATAATCTCAACTCCTTTTCGAATCTGAATTTCACCTGGTCCTTCTCCAAAACCCAAGCCACCTTCCTGGATGTTGACCTTCATCTTGTTGAAGCTCACATCCACACCACTGTCCATATCAAACCCACAAACAAACAACAGTACCTTCACTTTGATAGCTGCCATCCATTCCACATCAAACGCTCCCTTCCCTACAGCCTAGGTATTCGTGGCTAACATATCTGCTCCAGTGATGAATTCCCCAACAATTACACCAATAACCTGACCAGTGCTTTCCTCTCCCGCAACTATCCTGCAGACCTTGTCCACAAACAGATCTCCCGAGCAATACATTCCTCCCCGTCCAACAACAATGTTCCTACCCTCAGACCACACAGAAGCATCCCCCTTGTCACCCAATATCATCCTGGTCTTGAATACATCAATAAATTACTCCGCCAGGGATATGACTTTCTCAAGTCAACCCCTGAAATGAGATCATCCCTTGACAAAATTCTCCCCACACCACCCAGAGTTGCCTTTTGTCGCCCCCCTAACCTCCGTAACATCCTTGGTAAACCCTACAATATTCCCAGACTACCTTCTCTACCCAGTGGTCCCTACCCCTGTAACCGATCCCGCTGCAAAACCTGCCCCATGCACCCCCGACAACCACCTACTCCAGCCCCGCTACTGGTAAAACATACACAATTCAAGGCAGGGCCACGTGTGAAACTACACGTCATTTATCAGCTGACATGCCTGCACTGCACAGCCTTTTACATTGGTATGACAACAACTAAACTGGCTGAGCGCATGAACGGACACAGACGAACTGTCCTCCTAGGAGATGTCCAATACCCAGTAGCGGAGCATGCCCTCCAGCATAATTCTAGGGACCTAGGAACCTGCTACACCGAATGTGGCATTTGGCTTCTTCCACCCAACACCAGTCCCTCTGAACTGCGGAGATGGGAACTTACATTCCAGCACATCCTTTCATCCCGCCATCCCCCTGGACTGAACCTACGTTAAACAACCTCACTCCCATTTACTCCTCAGTCTTCTCCTCTTTCCCTTTCCTCTCTAGCCATTCATGCGTCTTTTCATCCTACATCTTTATACTATATACCTCTTTACTTCTGTATGCATCCTCTTTGGTTTGAAGCTGGCACAGTACCTACAGTAGAATATCTTTGGCTTTCCTCTGACAACCATGCCTCCATCCTTACTACCCTCCCTGTTTTCCTTTCCCTGTTGCTTCATAACCTGGGTTGTGAGTAACTAAATCCACTTTCCCTTCTTCCCTTTCTTTCCTCTCTCTTCTCCCTGATGAAGGAACATTTATTCCGAAAGCTAGGAACTTAAATTTTCGTTGTTTTTTTTTTTTTTGTGTTTCTATCGGCTGTGCTGAGCTGAGGTAAGTACTGGCCAGCCCCTCTATCTCTTTGTTAGTATTTCTTTCACATCTTTATATGAGATTTTCCATTAATTATTTAGATAACCTAAGGACATCTCACACATTGATGCCCGAGATAGGATTCAAACCTGCCATCGTAGCTGTCGTGCGGTTCCAGACTCTAGCGCCCAGAACCGCTTGGTCACCCCGGCCGGCGGTAAGTTACAATTACAAGTGTTATGAATAGTGTAATAGAAACCTATTTTATGGAAAGTGCAACAGCAAGCAGATACATGTGACTGATATGAACTTTGTGTGATAGATAAAGTACATAACAATACATGTATGATTATTATTCCAGAACCGTACATGATTTTACACTCAGGATTGATTATGCTCCGAGATGAAGTTCCAGATGCCACTGTCGGAACTTCTACGGCCCATGACACAGAATCATATGTTCCTAGGTGTAACAGAGTAATGTGGGGCTATCCTACTTGCTCCTACACCACTTCTGATGCCAATACTGCTTTCCCCTGTCTCTTAAATATATAATAGTTACACTAAATATTCAACTTCTCATTCAAGAAAGGACTCATAAAATGTTATTATTCACTGTATAATTTTCCCGTCACTGATAACTACAACATACTGTAGCTGTTTTGACTCATAATATTTTATTTAAACAAATATCTGCGATTTAATATGCATGCAGATCATGAGAAGGTGAAAGCCCTCATTCACTTCTTTCCAACAATCTAATATTTTCCAAAAACTTCATATTTCAGAAGCTATGCACATTTAAAATTTCCATGTTGTATAATGTTCCTATCTTAATATGAAATTACGCTATTGGGGGGGGGGGGGGGGGGGGGGGAACAAAACAAAACAAAAAAAAAACTAAGCACCTGGAAGACAGTTAACTTCATACTTGTACACAACATCAGCAGGTATGCAAATGGTTAGAGTTGCAATGTTCTAATGTTCTGCAGTATATACAACATCCTCCAGAATGTACTAGTGTTGTTACCAGGCCTGCCTGGTAGGATATAAAAGGGACATGAAAAGCATCAGATCTTGGGGGGATCATAGTGGAGAACACGGAAATTATGCGTATTCATGTTAGACAGTGTTATCAGCATCTGACAAGAGTTTCACCTTATAGTGTGTCTTCATTTGGAGAGCTATCAAATTACACAATACCCAGATTTGTGGGGCATTTGTATGTGACAATGGCTCAATGTTGGACTGCATGGGTACATGAGTGCAGACGTACTCGTCAAGGTTTCGGTCAACCATGTCTGACCACCAAAGAGAGGATCACCATTCTGAGCATCAAGCACATCGTAAACCATTCACATCTATGCCTGGCATCCAAGAACAAGTAACTCCTTGCAGTATTCTGTGATGTTTCGCATCATTGGTCAGAGATTAACAACAGGACTGGGGAATTAGTATCCCACTTCATTAGCACCACAATGCAAACAGCTGCATCTGGAGTGCTCTGCTTATTAACGATGTCACATTATGTGCAATGATGAAGTGCGGTTCCCACATGACCATCATCAGCGAGTATGGTGGCGACTTGAGATGTCCCATTCTTCCAACATTTTGGGGGGTCATAGTAGTATTATTTCTTGCAACATGGTGTGGGGAGCCATAGAGTATGAATTCAGATCACAGTTGTGATTGATGGAACTCTGATAGCACAACAGTATGTTATCTTCAAGTGACCCTACTGTAGTGCCATTTCTCAACAGAACAATGCTTGTCCACACACAGCACATGCCTCTATGAACTGTTTGTGTAATGTTGAGGTACTCCAATGGCCAACAAGATCTCCAAATATCTCTCCGATAGTGCGTATGGGATTAGAACATCACCTCCATACCAGAGCCACCATGAAGGATACAACTGACTAGTTACAACTATTGTAGGTCCTCTTGCCTCAGGAGAGGATACAACACTTTTATGACACTCTTCCCAACTGAATCAGTGTGCGCATCCAGGCATGATAAGGTGCAACATCATACTTGTGATTGCTAAGGGGTTGATGTTTCTTCATGTCCGTGGGTGTAAACCTGAAATTTGCCCCACACATGACCAGTGGGTGGTGCTAAGAAGACAACAAAACTGGCAGCCGACAATCTTTCTATATCTCCTGGCTATTTGAGAATTATATAACAGAGAGGAAATGGCTCACATAAAAAGCCCTTCTCAGGGCCAAGCATTTAGGAAACTTAGAACAAGTATTAAAATATGACAACTAAACACTGAGGGCATTAGTAAAACCAAATGCCAAATTCTTCAAAAGTTATTGACTAAGCATAACATTAATGTGGTTGCCCTACAGGAAACACACAAAGATAACAAAGATTAACTGTGCCTCAGAGGAAAAATGCCGGGATACGAAATCATTGACGCAACATATGGAGTAGCCATATAGGCCAAAAATAAAATAGAGAACGCTCACCTGATATCCACTTCCACAAATGACAATATCTACTCAGTGATAATCACAATAGGTGAACTGGTCATAAGTAACATCTACGAATCACCAGGATCCACATGGCCAGCATATATCCACTTCCACAAATGACAATATCTACTCAGTGATAATCACAATAGGTGAACTGGTCATAAATAACATCTACGAATCACCAGGATCCACATGGCCAGCATATGTTCTCCAATCACACCGCCATCCCACGGTCTTTGTAGGAGACTTTAACAGCCACCACATGCAATAGTGATACAGAACAAATGATACAGATGGTGAAGCCTTAGCAAGCTGGGCAGAAGAAAACAGCATCCACCTCATTTTCGATGCTATAGATCGTGGTTCCTATAGATCAGCAGCTTGGAAATGAGAGCTGATCAACAAAAGCCGAAATGTTTTGCCAGATTTCCTTCACCATCAACACTGTCCAGTCCTAGTAGAAATTGGCACAAGTATTCCATTGATAACCTCAACCCCTCAGTTACCTAGATGGAACCTACAAAAATTGGATTGGAAAGCTTACTCTGAAGATGTTGATAAATGCCTGGGATGGATCCATCCATATGCTGATAGTTATAAAAGATTTGTGCGAGCAGTCATCAGTAAAGCAAAAAAGCATATCTAGGAGATACCGCAAAGAATACATTCAAGGCTGGGAAGAGAAATGTGCGAAACTGTATAATGGCTACCAAAGCAGTGGTGACAGAGAAATAGCACATTAACTCATACACAGCCTTGATACTGCATGACGACAGAAGTGGGTGGAAACTACTCCGGCTATCACTTTAAAGTATACGGCAGAAAAGTATGGTTCCTGCTTCGAAAACTAGGATGAGCCAGCTGTATCACTCGAAAAGAAAACCCCAGAACACCTAACAAAATTGCTTTGCACATTGTTAAAACATCTAAAGGGGTAAACCACCGAGCGACAACAATAAGCATTAAAAGTGAACTTAGAAAGCTAAAAACAACAGCCAGTGTTGACACTAAATATTCATGCGACATCACCCCCGAAGAGATCTTGGCAGCAATAAAGGACACAAAACCAGGTAAAACCTCCGGCTCAGATTACATCCTCCCAGAGATTCTTATCAAGTCTGGCAAATATACAAAAATATATTTAGCAAAGTTCTTCACATTAATACTGCAGATAGGAAACATACCACAAGAACTTAAACGTGCCACGATAATTGCCCTCCTAAAGCCAGAGAAATCAGGAGATCTTCCGCAAAATTACTGGCCCATAGCACTGCTTAGCATGGTGTACAAACTTCTGGAATGAGTACTACTTAACAGGATTGTTCAGACAATACTCATGGCCATCCCAGTAGAACAAGCCGGCTTTTGTTCCAACCGAAGCTGTGCAGACCAAGTCCTGGCCCTTACAACACATATTGAAGCAGGATTCCACAAGAAATTAAAAACAATTGCAGCCTTCATTGACTTGTCAGCAGCCTATGATACCGTCTGGAGACAAGGTCTACTCTATAAACTGACGAAAATAATTTCCTGTCAAAAAGTGACAAAGTTTATTGGTAACATGATTGGTAACAGAGGATTCTAGGTCATCATGGGAAACAAAGTCAGTTGCCAGAAATTCCTTCAAAATGGATTACCTCAGGGCTCGGTATTAGCCCCACTGTTTTACAGCCTGTACTTTGCTGACATGCCAGAAACAGCTTGTAGGAAATTTGGCAAAGCTGATTACTAGGCTATTACAACAAGGCACACCGATTTTGATTCAATGGAAGAAACCCTGAAATCCAGTCTGTCTGCCCTGGCAGCATACGTCTGTAAATGGAGGCTTATGCCTAATGCCACGAAGACAGAGGTAACTAACTTGCTTCCATCTCAATAACAGAGGAGCCGACAGAGCTCTGGAAGCATACTTGGAGGACACATGCCTCAGCCACTACAATGAGCCAAGGTACCTAGGAGTCATGTACGACAGAACCTTGTCATTTAAGTCACACCTTACAAAAGCAACTGCCAAGGTGAAAACCAGAAACAACCTCATCCATAAGCTCTGCGGAACCACCTGGGGATCAAGGGCAACAACTCTGAGGATGTAAAACTATAAACTGGTAACCATGATCACAAGAATTCTTTTTATTCCATGGTTACCGGTTTCAGCGAAACTAAAGTTGCCATGATCGGATCTTAGGACACATACAGGTTACAACATCAAGGCAAACAATGGTGACATTAATAGTTGCCTGTAACACGCAGGCTTACAAAGTAGCACATAGGTGTCCAAGAGAGATGACATTATAAATGTTAAGTGTCTACATCACATACAAGCGCAAGCTAGGTACTACTACTGGGTTCTGGTAGTTTGCCTTAATGTTGTAACCTGTATGTGTCTTAAGATCCGAAGATGGCGACTTTAGTTTCGCTGTAACCGGTAACCATGGAATAAAAACAATTCTTGCGATCTTGCTTACCAGTTTATTGCTTTACAAGCATCTAGATCGTTCCCACATGAGCACAATGTGCTCCCTACCAAACTCTGATGATGTCTGCACTGAGCCTAGTTTAATCTGCGGCGGAGTACTGTACACCAGCATGGCTAAACAGTAGCCATGTGAACAAAATAGATGTTGAACTTAACAACACCATGCGCATTATTTCAGGAACGGTTAGGTCTACACCTAACATATGGCTACCTGTCCTGAGTCATATGCCAGGCCCAAAAATACGATGAGAAGCAGCCTTGGTCAGGGAATACAGCAAGATTGAAGCAAACCCTGAACTACCGGTAAACATTGATATACTGGATCTCCAAAATTCCCCAACAACTTGCCACCTAATGCCTTGTATTACTGAGGCATTTCCTGGTTTGATCATCCCCGCAAGATCTGGTCAACTCTGAACCAACTAAGAAATGGCCGTGGAAGATAAGCTGACTCACTCTTCAAATGGGGGCTGCTGTCTTTACCAGCATGTGACTGCGGTGCGCCTAAGCAGATCATCCAACACATCAGAGATGAATGCAGAGCTACAACGTTCAGTGGGGACTTTGAGGAATTGCTCATGGCATCCCAAAAATCAATTGAAGAGATACAAGGACTACACGTTTGTCTGTGAATATAAGTAATGTAGAATGATGTGATCCAATACTGAAATGTACTTAAATGCCATACGCAAAATAAAATAAATAAAATTGTCCAGTTCTTTGTAAATTAGACTTGAGTTTATAATTACTTAAATAACACACATACCCTTTCACTTGATGAAGTTTTATTTCCTTCTGGGTGGTCATTTTTTGTGTCAGGCAGTTTATTTCCAAAATCTGTTTCGAAAAATGCATAATTTCACTAAAATAGTCAATTAGTCTGTTAATTATTCTAATCAGAATATTTCATTTCTTTGAGATTTTTAAGAAAATTTAGGGAATCCTTTTTCATAGTGAACTGTTCTCCGATGAAATGGTAGTGATACTTCTGCCATTTCATAAATGTAAAGCTATTAGTTATGCAACCTTAAATCACTGCTCATTTTATCTTGTTTGTTGTTGTGGTCTTCACTCCGAAGAGTGGTTTGATGTAGCTCACCGAGCTATTCTATCCTATGCAACCACCTTCATCTATGAATAACTATTGCAACCTAGTGCATCCTTTTGAACCTGCTTACTGTATTCATCTCTACGCCTCCCTCTATGAATTATATCCTCCACACTTCCCTTCAACACTAAACTGGTGATACCTTACTGTCTCAGGATGTTTTCTATCAACTTATGATGAAATTAACAGATATAGTTATGCACACAATACTTTTGACAAAAATGGAATATATTTTTGAATAGAGCCAAACAAATACTTAAAGAATGCTAGTGTTTCATCCTCCAAATGTTTATAATTATTACATAATTTATTTTTGTTTATAAGTTAACAACAGAATTTAAGTCACAAAACAATTACTGATATCACCCTATAGCAAAAAATATTAACTAGGATTAGTCAAAATAAATCACTAAACAAAGCACAAAATTAGATCTGGTGTTATATTCTTTAAAACTGAGGGCCAACCTTTCTCTTTTATGACAATTCAGATTATACTTATGTATGTTAATGGTAATTAGGTAAAAGTGAAAAAAAAGACGAATTTAAGGAGGCAGGCAGACTCCAAAACAAGAGAGGAAAAAAAAAATCCCAGCTTTCTTCATCACACCTTCTTACACCTTCTTAACCACTGCTTCCCTTTCATGCCCCCTAGACTCTCATAACTGCCTTCTCATTTATGTACAAGTTGAAAATAGCCTTTAACTCCCTGTATTTTACCCCTGCTACATTTAGAATTTCAAAGAGTGTATTCCAGACAATATTGTCAAAATCTTTCTTAAAGTCCACAAATGCTATAAATTTACGTTTGTCTTTCTTTAACCCTTCTTCTAAAGAAGTTGTAGCATCAGTAATGCCTTGCACGTTCCTACAATTATCCAGAATCCCAACTGATCTTCACTGATGTCAGCTTCTATCAGTTCTTCAATTCTTCTTTAAATAATTTGTGTCAGCATCTTGCATCAGTTACTTATTAAACTGATAGTTTGGTAATTTCACACCTGTTACCAGCAGCTGCTTTCTTCGTAACTGGAATTATTACATTCTTCTTCAAGTTTGAGGGTATTTTGCCTGTCTCATCATCTCAGACACTAGGTGGTGTAGTTCTGTCTTGTCTCGCTCTCCCAAGGATATCACTAGTTATGACAGAATGTTGTCTACTCCAGAGCCTGGTTTCCACTTAGATCATTCAGTGATCTATTAAATTATTCTTGCAGTATCATATCTCCCACTTCATTTTCATCTACATCCTCTTCTTTTCTATAATAATGTCTTCTAGTTTATTTCCACTGTGTAACCCCTCTACACACCGTACTCCTTTCCAGCTTTCAGCTTTCTTTTCTTTGCTCAATACCGATTTTCCATATGAGCTCTTGATCTCCATACAGCAGTTTTTCTTTTCTCCAAATGTCTCTTTAATTTTTCTTTAGGAAATATGTATCATCCCCTAGTTATTAGCCATTTTGCTCTTACTGTCAATCTAATTTTTAGACAGTTGTATTCTCTTTTGCCTGCTTAATTTATTGCACTTTTACATTTCTCATTTCATCAATTAAATTCAATATCTCCTGTGATATCTCAGGCTTTCCACTAGGTCTTGTCTTTTTACATGTTTGATCCTCTGCTGCCTTCACTATATCATTTCTCAAAGTTACGCATTTACTGTATTCCTGTCCCCTGTTTCAGTCACTTGTTGCCTAGTGCTCCCTCTAAAGCTCTCAGCGACCTCTGGTTCTTTAAACTTATCTGAGTCCCATCTCCCCCCCCCCCCCCCCCCCATGAACCATTGACCTTGCCGTTGGTGGGGAGGCTTGCGTGCCTCAGCGATACAGATGGCTGTACCGTAGGTGCAACCACAACGGAGGGGTATCTGTTGAGAGGCCAGACAAACGTGTGGTTCCTGAAGAGGGGCAGCAGCCTTTTCAGTAGTTGCAGGGGCAACAGTCTGGATGATTGACTGATCTGGCCTTGCAACATTAACCAAAACGGCCTTGCTGTGCTGGTACTGCGAACGGCTGAAAGCAAGGGGAAACTACAGCCGTAATTTTTCCCGAGGACATGCAGCTTTACTGTATGATTAAATGATGATGGCATCCTCTTGGGTAAAATATTCCGGAGGTAAAATAGTCCCCCATTCGGATCTCCGGGCGGGGACTACTCAGGAGGATGTCGTTATCAGGAGAAAGAAAACTGGCGTTCTACGGATCGGAGCGTGGAATGTCAGATCCCTTAATCGGGCAGGTAGGTTAGAAAATTTAAAAAGGGAAATGGATAGGTTAAAGTTATATATAGTGGGAATTAGTGAAGTTTGGTGGCAGGAGGAACAAGACTTCTGGTCAGGTGACTACAGGGTTATAAACACAAAATCAAATAGGGGTAATGCAGGAGTAGGTTTAATAATGAATAGGAAAATAGGAATGCGGGTAAGCTACTACAAACAGCATAGTGAACGCATTATTGTGGCCAAGATAGATACAAAGCCCACACCTACTACAGTAGTACAAGTTTATATGCCAACTAGCTCTGCAGATGATGAAGAAATTGAAGAAATGTACGATGAAATAAAAGAAATTGTTCAGATAGTGAAGGGAGACAAAAATTTAATAGTAATGGGTGACTGGAATTCGGCAGTAGGAAAAGGGAGAGAAGGAAACATAGTAGGTGAATATGGATTGGGGATTAGAAATGAAAGAGGAAGCCGCCTAGTAGAATTTTGCACAGAGCACAACTTAATCATAGCTAACACTTCGTTTAAGAATCATGAAAGAAGGTTGTATACGTGGAAGAACCCTGGAGATACAAAAGATATCAAATAGATTATATAATGGTAAGACAGAGATTTAGGAACCAGGTTTTAAGTTGTAAGACATTTCCAGGGGCAGACGTGGACTCGGACCACAATCTATTGGTTATGACCTGTAGATTAAAACTGAAGAAACTGCAAAAATGTGGGAAATTAAGGAGATGGGACCTGGATAAACTGAAAGAACCAGAGGTTGTACAGAGTTTCAGGGAGAGCATAATGGGTCAATTGACAGGAATAGGGGAAAGAAATACCATAGAAAAAGAATGGGTAGCTCTGAGGGATGAAGTAGTGTAGGCAGCAGAGGATAAAGTAGGTAAAAAGACGAGGGCTGCTAGAAATCCTTGGGTAACAGAAGAAATATTGAATTTAATTGATGAAAGGAGAAAATATAAAAATGCAGTAAATGAAGCAGGCAAAAAGGAATACAGACGTCTCAAAAATGAGATCGACAGGAAGTGCAAAATGGCTAAACAGGGATGGCTAGAGGACAAATGTAAGGATGTAGAAGCTTATCTCACTAGGGGTAAGATAGATACTGCCTACAGGAAAATTAAAGAGACCTTTGGAGAGAAGAGAACCACGTGTATGAATATCAAGAGCTCAGATGGCAACCCAGTTCTAAGCAAAGAAGGGAAGGCAGAAAGTTGGAAGGAGTATATAGAAGGTTTATACAAGGGTGATGTACTTGAGGACAATATTATGGAAATGGAAGAGGATGTAGATGAAGACGAAATGGGAGGTAAGATACTGCGTGAAGAGTTTGACAGTGCACTGAAAGACCTGAGTCGAAAAAAGGCCCCCGGAGTAGACAACATTCCATTGGAACTACTGACGGCCTTGGGAGAGCCAGTCATGACAAAACTCTACCAGCTGGTGAGCAAGATGTATGAGACAGGCGAAATACCCTCAGAATTCAAGAAGAATTAATAATTCCAATCCCAAAGAAAGCAGGTGCTGACAGATGTGAAAATTACCGAACTATCAGTTTAATAAGTCACAGCTGCAAAATACTAACGCGAATTCTTTACAGACGTATGGAAAAACTGGTAGATGCGGACCTCGGGGAGGATCAGTTTGGATTCCGTCGAAATGTTGGAACACGTGAGGCAATACTGACCTTATGACTTATCTTAGAAGAAAGATTAAGAAAAGGCAAACCTACGTTTGTAGCATTTGTAGACTTAGAGAAAGCTTTTGACAATGTTGACTGGAATACTCTTTTTCAAATTCTAAAGGTGGCAGGGGGAAAATACAGGGAGCGAAAGGCTATTTACAATTTGTACAGAAACCAGATGGCAGTCATAAAAGTCGAGGGGCATGAAAGGGAAGCAGTGGTTGGAAAAGGAGTGAGACAGGGTTGTAGCCTCTCCCCGATGTTATTCAATCTGTATATTGAGCAAGCAGTAAAGGAAACAAAAGAAAAATTTGGAGTAGGTATTAAAATTCATGGAGACGAAGTAAAAACTTTGAGGTTCACCGATGACATTGTAATTCTGTCAGAGACGGCAAAGGACTTGGAAGAGCAGTTGAACGGAATGGACAGTGTCTTGAAAGGAGGATATAAGATGAACATCAACAAAAGCAAAACTAGGATAATGGAATGTAGTCAAATTAAATCGGGTGATGCTGAGGGAATTAGATTAGGAAATGAGACACTTCAAGTAGTAAAGGAGTTTTGCTATTTAGGAAGTAAAATAACTGATGATGGTCGAAGTAGAGAGGATATAAAATGTAGACTAGCAATGGCAAGGAAAGCGTTTCTGAAGAAGAGAAATTTATTAACATCGAATATAGATTTATGTATCAGGAAGTCATTTCTGAAAGTATTTGTTTGGAGTGTAGCCATGTATGGAAGTGAAACATGGACAATAACTAGTTTGGACAAGAAGAGAATAGAAGCTTTTGAAATGTGGTGCTACAGAAGAATACTGAAGATAAGGTGGATAGATCACGTAACTAATGAGGAGGTATTGAATAGGATTGGGGAGAAGAGAAGTTTGTGGCACAACTTGACTAGAAGAAGGGATCGGTTGGTAGGACATGTTTTGAGGCATCAAGGGATCACAAATTTAGCGTTGGAGGGCAGTGTGGAGGGTAAAAATCGTAGAGGGAGACTGAGAGATAAGTACACTAAGCAGATTCAGAAGGATGTAGGTTGCAGTAGGTACTGGGAGATGAAGCAGCTTGCACAGGATAGAGTAGGATGGAGAGCTGCATCAAACCAGTCTCAGGACTGAAGGCAACAACAACAACATCTCCTTAATTTCATACCTTCTAGCTATTTATTAAGTTTTACCAAATAGTTCATAAACAATAAATTGTGGCTGGAGTCCCCTGAAATGTCTTACGGTTTAAAATCTGATTCTTATGCACCTGTCTTACCATTACATAATCAATCGGAAAACTTCCAGTGTCTCAAGGTCTCTTCCACATGTTCAAACTTCTATAATGATTCTGAACTCAAAGAGTTAGTGATAATTAAATAATACTCTGTGCAAAATTCCTTTCCTCTAGACCACATTCTTCCTTCCATTCCTTTTCCTACTATCAAATTCCAGCCCCCCATCACAGTTAAATTTTCCTCTCCCTCTTCAACTAGGTGAATAATCTCATCATACATTTTTTTTTATCTCTTCATCATCTGCAGAGCTAGTCGGCATATAAACCTGTACTACTATGGTGGGTGTTGACTTTGGATGAATAAGGGCTGTGATAATGTAGTCACTGCGCAGTTCATAGTAGGTTACTCAAATTCCTATTTTCCTATTCACTACTGGAACCACTCATGCATCACCCCAATTTGTTTTTGTATTTATAACAATGCACTCAACTGACCAAAAGTCCTTTTCCTCTTGCCACAGAACTTAACTAATTCCCACCATATCTAGCTTCAACCTATCCATTATCCTTTTTATATTTGCTAACGAATCTGCCCAATTAATATATCCAACATTCCTCACTCTGGCCCGTGTAATGCTGATTTTGCTTTCTGTGATGACAACATCTTCCTGAGTAGCCTCACCCAGAAATCTAAATATTTTATGCAACATTTAACAATACAGCAAAGCTGCATGCTCTCAGGAAAGTAAAAGCTGTGTTTCCCCTTGCTTTCAGCCATTTGCAGTAGCAGCACAGCAAAGCTATGTTCATTTATCTTACAGGACCAGATCAGTCAATCATCCAGACAGCTGCCTTTGTAATTAGTGAAAAGGCTGCTGTACCTCTTCAGGAACCACACATTTGTCAAGCTTGTCCATGGATATCCCTCCGTTGTGGTTACAATTCATCTACAGTATGGCAATCTGTATCACCAAGGCACACAAACCACCCAATCAAGGGAAAGTTCATGGTTCATAGTTCATGGGCGCACTGTCTTAGTCACTTGTAATTCTCCTGTTTTTTGTGTTAATAAGTGTACACTTTATCATTTTGTGATTCCTGTAGTATGTACATCACATATAAGGCCACACTTGGTTCATGTTCCAGAATCAAAATCTGACCTCCTATGTTATTCATTTTATTAAATCAGTAGGAGGCCATACCATATATTTGGTATCCATTTAAAGTGTACATTTCCTTTGAGGCAGGATGTGAAATTGTTAACATTACCAATGATTTGCACACTGTCTGTGTTTATGAAATGTCTGTATGTTAGATTACAGTGTCCTTCATGAAGGAACAGACACAGTTTGATGATTCACAGCTGTTATAAATCTTACAAAATGGATTCGCAAGCTGCAAATACGTTTTGACGTCAGCTGTACATATTAGTGACACATGAAAATTTGTGCTGGATTGCAACATGAACCCGGATTTCCTGCTTATCACAAGCAGTCACCTTAACCACTTTGGCTATCCATATACAACTCACGGTTTGGCTTAACTTTGTCACTAACAAAATGTACAGTTGACATCAAAACATATTTGCTATTTGTAAATCCGTTTCGTAAAATTTACAACTACTGTGAATTATCAAACAGTGTCCGTTTCTTCAGACAAGGATGAACATTGTAATGTAACATACAGTACTGTATAAACACAGACATTGTGGAAATCAGTGGTATAGATGCCTCAACAGGCTAAAATGATGATGGGGGAAAAAAAATGTGTCTCTCTCCCTTGTGGGAACCACAAAGTAAGAGCATAGGGGATATGGACAACATGACATATGGAATTCTGGGTCGGTGTGGGAGGTGTACATGGACAGCCGAAGTGGTAAAGGCAACCTCTTGCAAAAAGCAGGAAATCAAGGTTCAAGCAGTCCGGTACAAATTTTCATGAGTCACTAATAAAAAGTACAGCTGATGTTAAAATATATTCACAGTTTGTGAATGCATTTTATAATGTAAACAGTGTGTACTTCTCATTCAGTCAAAAGCTAGTAATCGTTGTGAAAACAATCTATGTTTCATTGTTTAAATTTTCAGTCAGTTCACTATATGCATTCCAAACTTAAACATCATGTTATTAAGCAGTTCATTTACCCATCTGTGTGTCTGTGTAGAGTGTGAACAGTAAAACTGTACAGTTACCACGTACCAGTCAGTACAAAAAAGGCTGAATGTGAAGCTAATATGACGATCAGAATCACGTAAAGAAATATGTTGGTCTGCCACCAGGGAACTTTGTGAAATTTGGTTAATTGGTGCAGCTTTCTGTTCCATATCAACTACTGAGGCTGTTGCAGGTTACAAAGCTGATCATTTAAAAGAAAACTGTGAGTGTCAATGAACATGAAGAGATCAAAAATCAACTGGTGCAGTGTTGTCTACATTAACAAAAGTTCATCAATTCCATTCCAATAAAAGATGGTATATTATGAGATGCCATAGGCATAATTCTAGGACAGTAAAGCTACGTGTGGAATCTCTGTCCACACAGTTTGTATGTGAGACTACGTCTTAAATGCTGAAAATGAAGAACCACACTCCATATAAATTTAACTAACCTTGATAATTTCTTGTTAGAAATAATTCAAACCAAAATAAAGAATTTTATGGCAGCACTTTGGAAGTATTGCTATTTCTCACATACCTTGAGGTCAAGATGAGCGATATTTTGACTGTGCATGTGTTGTAATGCAAGTAGTATTTGATGAGCACAATAAGCTGATTCAGTTTCCTCCAAGTGACCACGAGATTCTAGGAGAGAGGACAGTTCTCCACCCTCCAGCCTGTTGGAATTCAAAAAGTACACATTAAATATATAAACACTTGAAGCACAGCTCTATCCTATGCACACAGTATTATTTACATTGCTAAATGTATGCTAGAAGAAACAAAACTATAACAAATGTACAAAAAATATTTCAACCAATTACGTTTACTTAAGGTGAAGACAAAGTACCTTTGTATCTGCAAAAGGGTGGCATGAACTCTGCCAAGTGTCCATTCAATGTAACATTGTAATGCCAACTTACAGCAATATTGTCACACTAAAAATTTTTGCCCTTCTCACATAATTCATGCAGTTTTGTTAATATAAACGTGGAATAACAAATGAGAAATTAAAATCATTAGAGTTAAGCAAGATGTATAAGACAGGCAAAATACCTTCAGACTTCAAAAAGAATATAATAATTCCAATTCCAAAGAAATCAGGTGCTGGCAGATGTGAAAATTACCAAACTATCAGTTTAATAAGTCACAATTGCAAACTACTAACGCAAATTCTTTACAGAAGAATAGAAAAACTGGTAGAAGCTGACCTCAGGGAAGATCAGTTCGGATTCTGGAGAAATGTAGGAACACGCGAGACAATACTGACCCTACGACTTATCTTAGAAGTTAGGTTAAGGAAAGGCAAACCCATGGTTGAAGCATTTGTAGATTTTGGGAAAGCTTTTGAAAATGTTGACTGAAATATTCTCTTTCAAATTCAAAGGATGGCAGGGATAAAATTCAGGGAGCAAAAGGCTATTTACAACTTGTACAGAAACCAGTTGACCATTACAAGAGTTGAGGGTCACGAAAGGGAAACAGTGGTTGAGAAGGGAGTGAGACAGGGTTGTAGCATACCTCTGATGTTATTTAATCTGTTTACTGAGCAAGCTGTAAAGAAACCAAAAGAAAAATTTAGAGAAGGAATTAATATCCAGGGAGAAGAAATAAAAACCATGAGGTTTACCCATGGCATTGTAATTCTGTCAGAGTCAGCAAAGGACTTGTAAGAACAGTTGAACAGAATGGACAGTGTCTTGAAAGAAGGATAAAAGATAATAACAACAAGAAGCAAAATGAGGATAATGGAATGCAGTCAAATTAAATCAGGTGATGCGGGGGGGAATTAGATCAGGAAATGAGACACTTAAAGTAGTAGATGAGTGCCACTATTTGGGTAGCAAAATAACTGATGATTGTCAAAGTACAGATGATATAAAATGTAGACTAGCAATGATGAGAAAAGCGTTTCTGATGAAAAAGTGAAATTTGTTAACATCTAGTACAGATTTACATGTCAGGAAGTCTTTTCTGGAAGTATTTGTATGGAGTGTAGCTATTTACATCTACATCTACATCCATACTCCGCAAGCCACCTGATGGTGTGTGGCGGAGGGTACCCTGAGTACCTCTATCGATTCTCCCTTTTATTCCAGTCTCGTATTGTTCGTGGAAAGAAGGATTGTCGGTATGCTTCTGTGTGGGCTCTAATCTCTCTGATTTTATCTTCATGGTCTCTCCGCAAGATATACGTAGGAGGGAGCAATATACTGCTTGACTCTTCGGTGAAGGTATGTTCTCGAAATTTTGACAAAAGCCCGTACCAAGCTACTGAGCGTCTCTTCTGCAGAGTCTTCCACTGGAGTTTATCTATCATCTCCGTAACGCTTTCGCGATTACTAAATGATCCTGTAACGAAGGGCGCTGCTCTCTGTTGGATTTTCTCTATCTCTTCTATCAACCCTATCTGGTACGGATCCCACACTGCTGAGCAGTATTCAAGCAGTGGGCGAACAAGCGTACAGTAACCTACTTCCTTTGCTTTCGGATTGCATTTCCTTAGGATTCTTCCAACGAACCTCAGTCTGGCATGTGCTTTACCGACGATCAACTTTATATGATCATTCCATTTTAAATCACTCCTAATGCGTACTCCCAGATAATTTATGGAATTAACTGCTTCCAGTTGCTGACCTGCTATTTTGTAGCTAAATGATAAGGGATCTATCTTTCTATGTATTCGCAGCACATTACACTTGTCTACATTGAGATTCAATTGCCATTCCCTGCACCATGCGTCAATGCGCTGCAGATCCTTCTCCATTTCAGTACAATTTTCGATACATCACAGCATCATCTGCAAAAAGCCTCAGTGAACTTCCGATGTCATCCACCAGGTCATTTATGTATATTGTGAATAGCAACGGTCCTATGATACTCCCCTGTGGCACACCTGAAATCTCTCTTACTTTGAAAGACTTCTCTCCATTGAGAATGAAATGCTGCGTTCTGTCATCTAGGAACTCCTCAATCCAATCACACAATTGGTCTGATAGTCCATAGGCTCTTACTTTGTTCATTAAACGACTGTGGGGAACTGTATCGAATGCCCTGCGGAAGTCAAGAAACACAGCATCTACCTGTAAACCCATGTCTATGGCCCTCTAAGTCTCGTGGATGAATAGCGCGAGCTGGGTTTCACACGACCACCTTTTTCGAAACCCATGCTGATTCCTACAGAGTAGATTTCTAGTCTCCAGAAAAGTCATTATACTTGAACATAGTACGTGTTCCAAAATTCTACAACTGATCGACATTAGAGATATAGGTCTCTAGTTCTGCACATCTGTTCGACGTCCCTCCTTGAAAACGGGGATGACCTGTGCCCTTTTCCAATCCTTTGGAAAGCTACGCTCTTCTAGAGACCTACGGTACACCACTGCAAGAAGGGGGGCAAGTTCCTTCACGTACTCTGTGTAAAATCGAACTGGTATCCCATCAGGTCCAGCGGCCTTTCCTCTTTTGAGTGATTTTGATTGTTTCTCTGTCCCTCTGTTGTCTATTTCAATATCTACCATTTTGTCATCTGTGCGACAGTCTAGAGAAGGAACTACAGTGCGGTCTTCCTCTGTGAAACAGCTTTGGAAAAAGACATTTAGTATTTCGGCCTTTAGTCTGTCATCCTCTGTTTCAGTACCATTTTGGTCACAGAGTGTCTGGGCATTTTGTTTTCATCCACCTACTGCTTCGACATAAGACCAAAATTTCTTAGGATTTTCTGCCAAGTCAGTACATAGAACTTTACTGTCAAATTCATTGAATGCCTCTCGCATAGCCTTCCTCACACTACATTTCGCTTCGCATAATTTTTGTTGGTCTGCAAGGCTTTGACTATGTTTATGTTTGCTGTGAAGTTCCCTTTGCTTCCGCAGCAGTTTTATAACTCGGTTGTTGTACCATGGTGGCTCTTTTCCACAGAAGTGAAACATAGACAATAAATAGTTTGACAAGAAGAGAATAGAAGCTTTTGAAATGTGGTGCTACAAAACAATGCTGAAGATTAAATGGGTAGACCACATAACTATTGAGGAGGTACTGAATAGAATTGGGGAGAAAAAATTGTGGCACAACCTGACTACAACAAGGGATCACCTGGTAGGACACATTCTGAGGAATTAAAAGATCACCAATTTACTAGTATAGGGAAGCATGGAGCATAAAAAATCGTAGAGGGAGACCAAAAGATGAATACCGTAAGCAGATTCAGAAGGATGTAGGTCGCAGTCATTACTCAGAGATGAAGAGGCTTGCACAGGAAAGAGTAGCATGGAGAGATGCATCAAACCAGTCTTTGGACAGAACACAACCACAACCACCACCACCACCACCACCACCACCACAAACAACAACAACAACAGTATGTAATTCTAAGCAGAAAATTTACTGAGGGGGTACTGACTACCATACCACAACATTTAACTTAGAAAAATAAAACTGCTTTATAACACCAGACCCCAAAACAATTACTCTTGTATTTGCCAACACAATAAAGGGTCGCATGTACTAGTTTTCCAAGAAGAATTACTGCAATCTAAAGACAAATATCACATAGCTAAAAGCTTTGGGCAGTAGATAAATGGTAGTTGAAAACACAGTTTTCAACATTTATCACTTCTGAGTAATGAAAAATATCTGATGAATATTAAAAACACTGAAATGTTGAAAGAAGGTGACTACCACAAGTAGTCTGCAATACACTTGAGACCTGCAATGAAAGTGTAAATGTGATTCAAATTTTAATTCTAATGAAATGGAATAACTGTTTCTAATTCATAGATAAAATGAAGCACAGGCGTCAAAATACCATAACACCTAAAGGAGAAAAAAGTTTACAATAAAAGAAGTGCGTTTCAGAATACTATCACATTTTTCCCACTAGAATGTTTAGACTTTTGTCACACTATGCAACATACTGAAAATTATATGGTTTATTTATACATTTACATTAGACTATATAGTGTGATGCACAAAAATTCTTTTCACAAAAGTTCAGTTTTCACGAAAATCAATTCCACAGACAGTTTACAACAATGTATTAACAAAGAAGGCAACAGTTCCAAGATAAAATAAGTAGAAAAATGGAAATCTGCTCTTCCCCCTTTTTTGTCTCTTTGCATTGATCGGAAATCCAGATGAAGAACCTCTGTTCTGATGAAACCTATTAACCACTTTCACTGCTATTGTCAATCCCACAAAAAAATGTCTCTCCAATGCAGGACAGCCACCTATGGGGAAGGTACTTGAAGTGACAAATATGGTTAGGTCTTCCCAAGAACTTTGAAGAACAAAATTATCTTCCCAATCTTATCCATAAACAGATCATCTATGGCCTATGGCCATACTTCTACTGGCCAAGCACAAAAGTATGCCTCTTCATCACTCAATATCATCCAAAACTGGAATGGCTAAATGATACTGCTCCAGAATTCTGATTACGCCCCATTGTGAAAATTTCCCCACAATTTTTTTCCATCCATCTCAGGGTATTCCACTGCTGAACCAAATTATGCAATATCCTTGTCCATCTCTAAGCCTCATGCAGCCTCACTCTTCCTAGCCTTTTGCTAAGCAGGTCTTATTCCAATGGAAGAGACAGTGCATTTCCTATCCCTACCAAAGGCAAAGCCACCCTCAAAAGCAGTTACATAAAATGCCGAGTTCACTGCAACCACAGCCCAGTGTTCTACACTGATCAGAGCACAAATTGTCCATGTAGACAAATGAACACAACCAAACAGACCATGCTGCATAATGAAACATTCATTCTGGAAATAATGTCACTGACTTCAGCAGATTCATTACAAGCTATAATATTTGAAGTCTCCCCCCGACAACATTTTTTTCTGAATTTCAACGTGGTAACTCTCCTCGCACATATCTATCACTCCAAGAACACCCTCATCTTAATATTCTGCTAATCCCTAACCATCTGCCTTTACCAACACTCCTGTTTACACCCAATTCCACTTCAGCATCCAGACCAGTAGCTCAATCCTCCAGGTATTTTCTTATTCAACACAACTCACACAATGTAAAAACTTTCTCTCGATCCTCCACTTTCCTTCTCAGCTGCTCTCAGGCATCCCCTAAGCATCTGCTGCATGAACTTCAATGTACCTAACTCCTCAATAATATCATTCCTATTCCTTCCAGGTTCATCTCTCCGTTTTAGCACCCCATGTTGTTTCCATTTTCTCTCCAGTCAAGATCGACACACCCCAGTCAGACAGCAACTCCATAACACAAAACACACACACACACACACACACACACACACACGCTCCTGGTACTCTCTCTCTCTCTCTCTCTCTCTCTCTCTCTCTCTCTCTCTCTCTGAGTGTGTGTGTGTGTGTGTGTGTGTGTGTGTGTTGGTTTTAACCAGTGCAAACACAAATTAAACAATGAAAAACATGGTATGGAATAACAACATAAAGACTGGGCAGATGCTACACACCACATATAGGAGACATTGAGTGGCAGACAGACAGAATGAAAAAAAAAGACTCCTAGTTGCTTTTCACCCATTGGACTACGTCCTTCATCAGGTATAGAAAACACACATGGCCACTGTTGTCTCTGGGTGTCAGGCCCAAATGTGACTGTATCTGAGGTGAGCAGCAAAGTAGCTGGAGGGGGTAGTGGGGATAGCAAAGAGGTGTGGCAGGGATGGGGACAGATATTGGATAAGGATGGGGGAAGACATAAGTGGGATAATATGGGACAGGATAGTGGACTGCTAAGTACAGCATCATAAGGCTGTGATTGGAGGGGGGAGAGGGAGAAGATCAGAGAAGGGGAAAGGTCTATGCTGGTGTGTTGGTGGGACAGAAGGCTTGTATAATACTGGAGAGTGATTAGGGAAGAGGACAGGCAGGTGGAGGACAGGGACAAGAGAAGGTTGTAGCAAGAAGGTTATGGGAACGAAAGGCATGCTGCAGGGAGAGTTCCCACCTGCGGGTGGAAAGAATCTCTATGACACAGACTGTGCACCTTTCATTAAACCCAAATTACGAAATATGTGAAAGTACGAGGCATGTTTTTTAAGTAAGGTCCGCTTTGTTGTAGACACTAGTAGTTCGCGCACATACCGCAACGAGTGTGTGCATCGTGTACCGGCATGCCTCGGGAACAACTGTGCTCAGTTTTAGCTCTGTAGCTAACCTGTACAATTATGTTATGTGCTTTCAAAATGCTTAAGACTATCAACACGCCCGCTGCGTGTGAGGTTCGCTCAGTGATACGGTTTTTGTCAGCAAGGAACTTGTCTGCTGCAGAAATTCAACAACACATTTGGGAAGTGTATGGCAATACTGTTATGAGTGAAAGCAAAGTGCGTAAGTGGGTACGAGAATTCAAAGATGGCTGTGACAACATCCATGATGAGGACCACTCCAGTCACCCTTCTTTGATTACAGATGATTTGGTGGATTCGTGAGAACAGGCGCTTCACAATAGCAGGTCTCTCAAATGAATGTGTCAAGGTGAGTGCTTTACAACTTTGTTTCTGAACACCTAAAGTTTAGGAAACTGTGCTCCCGTTGAGACACAAAACTCCTAACAGAGGACCACAAAAACCAAAGATTTGAGTGTGCGATGAATTTCTTGACTCATTAGGTGACAGCTTCTTGAGTCAGATCATAACTGGAGACGAAACATGGGTTTCACATATCACAACCAAATCAAAGCAACAGAGGATGGAATGGAGAGACCCACACTCACATGTAACAGTGAAGGCCAAACAGACTCTGTTCCAGTGCAAAATCATGGCGTCAGTGTTTTGGGATAGGCATGGTGTTTTGTTGGTGACTTCATGCAACGAGGAACCACTATATCAATGCAAAAGCATACTGCCAAACCCTGAGAAAGCTACGCACAGCGATTCAAAACAAAAGCCGCAGCATGCTGACAAAGGGAATTGTCCTTCTCCAAGACAATGCAAAACCTCACACTGCAGGCCAGACCCGCGATTTATTGCACTGTTTTGGTTGGGAAGTTTTAGACCACGCACCCTACAGTCCTGATAATGAACCGAGCGATTACCAACTGTTCCTCCACCTCAAACAACACCTCAGTGGCAACCATTACAATGATGACGACAACGTGAAAACAGCAGTGAACTCTTGGTTATCGGAGCAGGCGGCAAGTTCTTATGAAGAGGGTATTTTAAAACTGGTTGAGAGGTATGATGTGTCTTTCAACAAACTTGGCAATTATGTCAAAAAATAGAGTGATGTATGTACTTTCTGAAAATAAATTTACTTTTTGAAGTAACCTTTGGTTGTGTACTTATGTTCTAATGGACCTTACTTAAAAAACAGCTTACAACCAATTCTGTAAATATTGAGCATTTCACCACACATTCACTTTTGTAAGCCAATTACATTCTACATCCTAGAAATTTATTGCAAATACAGTAAATGAAACATGAAAACTAATTACTGCGTGTCAGCTATGCTTTTGTAATTGACTAGAACATGTTTCATGTTCAGCAGCATATGCATGTCCAGGTGTCCGAAGGAATATATTTCAAAGTTTTTCTAGTCTTTTCACTGAAGCAGTTCCAATTCCTACAATGCATAGTTGGTGATTTACTGTGTATGCAGTTTCATTTGTGTCTGGCCCATGGACCTGGTTTTATTGTTATTATATTGGTGTTGTTGTTGTTGTTGTTGTTGTTGTTGTTGATGATGATGATAGTAAACCAATCACTAACAAAAATTATAAAAATTAGTCTAGTGATTACAAAAACCATAAACATTTGACATCTGTTTCTTGATGAGGACCTCCAGCAGAATTTTAATGTAGTATAGTCTCCACCTAGTTACATGTTTCCTAATGTCACCTGGAGAATTTCCATTAAGTGCTTCTACTTTATTTGAGTAAAAAAGAACCTTTTTGCCCATTCCTTTTGCATGTTACCACAATGTTTGAATTCGTAAATGAGAGTATCAGTTAGTGCTACATTGCCGGAAAAAAAATTGCAACCACCAAGAAGGTGTGTTTCTACATCTGAAAGATGATATCTACTCAATTTTCACACCAGTTGCATAAGAATGGTGCTCGTAGTGCCAGTATGAGGAAGCGAATCAGGCTTGCTTTAAATACACTCTCTAATGGTTGGTTGGGTGAAAGATTAAAGGGACCAGACTGCAATGGTCATCGGTCCCTTGTTTCAGAAACACACCGAGCATACTAATTCATGAATCAGTATGAGCACTAAAAGAAAAACTCCAGGAGAAGGATAGCACCAAGGTCAATAATAAAGCAACATGGAAAATGGAGCACAGCAACAAAAACAACAAAGAGAAGACAAGCAGAAAGAATTAAAACTGTACAGCAGAAGATCGTGGCTGGCTGATCACAAAAATAATAGGATGAGCCAGCCACTCTGCAACACGTTAAAACCTCCAGCCTAAAAGATTAGGGTGGAGTCGAATTACAACACAAAACTAATTAAAAGATACAGCTCAAAAAGAGGGTGATGTAATAAAATTAAATGGACCTATAAAAGCCGCTTGCGCTTATAAAACTTAAAACCCAATCTGCCACAGAGACATTGTCACCTAAAAGAGATGATAAATCATGCTGGAGATTAAAAGCACGCCTGAGAGCGGTTAAAAGAGGGCATTCCAACAACAGATGCGCCACCGTCATGGTTGCACCACAGCGACAATAAAGGGGTCCTCTCGGTGCAGCAGATGACCATGCGTCAGCCAAGAGTGACCAATGCAGAGCCTACAGAGAATAACAGAATCCTTGCGAGAGGCCCGCATGGAGGAACCCCACACGGCCGTCGTCTCCTTTACTCGCCGCAGCTTGTTGGGTACAGACAGAGTGCGCCATTCATCTGCCCACATTCCAAAGACCCGACGGCGTAACACCGATCGGAGATAAGTTGCCGGGAGGCCGATCTCCAACGGCAGTTTGCAGGTGGCTTCTTTAGCTAACTTGTCGGTGAGTTCATTTCCCGCTATCCCAACATGTCCCGGGGTCCATATGAATACCACTGAACGACCACGCTATTCAAGAACGTGAATGGACCCCTGGATGACACAAACAATGGGATGGCATGGGTAACACTGGTCAAGAGCCTGCAGACTACTGAGCGAGTCACTACAAATGACGAAGGACTCTTCAGTGCTGGTACGAATATGCTCAAGGGCACAAAAAATGGCTGTCAGTTCTGCGGTGTAAACACTGCAACCTTCCGGCAAGGAGCGCTGGTCGTCATAGTCCGCATGAGCATAAGCGTACCCCACACGGCCATCAACCATCAAGCCATCAGTATAGATAACCTCCGAGGCATGGTATGTGCCTAAGAGAGCAAGGAATTGGCAGGAGGAACTGAATCTTTTGACCATCGGGAAAGTTCCAGCTCAAGCTGCGGCCGACGAATATACCAAGGTGGCGTATGTGGGCAGATCTGGAAAGCAGATGGAAGAGGCAAACACTCGAGTTCACTAAGGAGCAACTAAACACGGATCCCGATTGTATGGCCTGATCGTGGCCGCCAGTGTGGGATATGGACTGACCCATTATCGAAAAGGAGACGGTAGTTAGGGTGTCGGGGCAAACAATGGACGTGGGCAGCATAGGGGGCTAACAGTTGGTGACGCCGAATGTGAAGTGAAGGAACCCCAGCCTCAGCAAGTAGGTTATTAACAGGGCTGGTGCGGAATGCTCCTGTCGCCTGTCGAACCCCACAGTGGTGACCGAGGTCCAGCAGTTGCAATGCTGAGGGCGACACTGAGCCATACGCCACACTCCCATAATCCAGTCGGGACAGCATAAGGGCTTTGTAGAGCTGCAGCAGCGTGTTACGATCTGCACCCCAAGTTGTGTTGCTGAGGCAGCAGAGGGCATTCAGATGCTGCCAGCACTGACGCTTGAGCTGACGAATACGTGGAAGCCAAGTAAGCTGGGCATCGAATAGCAATCCCAGAAAACGGTAAATGTCAACAACCCTGAGCATGGCATCCTGAAGATAGAGCTCAGGGTGGGGATGGACAGTTCGACACCGACAAAAGTGCATAACACAAGTCTTCGCAGGAGGAAAGTGAAACCCATGGGCTTGGGCCCATGTCTGCGCCTTGCGTATGGCTCCCTGCAACCTACATTCTGCAACACTAATGGTGGAGGAGCTGAAAAAAATGCAGAAATCGTCAGCATATAACGTGGGTGAGACAGACGACCCTACTGCTGCTGCAAGGCCATTAATGGCCACAAGTTAAAGGGGCACGCTCAATACAAAGCCCTGTGGAACGCTGTTCTCCTGGATATGAACTGAACTATGGGATGTGCGAATTAAAATGCGGAATGTCCGAACAGATAAAAAAATTTTGAATAAAAATGGGGAGAGAGCCCCGGAGACCCCACTCGTGCAACATGGCAAGAATATGGTGCCGCCACGTGGTGTCATATGCTCTGGAGAGGTCGAAAAAGATGGAGACGAGGTGTTGGCGCCTGGAAAAAGCAGTGCGGATTGCAGACTCAAGGAAGACCAAAGTATCAGCGGTGGAACGGCCCTGACGGAAGCCGCTCTGGCACGGAGCCAGAAGACCCCGAGACTCGAGCAGCCAACACAACCATCGACTCACCATACGTTCCAGTAACTTGCACAGAGTATTTGTCAAGCTGATGGGCCGATAGCTATCCACATTAAGCGGGTCCTTACCAGGCTTCAGCACCGGAATGATGGTACTTTCTCGCCACTGTGACAGAAAGACACCATCGCCCCATATGCGGTTGAAGATGGCAAGAACACATCGCTGACAGTCCAGGGACAGGTGTTTGAGCGTCTGATTGTGGACACTGTCTGGCCCAGAGGCTGTCTTGGGGCACTGTGCCAGGGCGCTTTGGAGTTCCCACGTACTAAATGGGGCGTTATACTCCTCAGGGTGGCAAGAAGCAAAAGAAAGCCTTTTGCCTTCCTCCTGGCGTTTTAACGCGCGAAACGCGGCCGGGTAATTCCCTGACGCAGAGGCCCGAACAAGGCGCTGTGCGAAATTCTTGGCGATTGCATCGGCATCGGTGGATAGCGCCCCGTTGATGGTAAGCCCTGGGACACCTGTAGAATGCTGCAATCCAAAGATGCGCCGAAACTTCATCCACACCTGGGAGGGTGAAGTACGGGAACCAATGGTGGAAACGTACCTCTCCCAGCACTCCTGTTTCCGCCTCTTGATGAGCCGCCGTGCCTGAGCACGGAGACGTTTGAAGAAAATGAGGTTCTCCAAAGACGGGTGCCGCTTATGTCGCTGAAGAGCCCGCCGACGTTCTTTAATGGCTTCAGCGACCTCCAGAGACCACCAAGGCACTGACTTTCGCCAGGGGCACCCTAACGAACGAGGAATGGTATGTTCGGCAGCGGAAACAATCGCTGCAGTCAGTGTCTCAACCACCACATCCATGGTACCGTGGGGGAGAGATTCAACAGTGGCAGTAGAGGAGAACGTTTCCCAGTTGGCCTTGCTGAATGCCCATCGAGGCAAACGTTCATGGGATCGAAACTGGGTTAGTGAAAGGAAGATGGGAAAATGGTCACCACCACACAGGTCGTCATGGACTCTCCAGTGGACTGATGGTACAAGCCCTGGGCTGCACAACGACAGATCTATTGCCGAGAATGTGCCATGCGCCACACTGAAATGTGTGGCAGCGTCAGTGTTTAAGAGGCAGAGGTCGAGTTGGGAGATGAGATTCTCGACATCTCTGCCTCAGCCAGTAATCTTTGTTCCACCCCACAGGGGATTGTGGGCGTTAAAATCCCCCAGGAGAAGAAAAGGCGTGCGAAGTTGGGTGACAAGTGCAGCCAATTCGGTCAGGGAGACGGTACCACCTGGATGAAGATAGACACTGCAGACGGTTATCTCCTGGGTAGCCCTTACGCGGATAGCCACAGCTTCCAATGATGTTTGAAGGGGCACAGGAGCACTATATACAGAGGTAAGGACATACACGCAGGCTCCACCTGACACACAATTGTAAGTGCTACGGTTGCAGTAATAACCCCTGTATCCACGGAGGACAGGGGTCCGCATTGCCGAAAACCAGGTTTCCTCGAGAGCAATGCATAAAGCAGGTGTCATGCTAAGAAGCTGACGTAGCTCAGGTAGATGGCTAAAATAACCGCCACAATTCCACTGGAGGATTGTATAAAGCATGTCCTGTAGGGGCATTCAGGCACTCAAAAGGCAAATTACTTCGCAGGGTCACACGCTGCCACCGGCTGAGTGATGGCCATCGCCACGGCCATCGTTTCTGAGGAGACGGCGAGATCCAGGTTATCAGGGGACGCAAAGAGCTCGACCTCATCCTCAGAGGCTGAGCCGACAGGAAGCGATGGTGCGGGAACCACTGGGTCCTTATCCTTCTTGGAGAGCTTCCTTCTCTCTCTTGTCTTTGGGAGGAGGGTTAGCATGCTGGGAGGGCTTTCCTGACGCATTATCAGGAACAGAGGAAGAGCGTGAAGCCCTTCGACCAGCAGCTGGTGGCTTCTTCAGCCATTGGCCAGTGTCTTGTGAGACGTCCTTGGAAGGGACTCACCCAAGGGATCCCTTCCGAACAAGTGAGGCCGGAGGAGGCTGTTACGTCTCCGGCTGAGCAGCCGGAGAGAGCTGTCGCGTCTCCGGCTGAGCAGCCGGAGAGAGCTGTCGCGTCTCCGGCTGAGCAGCCGGAGAGAGCTGTCGCTTCCCCGGCTGAGGAGCCGGAGAGAGCTGTCCCCGCTCCGGCTGAGAGGTGGGGACTGACGTCCCCAGTTGTTTGGGGCACACTGCTCACAAACTGGGTGTTTTGGGAGTAGTGGAAGAGAGAGTGGCCTGTCCCAGCGGTGGGGCAGGCATTACTTGATTCTCTGTGGGCCAATGGAGAAGGGAGTCTTTGCAGGAGCTGGTGGCGGCAGTGTGACGGTAGCATAAATCCTCAACATAGGTGTGGGGTTGAGTCGTTCTAGCTTCTTCTTTGCATCTTGGTAAGTTAAACGGTCCAAGGTCTTAATTTCTTGTATCTTCCGCTCTCGTTGATAGACTGCACAGTCTGGTGAGCAGGGAGAATGATGCTCCCCACAGTTAAAGCAGGTGGGAGGCGGAGCACATGAAACATTAGGATGCGGAGGTCGTCCACAATCATGGCACGCGGGGATGGCAGTGCACCTGGAGGACATGTGTCCGAATTTCCAGCACTGGAAGCATTGCATAGGAGGCGGGACATAGGGCTTGACATCGCACCAGTAGATCATGACCTTGACCTTCTTAGGCAAGCAGTCACCCTCAAAGCCCAGGATGAAGGCACCGGTAGTGACCCAATTATCCTTCGGCCCCCTAAAGACACGACAGACAAAATGTACACCTCGTCGTGCGAGGTTCTCACGTAGCTCGTCATCAGACTGTAGCAGAAAATCTTTATGAAAAATAATCCCCTGGACCAAATTTAAGGACTTATGGGGAGTGACAGTAACGGGGATGTCACCGAGCTTCTCACAGGCGATTAATGCCTGGGACTGTGCAGATGAAGCTGCTTGTATCAGAATGGCCCTGCTCCGCATTTTGGAAAGAGACGCCACTTCCCCAAACTTATCTTCGAGATTATGCACAAAGAAAAGAGGCTTAGTCCCCAAAAACGAATCCCCATCAGTTCTGTTGCATACAAGGTATTGTGGAAAATACGGCTCCTGTCTGTCTGCAGCCTTACGTTTCTCCCATGGTGTGGCTAGGGATGGGAACGATTTCGGGTTATATGTCACAGCGTTAAATTCCACCGTACCACACTTAGAGACATTGGTGGTCGGGCGACCACTAGAGTGAGATTTCACCCGCTTCATTGCGGGGCATCCGCCCTGATGCCACCCACTTCGACCAGGGGCTCTCCCCACGTGCGCCACCCAGCCACAGCAAAGGCCACCTGGCAGGACGGCTGTTGCCGGGAGTCCCGATGCCCCAGAGAGATGGGCATCTACTCTTTGGCTTACGTGGGGAGGTGTCAGCTCAGGCATCGGCAGTACGATCCCTGTGTTGTCAGGCGATACAACTTAGAGGGTACATGACGACCCCACCACAACGGGCTGGCTACCGTGCTTGATTTTGGGTGCCATGGGTAGTCCATAGTAATCGTGGGTGCAGATGGTGACGCACTAAGGGTGTAACTTACACAATCCATCAGGTGTCTATGCCCAAAATGAGGGATGGAGGGTGCAGTTACGACGCCAAGACGATAAAGAGTGCCATGGTCTTAGGGCACAGAGGACTGATGGTGCACCACGTAAGGTGTCCTTCCCCAAAAGGCTCGTACTTCTGTTGAATATGGAAAAATGGAGATCAAACCCCAGTGGGAACCATCACATTACAGGCCGAAACAGTTGAGACTCCTTTTAGTTGCCTCTTAGGACAGGCAGGAATACCGCGGGCCTATTCTTACCCCCGAACCTGCAGGGGGTGCACTCTGTAATGATCATAAGCTTAGTTATTTATGAGACTGGACGTGATGAGTTGATGTTTGTCAAGGATGCTTTTAAGCTGACAAAGACCCTTTCCACATCTCACAGGGTTTGAACACGGTTGTTTAATTGGGCTGTGAGAATCTGAATTCCTTTTGTGATACTGTAGAAGAACTTGCCAAGAATGTAGCCTCTGTACACGATTACTTGTAGCAGTGATCACTGGAATGTACGGTTCCAAGAAGACAGGGCTCTGGGGGGCCATATGGTGCTTCCAAGAGGGAAGACTACTGTGTTTGGCATATGGCATTGGTGCGGCACACTGCATCTGCAGCAGTAATAGAGGGGCAGTTGACACCACAGTGACACAATAAACTGTTGCAAATCAGTTACTTCAAGGACAGCTTCGAGCCAGATGCCCTGTAGCGTGAATTCCATTGACCCCAAACCACCAATATTTTGCAACTTCAGTGATGTCAAGTGAGAGCTCATTTCTGATAAAAGCTGGTTCTGTCTCGGTGACTGTGATGGTCGTGTGTTGATTAGAAGGAGGCCAGTTGATGATGATGGTGATGATGACGACAACGACAATGACGAGGATGACGACGATGATGATGTTTGGTTTGTGGGGCACTCACTCAACAGCGCGGTTATCTGTGCCCGTACAAATTTCCAACTTTTGCTCAGTCCAATCTTGGCACTTTCATGAATGATGATGAAACAATGAGGACAACACAAACACCCACTCATCTCGAGGCAGGTGAAAATCCCTGACCCAACCAGGAATCTAACCTGGGACCCCGTGCTTGGGAAGAGAGAATGCGACCACAAGACCACGAACTGCATACAGTAGACCAGATGAGGACCTGCAACCAACCTGTCAGAATGCTAGACACACCGGACATACGCCTGCAGTTATTGGCTGAGGTGCGATTTCGTATGACAGCCAGATCACTCTTGTGGCTATCCCATGCACCCTGCCTTTTTTTTAAGTAGCTGCACTGCAAATCTGTATGTCAATCTGGTGATTCGACATATTGTGCTACCATTCATGAACAGCATACCAAGGGGTGTTTTCCAACAGGGTAATGCTTCCTCATTCGTTCTATAGAGTGTCAACATGATTCCTTGGCCTCCTTCATGACCACATCTGTCTTCAATTGAGCCTATATAGGACATCATTGGATGACAAGTCCAGCATCATCCACCAACCAAGTGCAACAGACATGGAACTCCATCCCACAAACTGACATCTGGCTTCTGTACAACACAATGCATGCACACCTACACATTTGCATTCAAGATTTTTGGCAGTTACACAAGTTGTTAATATAACAGCATTTCACATTTGCTATGGTTTATCTCACACTTACATTAACCTGTGATCTTGGAATGTTAATAACATAGATATATTACCTAGACAAATGTATTCCTGAAATTTCACTACTCTACATTAATCATTTTTTGGTGTTGCAATTATTTTTCCATCAGAGTATTTTTTGCATTAAACAGGCTTTAATTTTACCAATACATAGTCAGCTGACAGCTTGGGGTGAACCTTTACATAACAATAGCAGCTGAGTAGTGTAAGAGGAAGAACAGAGGCCTCTTTTTTAAGTTGCTGCTTTTCGATCTGAAAGAGTAATTAGGAGTTAATCCCACATTTATCAAAGTGACTAGATCAGCAATAAGTGAAACTGGTTGTTAGTACACTTTACAGAAGAGTGCAATGGCTGCTTCTGCCAATTAATGTATATTTTGACTCCTTACACGGTTCTGAAGGCTCTTCTCCACCCTATAAGGAATTTAAACAGTACAATGTGCATAAGCATGAATGAACAAAATGTCATTTTTATTGTTTTTTGGAATCTAGCAAAAAATATCCTATAACCTTCTACCATCCATTCACCTGGCTTCACCAATCTCCACTACATTTTCATTATAGTTCTTCCATTCTAATCTGTTCAAGATCCATTTGTTTGCTTTCTTGTCGCTCCTAATAATACTTAACATGGATATCTCCACTGCTTGCTGAGCAACAATCAGTTGTAGAAAGGTTTTCTTAACTGCTATTAGTCAAAAATTGTAATTAACAATATTACTTTGTGTTTTAGACATAGTGTAAACTTAGTTTTTGAAGCTACTTAGTTAACCAAAAGTACTGCAAGCCATTTTAATCTTCTGACTTCTTTCACCACCCAACTAATTCCTGTCTTCGGCTGTTCTAAATAGAAACAATTATTAACTGGCTTTGCAGCTTCATTGCAAATATATAGTATTTCCTTTTCAGTGTATTCATTGCATACTACTTTAGTGAAGTTACAGTTTGATTTGAGTTATAATGTAATAAGTCCTTCCCATAATTGTTGAAGTTTATCTGCACTACAGTCATGTAATTTATCAATCTCAGCTTTAAACTTCCCAAAGACATCCTCAACTTCCTTTTGGTTTCCTTTCTTTAAGCAGTAAGCTACTGCCTTCGAAAATGCATATAGGTCTAATGGTTTGTTGACAGGTGAGATTTCTCTCATCCTCAGGTCTGAATGACCTGGCCTTTCTTTTTATTCTTCCCCAAGCTACCTCCTTCTATTCTTGAGAAAGGAACTATTAGTTCCAAAAGCTAGTATAGTGTGCATACTGTATATGTGTCTATCAGCAGTACTGTAATTTCTCACATAGGTAAGCACTGCCCAACAATTCTGTGTCATAATTTCATGACTTAAACTGACTAGGATTACTGCAGCTTGAGGTGGATGTTTAGGCCTATACGACACACAGAATAAATTAATGTTGTACAATGAGTTCTTTTACATAACCATGTTGTCTACCAGTTTGCATACTATGTCTTCACAGCAGCAGTTTCTTCTTGTACATCTCTTGCTGGTAGCATGTGTTTAGCAGTCTTCCCTTGGGTCTGTCTTCCTCTTGCTAATTGTTGCTGTCCAGTTCCTACTTGTGATGTGAACACCATAGTTTTGGAGGTTCCCAACAGCCTCAAAAAATATTTATCAGCTATTTCATTCTACTCTCTTCATAGTAATTATTTTCTTCTTGTGTTATACACAGTGCCCCTTAGAAGATGCTTGTTTCTAAGCCATTTGGCTCTGATGGAATTCTGACTTTGGCATTTCAACTTACCCTATATTTACAGAATGTTGTGTCCGTTTTCTTCCTTCATCCAAAATACTTGGCCCAATCACATTAATGTGACCACTGTTAGAGCATAACAATAAACACCAACACAAAGATGAAGAACACAAGAGCAGAGAAGGCTGTGAGACGGCATCAGCCAGTAGCCTACTAACTATGACTGCACCACAACAGGAGCGGCCTCTATATGGAGAGAATATAAGCGCCACTCCTGCTATCCTCAGCACAGAGTAGAAGATGGACACTAATAGAAACTATGCCTTAGAATAGAGCACTACAATAGCCATTATTAATGATCCACAAACTGTGTGACAAAATTGCATGAACATTGTATATTGCAAAGGACATGTTTGCATGTCGCCCATTGCTTACAACTCATTGTATATCCAAAGTTAAGTATTGTCAATCTTCTTTATTGTCATAAAAAACTATTAATGTGATTTGCTTGAATTGTTGTTAGCTATCCAGGAATGCAGCAGCCTTTAGGCACCCAATAAGAGATGAGTGGGCAGGACCCCACAACCACCACCTATGTTCAATGTCAATGTGCAATAACTATTCACAGACAACAGGTAGCAGCAGTAGCAGTGGATGGTATATAAAGCATGTTGGGGCATGTAGAAAACAGTCCAGTTGTCATAGTGCGGAAATGGGGTGATTTACCTAACATCTAAAAAAACATGATCATTGGATTTTGGAACAAATGTGGAAGCATTTCTGAAATGGGTAAGTTTGTAAACTGTTCACATGGTTAGAGTATATCGTGCATAGCAAAATGGTGCTTTCCGAAGCCAGAGCAGAAGCAACTGTGGTGTACCACAGGCCGTATATGACAGGGGTGAATGACGGCTGTGGAAATGTGTTTGGGCAAATAGATATGTAACTGTTAAACAACTGACTGCCCAGATGGACCAAGAGGCTACCAATAGCATCTCCTTAATGAACATCCAGTGAATAGTGCTGTGTATGGAACTCCGCAACAGCCATGCTAACTGCTGTTCATCAGTGTCAAAACTGGAATTTTGCCAATACCACAATTGGATGTCCACTGAGTGGCTACAGGTGGCCTTTCAGATGCATCATATTTTATGGTCAACTGGACAGATCGCTATTGGTGTGTATGGTATGAAATATCTTATAGCAAACAAGGGGGGAGCTTTATGGTCTGGCAAATGTTCTCGTGGCATCCTTGGGTGAGCTCTTATTTATAGAAGGCACAATGGATCAACAGAAGTATGCAACTATCCTTGGGGACCATGTCCATCCTATACACAGTTTGATTTTCCTCAGCACGATGGCATCATGATAATGCAACACGTCAACAGCTCACAGTGCACATTTGTGGTTTGAGGAGCACCAGGATGAATTTTCCATATGTCCCTGACACCAACTGTCTGCATTTAAACCCTGCAGAGAATGTGTGGAACCACCTCAATCAGGCTGTTCACTTTACGGAACCCCAGCCAAGAAACTCAGCACAGCTGGTCATGACACTGGAGTCAGCATGGCTTCACATGCCTTCCGGTACATTCCAGATCCTCACTGACACACTTCCTACATGTCTTGCAAACGTCTGCACTGCAAAAAGATGGTCATTTAGGCTTTTGACGGGTGGTCACACTTGTGTGACCAGACAGTGTAAAAGGAGAAGGAATCATGTTCAGACAGAAAATGTATCATGCCTTTTGTCAGATTAATGTGGTTTGACTTTCCTGTATCTTTGACTGGTGCTAATGGGCTCTTAATTCTTATGTCTGCTGCCATTTCTTTGTAAAGAATTTATAAATATCAGCTTTAGATGTTACCAACTTCCCAGAGATGTTACCTACTTTATTTTGGTTCCCTTTATTTAAGCTGTAAGCTGCTGCCTTCTTAAGCGCTTATAAGGCTACAGGTTGAATGCAAGCATTCTCAGCAGAATTTTAATTCATATTGTCCTGCATGGCACAGGATTAACTGAAGTTACTGTGTTGTTGCAACATATGTTGGAAATGACATCTGTGGGTGGATATATAGGTTTGAGCAGCTGAATTTTATTGGAAAACACCTTTAGTAGATCTGACACTTCTTACGTCAGCAGTTATTTCATATTTTCAATCAAAAACTATGCATGGATGATTGCGACATACTACAGATTTCTGGTGGAATAAAGTCCAGGGGGTGAAAGGGTCATAGGTTTTTTGAGATGACATATTCCCCAAAAATCTCTTCCAGGAGACACATAGCAATAGCTGTGTGCACAGTAGTGGAATCTTGATGAAACCATGAGTGGCTGACTTCATTTTCCTCTACTTGGCAAATGAAGCATGAATCAATAAACAGTAATGTATACTGCTCACAATTTCTTCAAAAAAATACAGGTCCAATATTGCACCATTTGGATATTGCTATCCATGCTCCAATTTTATGATTGTGAAATGGCATTTCAAGCACTATACAAGGATTCTTGATTGACCATAATCGTGTGTGAACATTGCCTGACAAGTGGAACCAGGGTTCAATGGCACATATGATGACATAAAGAATACTAAATAATATTAATGGTATTTCTCTCAGTAAAAGATGTAAACCATCTGCAGTAACCAATTTGCTTTTCATTATTGGCATCTTGCAATTCTTGCATGGCTATCACTTTCTAAGGGAACAATTTCAGTGTTTGCCTAACTGCTTTATGTGTGCTTGTAAGCCCAACATCTTTATCTCGTGCCAACATGTCCATGATTTTGCTGGGCTCCGCTGCAAATACTCTGCAATATCCATCAACTTCTGTTCTTTTGGTTTAGGTGGTCTTCCAGTTGATTTGTCATTGAACTCTGAGTATGTCTCTCAACATCCCTTAATAAGATAACTAACTGAACTGTGATAATATACAGCTGTTTCCAAGAATTTTTCAGAAAATGTCTCCTGCACTAAAACTGATGTTTACTGCAACATTGAAAAGCAAGAAAAATGCATTCCTCAGTTGAAAGCGCTATAATTTAAAAACAAACTTCTAAACACTACACATTGCATTCAGTAGCTTTCATCTACTGGACCAAACAGTTAAATGTCAAGTAACCATAAAATTAATTTAAAAACAATTTTACATTCCACATGGGAAAAATATTTACATATGTCTGCTTGTGTCTGAATATGTGCGGATGGATGTGTGTGTGCACATGAGTGTATATCTGTCCTTTTTCCCCCCTAAGGTAAGTCTTTCCACTCCCGTGATTGGAATGACTCCATACCCTCTCCCTTAAAACACACATCCTTTCGTCTTTCCCTCTCCTTCCCTCTTTCCTGATGAAGCAACCGTTGGTTGCGAAAGCTTGAATTTTGTGTGTGTGTTTGCTTGTGTGTCTATCAACATACCAATTTCGTTTGGTAAGTTACTGCCAACTTAGCTTCAAACTTCCAACATAATCTGCATCCATAGTCCAATGCACAGTGACTTTCCAAACACACTGCATAACCAACATGCAGTAGCACTCTCCTTTTTTTTCAATACTGGGGCGATATGGGTTTCATCAGTTTTTACTTTTACAGACATGCACGCTCCGAAAGTGACAAAAGTCGAAAATAATGCCTCATGATATTTCAAATTTAGGCAGAAGTTTTTTATGCTGACATTTGCAATTTTTTCATAATTTTAGTTCCTTTCTCACTTTCTCGTATAAGGACCTGAAAGTTTTGTTTCTTGTACAGAATAATGTCAATGTATCAGCACAATCCCATCCAAGACACAATTTCGTTGCTCATTTTTAATGCGAAGTTTCTGTGTTTTGTAAAACCTTCTCTTCAGCAAGACATATGTAGTTTTGTTAGCAGCTACTTCTAGTTTATTCTCAAAGCATTACTTACCATATTTTGTGCCACATTACTAATATCTTATCATTTGATTCTTAAGTACCCTGCAGCTGTAATTTAGAGGCTGTATATGAAGCCTTAATAACTGGTGCTGTTTGTTCAAATCTTTACATATGAAACAACTTACTGATATCTCTGAAGGTTGGTTCATGAGTAGAATTTAATGGTTAACCTTTTGTTATACTTATTCTTCTGTAGATGTGTTTAAGGAATGGATCACTTCAGTGTTCAGTCTTTGCAGTAGTCCATGAAGCTATAACAGACACTTTCACGAGCTTGGTTTTTTCAAGTGTGTGAATAATAACTTTTCTTGGATTTTGCCAAATATCTTCAGTAAACATATATGCAATTATGACTTTAGCTGTGTTCAGTCTCAGTCTGTTTCCTTGGAATTATTGCTTCTTACATTTTCCATGTTCATGGGGTAAGATGTTTCTTTCATTTTTTGTCATGTAGTGAGTGATTTCTTTCCTCATGATTTTATTCCTTACTTCTTTATATCCTGAAAGATTTCTATTTTTATTTCGTCTATTTATCATACTTTTCACTGTTTCAAATGTTTGATGGACATGTACACTTTCTCTTAAATATAAAAAATTCTGCACTGTAATTTTCTTGTAGTATTTCATATTTTTCCTTAATATCCTAGGTTTCTCTGATTCTTTTTTAAAAAAGAATCATCAGGCACCAAGGTCATTAAGAACTCTGCAGATTCCTGCAACCTCAATGTCAAGGAACAATCATTGTCTCTCAGCATGGATAGGACAAAATAAAACTTGACTTTCTACAATTTGTATAGCATGTCTTAAATATTTGTTCCAATTAGTTTTCTTTTATAAATGCATGCACACACAAGTGAAATCACTGACAAATTTCTTTGTTACAGTAATAAAAGCAGCTTGGAATTTCTGACTTCTGTTGTTGGGTTTTTTGAATATTCGTGCTTACATCTCAAGAACCAGGACAGCATGTCGAGGACTGTCAAAAGCTTGGTGCAATGTCACAAGGTGTGGATGGCCAGCCAGGCGACGCAAGAGGTGCACTTCACGTCGTATGTCTTCCTGGGATACTCCTCGACATACTCGACGTTTTCTGACGAACTTGGCAGCAAACTGCCGTCCTGTTGACCTCTCTTGACATCGTCGCACCACTGCAAATTGGCCCCTAAGGAAGAACACATGTACACAGCTGTAAGTTTATCAGGACACAAAACAATGGTACTTGTACTTAAATAGTATCAATTCATACATCAGAAGTCTAACATCAGTTGTAGATTTTACGATAGGAGAAAACTAAAAACACAGTTTAAAAAGACAATGGAAGATGAAACGTGTTAAGGAAATTCCAAGACATAATGCTAATTAAACAGACAGCAAAGACAAAAACAATAAAAAATACAAAGTGTATACTTCTACATTTCTGTTGTACCTACTAAAATGCATATTTATTTTATCATGCATTTAGTTTTATTCATTTAAAACTTCATCTGTGGGTGCATTTTTATTATATTTCTTCTAATGTCTCAAAGAATCAACTGCAAGCATATTTTTCAGATATTTCTACATTTGTCACAGGTATTTTTGCCCTAATTTCACTTTGGGTTGCAGCATTATACAGTTCTTGATATAAAATGTGATTAAATATTGCACCAACTAGTGTTTGGACATTTTGGCACTCACACGTGGCTATGTAGTCTGGGTACTGCATTTTTAATGGGTGGGAATGGTTGCATTGGGTAGAATGGGTGAAGATGGTGAAGGGGAGAGAGAGTTGGAGAGGCACAGGGAAAAGCTGATGTCTGAAAGCGAGAGGCAGCAAGAAAATGGATAAGGTATGTGACACTAGTGTTCTTGCCCTGGAAGAGAAAGAGAAAGACATGTGCAGCACATGATGTGATGGAGTGGGTTAGGAGTGGGGGGAGGGGGGGGGGGGATATACGGCAGAGGACGAGAAAGACAGTAGAATTTATTCTGTGGGAGTAGATTCACAGAGAAAAGTGAATGTAATGTCATGTCATGAGGATAAGGATGGAGATGGATGGGGCATCAGATTTACTGAAACTTGAGACATTTTCCATCTAAGTAATTCAGGAAATACAAGCTGGTATTGTGGGACAGCTGTGGGAGGGAGGGGGTAGGGGGATGACATCTAGATGGCACAAATTGTGTAGCAGACATTTAAATAGAGCATGTTGAGCTCAGTGCCACATTTTTCCATAGATTGCCTTGAGTAGTGGTGGTGCACGAGATACAGCACATTTTGTATGAAAGGACTAGATGACAATGTTCTTGGTGAGTGTGGAGGGCAGGTTTTGCAGCAGGGTCTTCCACAGGGATATACTACATGTAGCAAGGGGTTGTGTGCAGGTGTGGCACAAAGATGGACTTGAATATTCCATAGATTTACACTTTAGGAGAGGTGGGAAGAATTTTGGTAAGGTTGCTCTTCACTTCGGGGCACAACAAAAAGTGGTAGAAGTCCTGGCAGAATACATGTTGCTGCTGTTCATCTTTGGGAGTGGTCCTCCGCAGCTGGTTTGCGAGGATGGTTGGAGAACTAGGGGCGCATGTTATGGCACAGGAGATCTGTTTGTGGACTAAATTTGGAGTTTTTCAAGACTTATCACAACATATGTGCAATGGACTGCTTGGCACTGCAGATGTCTGTCCATGTTTGGCTAGACTTTTTAGGAGGGATGTTTTAATGCAAGAGGGATGACATCTGTCGAAGTGGAGGTGCTGTTGATAATTGGTGGTGTTTATATGGATGGAGATTTTCATAAGGCTATTTGAAAGTTGAAGGTCAACGTCTAGGAATGTAGTACACTGTGTCAAAGAAGATCTGGTGAAATGGATTGAGTATCTTGTCCCTTATGTCAGAAATAAAACTGAACCAGATAAAGGGTTTAAAATCTTGAGTAGCTAGGAAAGCTTCCTCAAGATAGCCCATAAACAGGTTGACATGAGAGAGTGCCATGTCACAGATGTTTACATATTTTCTCCTCGAAGGAGAAACAGTTATAGGCAACAACATAGCTAGTCAGGTGTATTAAGAAGAAGGCAGTATGCTTGGAGTCAGCAGGATACTGCAAGAGGTAATGCTCAATGACAGCAAAGCACTGGATATGGGGGATGTTGTGTTATGAGGAAGTTACATTGACAGGGCGGGGACTACTCAGGAGAATGTCGTTATCAGGAGAAAGAAAACTGGTGTTCTACAGATTGGAGCGTGGAATGTCAGATCCCTTAATAGGGCAGGTAGGTTAGAAAATTTAAATAGGGAAATGGATAGGTTAAAGTTAGATATGGTGGGAATTAATGAAGTTCGGTGGCAGGAGGAACAAGACTTTTGGTCAGGTGAATACAGGGTTATAAATACAAAATCAAATAGGGGTAATGCAGGAGTAGGTTTAATAATGAATAAAAAAAATAGGAGTGCAGGTAAGCTACTACAAACAGCATACTGAATGCATTATTGTGGCCAAGATAGACACAAAGCCCATGCCTACTACAGTAGTACAAGTTTATATGCCAACTAGCTCTGCAGATGATGAAGAAATTGATGAAATGTATGATGAGATAAAAGAAATTATTCAGGTAGTGAGGGGAGACGAAAATTTAATAGTCATGGGTGACTGGAATTCGTCAGTAGGAAAAGGGAGAGAAGGAAACATAGTAGGTGAATATGGACTGAGGCAAAGAAATGAAAGAGGAAGTCGCCTGGTAGAATTTTGCACAGAGCATAACTTAATCATAGCTAACACTTGGTTCAAGAATCATAAAAGAAGGTTGTATACATGGAAGAATCCTGGAGATACTAAAAGGTATTCGATAGATTATATAATGGTAAGACAGAGATTTAGGAATCAGGTTTTAAATTGTAGGACATTTCCAGGGGCAGATGTGGACTCTGATCACAATCTATTGGTAACCTGTAGGTTAAAACTGAAGAAATGGCAAAAAGGTGGGAATTTAAGGACATGGGATCTGGATAAGCTGAAAGAACCAGAGGTTGTACAGAGTTTCAAGAAGAGAATAAGGGAACAATTGACAGGAATGGGGGAAAGAAACACAGTAGAAGAAGAATGGGTAGCTTTGAGGGATGAAGTAGTGAAGGCAGCAGAGGATGAAGTAGGTAAAAAGACGAGGGCTGCTAGAAATCCTTGGGTAACAGAAGAAATACTGAATTTAATTGATGAAAGGAGAAAATATAAAAATGCAGTAATGAAGCAGGCAAAAAGGAATACAGACGTCTCAAAAATGAGATCAACAGGAAGTGCAAAATGGCTAAGCAGGGATGGCTAGAGGACAAATGTAAGGATGTAGAAGCTTATCTCACTAGGGGTAAGATACACTCCGGGAAATTGAAATAAGAACACCGTGAATTCATTGTCCCAGGAAGGGGAAACTTTATTGACACATTCCTGGGGTCAGATACATCACATGATCACACTGACAGAACCACAGGCACATAGACACAGGCAACAGAGCATGCACAATGTCGGCAATAGTACAGTGTATATCCACCTTTCGCAGCAATGCAGGCTGCTATTCTCCCATGGAGACGATCGTAGAGATGCTGGATGTAGTCCTGTGAAACGGCTTGCCATGCCATTTCCACCTGGCGCCTCAGTTGGACCAGCGTTCGTGCTGGACGTGCAGACCGCGTGAGACGACGCTTCATCCAGTCCCAAACATGCTCAATGGGGGACAGATCCGGAAATCTTGCTGGCCAGGGTAGTTGACTTACACCTTCTAGAGCACATTGGGTAGCACGGGATACATGTGGACGTGCATTGTCCTGTTGGAACAGCAAGTTCCCTTGCCGGTCAAGGAATGGGAGAACGATGGGTTCGATGACGGTTTGGATGTACCGTGCACTATTCAGTGTCCCCTCGACGATCACCAGAGGTGTACGTCCAGTGTAGGAGATCGCTCCCCACACCATGATGCCGGGTGTTGGCCCTGTGTGCCTCGGTCGTATGCAGTCCTGATTGTGGCGCTCACCTGCACGGCGCCAAACACGCATACGACCATCATTGGCACCAAGGCAGAAGCGACTCTCATCGCTGAAGACGACACGTCTCCATTTGTCCCTCCATTCACACCTGTCGCGACACCTCTGGAGGCGGGCTGCACGATGTTGGGGCGTAAGCGGAAGACGGCCTAACGGTGTGCGGGACCGTAGCCCAGCTTCATGGAGACGGTTGCGAATGGTCCTCGCCGATACCCCAGGAGCAACAGTGTCCCTAATTTGCTGGGAAGTGGCGGTGCGGTCCCCTACGGCACTGCGTAGGATCCTACGGTCTTGGCGTACATCCGTGCGTCGCTGCAGTCCGGTCTCAGGTCGACGGGCACGTGCACCTTCCGCCGACCACTGGCGACAACATCGATGTACTGTGGAGACCTCAAGCCCCACGTGTTGAGCAATTCGGCGGTACGTCCACCCGGCCTCCCGCATGCCCACTATACGCCCTCGCTCAAAGTCCGTCAACTGCACATACGGTTCACGTCCACGCTGTCGCGGCATGCTACCAGTGTTAAAGACTGCGATGGAGCTCCGTATGCCACGGCAAACTGGCTGACACTGACGGCGGCGGTGCACAAATGCTGCGCAGCTAGCGCCATTCGACGGCCAACACCGCGGTTCCTGGTGTGTCCGCTGTGCAGTGCGTGTGATTATTGCTTGTACAGCCCTCTCGCAGTGTCCGGAGCAAGTATGGTGGGTCTGACACACCGGTGTCAATGTGTTCTTTTTTCCATTTCCAGGAGTGTAGATACTGCTTACAGGAAAATTAAAGAGACCTTTGGAGAGAAGAGAACCACGAGCATGAATATCAAGAGCTCAGATGGAAACCCAGTTCTAAGCAAAGAATGGAAGGCAGAAAGGTGGAAGGAGTATATAGAAGGTTTATACAAGGGCAATGTACTTGAGGACAATATTATGGAAATGGAAGAGGATGTAGATGAAGACGAAATGGGAGATAAGATACTGCGTGAAGAGTTTGACAGAGCACTGAAAGACCTGAGTCGAAACAAGGCCCCCGGAGTATACAACATTCCATTAGAACTACTGACGGCCTTGGGAGAGCCGATCATGACAAAACTCTACCAGCTGGTAAGCAAGATGTATGAGACAGGCGAAATACCCTCAGACATCAAGAAGAATATAATAATTCCAATCCCAAAGAAAGCAGGTGCTGACAGATGTGAAAATTACCAAACTATCAGTTTAGTAAGTCACAGCTGCAAAATGCTAACGCGAATTCTTTACAGACGAATGGAAAAACTGGTAGACGCGGACCTCAGGGAGGATCAGTTTGATTCCGTAGAAATGTTGGGACACATGAGGCAATACTGACCTTACGACTAATCTTAGAAGAAAGATTAAGAAAAGGCAAACCTATGTTTCTAGCATTTGTAGACTTAGAGAAAGCTTTTGACAATGTTGACTGGAATACTCTCTTTCAAATTCTGAAAGTGGCAGGGGTAAAATACAGGGAGCGAAAGGCTATTTACAATTTGTGCAGAAACCAGTCAATCTGTATATTGAGCAAGCAGTAAAGGAAACAAAAGAAAAATTCGAGGTAGGTATTAAAATCCATGGGTGAGTCAAGGTTTAATGTTAGCTGTTAGTCAGGTTTTGTCAAAGGAATTATTGCAATTATGTGTGTCCAGTATATGGGTTAGGTGAAAGCAGATCTTTGAATAGTCCAACATGATTGAATTTGGGCATGACATAGTGGGACTGAGGTTCTTAGTCAGTAGGTTGACAACAGACTACTGGGCTACTTTGGATTCTGGGTTTTGTGTGATGTTGGGAGCGCATTTTGGAGGATTTTGCAGATGCAAGAGGTCAGCAAGACTGGCTCAGGTTGCACGTGAGGTTGACAAGGAGGTCTCATTGAGGTAGGATACATCCTGTTGGGCACTGTTTTTCTGAGACAGAAGATAAATGACATAAAATTAGATACCTTTAAGAAATTGTCTGTGGCATGCTCTTCCAGTTATTAGAGAGCAATAATTTCAATTTGGAAGATAGGGTGCAAAGAATTGGGAGTGCATAACTGAATTCAGAGAAGAGCTAATTCAGAGCCAACTTACCCAAGGAATTTGCTTGTGAGGGATATGGATTGTTGTACTCCAAAGAGATGGAGCTCATTGTGAAAAGAGGGGTAGTACCTGAGGAAGAGAAGGTTTTTGATTATGAAATTTCGCTTTTGGGGTTGGGGAAGGCGATGTTCACTGATGAGGCTGCATTCCATAAACATTATATGGGTACTATGTTTTACACAAGATAAGAGAAATTAGAGCTCCTATGGAGGCATACTGAGTTGTTTTTCCCTCGCTCCATTTGTGACTGCAATAGGAAAGGAAATGACTAGTAGTGACAGTTGGTACACTTTGCCATACACCACACAGTGGCTGCATTTCTCAACTAACAGTTCAGTATGTTTATGGAAACAAACTAAATAAACCCAGGCAGATCAACAAATAAAGACCTGAGCTGTAAAAATAGTTGTGGAAAACTATTTGTAGGGTTGGGAAATGAATATACCGAAGGAAATTAAATTGGGGAACCTGTTACACAGTCTCACAGCATGAGAATATTTTGCCGTATGCCAGTGATTGTCACACATGTAAAAAGCATTGCCTAGGAGATGTTATCGATCCATACATATTACATGAGATAACAGTAAGGAAAGCATGTGCAAGAGGAGTAGACAAACTGGATGGGCTGGTGGAAAACATGTTCTATAGTCAAAGCACCTGCAATCAATGATAAAGAATGTCACACAAGTTTGGCACAACTGTGTTTGTTCACCTCTTTTCTCAGGCATGACAACATATGCTTCAGAAAATCTGTTATCAGATCGAGAGCAGGGAGATACACTGCAGGCAATCAGAAGCTCCCCTCATTCTTAAATTTTTGCTTGGTGAAGATGATTTCCATAATGAAATGTTCAGTCATGTATCATATGTCCAATGACAAATCACAAGTCAACATTGCATTAGTTGCTTAGGAAAGGGTGGTATAGTAGTGACTTAAAGAAAGACATAGTCCGTGTTTTTTTTTTTTTTTTAATCTGTACTGAAAGAGACTTCGTAAAACTAACTCTGGTATTTGTTTGTATGTCAAAGAAAAATGAATGTTACTAGGTGCAAGATGTAAGATTACACAGAAAACTTACTTTCCAATATCCTCAAACACATCGTAGAAATTTTCAAAAGGTTCCGTTATGAAGTCCATAAGTGACTCCTCAATCTGAAATCTGACGGATCAGGCATCCATGGCATTCCACAATTTTCAGTTCGTAATTACTGTCTTGCCACCCTGGAATAAAAAAAAAAAAAAAATGCAGAAACAACTAAATGGCAGTTTTGTTTCTGTGCTAAAAAATATTCTGAACAAGTAAAGGGGTTGACCATAAAATGAGAAAATGCATGCCCAAACAACAAACACCCTTATGTTAACATTATACTGATTCATTAGCAAAGTTATTTTTAAGGCCAAAAACTCAACTTTTTCATCAGTTAGCAGTGTAACCCTTGCACACCATGTCTGCGGTCTTGCAGCCATGTCACAACCTCCTAACAGAGACTGAGTGTATTGCACAGTTTAAAAATGATAAGAGTGTCATCCGGTTTTCTTTATGACAGTAATTTTGCAGCTTGCTCACCTGTAGCATCATTTCAGTATTTCATGATATCTTCTCACCAATGTCACTGTAACAAGGAGAATTTCTAAAAACTGTCTTCTCTCCTTCAGACCACCAAATGATATTGACAAAATGGTGCCCAGTTAGTGTATTTTAGTTTTATTCTGTTTGAGGATCTATCAGAACTCTGTTGCTTGGATGGATAGGACTCAAGCAGTTCATCGAAGAAACAAGAAATTTTAAAAGACTGAGAACTTTCATTCATGGAATTCCAAGGAGCAGCGAGGAAAATATATTACAGCATCTAAAGTCTAGTACAACAGTCGCCCACTAACAAGGCTGTCCCTTTACATAAAACATCCCCCCCCCTCCTCCTCCTCCTCCTCCTCCTCCTCCCACTTTGGTATGTAGCACACCTTGGGCATGAACAGTTCCTATGGATATCTGTACAGGTACAATTAAAGGAGGTCATTTTTAATATGACACATTGTGTTCCACCATCACAGACCAATAATGTAGATAATGTAGACAGGTTGAGTATTTTCTACTAGCATTGATAAATATCAGAAATAAACTAGTCAAGGCCACACTAAAATTTATGGTATTGGTTGTCTGGACTACATAACAGCGAGAGTTAGAAATAATACTCTCTTGCCTCGTTACTAGTTACAAATAATCACAGACTATAGTTACATTAGTTTCTGTAATTTATGTTCTAAATATAAGAAGAAATAAATCAGTATTTGTTTTTAAACATCTGTTCTGATGTCATTTAAGACAATTTTCCCCAAGTTCTAAATATGATATCAACAAATTGTTAATGAAATAGTATGTGATATACGCAAATCAAGTGAGGTTTATTATTCAAGACAAAACTTACTGTGGAGTTACACTGTGTTGAAAATTATAACATGTTCATTTGGATTTGAAGTTTACGTTTCTTTCTTACAAAAAAAAAAAAATAATAATAATAATAATTTGTCTTAGATAGCATGTGCTACCAACTAAATACTGTTACATTCATGTGCGATAAGATATAGGCCTATCACCATTATCATGTGCTGTAAAATACTTATCACAGTACTTTTGACAAGCAGGAATACCAGAAAAGAATAAGCTGAGAAGATGACAAGTTATGTGATTGGATGGCACAAGGTGAAACAAACACATGTACTGTGTGTGTATTACAAAACAGAATTCGATTAAACTTTATCCACATATTGTTTCTGCTGCTATAAACATAGTTTTCTTCCAAAATCTGCATTCTTCTTCCACTTTTCTTATTTCTTGATATCTGCACTGGCTACCTCTTTTCTAATGCTGTGTATTCTTTATGCTGAGATTGTTATGCACACAGAAGTTTATTGGCTGGTCACTAACAGGATACCTGGCTCCATAACCACATAATAAAATGGTTATTTTACAGCACCTCCCCCTCTCCCCCCCTCTCTCTCTCACTCTCCCTACAAGTTTGAACACAGTGTTATACTCTTACATGTGATCCTCTAAATTTCTGGTGAACTGACCCTCCTCTTGCATGGTGCATCCTGCCAGTAGTATACATACCTGGAAGAAAGTGTGGTGTTTATGACTGCTAAAGAGGGTTACCTTACAGATCCTCCAAATTACACAGCTTATATCCCCCTGTGTGCCTGCATCACCATGGAAGAAATTCACGAACCATTCTGGACTAATTTTTGTGTCTAGTATATTAGGAAGCTTTTTATCAGATTTTTCTTATCTGAACCTTTCCCTCATGGTCTCACACTGACATAATGTTTAGCTCCAGCCTGTGTCCATCCAAATGTATGCTAATTCTTCAAATTTATTCTAAAGAATGAGTATGTTTAGTCTGCTCTCTTGTGTTTGTTTCTTCTTACCCCACCCAGTAACACAAAAGCTAACTTGCGCATTTCCCAAATAACATCCTGAAAGCCATGGATCAAGGCAATCTTTCAGACATAGTATTTCTTCATTTCCGAAAAGTAATTGACTCAATTCCACAACAAAGGTATCAAAGAAATTTATGACTGGATTGAAAAGAATGATGCAGAATGTTATCTTAAATGAGTAGAGGTTAACAGATGTAGAAGTACGCTGCGGTGTCCCCCAAAGAAGAATGTTGTGACCCTGGCTGTCCATCTTGTATACTAATGGCATGACAGACAATGTTGGTAGTAAACGCTGACTTTTTGCAGGTCTTGAAAATTGTTGAAAATCGTGTAAAACTTAGCAGTTTGCTTTGGATGTTCAGAAACGTACATTTACATTTACTACATACTCCAAAGCCTTCTTACAGTATGTGGCAGAGGGTGGTAAAATGTACTACTACTACTACTACTACTACTACTACCACCACCACTAGACATTTTATTTCCTGTTTCACTTGAAATGGGAGGAAAAATGGCTATCTATATGCCTCCATATAAGCTCCATTTCCTCTTATCTTGTCTTCATTATCCTTGTGTGAAATGTATGTTGGTGGCAGTAGAACTTCTACCACCACCCAAAAATGCTGTTTCTCTAAATTTTCTCAGTAACACTTGTGTGCTACTGGTAAAAATCTACCTCTAACACTACTCAAGAATGTGTTGCACAAGTGTTCCATACATGGTCTCCTTTGTAGATAATTTACACTTTCTTAAGACTCTACCAATAAGCTAAAGCTGACCACTTGCCTTCCCTACTACTGTCCTTATAGACATGTTCCACTTAAAACTGCTTTGCAGTGTTACACCGTACTATTTAATTAATGTGACTTTGTTAAGTAGTATACCAAGAATATTTTTATTCCAACATTAAGGATTGTTTTTTCTATGCATCTGCATTAACTTAAATTTTTCTACATGTAGAGCAAGCTGCCATTCATCACACCAAACTGAAATTCTTTCTTAGTAATCCTCCATCCTTCTGGTCAGTCAGTCAACAATGACACCTTCCATGCATTGCAGTGTTACCAGTAAGCTGTCACAAATAGCTGCCTACTCTACCCTTTCACACTTCCCTGGGGCACTCCTGATGACACCCTTGTCTCTCATGAATACTCTTCAAGCCATTCACACACACTGAGAACAAAACAATCCCAACACCAAGAATGAACTGTATGACATAAACTAAAGGTGGTAAGCATGTTTCTATATCTGAAAGATGATGTCTATTCAAATTTACCACCAGTCCCTTAACAGTAGGAGTACAGGTTTGTTTTAAATACACACTGTAATGGTTGTGAGCATTAGCTACCTTTGAGATTGGCCTTGGTGAGTTGATGTTAGTCAAGAGTTATCAGCATCTCACTGAGTTTGAATGAGGTCATGCAACATGGCTACAAGGAGCTGGATGTTCCTTCAGCAATATTGCAAAAAGACTTGGCAAGAATGTAGCCACTGCATGTAGTTGCTGAAGGCAGTGGTGACGAGAATGTATGGTAGCAAGAAGACAGGGCTCCAAAACACCCATGTGGCACTACCAAGAGTGAAGAGCATCATGTTTGGCTTATGGCTCTGGTGCATCATACAGCGTCCACAGCTCTGAGCAGCAGTTGGCACCACAGTGACAAGATGAACTGTCAAGAATTGGTTACTTCAAGGATAACTCCAAGCAACATCCCTGCATGTGATTTCCATTATCTCAAACCACGTACTTTTGCAACTTGAGTGCTGTCAACTGAGAGCTCACTGAAGGGTGGGGATGAAGGTCTCTTGTGTTTTCAGATGAGAGCTGGTTCTGCCTAGGTGACAGTGACGGATGTGTGTTGATTAGGAGGAGGCCAGTTGCATGCCTTCAACCAAGCTGTCACAGCACTGGACACACTAGACCTACACCTGGGATTATAGTCTGGGAGGCAAGTTTATATGGCAGCAGTAGTACTCTTATTGATATCTCATGCAGCCAAACTGCAAAATTTTGTGTCAGTTTGGTGATTCAAACTGTTGTGCTGCCACTCAAAGTGGCTAGGGTAGTTCCAATATATAAAAAGGGAGATATGGACTCACCTTCCAGTTACAGACCAATCTTCATAGTCCTAGCTTCTTCTAAAATACTGGAATGTGTAATTTACCAACAGCTATCTATCTATTTTGAAAAATTAGGAATAATTAGTGAATCTCAGTACGGTTTTAGGAAAAAGTTGTCTACTGTGGATGCTATAGACTTTGTAGTCAAATACTTACAACAAGTGTTTGAGGATAAGGGCTATGCTCAACCCACATTTTGTGATCTAAGCAAAGCTTTTGACTGTGTAAAGCATAAGCCACTCCAAGAAAAACTAGAATTCTATGGCATTAGACATAACAGCCTTATATTAATAAAATCATATCTTCAGAATCGTAAGCACGTTGTTTGTGTAGGGAGAGAAATGTCTAGTAAAGAACAAGTCAAGGTAGGTGTTCCGCAGGGATCTGTGCTGGGCCCCTTTTTGTTCCTGATAATGATAAATGATCTGCCATCATTTATCAAGTCCACCACTGTGTTGTATGCAGATGATACAACATTTCTTCATGCTAGTGATGATTTCAATAGCCTTAAAACATGTGCAGCAAAGACAAATGACCAAGCATCCTATTGGTTCAAGGCAAATGGATTCCTGCTGAATGAAAACAAAACACAGTAGATGGTCTGTAGTCTTAGAGACAAGCTTCTGTCAGATGATCCAGGTTATGTCAAATTTTTGGGGGTATACATTGATGATAAATTACCTTGGGGTCAACATGTACAATATATTAGTGGTAAATTGTCAGGAGTTATTTACCTGTTAAGACGACAGAAGAAAGATTAAGGAAAGGCAAACCTATGTTTCTAGCATTCGTAGACTTAGAGAAAGCTATTGACAATGTTGACTGTAATACTCTCTTTCAAATTCTAAAGGTGGCAGGGGTAAAATACAGGGAGCAAAAGGCTATTTACAATTTGTACAGAAACCAGATGGCAGTTATAAGAGTCGAGGGACATGAAAGGGAAGCAGTTGTTGGGAAGGGAGTAAGACAGGGTTGTAGCCTCTCCCCGATGTTATTCAATCTGTATATTGAGCAAGCAGTAAAGGAAACAAAAGAAAAATTTGGAGTAGGTATTAAAATCCATGGAGAAGAAATAAAAACTTTGAGGTTCGCCGATGACATCGTAATTCTGTCAGAGACAGCAAAGGACTTGGAAGAGCAGTTGAATGGAATGGATAGTGTATTGAAAGGAGGATATAAGATGAACATCAACAAAAGCAAAACGAGGATAATGGAATGTAGTCGAATTAAGTCGGGGGCTGCTGAGGGAATTAGATTAGGAAATGAGACACTTAAAGCAGTAAAGGAGTTTTGCTATTTGGGGAGCAAAATAACTGATAATGGTCGAAGTAGAGAGGATATAAAATGTAGACTGGCAATGGGAAAGAAAGCGTTTCTGAAGAAGAGAAATTTGTTAACATTGAGTATAGATTTAAGTGTCAGGAAGTCATTTCTGAAAGTATTTGTATGGAATGTAGCCATGTATGGAAGTGAAACATGGACGATAAATAGTTTGGACAAGAAGAGAACAGAAGCTTTTGAAATGTGGTGCTACAGAAGAATGCTGAAGATTAGATGGGTAGATCACATAACTAATGAGGAAGTATTGAATCGGATTGGGGAGAAGAGAAGTTTGTGGCACAACTTGACCAGAAGAAGGGATCAGTTGGTAGGACATGTTCTGAGGCATCAAGGGATCACCAATTTAGTATTGGAGGGCAGTGTGGAGGGTAAAAATCGTAGAGGGAGACCAAGAGATGAATACACTAAGCAGATTCAGAAGGATGTAGGTTGCAGTAGGTACTGGGAGATGATGAAGCTTGCACAGGATAGAGTAGCATGGAGAGCTGCATCAAACCAGTCTCAGAACTGAAGACCACAACAACAACAAGGCGACTTATGGATTGTGTTCCTGAAAAATATGTTAGAACATCCTATTTTTCATTCTTTCAAAGTATGATAACATATGGAATTATTTTGTGGGGGAACTCTAGCTGTGCACATGACATATTAGTACTGCAAAAAAAGCTATTAGGATAATTACTGGTTCTGCATATAAGGCACACTGTAAACCATTGTTCTGTGAGCAGAAAATCATGACAGTTATAAACTTGTACATTTACTATGTTCTAATTTATACGAAGAAGAAATTACCAGAAAGAAAAACCAGAGAAAATGTACATAGCCACAATACAAGAAGGAATAGGTGCCTCTATATTCCCTACGACAGATTGTCAAAGTCACTCAACAGCTACGGAATCATGGGGTACAAGTTATTTAACAATCTTCCTCAATCTGTTCAAGAATTACCTGAACAATTATTCAAACAAACAATTCATGACTGGCTAGTCCTCCACCCATCCTATGATATAAGAGAATTTATCAACTGTAATATAATAATATAATGTTAACAACAAACCTGTTGTTTCTTTCAAACTATTAATTGTATTTTAGTATGTATCTGACATTGTCTATTGCTGTAATGGCCGAATGACAATAAAATCATCATTATTATTATTATTATTATTATTATTCACATTTCATGGGGTCTTTTCCAACAGAATAATGTTCACCCACATACCCCTGTTGTGACCCAACATGTTGTACAGAGCGTCATCATGTTGCCTTGCCCTGCTCTATCACCAGATCTGTCTCCAATGAAGCACATGTGGGACATCATTGGAGGATAACCCAGCATCTTTCACAAACAGCATTAACCTGACCGACCAAGTGCAACAGGCTTGGAACTCTATCCCACAAACTGACATCTGTCACCTGCACAACACAATGCATGCACAACACAATGCATGAACATTTGCATGCTTGCATTCAACATTCTGGCAGTTGCACCAGTTATTAATGTACCAGCATTTCACATTTGCAACAGCTTACTTCACATGTACATTAACCTGTGATCTTGTATGTTAATCACTTAACTATGTTACCTACACAAACGTATTCCTGAAATTTCATTACCCTTCATTAATTATTTTTTGGCATTGCAATTTTTTTCCTGCCAATGTATCTGGAAACCTATTATGTATGCTTGGATAAAGAGGATTTAGCTTCTGGATTACTGTTTTCTCCTAGGCTACTAATTGCTGTATTTCCTATTTACTTGTTCCTTCCTCTGACATGATGCTACCCAAATATTTAAATTCTTGACATACCTTCATGTGCTGATCATCTACTATTATGCTTCTTACATTTTGTCCACTGCATAGGTAGTCTTTTTAAAATTTACTTTCAATGCTGATCTATCATATTCTTCTAATACTTTTCTTAGCACAAAGGAGATATCACCCTTTCCACTAGCAACAACTACCTGAATGTCTGTAAAGAATAAGGCATACGTACAGCGATCCATTGTTATCTGCATGCCCATTCATGCAGTTTTCCTACTCCACAAGTCTAAGGCTTTCTCGGTGTATATTTTGAACAATGCAGGAGACAAAAAACCTCCCTGCTTCAATCCTTATGCAATATTAAAAGGCTATGATGAAATTTTATTCCCCATTTTGATTACACACTCTGCAAATGTGTATAGGTTATATGCTTCTAACATATCTCTCTCCACACACACTCCCCCCACAAGACTTCAAGCTGTTTCTTCAGCAGCACAGTATCTTTCACCTTTGAGATCTATGAACACCAAATGGCTAGTGTTTTATCCATCTGCAGCTACTGTAGTTGTAATTACCTAAATAATCAGGAACCAGTTAAACAAAATAAATTCTATTTGCTTAACCAGTTGTACAGGCAATACAACAACACAACCACAGCAATGTGCAGCATGCATGCATGTTACTGCTGGCACTCGCAAATAATGTTATAGTTATAGCCTTTTGAAGGGCACTAAATCTCTTAAATTGGCTACGGAAATAAAATTTCCTTTATGTAACTAGTTGCTGGTTATTTTAAGAAACACTAAATGACTACTCAGATTTCTTTCCCATCTCTTTGCCTTAAAGTAAAAATATTGTCATGATCAGATTGTTCCTTCCAAAATCCACTTTGCTCTTCAACGTCCATCAACATCCTGTTTATCCTTTTAGGCTCTATAATACAATCTACCAACAGGGTTTGTAAGACTGACTCCTTGATAATTTCTACATGCCTTCTACTTCTTTTTTGTAAACATGACTTAAGATTCCATACATTGTGCATTTTCTCTCCCTCTGACATGCGTGGGGTAAACAACTTACAAAACAAGGCACACAGGAAACCATGTATCACTAATTCCACTAGTGTGTTTTCTGGACCAGGAGATTTTCCACATTCAATTTCTTTCACATATCTCCTTACTTCTGTTTTGCTTATTGGTCCCACATTTCCACACATAATTCATTCCTCAAACCCAGGTCTATGCCTTATAACTGGTTCTCTCTTTCACAAGTTGTGCCTTGAAATGATCTTCCCCATTCTGTGATGGAAATAATTATCATATTTGTCCCTGCCTTCACATTTCTTCTTAAATTCTTCACTGTTTTCCAGGCTTCTCCCACCTTTGTGCCCCTGTACATCCTTCTCCTCATACCTCCTTCTTCTCTGTCTCATTCTTCCTCCTTTTTAACCTCCATCTTTGTATTCACAAAGGCCTACTTTTTTCCTATCCTCTGGGTCCCTTGTTTTCACCCATGTTATGCATTTACTTCTCCACTTTTGTCTTTTTTTCCTGTGTCCTCCATCCACCACTCTGGGCTTTATTTCCTTTCTTCGCTTTGTTGACCCACTGTTTCATCTACTGCCTCATAAATGTGTCTTAATTGTTTCATATTTTTTTCAGCATTCCTTCACTGAAAATTGGCAGGTTTCTAAATCATCTTGGTTTATAAAGAAATTTAACACTTTCATCCCTGAGAGCATTACATTATATTTGGTTGATCCAAGAAATAAAATATGCAGATATAGTTCTTAAGTAAAATAGAAAGTAGAGTCTATAAACAGCTTAGAAGAATTCCTCAGGAAGGGAAACATACAGAGGTGTTTAAGGATTTCTTAGTAAATGTCAAAAATTTCACAGTAATTTTAAGAATTCACTTGAAATTAACTGAGTATTTTTTGTGCTTGTATTTGTATACTAACTTAACAGAAACAAGCTGTTCAGTATAGCTCTACACTAACTTATGGTTTTTAACTATAAAAGATGTACCTTTCATACTATTTCTAAATTAGTTCCTCCTATATCAGTATCCAGTACAAAAAATGATTTAAGAGAAACAATATATGGCAATATGACAGATGCCCTGAAAATTGTGTGGCAATATACTACTTGTGAACATCAGACTGAGAAATCAACAGGGTGGGTGAACTGGAGTGACCCACAGCAATTTGGCAGAACCATAGACACATAGGTAAGAGCTCAACTAAAAGAGCTAAATATCAGTTTCCAAATAACATAATGATATCATAATTATAATTGAAATGTGATAAATGATAAATTACAAGTTTTAATCAGTTTGAAAAGGCATGACTAAACTATTTTTAGTGCACAACTGAAGTCTGCTCCTACAACTTCTTAATATGCTTACTGCTAATCATTTTGTGTGTAGTAATACAGGATGAAATGTAGGAAACTTATTGGAATACTGCAAACAGATGCACCTGTTATTTGGAGGTATTTATCTGAGCATCTTTTACTACAGCATAATTTCCAAAATTACTGTAAGCCCATTTTGCATCAGTAACTAGTATTTAAATTTTACTAATGGTATGCATGAAAGATTGCTTTGCAACAAACAAAGATTGCAGTGTCAGTGACTTTCAATCAGCCTGCATGAGAATACTCGTTGTCTAATGTTCCCTGGAGTTTTTTTGACAACAGACTTTGACTGTTATAACGTGTGTGTCATTATTCACACCAAACATGAAATATCACAATCAGATACCGGTATGTAGGCTAAAAATTTTATTAACCTACCGAAAATCGATTTCAGCTGTCTGTTGTTACCCTGCTTTGCTCTGAGGTGTGTAATCCACTATCTCTACACAGATTTCACTTTTTGTCAGATACGTTAAGTTCTGTGAATGTATGACATGTGCAAGTTGTAATTTCCATTTGGTACAACGTTCACTTCTCTGAATCTAGCTATTGTGCTAGATTTTCGGATTCGTAATCAATTTGCCCTGTTCCGCTTTCTTACCCTTCGAAACAGTTCTAAACATGAAGTAAAATGAAGTTTTTTCGTGCCTTCCTCTAACCTAATATACTTGATGACCTGTATTACTTGTGGAGATATGTTCTACAGATTTGATGTGGTAGAAATTACCAGGTTCGTGTTTTTACTATTAAGTAAACGCAGCACCGTGATTTCAACATTTACTTCCGCGCATTTAACAAACAAATAAAATATGTTTAAAGGATGGGTTTATACATATTACAAAGAACGTTAACATATTTCAAAACGTATTGCAACTTATGCTAAGAGTAACAGTTTTAACAACAAGTTCATAAAAATTGTAAGACAACGTGTGGTAATCATAACGCTAGTATCTACGAATGCCTCTTATTGACAAAGTTATGAAAATGCTTACTTGCAAGGCGCAGTCAGCCGTGACGTATTTTATCCAAAACCATTCACGGGGGAGTAACGCTTTCACAGATACGGAATTACAACGACAGAAACTGAAATCGTTCCGCTGAAGGTGCGATAAAGACTCATATCTACACTGACGATATGGACGCGTGTTCTTTCATATTTGCCACGTACACTTCAGTACACCGACCCTAACAATTTTACCATAGCTTCTGAACAGTCATTCACAGCACACTTCCATTCTCCACTAAACATAAAATCCTAGCTTTTGGTATGTGATGTGACAGTAGAGAGCATCTTGTCAGTGCAACCCGCGCAACAGTCAGCTGTTTCATGTTTACGGAATGTGGCTACCGCAGGCGAACAGTGGAGGTAACAATGCATCGTCTGCTACTGACCGCTCAGTACGGTGTCATGAAATCACATGCTTCGGCATTGTTTGTGTTGTGATAGTTAAATACAAGTGTATGAAGATAAACCTAAAAATTTTGTAAAATTTTTGGGTAAGACGCAGTATGCATATTATTCCATCTTTCATCACGATAACAATTATGAGGTTAGTTCAGATAAGAGTACATTCCAAAATCGACTGGCCCTAAATTACACACGGAAGTATTTTAGTAATTCGTTGTACAAGTAATACCAAGTATATTATCCATGGTGAAGGAAGTAATCACCGAGATGTTAAGTTCAATGATTTGTTTCTATTGGCAACAAACATACAAAGCAACTGAAAACTGAAACACAGCTGTCGTTATTTGCGCGTTCTTTCTTGAACCGAGAGTGTAACAGCCTTTGCTTCCTCAACATTTTTAGAATTTTGTTGTTAAACCATAGTGGGTCGTTGTCGTCCTTGATCCATTTATTCAGCACATACTCTCCAGAATATGAATTACAGCCCGTTTAAACTTTGCCCACAATTATTCCACTCCATCGTACCGCATCTAAATGACGTCAATTCATTGTGTAAGTGAGATGCTAACAACTGTCTGTATTAATGGGACAATGTTCGGGTCTCCCCACGTTGTGGATTGCCTGCATCAGGGCGAAGTTCACATTCAGGGGTAAAGCTGTTGTTGCCTTTTGATTGAAAGGTCCTCAACCTGTTGTTATGCTAAGAGGATGAGCCCCTGGAGATAGTCCATCCATCTGATTGACAGGTCCTTAACCTATTGTTTGGTGAAGTGTTTTTCCATGTCACTCATCTCCGTCCCACCCTCTTGGGAACCTGGTATCACTTCTAATATCAAATTAATTGATTAAAAAAATTGGTAAAACATGGCTCAGTTGTGTCACTTGCCGTATTCACCAGTCGCTTCAGGTTATTCAAATTGCCCCTCCCCCACACTACCACTCTATCAATTTGACTAACTAATTAATTAAAAATTTTATCGATATTCTTCAGTTTTCCTTGCCTCCCAGTCCCTTCTGGAAATAGTGATTGATCGATTGCATTGTGTGCAATATTGTTCAGTCAACTTGGACAATGTGTAGAATATTGTTTATTTAAAAAATTAACGGGCTAAAAGGTGGTATATGGAATGTAATTTTGTAAAGAATTTGTCAGGAAATCGATTGCAGTGTGTGGAATATTTAAACAATTACGACGTTTTTTTATCCGATCACGTAAGGAAACACACAATTACACCATCACAGATCGCTTAAACATATCTGAAAAACTTTCTGGCGTCTCGCCAGCCACGTAGGATGCCACGGGCGCGTACCTCACGGCCTACGTTAGCTGCCGGGGTCTGTATGCATGAGCCAACATGTCGGATACCGGCACACGAAAGACGCCTTTCTTCCAAAGCAAATACATGACAGGGAATCGATCCAAAAATACTACTGAATTTAGTAAATAATTAATTTCCGGTTACATGATCGATGTGAGGGATATAAGGCGGATGTGGTAGCTAATTCACACACTCAGATTAACGATGTCACAAAAGTAGTAGTAGGATGACTCGAAATACACCTTAGAAAATATCGTTGCATAAAGAGAGAGAGAGAGAGAGAAATAGAGAGAGGGAGAGAGAGAGCTGTAGTTGGCTTTGCAGATAACGTAGGAACCAGCGTGAGATATTTCATTCAGCCATGGACGCTAAACTGCCCCAGCCTTCCTGGTGCACTTTTCCTGTGGTACACTTCACGATCTGCTTCAGGAGTTATTAAATCTGCTGCGGAAATATCACATCTTGAAGGTGTCACAAATAGTGCTTCAGAAAGCGTATCACAGGAAATATTAATTAAATCGTTAATATAGGAGTTTACACAATTGGCTTCACACAGTTTAAAACTATTTGAAATAAAAAAAAAGATCGACACTGCACAGTAGTTTGCGTGCATAACCAACAGTACTATGTTTTTGACGAGAAATTTCATTAAATAATCCAAACCTATTATTATCTGATAAACGTATAAAATGATAGTTGGAATTTCAAATTTCGACACAAATTTATACCATCACAGTTCTAGAGCTTCCAATCACTACGGGTCTGCTAAGTGTATTTTCTTTTTTAAAAGTACTATAGAATTCCAAAGTTGACAGGTCCTCTCAGCTACACCAGGATGAAGATGGAAGGAGAACGGCATACTGCATGATAGGATGGAGACAATAGCAAATACCACTGCAAGACAGAGTCCACTACGATTCATTGACGAGCACTAAACACAATACCCTTAAACCATGATCCAGTTCGCATCAGTAGTTCCCATGGTCAGATGTTGGAGATCGCCAAAAAAACCCACACATCCAGTGGACTCATGTCCTGAGGTCCACATGCAGCACACCAAACCCCCTCATACGCCCCCAGTTCCGACGTTGAGAGGTCGGTGAAAACTACCGCCGTGGCCTCAGCCACGGTCGTGAATGCGTGTGTATGCCAGAGTGCACTACCTCCGGCCGTGGTGGGCGTCGAGGGATGATTGGAGTGGTAGGAACCCAGATATTATCAATATGCCCATTACAAACATGTGTCATGTGAATCTTCTCTCAGGCAACACACGCACGTCTGCTTCTGTCGCACTCACCCAGCACACTGGTCGAGGCATACACGCTTTTTCACATCCCTGAAGTATCGTTACTTGTTGTGACGTTCTAGGAAATTATCTGATCTTTAAGTCTCCCTGTCAGCGCTTCTGGAAGGTGCTGCATCCTGCGAAGACTCTCTCAAACAAGTGTTGTAAAGCACAGATATCCAGTACTATGTGATAATCAACAGCGCTCCCACGGACGAAAGGGTTGAAAAGCCTCACCGAAATGGGTTGGTGCACTGTAATCAACATCGCAGTCAATAGTGCAACAAAGAAAACGTGAGAGTATGTTTAAGGGAGCCGATGAGGGGACGCTCTGTGTACCCATTTTGTTACGGCTGCATTGCTTGTCCTCTTTGTACACTGTACCAGATCCAGTTCAACCCTCACACTGCTATACTGCGCAGCTGTTTATGAAACGAATCTATCGCCCCTTACGTTCGGATATACTCCGCAGTGCGTTGAAATCACGATTCACCACATCAAATCTATCCTCCCCCTATGACTAGACATACGTAATTTTATTACGTGATTACTAGTCTGATTACTTCCCACAAATGTCTGGTGATATGTCGGAACATAAACCACAGTATCTTTATGTTCAAGCAGTAGCATAACATTTCTGACTTTCATTTCTAGGCGTATGTTATGATACTTCCACACTCGCACCAGTTGGGTGTCGTTTACGCACTGCCCAGTAGTAAAAAATCCTCCACCCATCACTTACTTGTCGATGAATGCAGCGTGTAATTACAGTTTAAAAAACACCTAGCGTTTTTTGTATTTTTTCGATTTCTCCACTTCCATGAAACCCTTTCTTTTTTTAATACTTGTAAATGCAGCAGTCTGAGTATACATATAATAGAGTACGTCCATTCGGAGTTAATTTTCAAGGGCCAAGCAGATGGGTGGAGAAACCGCTAAACTGTTATAGTCTAAGCACATTTTTAAGTTCATGTGCTAGGAGCCGTACCTAATTTAACACTTTTGAGCAGGAGGATCACCACAAGATGAATCTGTTGTTTCAACTCGTAAAACTGAATTTGTTACGAAACAACAAAAGTCTATTTGAGCGTCGTACAAAGATTTTGTTTGCTACATGAGCGAAAACGGCGGCTTAATGATGCAGAACCGTTTAGATCCTATAATATGTGTGTTAGGGAGCTGAATTTTCAAAAAGAAATACCATCTTATGTAGAAACCTCCTATAGGCTTGATTACGAAGAATGCTTTATTCCAAGCGTACAATATACTTCTATTTATCCCTTTCAACGCACCAGCTGCATGTAACTGAATAATGACTGTCAATCGGGATCGTCATTCAGTTATTCAACTTCAAATGTGTGCAAGATGTCTGTGAATAAGGTAATGCCATAATTCTAATAGTGAAGGCCGGCCGTGGTGGCCGAGCGGTTCTAGGCGCTTCAGTCCGGAACCGCGCGACTGCTACGGTCGCAGGTTCGAATCCTGCCTCGGGCATGGACGTGTTTGATGTCCTTAGGTTAGTTAAGTGTAAGTAGTTCTAAGTTCTAGGGGACTGATGACCTTAGATGTTAAGTCCCACAGTGCTCAGAGCCATTTTTCTAATAGTGAATTGGAGGAATGGTAGTGGGTTTATTGTGCAGAGCATGGGTATTATTTAGTTATCGCTCTTAAAGGGAGATAGTGACAGCACAACTCTGTTTATTCAAGAACAGACACGCATTAGAAAAAATATTCTAGAGCTCTTACTTTCTCAATAGGTTACAACAGTTAGCCTTGAGGACTACGGAAGCGGTGGGAAAAGAGAATGTTACTAAAAATGGCTCTGAGCACTATGGGACTTAACATCTGGGGTCATCAGTTCCCTAGAACTTAGAACTACTTAAACCTAACTAACCTAAGGACATCACATACATCCATGCCCTAGGCAGGATTCGAACCAGCGACCGTAGCGGTCGCGCGGAGAGAATGTTACTGCTAACAACGTTTTTGAGCAGGTGAAACAAAGAAATGTGAATTATATGCTCTCGGATATTTATATGAAACTGATTAAGAGTCGTCGCATTCCAAGAAAAATATTCAGTTGAATGGTTCTTTATGAAACGAGGGAGGCGTGACTATGAAGCAGAATGTGTAATTTGTAAGTGTTACGATATTATTGTGGATGGGGGAAGACCAGATATTAAGACTCATTTAGCTGATGTAAAACAAAAATCAAACGCGCACTCTGGTAGCACTGTAAGAAATGGACAGTTACTTTGTCCTGAATTCACTCACACCGGGTCAGTTAGTAATAGCAGCGTAATTAGCAAATGTGCTGTCATACCGTTAAACATCATCACGTCTTTGAAATTGGTGAACTATATTTTCACGCTTAGCTCCAAACTTTTTAACGTTTGTGAAACCACAAAAAAAAATGCCGCATAGGACATGAAAAAATCAATAGGACTTCTGAAATAATTGTTCGTGCCTATCACTGTCGAATAAATACACAGAGATCTTTCAAAGTTCCGTTGTTCTCAGTAGAGCTGCAGCGGTTCGCAACTAATAGCGGCATTTGCTCCAGTCTCTCACTTTTTTACGCTTAAGAGAAGTAGCTCGCAGCGGTAGTGGAAGGAACTGCAAAAGCAGCAATATAATCGTTAGTAGTATGTATATTTCTCGTCGAATACGTAATATATTGTGGCGAACGAGTCTGAGTTTTTTGTAGAAGATTTCGAGGGACCAAAATCGATAAAATGTTATTTTTTCACTAAGAATTTCGTATTGTTGCAGTATATGTCGTGTCTTTGTATTTTATTTCTAAAAATTTCATCGTTTATGTAATATGTTGCTGTTGTAGATGATTTCGAGGATCAAAATCGATAAACTTTACTTCTTTTCTTTTCACTAAGAATTTCATATTGTTTCGGTATATATATATAACCATTAATTTTTGTTCTCCCCATAGTACTGTGTGCACGTAATTAAATTTCTTTGTGTATGTAATATGGTACATATTCTTTGTAGTTGTAGATGATTTCCTGCCAGACGAAGAAGGGGGCAGGGACAGGTATGTGCTGGAGATGTGCAGGAGCCATAGCACATCTCAAGTAAGTATATTCTACAAAGATATTTTTTCTTCCCATAATTTTTGTGCGTATGTGTTTTTTTTTTTTTTATTTAGTAGATCATTATGTTGCAAGTGATACCTCACTCTCATCGAGCGCCATCTATTCGCATTCCCTGCTCATTATACCCCGGTTCGCTACTTAGAGATTCCCACAGGATTTCGGACACGCATTTGTGCATTCGCACTGAAGGAAGTGGATCCATTGCCCAGCCAGGCTTATCAATTATTTGAACGCGCAGTGTTCTCATACTCCTGCATATCAGCGCACACTTCGTGCAAAGTGAAAATTTCATTGTGGACTTACAAAACCATTTTTCCCAAATATCGTCCAACCATGCAGTTACATAAAAAGGAAGTATACATGGTGAAACACCTAAAACTTGCACTTCAAATACTGCGGAAATGGAAAGTGCTATTGATGTGCGGTTTTCACTGAATGGATTGAAAGTCAGAGGCTCGTTCTGGTAGTCAATAAACAGATTGTAATAACACTTAGAAAGTGTATTTTTTGTGCAAACATATCCGTTTTAAATGGTACAATGTCTATTGACACTAACAAAATAAACGTAGGGTAAATTAGAATGTCAGTGGCGGATTTTGCCGGAGTGTAGTGTGAGTCGTTTACGATATATCGTATTTTGAAAAGTTTCTACGCCGACACTTGTATGTGTCATTCAACCTGTGTAGTTGCTAGATATGACGCTATTATGTTTGCTCACAGAGTGCCTGTGTGTTCCTTGAGTGCATTGCGACTTGCTAGTCAGTTAGTCTGTGACAGTCCAAGCAGTAGGTTGTGAGTGGAAAAACAAATGGAAAAGAAATCGACATTCTCATGATGTACCGAGAGCGTAGGAAGAAAGCAGTTCGTTTTGTACGGTGTGTGCGGCAAGATATATCAATAGACGTTAACTATCTCGGCAATTATTTATCAACCCATTCATCCAGTTACGTGAAGGTGGTAGTGTAGCACCTAGACAATCTGACAGAAGGAAACAAGTGACTACAGAAGAGGTGGAAATTAATTTTGTTGCTGCTGTTGCTGTTGATCTGCACGTTAGCTTCTGCGCAATCGCACGAGGAAGGGGCAGAGTCGGGCTGGTGCCCTCCGCATTCTTCGTCGATATAGGTTCCATCACTATCACATCTCTCTCCATAAAAAAACTGCATGGCAACAATTATGAGAATTGTGTTCACTTCTGTACATGGGCATTAAGGCAGGATACACCAGATGTATCGTATAACTTATTTAGTGGTGAAGCCACGTTTACCAGCCATGGGCAAGTAAAACGCCAATACATACACTATTGGTCGGCTGAAAATCTTCGTTGGTTTCGTTAGATGGAACTTCAGCAACCATGGAGTGAAAACGTGTGTTGTAGGATAGTGAAGCGTCGTCTCATAAGCCTGTTTTTCATAGATAAAACACTGAATGTTCACGAGTAATGCAACCTCCTAACAGACTGTCTTTCACGGATGCTGGAAGACATTCCTCTGTGGTACCGACATGATGGCTGTCCAGCCCATAGTGAACGAAGTTCTGCAGCATGTCTTCACAAATTGTTTCCAAGTCCTTGGATTGGGCACAGTGCGCCCGTGTCTTGGCCGGCCCGTTCCCCAGATTTGACAATTGAAGACCATTTTCTATGGGGAAAGCTGAAAGATGCTTCTTCAAGAATATACCAACTACAACTGGTGTTATGCAACGACCTACTACAGTCTCTCGAACATCTCCTCTGAAATGATATAACGCGTGCAGCAGTCGTTCCATATCAGACTGTAAGCATGCATTGCCGCTGCCGGTGGTCATTTTGAACAAACCTATAATGGTCAATATTCTCGTTACTGGTCAGATACGACGTAACTTGTTTTGTGTCTAGACTAACAATCAAACAACTCGTATTAATGAGTTTTATTACAACAAGACAAGATATAATTACTTAACTTTGATAGATGTGTCGAAAACAAAGGGCCACATACAGAACAATCAGTCTTTTTCAGAACAAACAAACGCAAGTCTGTGCTATGTAGATATTGCTAATACTAGTGGCTACAATGTGTCGACTACCGAAATGGCTAACTTTGAAGCTGCTGTCGAAATGGACTGCCACCAGTCGGGTGCAGCGCATCTGTCCTCTTCAGCTAAGGGCCCACCGAGCGAGGTGGCGCAGTGGTTACCACACTGGACTCGCATTCGGGAGGACGACGGTTCAATCTGCGTCCGACCGTCCTGATTTAGGTTTTCCGTGATTTCCCTAAATCGCTCCATGCAAATGCCGGGATGGTTCCTTTGAAAGGGCATGGCCGGCTTCCTTCCCCGCCCTTCCCTAATCCAATGAGACCGATGACCTCGCAGTTTGGTCTCTTCCATCAAGCAACCCAACAAGCTTGGGGCCGCTGCTGTCGCGTTGTTGTCCTGGACGGAGGACGGTCAGCGTGTGATTGGCTGACCTATTCTCACAGCCGTCTCTTCTCTGTCGTTCCCGACTGGCGTGCAGGCACTCACTTTACGCCATAACAACTTGTGTTGTTCTTTAGCGTGTGCCACCATAGGTGTTGTACAAGTGTTGGGGGGGGGGGGGGGGGGGGGACTTTTCAACATACGGTATCCAGTAAACGTCTCACTCTAGAATCCTGCAGCACACACCAGTGCATTCTAATTTATCGCACTTTTAGTTTTCTAACATCAATGGGCATTGTTCCATTTAAAAAGAGGATGTTTTCACAAAAAATACTCTTTCCAAGTATTGTTACAATCTGTTGATTGGCTACCAATTCATTCAGTGAAAACCAAACTTCAATAGCATTTTGCTCGCCCGATTTGCGGTGCAAGTTGACGGTGATTCATCCAGTGTTCATAAAAGAAAAATACTGAAATAATCTGGAGATCACAGTAATGGAGGGCGGATGAACTTAGTTGTCTAGCAGTTTGTGTTTACCCGAAAGAGAATGATACTTCGGAGTCATTCCATGAAACACAATTTGGTTACGTCCGTAACATTTCCTGTTGATTTGTTTAGTGGCAAATCAACACAACTCGCATCCTCAGAACTACGAGGTATATAGTGTCATATTGAGGTATTTCTGTTTGTTTACTTGCGTGTTAATACTTCAGTGTGAACTGTACAAATATTATTACCCTTGGGTAAGTGTGTCAGACTACTACAAGGCTCACGAAGAGGCAGAAATGTTTAATGTCATAGAGTAAAAAATAAGTCAGGCCAGCTAACTTAAGCAAAAAGATACTATATTAGAACATGGATAAAGCTTCCGACAATAGTATTCTATGGACATATTAATAACAGTGAAAACTGAAGCCGGTTTAAATTAGCCCTGAAGAAAATTACAAGATATATCATCTTTAGTTTCGCATTCCATCATAAAATTGTGCCAATTCTTGCAAACAAGCACAACTTACGCGGTAACAAGATGAAATATTGAGGATATTTCGTAATTTAGTGGGTGGCGTCCACTATTGAGTTACTGAAGTGACGGTGCAAAAGTGAACACCGCGTACGGAGGGAAGTCGTGATCGCGGAAGTCGGGAAGAGCACGCACAGTGCGAGTCGATGAGGAAAGCGCATTGCAGGCGACGCAGCGGCTTTGGGCATGCGCAGACGTCGGCGGACAACGCACATGGGGACTTGCTGAATGGCGAAAGCAGATCTGATAACCACAAGAGATTAAGGCAGTACAGAGATGGTGTACACGTATGGCCCCCTCCGCTCCACCAATCGTGTTCTCTTCTGTGTTAGCAAATAAGTCAGTGCCATGGCGATCTCAGCCAGCAATGAGCCATCTGAACATGTGAAAACGTGAAAGTTAACACTTTTACTCATTAATGATCTGCAACAATGGAGTAAGAGGCGTAACGGCCATGCTGTACTCAAAATTTTGAAATTATCTTAGGCACACTGTTTATTAACTGGAACTGACTTACACATACTAAAAACACTGCTTAAACGTTTAGGGACACAGAATCTAGTCATTTGTTGTGAGCAACGTGTTCAACGTGCGAATTTACACAGGCTGTTGCTCACTACAGATGACTAGATACTACGTATACATACGTTCAGTGTATGCAGCATGAGCCGGCCGGAGTGGCCGGCGGTTCTGGGCGCTGCAGTTTGGAGCCGAGCGACCACTACAGTCACAGGTTCTAATCCTGCCTCGGGCATGGATGTGTGTGATGTCCTTAGGTTAGTTAGGTTTAACTAGTTCTAAGTTTTAGGTGACTGATGACCTCAGAAGTTAAGTAGCATAGTGCTCAGAGCCATTTGAACCGTATGCAGCATGCAGCATTTTTTTTTATATACACTCCTGGAAATTGAAATAAGAACACTGTGAATTCATTGTCCCAGGAAGGGGAAACTTTATTGACACATTCCTGGGGTCAGATACATCACATGATCACACCGACAGAACCACAGGCACATAGACACAGGCAACAGGGCATGCACAATGTCGGCACTAGTACAGTCTATATCCACCTTTCGCAGCAATGCCGGCTGCTATTCTCCCATGGAGACAATCGTAGAGATGCTGGATGCAGTCCTGTGGAACGGCTTGCCATGCCATTTCCACCTGGCGCCTCAGTTGGACCAGCGTTCGTGCTGGACGTGCAGACCGCGTGGACGACGCTTCATCCAGTCCCAAACATGCTCAATGGGGGACAGATCCGGAGATCTTGCTGGCCAGGGTAGTTGACTTACACCTTCTAGAGCACGTTGGGTGGCACGGGATACATGCGGACGTGCATTGTCCTGTTGGAACAGCCAGTTCCCTTGCCGGTCTAGGAATGGTAGAACGATGGGTTCGATGACGGTTTGGATGTACCGTGCACTATTCAGTGTCCCCTCGACGATCACCAGAGGTGTACGGCCAGTGTAGGAGATCGCTCCCCACACCATGATGCCGGGTGTTGGCCCTGTGTGCCTCGGTCGTATGCAGTCCTGATTGTGGCGCTCACCTGCACGGCGCCAAACACGCATACGACCATCATTGGCACCAAGGCAGAAGCGACTCTCATCGCTGAAGACGACACGTCTCCATTCGTCCCTCCATTCACGCCTGTCGCGACACCACTGGAGGCGGGCTGCACGATGTTGGGGCGTGAGCGGAAGACGGCCTAACGGTGTGTGGGACCGTAGCCCAGCTTCATGGAGACGGTTGCGAATGGTCCTCGCCGATACCCCAGGAGCAACAATGTCCCTAATTTGCTGGGAAGTGGCGGAGCGGTCCCCTACGGCACTGCGTAGGATCCTACGGTCTTGGCGTGCATCCGTGCGTCGCTGCGGTCCGGTCTCAGGTCGACGGGCACGTGCACCTTCCGCCGACCACTGGCGACAACATCGATGTACTGTGGAGACCTCACGCCCCACGTGTTGAGTAATTCGGCGGTACGTCCACCCGGCCTCCCGCATGCCCACTATACGCCCTCGCTCAAAGTCCGTCAACTGCACAAACGGTTCACGTCCACGCTGTCGCGGGATGCTACCAGTGTTAAAGACTGCGATGGAGCTCCGTATGCCACGGCAAACTGGCTGACACTGACGGCGGCGGTGCACAAATGCTGCGCAGCTAGCGCCATTCGACGGCCAACACCGTCTGCTGTGCCATGCGTGTGATCATTGCTTGTACAGCCCTCTCGCAGTGTCCGGAGCAAGTATGGTGGGTCTGACACACCGGTGTCAATGTGTTCTTTTTTCCATTTCCAGGAGTGTATATATGAAGGCTTTCATACTTAGTAAGACCTCTCCATAGATGTTTCAGTTCTATTGTGGATTCAATGTAACTATGTATTTACTAATGACATTATGTATATATTTTCCACTTTTACCTTTGGAAATGATATATAATCGAAACGCGTAAGGCGGCTCCTATCAATAAAATATGAAAATTTTGACTCTTACATATTTTTGATATGCGGGTGCAATACTTAGCAAGCGAGTGAATTCAAACGGTTCGTAATTACCGGTATCTGGCAAATGGGACTGAGACACCGCGACATTTTTCTCGTATAGAACCGACTGATGAGAGAGCGATTCAAGAAAATCGTATGCACCGTAAACAGACGTGCTGGACATGGTGACATGACAAGAGCATTAGACTCTCCAGCATATGGTACTACATCATGCTTCTTAACAACACAGGCACTGCGATATCATATTTGTCTCCTCCACCCCTGCACGGGAATTACATAACGTGCGTACGTGTACAGGGTACAACGCAGGAACGATGACGTATCAAAGTCTGGGGCCGGCCGTTAGTCGCGCATGGATAGCTAAAGGGTTAAGGCGACAGGTAGCATAAAGCGGGAAATCTGGGTTCGAGTCCCGCTCCGGCACAAATTTTCGCTGTCGTCATTCCCTCATGAAACTGGTGGTTTTTCATTTCGTAACTCCAATACATTTCATGTCTCTCCGAGCTGTCCGCATGTCAGTAATGGACAGCACAACACAGCACAGCACAGTGGTGGGTGGATATTAGAGCAGTTGAACGACTGTCTGCATCTACATCTACACGATTAAACTGCAACTCACAATTAAGTAGCTAGCAAAGGGTTCATATAATAGGTAGCGGTCATCCATTGCAGTAGGAGCCCTTGGGCGGCCAGAGAGAGGCATGTCATCGACAGCTCCTGTCTCTCTGTATCTCCCTCATGTCCGAACAACATCTGTCTGGTTCACTCCGAGACGTCTGGACACTTCCCTTGTTGAGAGCCCTTCCTGGCACAAAGTAATAATGCGGACGCAATCGAACCGCTGTATTGACCGTTTAGGCATGGTTGATTTACAGACAACACGAGCCGTGTACCATCTTCCTGGTGGAATGACTAGAGCTGATCGGCTGTCGGGCCCCCTGTGTCTCATAGGCGCTGCTCATGCATGGTTGTTTACATCTTTGGGTGGGTTTAGATGACATCTCTGAACAGCCAAACGGACTGTCTGTGTTACAGTATCCACACTCAACGTCTATCTTCAGAAGTTCTGGGAACCGGGATGATGTAAAACTTTTTTTGATGCGTGGATTTTAAGTTTCAAGGAAGGTATTTGAGATGAGTTTTGGTGTGAAAAATAAAAACCGACGAAAGTTTGAAAGAATTGTACATCTAATATTAGGTTGGTGGGTAAGTTCGAAGTTTTTTTGTTTTGCATGTTAGAATTTCGGTTGCTATGGTTTTATTTATCGACAATGATTTTTTATTTGTAGTTCACTGTTTCTATTTGAGTTACCATATTGTCATTTCGTCATTTGGAAATAGTGAGTGGAGCTGTGGACGCTAGAAAATAGATTACCATGTGGAGAAGTCGGAACATATTCTTCTGTTTGAGTTCATTAGTGGATGGCAGTAACGGAGTAACGCAGAAACATTTGCGGCGTATATGGGGATGATGCTGTGGGAACGTGGGAGTAGCCAGTGATGCGTGCTTCGGACGTTAGATACAGGTTTTTACTCCTTGGCTGTTAGTTTTTCTTTTCCGAGTTAGAAAAATAAAGTATTTTGTGCAAAACTGTATGTGGGTTTAATTTGTTGCCTACACAAGTGGTGACCCCGGGAAAAATAAGAAAATCTCTCGGAACTTAATATTGTGTGGGAATTTCGCCAAAGATGGAAGAAGCCAACAAAATTTTGCAAGCAACAAACGACGAGATACGATGGCTAAAGCAAGAGATATTTTTTTTGGAGCTTGCAACGCCGAAGAATAATAGCAAAACGGAATCCATGAATTTCCAAACTCCTGTAGTAGCAGCCACACCACGAGCATGTTCACATGCCGAAGATTTTTCACACACCAACGCGCCTTTATCAACCGCGCCACGGTTGCAGTTAGGTGCGCCTCCATTCACGCCTATGCAACCAGACGCATGATTTACGATAATAGAGAATACCTTCGAGCAACAACAATCATACACCACACTTAAAATGACGTTGATCGCTCGCTGCATAAAATTACCTGAACAGTGACTTTCCCAGGAGATGTGTCACTAGAAACGCAGAGACAGAAGTCCATCTGAATTTTGGAGACATTTACGCACTATAGTCGACGCAAGCATGATATCCAATGAATTGTTACCTCACGTCTGACGGCAGCAGCTTCCTCATCAAGTTCAACTGACGTTGATTGCGTACAAAAGACAGTCTCTCAACAAGCAACTGCAAATAGCTGACAGAGGTTTCGTTACTCTACAGTCGACGCTCGTAGCAACGTCATCTGCCACCTCTGCAATTGAAGCCAATGATGACTCATCGGAATGGTTAGAAGAATCGAAGTTAAGCCACAGGTTACAGACAAAAACCAGACATCGCTGAGGGGATCAGGAAACTGCAAGACGCAATGGAAAATATGGCTACTCGGCTACTTGGAGCTGCAGACGTCCACCAAGTCCACCAGTAACAAGAAGAGATCACATTCAAAACAGGACAAAGCTCACTTCGACATTTTGTACTGGTATCACTGACGATTCAGGCCACAAGCTATGAGATGCACAAAACATTGTGGATACCCAAGTGGCGAGGGCAGCCCGCTCTAGCAGCCACGGGCTGCGGCACTCACGAACGGCGCCGTGTACGAATGAGAAACCAGGTGAAAGTTGCAGGCAGCAAGACGCACAGTCAAGGTAAGGCACTTGAAGACTTCCTGTATGCTACACCCTTGTGCCACTCTGCGCCACACTGAAGTGAAAGCTAACATAGCACAGATTACAAGTCGCTGATAGATTCTCACGCCTCATCTTCTGACAGACACCGGCTCCGAAGTGAGTACCTTACCGGCCCCGAGCTTTGTTAAGGACACGTGGGAACCTTTTAAATTGATAGCAGTTTACAATTCAAGTATAAACACGTATAGTTATAAAGAACTCACGATAGATATTGGTTTATCAACCCGTTACAAGTGGAATTTTGTAGTGGCAGATATTTTACAACTGATCTTAGGCGCAGATTTCTTGTCTCATTTTGCACTCACCGTGGACTTGGCAAATAACTCACTTACTAACAGATCAAACAGGGGCATAATAAAAAGTTTTCGGTGCAGGGTGGCAGAGGATGTTTTAGGAGTAATCAGTAGCTCAGCTATACAGTCTCCACAACAAGAAGCCATAAAGACTCCAGTAGTTAACCATAATACAGTGCATTACATACGCACCACCCCAGGTCCGCCGGTATCAAGACGTGTCCGCTGATTGGCCCCAAAGCGATTAGCGGAGACAAAAGCGATATTTGATTAGATGCTCCAGGCTGGAGTAATTAGGTCTGACAGTTCTTGGGCGTCCCCTCTATACCTAGTACGCAAGGAAGACGGCACATGACGTACCTGTGGCGACTTCCGCCGATTGAATACGAGAACAATCCGGGACAAGTGCCCCATACCAAACATTGAAGAGTTACCAACGCTCTAGCGGGTGCGAAAGTATTCTCAGTACACGATTGTCGTAAGGCATAAAATCAGATTCCTGTGGCTCCGGCTGACGTGGCAAAGACGGCGTTGATCCCACCCTTTGGACTATCCGAACTTCTGCTTGAAGGTCTGTCGGGCATGCAGTCGGGTTGACTGGTCGTTGTAGAACGAATTTTCGACGGCGTAACGTTCCATCATCATCAGGTTACTCCTGTTGACTGACGTCCTAGGCCGGCGGGTGGTGTGGTATATATACATGTCGCCTCTCCCCTCCACTGACTCCGTGTATGGACCGAGGGATGTGCTGGCCGCGGTGGTGGGGGTAGCTTGCGCTGACGAGATGACTGATGGGCGACAGTACGCATGCCGCCTTCTGCGGGTGTGGTGCCCCGTTTCCGCTGCTCCTGCAGAACTTTTATTGCTGGATTCCACGCTCGGCTGAGTTGAAATCCGTTGTCCTTGTTAATAAGGTTCTCATGCAGCCGGATTTCAATTGCTTTCTTGTAAACACAGTCCCAAAAGCGGGATGTGTTGTACACGACTTCTGTGTTCTCGTATTTCATACGATGATTTGCCTCGAGGCAATGTTCTGCGATTGCAGATTTTGTAGGCTATTGGAGATCGGTGTGCCGTTTGTGTTCAGTACACCTTTCTTCGATCGTGCGAATGGTGCATGGGGGCTTAATTAAATAAAATGCTAATAATTTTAAATTTTAGTATTTGTTTGTCCGGTTACGCAGTCTCGTAACCGGTTGGCCCTGAATAATATTAGTACGCAATCTGACTGCATAGAATAACAACAAAGAATGAAAGGAAATTTCCGTTAGCACAATTAATTAATTAAGTCCCCAGCAACTATAAAAGCTACGAAACAAGAAAGCATAAATGTAGCTGTTCTGTGTGTGGAAGTGTGATTCAACGTACACATCTGGCACGGTTCTTCCTCAATACGACAAGATGCTTTAAACGCCATTTACAATGAAGTAATTTAAAAAAAGCAGAAATCCTTTGATTGCACATAGAAACCAGAATTACAGTCTAATACAAGAACACGAGCCAGATGCTTTGTTGACTGAACCTGTAACCAAGAGGCATTATTATTTAGGACATCTAAAATAAAAAAATTTCTTATCTTCATATATATTGACGAAAAATACACTTTGATCATTACAACATCCCCAATCGAATAACATATGGTGTCTTGCCCAACAGAACAACTGCACACGACATGCTCACAACTAGTACTCTATCGACATCGTCTCAACAAACACCGATTACGCCTACCTCAGAACTACGACTGCCCACAGCAACTTCTCAGCTGCAACTGCCAATGGAGGCGGCTGAATAATACTCTTTGGCGCAATCTCTGGCGCTGTAACTCAGTGTAGCCACCTTTCATATGTCCCTCCTCCACGGGCTAGAATTTGATGGTATTTTTGCCAACATTGGTGGTGAAAATACCACCAAATTCGTCCCAAAAAATACAGACAAAATAGAAGATAATATTAAACAAGTAAATACTACATAACTAAATAAATTTTGGCTTTGCACTGACCATTCAATAACCTAATATATAAAATACAGTAAGGAATACAAATGCTTTCATACATTTGATTTTACACGGTAGTTTACACAAGTATAATGCAATCAATGGTACCAGCAATGACGAATAGGTGTAGGTAAGAGTCGCATAACATTTCATACACAGTAAATACACAAAAAAATCAGTTTATACAAATATTCACATAAAATCCTTTCAATAGTTCAATAAACAAGTAGGACTCCTCAGAGTAGTTGACAGTTCCAACAGTGGCACCCAGAAATGGCGAACAGGCGCAGACAACATCAAGTGACATTATCCCAGTAGCAGCAGTTCCATCAGTGACACCCAGCAATGTTGAACAGGTGCAGACACCAACAAGTGATATCATTTCAGTAGAAGCAGTTCCATCAGTGGCACCCAGTAATGTTGAGCAGGTGCAGACGCCAACAAGTGACATCATTTCAGTAGAAACAGTTTCAACAGTGGCACCCAGCAATGGCGAACAAGCGTAAACACTAACAAGTGACATTATTTCAATAAAACCAGTTCCAGCAGTGGCACCCAGTAATGTTGAACAGGTGCAGACAGCAAGAAGTAACATTGTTTCAGTAGAAGCAGTCCCATCAGTGGCATCCAGTAATGTTGAGCAGGTGCAGACGCCAACAAGTGACATCATTTCAGTAGAAGCAGTTCCATCAGTGGCACCCAGTAATGTTGAACAGGTGCACACAGCAACAAGTGACATTTCAGTAGAAACAGTTTCAACAGTGGCACCCAGCAATGGTTAACAAGCGCAGGAAACAGTCCATAATATTCACTATGCAGACACCAACAAGTGACATCATTTCAGTAGAAACGGTTTCAACAGTGGCACCCAGCATTGTTGAACAGGTGCAAACAGCAACAAGTGTCATCATCTCAGTGGAAGCAATTCCATCAGTGGCACCCATCAATGTTGAACAGGTGCAGACACCAACAGTTGACATCATTTCAGTAGAAGCAATTGCATCAGTGGCAACCAGCAATGTTGAACAGGTGCAGATAACAGTCCATAATATTCACTATCACTAATTAGACAGTTTATCAGAGTTCATCAGCAGAAATTAAACATTTCCAAGTGGCACCCATCAATGTTGAACAGGTGCAAGCACGAACAACAGTTTGAATGCACACACAATTGCTTTTACAAAATTATTATCAATGCTCTTACACTAAACATAGAAATTATAATAAACACACAAATGATATCAGATAATTGTAACATTAACTATTACAAAAACACAAATGTCAGTAAACCTATAATATTTATGGTGTCAGTGCAGGCCACAACAAACAAGTAAAACAATATTTAGGAGATAGGTCGGTACCAATTATTTGGGATTAGGAAAGGAAAACACACTCACTCATATCTCATCCACATATTAAGTACTACTGTATAATTGAATAGTGTTAACTGTGTAAATGCAATTCTGTCAAAATTTGATGCTCAATATGTGTATCAAGTAGTAGTGGTACAGAGTATAACAGTCAATAATAGTTAGTCAACGTCATAGTCATCATGTCAAGACCAATGATTGCCAAGCCAAATCAAAATGTACGGTTGCTGAACAACTGTCAATGTGCCAAGATATGCAATTACTTCCTCTCTCCAAACAAAAAGTATATACTGCTTATTGATTTAACAAAGTGTGTGTGTGGACAATCTTCCTTCTACTTGAGTGTTCTAGTCTGCCATCTTCATCCTCCTTGTTCCATATAAACCAACAAAAAAAAAAAAAAAAATTATGCTCCTCACTTACTTTACCTCTTATCTACCAAAACTCCAATAATCATCAGCATCACATAATCTTAATACTTCAGTAATACCTCTTCAATACGTCGACACATATAAACCTTATCACCAATATCATTTACCTTACCTCTTATCCACCAAAACTCCCATAATCATCAACATTACACAATCTAAATACCTCAATAATACCTCTTCAATACGTCGATACATATAAACCTTATCGCCAATATCATTTCACTTCCATAACAACTCTTTCCTCTGGTCAGTCTCCTCGAACAAGTACAGATAAAATCCTAGTGCAAACTTCAGTTCATCATCCCATACAATCCAATGACATAATGTCCACACGCAACCTCTGTGTAATCCATCTGACCCAAATCTTGTACTCATTATAAATTATAAAATACATTTTGGTTACCTTGTCCATCATTAAATAAAAGAAATGCATACATGACCTCTAACAGCCTTTTGTTTGAATAACTTTCAGTAAGTAAGGACGAGTACGGAGTGTGAATGATCGTAATATTTCACAGTGCGTACACCACTTCAAGGATCAGGGCAAAACAGAAGCAAACATGTGGAGTATTTCTTGTGTCAAGTGTCATTTGCTATTTCAATTGCTCACGAAAAACGCAGTGTAATAACTGTCAATGGTCTAAACCTAGTGTTGGATGTCATGTCGTTAGCTTCCTTCCTATTAGCGTAAATTTATACAGCTTCCATAAAACCTCCAGCTCATTTGACTTCAATGAAGTTTCTTGTACCAATGTCGTTCGTAGAATTATAGCAGTTCATTTTCTTATCTTAAAATATAAAGCACTGAGCGTAAGCAAAACATGCAATAGCAAGTAAATATACCAGTAGTGAACAGAATGTTAACAAGTGGATGTAGCACAATCCCTATAATGAGGCTCTGCCAAGCAAACAATCTATAATTAATACCTTAGTGTGACCTAAACTCCATGTTCGTACACAGTATATCAGCATTTCTATATACCAAATTAAAGAGTAGTTATGACAACAAAACAGAAATGTGTAAATATGCAATCCATACGCAAAGCAGCAAATATATATCTTACATAATAAACAGGTCATTAGCATCATATCATCATAAGAAAATATGTTCATATGTAATCTTAATAAGTAAACATGAAGGCGCAAGCAGATAAATCACAACCTACATACATAACCACATCAGCACAATTAATCAGGTGTCAATTATAATTTAAATAAATAAGCACAGCAGGCACATAATAAAAAAATATGATATCAGTGAGAAAGCATAGCAGCCAAGCGATGCATAATATACATAAGTAACAACCCTGTTCATTAATCAATCATTGTCAATATCAGTTAACACGAAGTATGAATCACGTAATCGCGAGCAGCAAATTAGTCTAAAGTACGTACCTAAGTGGAAATATGTTTCCTGAAAAATAAACTCAATTAAAAGTTACCTTTTTAGTTTATTATTTTCTTCTTCGAAATTTCATTCTTCCTGAATTTTTTTCGATAGCAAGTCCTCTTAACGTCGGACACACAGAATTTACCTGAAGTTCTTAAATATTTTATACAACTGTATCCTGAAAAATACTGAACGTTAATAACATAATTTATCAAGTCATTATAGCTTTATACTGAACTTAATCAGAGATATTAGACTGTGTATTTGTTTACGGCTGTTAGTGCATTCGCTCTGAGCGCTCGATCAGCTGTAGGTACGCGTGACGTAGGAAGTAATTGTTTGCGGTCAACGACTGCCTTGTGCGGCGCGCAGACTTGACTGTTGCTTTGAGTATGTGCCGCCGCCAGAACACGGCGTGGTATCCTTGTATTCTCTGCGTGTTTACGTATAACTGTCAGTTTCTCAAAAATATGTTATTCTACAAAAATTTTAACGTTCGATATATGATGTATTTCCTTAGAGCGCCGTGATTTAATTGTTTCTACTTCGACAGTGTTATCATGAATAATTTTACGAACCCCATATGGACCGTTATAAAGCAGAAAAAAACTGCGACACAAGCCTTTTCCTTTGTGAGACAAACGATGAGACTTAATTAACACCTTCTGACCAACTGACGAGGGTTTTAAACGACCAGGACGTTTAGCTGATTTCTCTCTTCTAGCACCCGCAGATGCAATATTTTGTAGAGCCAGATTGACAACTTCATAATGCCGCAGTTTCCGTGAAGGCGGAAAAGGAACGATCTCAGAAATGCGATTTGTCGGTGCTTTATTTTTTAATATCAATATAGGCGGTATAGACGATGAATCATTAGGGAGTTCATTCAGAATGTTTTGGAAAATATAAAGATACTGATCCCATGTTCTATGATTCTGATGACAATAAAGTTGACACAATTTATTGATTTCCTTCATCCATCTCTCTGAAGCGTTAGATTGAGAGTGAAAAAGTGAAATGAAAATTGATTTAATCTTACGACGCCGTAGAGTACGAAGCCAAATTTTAGAGCGAAACTGTGATCCATTATCTGATATAACCTTATCAACATGTCCCACTTCTTTAAGAAGATGTTTGATGAAAGCATTAGATACTGAACGAGCTGTTGCTTTGCGGAAAGGTGTAAAACACACATATTTTGACGTCAATTCCACTGCTACCAAAATGTACGCAAAACCATTAGTAGAACGAATCACTGGACTGAACAAATCGACTGCAGCCATTGTGGGGCGGCGAAGAAGAAGTCGAATGAGTTGTTTGAATGTTCATTTCACGTAACAGACTATTGCCGATGCAACATATGTGGGACGGCGAAGAAGTCGTTGTTTAATGTTGAATGAAAGTTGAACATTGCCACCTTAAATCACGCGAGCCTGGCAACTAATTTGGTGGCCAGTCAGAAAGCGAAGGGAAACTTACTGACCTTAGTTCCCAGTCTGCACGGCCACATTCCTGTACAGCCCAGCTAAACGAAAAATATCCATAGTTCTTCACGGGATTAGGGCTGCTTCAATAAAATTTAAAGTTCCAAACAAGATTTTATTATCTTAAAGGCTCACACAAATTACTCGAAACTTCTGAAAATGCTAAAGACATTAAATATTGTTAATTCAGCCAATCGTTTAATAGTTCAGAGGCGACTTCTACAGCAAGTTCCTCCCGAATAGTTCATTACTCTAACTAACGGTGCTCTATTAATAGTTCGCAATAATGTTAAAAAAAAAAGATTAATGCTCGCCTTAAAAGTGGAGTTAGTCACCACTTGCCACGCGGAATTATACTTCACACGGACGGCACAATAACAGTTTGTTACCGAAGTCTAAACGATCCAGGACGGTGTACAGTCCTCGCGATTTTCAATGTCCGTTTACATTGCTAAGTACGCGCATGTCACAGCCCGCTATGACGTCACCCGAGGCGAGGCGCGATCGGACGTTAAGCTCGCGTGGACTAGGCGTTGGTCTAATGCGGAGTGAGCTTACTACTGCCTCTGCCGCTCTTTTTATATAGCTCCGGCGCGTACCGCCAAGAGAGCATCTGTTCTTTCCGTTCCTATGCAGATGCCTGCAGCCTCCAAATGATCGCTATCTCAGGCACTTAATCTTAAATATCACATTTAATAATAGCTTTACAAACTTCTCAATTTTTGTATACATACATCTGAGCAGTACAGAAGCACGTAGAAAATCTCAGCCCGCTAAAATTAAAACTTTACTCTCTAGAATTTTTACAATGGAACTAACGGTAGATTGTTACCTCTGAACCATAGCTTTATCAAGACTTGTATCAGCTGTTAATTATGCTACAAGAATAAAACTTGGTGTAGCTTTGTTAATTGTCCTATCTGATCATTGGTCTTAAAGAATTTGTTTTATCATTAAAATTTAAAGTACTTAATCTATAATGCTTATGTACATTTTACTCACAAAAGTAGTTTTTACTAAATTACTAAAAAAAACTAGAAGAGGTAACTGATTGTGGTATTTCCATTATTATTATTAGGGTGAACTGAAGCATCCTACCAATTTTCAATATTGTAGCTCTATTATTTCGCGCCTCTGATTTTTCCGAAAAACGCGGATTCTGGAGTCAATTTTAGTTTTATGGTTTTGGAAACCAGCACCACTCATTAATGACTTCTTACTGCACCTTCTCACCAAATTTTGGCTTCCTAGCGTCATTATTTAGCGCCTCCTATTTTTCTTTCAAAACGTGAATTTTACGTAAACTACTAATTTTATAACATTAAGATTTGTTACCTGAAACATTATTACATAGAACTATACTTTAACAAAGTTTTACACACAAATCTTAATTTTTACTTTTATGTTAAATGTGGTGCAATACTATATGCAGGCGCGTTACGATGACGTGACGCTACTAGCAGTGAACTAGGGTAAGTCCCGTGCACTCGCTCGCCTCTGTATCTTATACATGATACAGCGCTTGCTTTGCTTCATCACCCCCTTTTTAATTTTCGTGAAAATCTATTTTTGAACAAAATTAAATTTCTAAAAGAACAAACAAGCGATGGATTACTTTAGTATACCTCTTTCAACTTAAGTTGCTTCTTCTTAGGAAATTCCTTATTACTACATACACAAAATAACCATACTCATATACACATAGAAAACCTAGTACAGAAGACATTCACAAATTATTTACATACATTTACATGGAAATATAAATTTTTCAATGGTTACAAAATAGTTATTTTTTTTTCTTTAAAATCAGTCTCTTCCTGAAAAAGAAAATACACACGACTTTTATCACTGCAACGCACTCACATTTTTCTTTTACTATAATACTCGGCACTGTGGTGGGTGTCCTATTGTAACACTCATTTAATTTCACTGATTGACAAAATTGTGGGAGGAAATTGTATTCACTGTGGTTTGCGTCTCTACTTCCAATCTCCCTACTGCTTGTTGTCAGTCATTCATGCAGCCTGCATGTCCCTGAGAAACAGACAATACAGTCTAAGTTTCTGTTTTCAACTTATATCTAAGGTAGGACAAAGTACATTTTATAGTTTATATTCTGGCACTATTTTACTAATTGTGAAGTTGTCAGAAAGACATTTAGCACTAAGTCGTATCTGATACAATAGCTCCTACTTTCTTCTTTCATAAATAATCTTTTAGGTTCCTAAATAGTGAAAATTCTTTTAGCAAATTAATATATTAAGATCTTGCTTCAACTTAGAAAATTGAGTAACCTTTTAGTTTTAATGTACTCTGGCTTAATTATCGTATGGATTAGTTCATCAAAGAAGTCATTTGCTGACCAGCACTTTGCTTTATTGTATGAATTACTAAAGAAATTAGTTATTTTCAGTATACCGATTCCAAATTTCTGCATTTTCCAATATTTGTGTGTTTCTTTTGTCTGTTTAACTATTTATTTGCCTCAAGCAAGATTTAGCGTTTTTCACCATTTCACGAGACGTGAGGGAATTATTCTTTAATCCTACATCATTTACTTCAATTTACTTACTTCACTTCTTCACCTTATTCATTTTCTCCCATTTCTTCCAGATTCAAAAATACTTCATTTCTCCACTTCTTTCTCCCTTTTCCTTTTGTCAGCCTATTGACGTCCTGTTTCTATATATTTGGTGCGATCCTCACACCACTTCCACACATCTCCATTTATTTAATTCTAAAACGCCATTGCTTGCCTCTATGAGCATTACCTTCTTACGCTGTTTTCCTTCAGACAACCTTATTTCTAGCAACCTACTACCTTCTGCATAATCTCATGGATTATTCATACCGTACTTCGTATACTGCAAAGTGTCTCTCTTAGTTGTAGTTTCTAACCCTTTACAATTACATGAAATATTTTAATTTATTTATTTTAGCCATGTTTGCCTCTTATTGGTACTCAGACTTTTGTTTTGCCATTCACTAGGTAGATCCTTACTAAGAGTACTTAAAACCTAATAGCATATATACAACATGAAGACATATGTGATTCTTACCTGTTATGATAGACCAGAAGAAGGGAATGAAACTTGAAAAGGAAATAAAGTTTCACCCAGCTGGGACTGCACGGTACGCCAAACCGTGTATCCGCCAAAGAGTGGCAGACCCCTACAGTAATTAATTACTGTTAATTTTAAATTCCTTTAGATCCACAATATTTCTTAGACCTAGTTCTCTCTTACTCTTTGGATATTCCAAACGATAGGCATTTGCATGAGGTTTACTTACTATTCTAAATGGTCCATGATATACATGCATAAACTTTTTAGTTTCTGCAGAAATTTTCTTTGATTTTTCTTTTGTTTTGACCAGCACTAGCTCACCAATTTTAAAACTAGTGGGGGAAGCCCTTGCATCATGCCTCTTTTTCCTATCTAAAGCTCTACACACGCGAGACAGATTGGCCTGTGCTTTCTTCTCATCCAATGTACTCTGACTTAGAACTGGAAAGTCAATCATACTCGGAATGATATTATGTGGTTCCTGATTGAACATCAGCTCACATGGAGCAAAACCTGTGGCATCGTGTTTCAGATTATTAATTATCTCTTCAACCTTAGCACTTTCCTCATTCTCACTGAAAACCAAATTTTCCTGCAAGTATCCTTTATTCTTTATTACTCTAATAGGCAGTTCCCAAGTTTCATTACTACCGCCTATATGACTTCCTATAAAAGACTCTCTTATCACTTTAGAGTCAGGTAAAGTTAAAATTAAGTTGTTCTGATCAAAATTGATCTTTCCCTGGTACTTTGATAAGAAATCAGTACCAATCAACATATCAACACTTAAGCCTAGCACAATCAAACAAGGATGATCTATTACTACGTCATTTATACCAATGGGTATCAAAGCTTCGTGTTGAACTGGTTTAGAAACTTTTCCAGTAGCACCTATAATCTTTAAGCCACTTACCTTCATAACTGTTAACTTCTCTTTATTGGGTATGGTGTCAAAAATGTTTGTGATAAAGCACTTGCTTCACTGCCACTGTCAAGCAGACAACGCACAGTGACTCCTGATATGTTTACTTTGATAACAGGGTGAGTTATTTTACATTGAACAGGTTGCTCACACACCTCGTCTAATAAATCTCGTTCTATGTTCTTCCAGCTAAAGTAATTCTGATCAGTTGCAATTACATTTACATTTACATCCTGGGGCTCATCATGCTCTATAATCTTAGCTGCTTTCTCTAATCTGTCCACTAACTTTAAATCGAAGCATCTGACGACTTTTTCTACTTTTGTTTGCTGCACATCAGCCAAACTATCCTCTACCTCTGAGCAACTGCGTCCCTGCGCAATATTGCTGTTCATAAGAATGTCGTCACCTTCAACCATTTGTGGCACGTTTACACAGCTACTAGATTCTTTCACCTCGTTACTATTTCTACCCCCTTCATTCATCATTTCCTCCTCTCTAAAGTTTTGCAGTACTGATTCTACTTCTGCTACTTCTACTTCAGCTTTTAGATTGCCATTTTCATCGAAGATGTAAGCTTTTACTTCATCATTATTCCCATCAGACTCAAACCCATTATCTATTTCTTCCCCATTATCTACCTTGAGTTCCTGTTCTTCCTTGACCCATTTTTCTAGTGTATCCAAAATACTATCCACTATTTTGTGAGAGTGGCTTAACACATCACTGGTATTATCTGTATTTATTTCGTCATCCATGTTGTCTGTCTGTGTATGTTGGCTGATTGTCTGTGTTTCCGTTACTGGCTGTGTTACTGTTACCGCCTGGTGAGCGCCAGTTTCCTCATAGACGGGATTTAGTTTCCCACACGCGGCCTGTTGTGTTCATCTGTGACACCACTAGATATAGTAGCATCATGACTCCCTTCTTGTCTTAATGGCATAGTATTTACTTCTCCACTTTCGTCATAGTAGTTGTTACGAAAGCGTGGTGAGTATCTACCCCCTCTTCCTCTGCCACGGCTTTGGTTTCGATAGTTTGTTTTGGTGTGCCTAACTTCCATATTTCTAACGTTCACGTTTCCATTATTTTGTACGTGATTGTTAGAAGATTTGTTATTCTGCTGCACCTGCTCCTCAGCAGCAGCTACTCTTTCCACTCTTTCCAGATATTCAATAAATTTGTCTATATTATCTCTAGGGGCGGAAACGATCGTCTTCTGCCAGTACCACGGCAGCTTACCTTCTAAACCCATAATGATCATATCTGGCTTCATCTTTTCTGTCAAATGTGACAGTCTTGAAACCCACTTCCTAGCGAAATCCTTTACTGATTCACGCCCTGGGAAAAACTTCTTACCACTCCAGAATTCCCTTAACACATCATTTTGTTTGTTATGTGACCAGTATTCGTTGAGAAATGCAGACTTAAATTCAGATAAAGTTTTACATTTGATCATTACATCCGCTGACCATCGCAAAGCATCACCTGACAAATGACTTCTTATAAATGAAATTTTTCTCTTTCTGACCAAGTGTTGGGGAGAACATCCTCAAAGTCATTCCAAAATTCAAGAGGGTGAATGTACTTATCAGGATCAAAGCGCAAAAACTGTCGACACCCTATAAAAGCGGCGTCAACTGAAGTCACATGCTGTACAGTAGAATGACTAGAATTAACAGAGGTTACTCTATTTTCTAGGTTAGCAATGTTAGTATTTAATTCCTCTACTTGTGACTCTACTGCTTCTATCCTGGCGGAACATCTTTGTTCCACTGCACCACGAATTTCGGTACAGGTTTCTTTTACTTTCTCAATGTTTTTCTGACAAGTATCTACTTTAATTTGTACCTCTTTAACTTTGTCAGAGCAAAGTTTGGACTCGTTGCTCAATCTTTCGGACAACCTCTCTTCCAAAAGTTCATCTGCCTCTTGATAATTTTTTTGAATTTGATCTATTTCACATTTGAAAGTACTATGCATTTTAGTTAACTGTTGCCCTACTTTTACTTGAATGTCATGATGAGTAGCATCTATCTTATAATTCAAACTATTCCATTTTGATTGCAGTTCTTCTTTTAGTTCTTTATTACTATCCTCAATTTTAGCCTCAATTTTATTTTGGTTTGATTCGAGTTTGGCAAACAGTATTTGCATCCAATCCGGAGCTTCTACCTTGATACTTTGTATCTCTTGACTTGACTGAGCTGGAGATATATTGAGCTCAGTTTCACTACCTGACAAAGTTAGCAACTCTACTGGCTCCCTTTTGACTTCTATTTCACTTATTGATTGCATCCCTGCACTCTCATTTAATTTAAAGTCATAATTTACTGGTGACAAATTACGTTCTAGTTCAATATTTGAGGGATTAATGGAACCATCCTCATTAAACTCAATTCCTGATCCTGAGGATTCTTGGTCAGAGACCGGTTCCCTTCTGAAATGTACACTACTTTCCATATCTTTTAGTTTGTTAGCAGCAGTTAATAAATATTTTAAAAGTCTTTGACTTAACTTAAATGCTTGATTTCGACGAATGATGTCGTCGCGGTGTACCAGCAATCGTGATGCGACGCGTCGCGACGTATTGAAGGCAGCAGCAGCAGCTGTAGCGTCGAGTACCGCCACAGGAATCGCCTACTGCAATAGCTCCAGGGGGGGGGGGGGGGGGGGGCAGCAAGGCACCGTTGACCGCTCGGCGCAGCCAGCAGCTGTCTCGCAGATCAGCGCAGCTCCGCGATGACGCACCGTCTTCCTTTAGTCTCAGCGCCGTCGGCAGCCGCGATCCAGCATCGTCGCCTTCCTCACCATCGTCACTAACCAACGTACAGCGGTAGACACTTATTGTTTATACACTACACCCGCCTTTACTGGTAACACTGTTCCCACACTAGTTCAATTCAGTGTCCTGTTATTGCCTACCGAGTTCGTTAATTTATACCAATCGCTTTCACACATCGAGCACTTTTATTTGCTTTTAATTCAGTTTTCCCGGCCGATAAGCACCATATGTGGGGCGGCGAAGAAGAAGTCGAATGAGTTGTTTGAATGTTCATTTCACGTAACAGACTATTGCCGATGCAACATATGTGGGACGGCGAAGAAGTCGTTGTTTAATGTTGAATGAAAGTTGAACATTGCCACCTTAAATCACGCGAGCCTGGCAACTAATTTGGTGGCCAGTCAGAAAGCGAAGGGAAACTTACTGACCTTAGTTCCCAGTCTGCACGGCCACATTCCTGTACAGCCCAGCTAAACGAAAAATATCCATAGTTCTTCACGGGATTAGGGCTGCTTCAATAAAATTTAAAGTTCCAAACAAGATTTTATTATCTTAAAGGCTCACACAAATTACTCGAAACTTCTGAAAATGCTAAAGACATTAAATATTGTTAATTCAGCCAATCGTTTAATAGTTCAGAGGCGACTTCTACAGCAAGTTCCTCCCGAATAGTTCATTACTCTAACTAACGGTGCTCTATTAATAGTTCGCAATAATGTTAAAAAAAAAAGATTAATGCTCGCCTTAAAAGTGGAGTTAGTCACCACTTGCCACGCGGAATTATACTTCACACGGACGGCACAATAACAGTTTGTTACCGAAGTCTAAACGATCCAGGACGGTGTACAGTCCTCGCGATTTTCAATGTCCGTTTACATTGCTAAGTACGCGCATGTCACAGCCCGCTATGACGTCACCCGAGGCGAGGCGCGATCGGACGTTAAGCTCGCGTGGACTAGGCGTTGGTCTAATGCGGAGTGAGCTTACTACTGCCTCTGCCGCTCTTTTTATATAGCTCCGGCGCGTACCGCCAAGAGAGCATCTGTTCTTTCCGTTCCTATGCAGATGCCTGCAGCCTCCAAATGATCGCTATCTCAGGCACTTAATCTTAAATATCACATTTAATAATAGCTTTACAAACTTCTCAATTTTTGTATACATACATCTGAGCAGTACAGAAGCACGTAGAAAATCTCAGCCCGCTAAAATTAAAACTTTACTCTCTAGAATTTTTACAATGGAACTAACGGTAGATTGTTACCTCTGAACCATAGCTTTATCAAGACTTGTATCAGCTGTTAATTATGCTACAAGAATAAAACTTGGTGTAGCTTTGTTAATTGTCCTATCTGATCATTGGTCTTAAAGAATTTGTTTTATCATTAAAATTTAAAGTACTTAATCTATAATGCTTATGTACATTTTACTCACAAAAGTAGTTTTTACTAAATTACTAAAAAAAACTAGAAGAGGTAACTGATTGTGGTATTTCCATTATTATTATTAGGGTGAACTGAAGCATCCTACCAATTTTCAATATTGTAGCTCTATTATTTCGCGCCTCTGATTTTTCCGAAAAACGCGGATTCTGGAGTCAATTTTAGTTTTATGGTTTTGGAAACCAGCACCACTCATTAATGACTTCTTACTGCACCTTCTCACCAAATTTTGGCTTCCTAGCGTCATTATTTAGCGCCTCCTATTTTTCTTTCAAAACGTGAATTTTACGTAAACTACTAATTTTATAACATTAAGATTTGTTACCTGAAACATTATTACATAGAACTATACTTTAACAAAGTTTTACACACAAATCTTAATTTTTACTTTTATGTTAAATGTGGTGCAATACTATATGCAGGCGCGTTACGATGACGTGACGCTACTAGCAGTGAACTAGGGTAAGTCCCGTGCACTCGCTCGCCTCTGTATCTTATACATGATACAGCGCTTGCTTTGCTTCATCACCCCCTTTTTAATTTTCGTGAAAATCTATTTTTGAACAAAATTAAATTTCTAAAAGAACAAACAAGCGATGGATTACTTTAGTATACCTCTTTCAACTTAAGTTGCTTCTTCTTAGGAAATTCCTTATTACTACATACACAAAATAACCATACTCATATACACATAGAAAACCTAGTACAGAAGACATTCACAAATTATTTACATACATTTACATGGAAATATAAATTTTTCAATGGTTACAAAATAGTTATTTTTTTTTCTTTAAAATCAGTCTCTTCCTGAAAAAGAAAATACACACGACTTTTATCACTGCAACGCACTCACATTTTTCTTTTACTATAATACTCGGCACTGTGGTGGGTGTCCTATTGTAACACTCATTTAATTTCACTGATTGACAAAATTGTGGGAGGAAATTGTATTCACTGTGGTTTGCGTCTCTACTTCCAATCTCCCTACTGCTTGTTGTCAGTCATTCATGCAGCCTGCATGTCCCTGAGAAACAGACAATACAGTCTAAGTTTCTGTTTTCAACTTATATCTAAGGTAGGACAAAGTACATTTTATAGTTTATATTCTGGCACTATTTTACTAATTGTGAAGTTGTCAGAAAGACATTTAGCACTAAGTCGTATCTGATACAATAGCTCCTACTTTCTTCTTTCATAAATAATCTTTTAGGTTCCTAAATAGTGAAAATTCTTTTAGCAAATTAATATATTAAGATCTTGCTTCAACTTAGAAAATTGAGTAACCTTTTAGTTTTAATGTACTCTGGCTTAATTATCGTATGGATTAGTTCATCAAAGAAGTCATTTGCTGACCAGCACTTTGCTTTATTGTATGAATTACTAAAGAAATTAGTTATTTTCAGTATACCGATTCCAAATTTCTGCATTTTCCAATATTTGTGTGTTTCTTTTGTCTGTTTAACTATTTATTTGCCTCAAGCAAGATTTAGCGTTTTTCACCATTTCACGAGACGTGAGGGAATTATTCTTTAATCCTACATCATTTACTTCAATTTACTTACTTCACTTCTTCACCTTATTCATTTTCTCCCATTTCTTCCAGATTCAAAAATACTTCATTTCTCCACTTCTTTCTCCCTTTTCCTTTTGTCAGCCTATTGACGTCCTGTTTCTATATATTTGGTGCGATCCTCACACCACTTCCACACATCTCCATTTATTTAATTCTAAAACGCCATTGCTTGCCTCTATGAGCATTACCTTCTTACGCTGTTTTCCTTCAGACAACCTTATTTCTAGCAACCTACTACCTTCTGCATAATCTCATGGATTATTCATACCGTACTTCGTATACTGCAAAGTGTCTCTCTTAGTTGTAGTTTCTAACCCTTTACAATTACATGAAATATTTTAATTTATTTATTTTAGCCATGTTTGCCTCTTATTGGTACTCAGACTTTTGTTTTGCCATTCACTAGGTAGATCCTTACTAAGAGTACTTAAAACCTAATAGCATATATACAACATGAAGACATATGTGATTCTTACCTGTTATGATAGACCAGAAGAAGGGAATGAAACTTGAAAAGGAAATAAAGTTTCACCCAGCTGGGACTGCACGGTACGCCAAACCGTGTATCCGCCAAAGAGTGGCAGACCCCTACAGTAATTAATTACTGTTAATTTTAAATTCCTTTAGATCCACAATATTTCTTAGACCTAGTTCTCTCTTACTCTTTGGATATTCCAAACGATAGGCATTTGCATGAGGTTTACTTACTATTCTAAATGGTCCATGATATACATGCATAAACTTTTTAGTTTCTGCAGAAATTTTCTTTGATTTTTCTTTTGTTTTGACCAGCACTAGCTCACCAATTTTAAAACTAGTGGGGGAAGCCCTTGCATCATGCCTCTTTTTCCTATCTAAAGCTCTTTTGCGTATATTTGCCCTGGCCTGTGCTTTCTTCTCATCCAATGTACTCTGACTTAGAACTGGAAAGTCAATCATACTCGGAATGATATTATGTGGTTCCTGATTGAACATCAGCTCACATGGAGCAAAACCTGTGGCATCGTGTTTCAGATTATTAATTATCTCTTCAACCTTAGCACTTTCCTCATTCTCACTGAAAACCAAATTTTCCTGCAAGTATCCTTTATTCTTTATTACTCTAATAGGCAGTTCCCAAGTTTCATTACTACCGCCTATATGACTTCCTATAAAAGACTCTCTTATCACTTTAGAGTCAGGTAAAGTTAAAATTAAGTTGTTCTGATCAAAATTGATCTTTCCCTGGTACTTTGATAAGAAATCAGTACCAATCAACATATCAACACTTAAGCCTAGCACAATCAAACAAGGATGATCTATTACTACGTCATTTATACCAATGGGTATCAAAGCTTCGTGTTGAACTGGTTTAGAAACTTTTCCAGTAGCACCTATAATCTTTAAGCCACTTACCTTCATAACTGTTAACTTCTCTTTATTGGGTATGGTGTCAAAAATGTTTGTGATAAAGCACTTGCTTCACTGCCACTGTCAAGCAGACAACGCACAGTGACTCCTGATATGTTTACTTTGATAACAGGGTGAGTTATTTTACATTGAACAGGTTGCTCACACACCTCGTCTAATAAATCTCGTTCTATGTTCTTCCAGCTAAAGTAATTCTGATCAGTTGCAATTACATTTACATTTACATCCTGGGGCTCATCATGCTCTATAATCTTAGCTGCTTTCTCTAATCTGTCCACTAACTTTAAATCGAAGCATCTGACGACTTTTTCTACTTTTGTTTGCTGCACATCAGCCAAACTATCCTCTACCTCTGAGCAACTGCGTCCCTGCGCAATATTGCTGTTCATAAGAATGTCGTCACCTTCAACCATTTGTGGCACGTTTACACAGCTACTAGATTCTTTCACCTCGTTACTATTTCTACCCCCTTCATTCATCATTTCCTCCTCTCTAAAGTTTTGCAGTACTGATTCTACTTCTGCTACTTCTACTTCAGCTTTTAGATTGCCATTTTCATCGAAGATGTAAGCTTTTACTTCATCATTATTCCCATCAGACTCAAACCCATTATCTATTTCTTCCCCATTATCTACCTTGAGTTCCTGTTCTTCCTTGACCCATTTTTCTAGTGTATCCAAAATACTATCCACTATTTTGTGAGAGTGGCTTAACACATCACTGGTATTATCTGTATTTATTTCGTCATCCATGTTGTCTGTCTGTGTATGTTGGCTGATTGTCTGTGTTTCCGTTACTGGCTGTGTTACTGTTACCGCCTGGTGAGCGCCAGTTTCCTCATAGACGGGATTTAGTTTCCCACACGCGGCCTGTTGTGTTCATCTGTGACACCACTAGATATAGTAGCATCATGACTCCCTTCTTGTCTTAATGGCATAGTATTTACTTCTCCACTTTCGTCATAGTAGTTGTTACGAAAGCGTGGTGAGTATCTACCCCCTCTTCCTCTGCCACGGCTTTGGTTTCGATAGTTTGTTTTGGTGTGCCTAACTTCCATATTTCTAACGTTCACGTTTCCATTATTTTGTACGTGATTGTTAGAAGATTTGTTATTCTGCTGCACCTGCTCCTCAGCAGCAGCTACTCTTTCCACTCTTTCCAGATATTCAATAAATTTGTCTATATTATCTCTAGGGGCGGAAACGATCGTCTTCTGCCAGTACCACGGCAGCTTACCTTCTAAACCCATAATGATCATATCTGGCTTCATCTTTTCTGTCAAATGTGACAGTCTTGAAACCCACTTCCTAGCGAAATCCTTTACTGATTCACGCCCTGGGAAAAACTTCTTACCACTCCAGAATTCCCTTAACACATCATTTTGTTTGTTATGTGACCAGTATTCGTTGAGAAATGCAGACTTAAATTCAGATAAAGTTTTACATTTGATCATTACATCCGCTGACCATCGCAAAGCATCACCTGACAAATGACTTCTTATAAATGAAATTTTTCTCTTTCTGACCAAGTGTTGGGGAGAACATCCTCAAAGTCATTCCAAAATTCAAGAGGGTGAATGTACTTATCAGGATCAAAGCGCAAAAACTGTCGACACCCTATAAAAGCGGCGTCAACTGAAGTCACATGCTGTACAGTAGAATGACTAGAATTAACAGAGGTTACTCTATTTTCTAGGTTAGCAATGTTAGTATTTAATTCCTCTACTTGTGACTCTACTGCTTCTATCCTGGCGGAACATCTTTGTTCCACTGCACCACGAATTTCGGTACAGGTTTCTTTTACTTTCTCAATGTTTTTCTGACAAGTATCTACTTTAATTTGTACCTCTTTAACTTTGTCAGAGCAAAGTTTGGACTCGTTGCTCAATCTTTCGGACAACCTCTCTTCCAAAAGTTCATCTGCCTCTTGATAATTTTTTTGAATTTGATCTATTTCACATTTGAAAGTACTATGCATTTTAGTTAACTGTTGCCCTACTTTTACTTGAATGTCATGATGAGTAGCATCTATCTTATAATTCAAACTATTCCATTTTGATTGCAGTTCTTCTTTTAGTTCTTTATTACTATCCTCAATTTTAGCCTCAATTTTATTTTGGTTTGATTCGAGTTTGGCAAACAGTATTTGCATCCAATCCGGAGCTTCTACCTTGATACTTTGTATCTCTTGACTTGACTGAGCTGGAGATATATTGAGCTCAGTTTCACTACCTGACAAAGTTAGCAACTCTACTGGCTCCCTTTTGACTTCTATTTCACTTATTGATTGCATCCCTGCACTCTCATTTAATTTAAAGTCATAATTTACTGGTGACAAATTACGTTCTAGTTCAATATTTGAGGGATTAATGGAACCATCCTCATTAAACTCAATTCCTGATCCTGAGGATTCTTGGTCAGAGACCGGTTCCCTTCTGAAATGTACACTACTTTCCATATCTTTTAGTTTGTTAGCAGCAGTTAATAAATATTTTAAAAGTCTTTGACTTAACTTAAATGCTTGATTTCGACGAATGATGTCGTCGCGGTGTACCAGCAATCGTGATGCGACGCGTCGCGACGTATTGAAGGCAGCAGCAGCAGCTGTAGCGTCGAGTACCGCCACAGGAATCGCCTACTGCAATAGCTCCAGGGGGGGGGGGGGGGGGGGGGGCAGCAAGGCACCGTTGACCGCTCGGCGCAGCCGGCAGCTGTCTCGCAGATCAGCGCAGCTCCGCGATGACGCACCGTCTTCCTTTAGTCTCAGCGCCGTCGGCAGCCGCGATCCAGCATCGTCGCCTTCCTCACCATCGTCACTAACCAACGTACAGCGGTAGACACTTATTGTTTATACACTACACCCGCCTTTACTGGTAACACTGTTCCCACACTAGTTCAATTCAGTGTCCTGTTATTGCCTACCGAGTTCGTTAATTTATACCAATCGCTTTCACACATCGAGCACTTTTATTTGCTTTTAATTCAGTTTTCCCGGCCGATAAGCACCATATGTGGGGCGGCGAAGAAGAAGTCGAATGAGTTGTTTGAATGTTCATTTCACGTAACAGACTATTGCCGATGCAACATATGTGGGACGGCGAAGAAGTCGTTGTTTAATGTTGAATGAAAGTTGAACATTGCCACCTTAAATCACGCGAGCCTGGCAACTAATTTGGTGGCCAGTCAGAAAGCGAAGGGAAACTTACTGACCTTAGTTCCCAGTCTGCACGGCCACATTCCTGTACAGCCCAGCTAAACGAAAAATATCCATAGTTCTTCACGGGATTAGGGCTGCTTCAATAAAATTTAAAGTTCCAAACAAGATTTTATTATCTTAAAGGCTCACACAAATTACTCGAAACTTCTGAAAATGCTAAAGACATTAAATATTGTTAATTCAGCCAATCGTTTAATAGTTCAGAGGCGACTTCTACAGCAAGTTCCTCCCGAATAGTTCATTACTCTAACTAACGGTGCTCTATTAATAGTTCGCAATAATGTTAAAAAAAAAAGATTAATGCTCGCCTTAAAAGTGGAGTTAGTCACCACTTGCCACGCGGAATTATACTTCACACGGACGGCACAATAACAGTTTGTTACCGAAGTCTAAACGATCCAGGACGGTGTACAGTCCTCGCGATTTTCAATGTCCGTTTACATTGCTAAGTACGCGCATGTCACAGCCCGCTATGACGTCACCCGAGGCGAGGCGCGATCGGACGTTAAGCTCGCGTGGACTAGGCGTTGGTCTAATGCGGAGTGAGCTTACTACTGCCTCTGCCGCTCTTTTTATATAGCTCCGGCGCGTACCGCCAAGAGAGCATCTGTTCTTTCCGTTCCTATGCAGATGCCTGCAGCCTCCAAATGATCGCTATCTCAGGCACTTAATCTTAAATATCACATTTAATAATAGCTTTACAAACTTCTCAATTTTTGTATACATACATCTGAGTAGTACAGAAGCACGTAGAAAATCTCAGCCCGCTAAAATTAAAACTTTACTCTCTAGAATTTTTACAATGGAACTAACGGTAGATTGTTACCTCTGAACCATAGCTTTATCAAGACTTGTATCAGCTGTTAATTATGCTACAAGAATAAAACTTGGTGTAGCTTTGTTAATTGTCCTATCTGATCATTGGTCTTAAAGAATTTGTTTTATCATTAAAATTTAAAGTACTTAATCTATAATGCTTATGTACATTTTACTCACAAAAGTAGTTTTTACTAAATTACTAAAAAAAACTAGAAGAGGTAACTGATTGTGGTATTTCCATTATTATTATTAGGGTGAACTGAAGCATCCTACCAATTTTCAATATTGTAGCTCTATTATTTCGCGCCTCTGATTTTTCCGAAAAACGCGGATTCTGGAGTCAATTTTAGTTTTATGGTTTTGGAAACCAGCACCACTCATTAATGACTTCTTACTGCACCTTCTCACCAAATTTTGGCTTCCTAGCGTCATTATTTAGCGCCTCCTATTTTTCTTTCAAAACGTGAATTTTACGTAAACTACTAATTTTATAACATTAAGATTTGTTACCTGAAACATTATTACATAGAACTATACTTTAACAAAGTTTTACACACAAATCTTAATTTTTACTTTTATGTTAAATGTGGTGCAATACTATATGCAGGCGCGTTACGATGACGTGACGCTACTAGCAGTGAACTAGGGTAAGTCCCGTGCACTCGCTCGCCTCTGTATCTTATACATGATACAGCGCTTGCTTTGCTTCACCATGTCCTTTAATTTCGCTGGAATAATAGGAAACAACGGTGCTCTGTGAGAAATAGTAGGCGGCATAGTCTTTTGACATAATTTGCATTTGGCAAGAACAGATCGAATACGTTTTTCCATACTACTGAAGTAGAAATTTTCTCGTAATTTATGAAAGCATTTTCTGGGACCAAAGTGTGCATAACTGAAATGTGTATACCAAATCAATTTATTAATTAACCCACTCATCAGGAATGCAAACTAACCAAACAGAGTTGTTGACCGATTTTCATTTAAAAAGAATATCATTGCGAACTAAATAATACTGTCTAATCGCTACACTTTCCTTTCTCCTCCACTTCTCCTTAATGTCCTTCCAGACTGGATCCTTGTTTTGCTCCTTAGCGATGTCCTGGAGCGAAGACAAAACAAAATTTTCAAACGCAACACCTTGAATAAACATCAAATAATAATTGTTTTCTTTGCAGTCCTCCTCAGCACTTTGTTTCAAACCCATAGGTGCACGTGATAAAGCATCAGCAATAATATTTGAAGAACCCTGTATGTAAACAATACTAAAATCAAATTCCTGTAGATACAGCGCCCATCGTGACAATCTTCCATGTGTTAATTTTGTTGACATAAGAAATTCCAGAGCTCGATGATCGGTGTACACCTTAGTATTTCTGCCATACAAAAATATGCGAAATTTTGTGAAAGCCCAAACAACAGCCAAGGCTTCAAGTTCCGTAATAGAGTAATTGTTTTCTGATTTAGAGAGAACACGACTTCCAAATGCAATAGTTTTCTGTACTACAACGCTGTTTTCTTCTATCTCTTGAAATAAGTGTGCACCTAGGCCTTTGTATGATAAGTCTGTCGCCAAACAAAAATCTTTAGATAAATCCGGATGTGAAAGAAGTGGAGCAGCAACTAAAGCATCACGAAGTTGTTCAAATTCTGCTTGAGCTTCTTCACCCCAACACCAATTAGAATTCTTTCCAGATAGTTCACATAAACGAGGTGTGGCCAAATTGTCCAATCTAACTAAGCGTGTAAGAAAATTACAGACACCAAGGAAACTACGAACATCACGGTTTGTAGTAGGAACAGTATAATTACGAATAGCGTCGAGTTTCTCTGGATCAGGAAGAATACCAACTGTAGACATAATATGACCAAGAAATTTCACCTGAGAACGACCAAATTCAGATTTTTCCAAGTTCACTGTAATGTCAACTCTTGCAAAAATACGTAATAATGAATCCAAAATTTCGTTATGCTCACTCCAAGAAAGTTTAGCAATAAGAATATCGTCAACATATGAAGTAATATTGACACGAAGATAAACTGGTAACATTTCGTTTAAACTACGAATGAATGCTGCTGCAGATACAGTAAGTCCAAACGGTAATTTCCGAAATCACTTTTGGGTAATATAGCCATATTCGGTTATTCTTTACCGACTCTCTAGATAGATTCATAGTTGAAGAGTTGTTTTGATAGATACAAAGAATAGTAAAAGAGTAGGCAGCGGTGTAGAAAACTAAAAGGGAAATAGCACCACTACAGCTCGGGGCCCTGTGCACGCTACGGCACATATTCACTTAGTGTAGCGAATTCCCTGAGAACTTAAATAGCCGCACATAAATTCCAGTTTGTGACTTAGCGGCCAATTTGGTGCAAGTGCGTACATAAATTGATCTAACTATGAACATGGATGTTTGTCATTCTTAGAATTGCGAAAGATCTTAAATTTCCGAACAGTTAGAAATTGTTTATAGTCAAAGTTTTCGCCTCGTGGCGACAAAGACCTACCGCGTCTGTCCCAGTCCCAATGTCGATTATAGTCAAGTTCGCGCGCCTGGCGCTCTCTTGTTGATTCTCGTAAATGAAATAAATTATTTTCTTCAAAGCCCTCTGCTATCTGTGATTCTAAATTTCTTCTGCTCTCTTTTCCTGCGATTTCGCTTTCAATTTGTTTGACTTGCTTTCGTAACGCCTCAAATTCCCTTTTACCGCGTTCATTAAATTTTCCCTGATTTTCAACATGTTTATTTATGTTCTGGTACTCTTCGGTTTCTGCAAATGGCAATGGAGCTGTATCGTCTAAATCTCTGTCCCCATTTAAACTAAGACTCGTCAGTTTATTTGAAATCTCCTCAACTCTTTCCGATAAGTCACCTATTTGTTCTTTCTGTTTATTTACGTCTTCCGTCAGTGTCGCAACTCGGGTTTCAGTATTGACACATTTAGCAGTTAACTGTTCACATTGTTGTGTTAGGTTATTTATTCTTTCATTTGGCACAGATTCCTCGAGGATTTCAAACATTACTTCCTTCTCATGTGCACGTTGTAAATTTAACTCTAAAAATTTTTGTACTATCACGCGATCTCTTTCTTCCTGTTCTCTATCCTGTTCCTTTTGTCTGATTTCTATTGAAATTAATCTGTTATTGTGAGCATTCAAAATGGGTTGTACTTCTTCTCTAATTTCTTTCTTTAATTCGTCATTCATGTTTTTGAAACATGTCCCTATTCGTGAGTCTAGCCGTGTTTCCGTTGTTCCCATATCAGTTATAATTGTTCCTATTTGTGATCCCACTGTTTGCAATTCAGATCCTAACTGTGATCCCAGTGAGTCTAACCGTGTTTCCATTGTTCCCACATCAGTTTTAATTGTTCCTATTTGTGAACCCACTGTTTGTAATTCAGTTTCTAACTGTGATCCCAGCGAGTCTAACCGTGTTTCCATTGTTCCCATATCAGTTATAATTGTTCCTATTTGTGATCCCACTGTTTGTAATTCATATCCTAACTGTGATCCCACTGAGTCTAACCGTGTTTCCATTGTTCCCATATCAGTTATAATTGTTCCTATTTGTGATCCCACTGCTTGTAATTCAGATCCTAACTGTGATCCCACTGAGTTTAACCGTGTTTCCATTTTCCCATATCAGTTATAATTGTTCCTATTTGTGATCCCACTGTTTGTAATTCAGATCCTAACTGTGATCCCAGTGAGTCTAACCCTGTTTCCATTGTTCCCATATCAGTTATAATTGTTCCTATTTGTGATCCCACTGTTTGTAATTCAGATCCTAACTGTGATACCACTGAGTCTAACCGTGTTTCCATTGTTCCCATATCAGTTTTAATTGTTCCTATTTGTGATCCTACTGTTTGTAATTCAGATCCTAACTGTGATCCCAGTGAGTCTAACCGTGTTTCCATTGTTCCCATATCAGTTTTAATTGTTCCTATTTGTGATCCCACTGTTTGTAATTCAGATCCTAACTGTGATCCCAGTGAGTCTAACTGTGTTTCCATTGTTCCCATATCAGTTTTAATTGTTCCAATTTGTGGTCCCACTGTTTGTAATTCTGATCCTAACTGTGATCCCAGTGAGTCTAACTGTGTTTCCATTGTTCCCATATCAGTTATAATTGTTCCTATTTGTGATCCCTCTGTTTGTAATTCAGATCCTACCTGTGATCCTACTGAGTCTAACCATGTTTCCATTGTTCCCATATCAGTTATAATTGTTCCTATTTGTGATCCCACTGTTTGTAATTTAGATCCTGTGATCCCAGTGAGTCTAACCGTGTTTCCATTGTTCCCATATCAGTTATAATTGTTCCTATTTGTGATCCCACTGTTTGTAATTCTAATCCTAACAGTGATCCCAGTGAGTCTAACCGTGTTTCCATTGTTCCCATATCAGTTTTAATTGTTCCTATTTGTGATCCCACTGTTTGTAATTCAGATCCTGTGATCCCAGGGAGTCTAACCGTGTTTCCATTGTTCCCATATCAGTTTTAATTGTTCCTATTTGTGATCCCACTGTTTGTAATTCAGATCCTAACTGTGATCCCAGGGAGTCTAACTGTGTTTCCATTGTTCCCATAATAGTTTTAATTGTTCCTATTTGTGATCCCACTGTTTGTAATTCAGATCCTGTGATCCCAGTGAGTCTAACCATGTTTCCATTGTTCCCATATCAGTTTTAATTGCTCCTACTTGTGATACCACTGTTTGTAATTCTGACACTAACTGTGATCCCAGAGAGTCTAACCATGTTTCCATTGTTCCCATATCAGTTTTAATTGTTCTTATTTGTGATCCCACTGTTTGTAATTCAGATCCTAACTGTGATCCCACTGAGTCTAACCGTGTTTCCATTGTTCCCATATCAGTTTTAATTGTTCCTATTTGCGATCCCACTGTTTGTAATTCAGATCCTAACTGTGATCCCAGTGAGTCTAACCGTGTTTTCATTGTTCCCATATCAGTTTTAATTGTTCCTATTGGTGATCCCACTGTTTGTAATTCAGATCCTAACTGTGATTTCAGTGAGTCTAACCCTGTTTCCATTGTTCCCATATCAGTTTTAATTGTTCCTGTTTGTGATCCCACTGTTTGTAATTCAGATCCTAACTGTGATCCCAGGGAGTCTAACCGTGTTTCCATTGTTCCCATTTCAGTTATAATTGTTCCTATTTGCGATCCCACTGTTTGTAATTCTAATCCTAACAGTGATCCCAGTGAGTCTAACTGTGTTTCCATTGTCCCCTTATCAGTTTTAATTGTTCCTGTTTGTGATCCCACTGTTTGTAATTCAGATCCTAACTGTGATCCCAGGGAGTCTAACTGTGTTTCCATTGTTCCCATAACAGTTTTAATTGTTCCTATTTGTGATCCCACTGTTTGTAATTCAGATCCTAACTGTGATCCCAGGGAGTCTAACCGTGTTTCCATTGTTCCCATATCAGTTTTAATTGTTCCAATTTGTGGTCCCACTGTTTGTAATTCTGATCCTAACTGTGATCCCAGTGAGTCTAACTGTGTTTCCATTGTTCCCATATCAGTTATAATTGTTCCTATTTGTGATCCCTCTGTTTGTAATTCAGATCCTACCTGTGATCCTACTGAGTCTAACCATGTTTCCATTGTTCCCATATCAGTTATAATTGTTCCTATTTGTGATCCCACTGTTTGTAATTCAGATCCTGTGATCCCAGGGAGTCTAACCGTGTTTCCATTGTTCCCATATCAGTTATAATTGTTCCTATTTGTGATCCCACTGTTTGTAATTCAGATCCTACCTGTGATCCTACTGAGTCTAACCATGTTTCCATTGTTCCCATATCAGTTATAATTGTTCCTATTTGTGATCCCACTGTTTGTAATTCAGATCCTGTGATCCCAGTGAGTCTAACCGTGTTTCCATTGTTCCCATATCAGTTATAATTGTTCCTATTTGTGATCCCACTGTTTGTAATTCTAATCCTAACAGTGATCCCAGTGAGTCTAACCGTGTTTCCATTGTTCCCATATCAGTTTTAATTGTTCCTATTTGTGATCCCACTGTTTGTAATTCAGATCCTAACTGTGATCCCAGGGAGTCTAACTGTGTTTCCATTGTTCCCATAACAGTTTTAATTGTTCCTATTTGTGATCCCACTGTTTGTAATTCAGATCCTGTGATCCCAGTGAGGCTAACCATGTTTCCATTGTTCTCATATCAGTTTTAATTGCTCCTACTTGTGATACCACTGTTTGTAATTCTGATCCTAACTGTGATCCCAGAGAGTCTAACCATGTTTCCATTGTTCCCATATCAGTTTTAATTGTTCCTATTTGTGATCCCACTGTTTGTAATTCAGATCCTAACTGTGATCCCACTGAGTCTAACCGTGTTTCCATTGTTCCCATATCAGTTTTAATTGTTCCTATTTGCGATCCCACTGTTTGTAATTCAGATCCTAACTGTGATCCCAGTGAGTCTAACCGTGTTTTCATTGTTCCCATATCAGTTTTAATTGTTCCTATTGGTGATCCCACTGTTTGTAATTCAGATCCTAACTGTGATCCCAGTGAGTCTAACCGTGTTTCCATTGTTCCCATATCAGTTATAATTGTTCCTATTTGTGATCCCACTGTTTGTAATTCAGATCCTAACAGTGATCCCAGTGAGTCTAACTGTGTTTTCATTGTTCCCATATCAGTTTTAATTGTTCCTATTGGTGATCCCACTGTTTGTAATTCAGATCCTAACTGTGATCCCAGTGAGTCTAACCGTGTTTCCATTGTTCCCATATCAGTTATAATTGTTCCTATTTGTGATCCCACTGTTTGTAATTCAGATCCTAACAGTGATCCCAGTGAGTCTAACTGTGTTTCCATTGTCCCCTTATCAGTTTTAATTGTTCCTGTTTGTGATCCCACTGTTTGTAATTCAGATCCTAACTGTGATCCCAGGGAGTCTAACTGTGTTTCCATTGTTCCCATAACAGTTTTAATTGTTCCTATTTGTGATCCCACTGTTTGTAATTCAGATCCTAACTGTGATCCCAGGGAGTCTAACCGTGTTTCCATTGTTCCCATATCAGTTTTAATTGTTCCTATTTGTGATCCCACTGTTTGTAATTCAGATCCTAACTGTGGTCTCAGTGAGTCTAACAGTGTTTCCATTGTTCCCATATCAGTTTTAATTGTTCCTATTTGTGATCCCACTGTTTGTAATTCAGATCCTAACTGTGATCCCAGTGAGTCTAACCGTGTTTCCAGTGATCCCAGTGAGTCTAACCGTTTTTCCATTGTTCCCATATCAGTTTCTAACCGTGTTGCCAAAGTTCCCATCTCTGTTTTGAATTCAGATCGTAACTGTGATCCCACTGTTTTTAATTCAGATCCCAAATTAAATATTGCACTCATCAATTGCTCCATATTAACTGGTTCGAAATTCTTTTCGCCCGTAAAATTTCCGGTATAACTAACTTCCTTCGGCATAGCAGTAAGGCTATCTGTGTTCCATATTGTTTCAGAATCTTCTATCGTTAAAATCGTATTCTGTGAATTTTTTGATTGAGAAAAATTTTGAACTGGTTCCGGACTATTTTTCCGACTTATTAAATTGTTTTCTACATCATTATTCATTATACAGTTCTCATGTGTTGGCGAGTTCGCCATGTTAACAATTTCGTCGTTCTCACTATCCATCATTTTTGCCTTTTTCATCGATCGTGTAATCATTTACAAAACATACAAAACTAGTCACAATACGAAAATTACACAGAATATAACACTTTATCACCAACAATACCATTCACACGAAATGATTCCCGACAACACGCCTAACAAACAATTAAAATCTTCATAGTTGCACAAAATTTTCAAACCCGTATACAAGACATCAAAAATTAAATTCTGGCAAAATACCATTAAAAGAATGACAAGACAACTACAAATGTTCAGTTACCAAATCTAACATGCAATATAGACTACAATTACTAAACTACAAATTACTACAACAATACGCAGTCTCGTAACCGGTTGGCCCTGAATAATATTAGTACGCAATCTGACTGTTCTCTACTTCATTATTCATTATACTGTTCTCATGTGTTGGCGAGTTCGCCACGTTTTGTATTATCACGTAATAGGGGAGAGAGTGTGGCAGATATGATACGCGAATTGGGATGGAAGTCATTACAGTAAAGACGTTTTTCGTCGCGGCGAGATCTTTTTACGAAATTTCAGTCACCAACTTTCTCTTCTGAATGCGAAAATATTTTGTTGAGCTCAACCTACATAGGTAGGAATGATCATCAAAATAAAATACGAGAAATCAGAGCTCGAACAGAAAGGTTTAGGTGTTCGTTTTTCCCGTGCGCTGTTAGGGAGTGGAATGGTAGAGAGATAGTATGATTGTGGTTCGGTGAACCCTCTGCCAAGCACTTAAATGTGAATTGCAGAGTAGTCATGTAGATGTAGATAGAATAACAACAAAGAATGAAAGGAAATTTCCGTTAACACAATTAATTAAGTAAGTCCCCAGCAACTATAAAAGCTACGAAACAAGAAAGCATAAGTGTAGCTGTTCTGTGTGTGGAAGTGTGATTCAACGTACACATTTGGCACGGTTCTTCCTCAATATGACAAGATGCTTTAAACGCCATTTACAATGAAGTAATTTAAAAAAAACAGAAATACTATGATTTCACATAGAAACCGGAATTACAGTCTATTACAAGAACACGAGCCGGATGCTTTGTTGACTGAACATGTGACCAAGAGGCATTGTTATTTAGGAGACCTAAAACAAAAAAAATTCTTTACCTTCATATATATTGACGAAAAATACACTTTGATCATTACAACATCCCCAATCGAATAACATATGGTGTCTTGCCCAACAAAACAACTGCACACGACATGCTCACAACTAGTACTCTATCGACATCGTCTCAACAAGTACTGATCACGGCTACCTCAGAACTACTACTGCCCACAGCAACTTCTCAGCTACAACTGCCATTGGAGGCGACTGAATAATACTCTTTGGCGCAATCACTGGCGCTGTGACTCAGTGTAGCCACCTTTCAATGGTTTGCCCCACATATGCTTTCCCACACTCGCACGGTATGAAACACACTCCAGATTTCCGGAGTCATAAATCTTCCTTTACTGTCCCTACAAGGGACTTGATCTTTGGCGGCGGGCGGTAGACGCATTTGATGTTATGACGTCCTAGAATCCTGCCTATTTTTCCAGATACGTTGCCCGCGTATGGTATGTAGGCTGTCGCTTTCGGAGGATCATCATCAGGTGTCGGCTGTGGTGTGGTCTTCTGCTTGAAGGCGCGTCGCATTCGGCGGTCACTATAGCCGTTCTTCTGGAACACATCCTTGAGGTGGTCTAGTTCCGGTTATAAGCTTTCTTCGTCGGAGATCACACGAGCTCTGTGAACCAATGTATTTAGTACTCCTTCCCTTCGTGACGGGTGATGACAGGTGAAAGTCGTGAAGATACAGATCCGTCTGGGTTGTCTTCCCGTAGACGCTGTGTCTCAGTGTTCCATCAGGCTTTTTCCGTGCCAGAACATCCAAGATGGTAGCTGCTCGTTTTTCTCCACCTCCATGGTGAACTGAATTTGGGGGTGGATAGAGTTCAGATGTTGTAAGAACAGTTAGAGCTCCTCTTCCCCGTGAGGCCAAATGACGAATGTGTCGTCAACATATCTGTAGAAGACTGTTGGTTTTAGTGGTGCTGATTCTAATACTTTCTCCTCAAATTCTTCCATGTACATGTTGGCCATCACAGGTGACAGAGGCCTACCCATAGGTACGCCGTCTGTCTGTTCGTAGTAATGTCCGTCAAAAAGAAAATATGTTGACGTGAGCACAAAGTTAAATACTTTCGTGAATGCGGGCCCAAATTTCTTCTGAATAAGATCCAGCGAATCCTTGAGTGGAACTCTCGTGAAAAGTGATACAACATCGAAACTAACCACACCGTTCCACAAGCTGAGCCGAGTTTCTGATGCGGTGCTCACATTTGCCAACCAATGGACTCAATACTGCGGTCAAGTGTTTGGCAAGCTGGTATGTTGGCGCTCCTATAGTGTTCACTATCGGTCTCAGAGGAGTGCCCATCTTTGTACGTTTCGAAGTCTGTAGAGTCTTGGTGGTGCAGCAGCACGCGGCCGAAGTTTCTTCGCTGTCTCCTCTGTAAAGGTACTTCGAAGAAGTTCAGTCGTCTTGCGCTGTATCCGACTGGTTGGATCCGTCGTCATCTTCCTGTAAGCAGGATCGTCCAGGATCTTGTACATTTTCTCTTTGTATTCTGCCGCCGTTAGTAGAACGGTTATGTTCCCCTTATCCGCTGGGAGGACGACAGTGTCTGGATGGTCACGCAGAGAACGCAGCGCGGCCATTTCCCGCCTGGAGGTGTGTTTCGGCGGCGCGGCCCTCGCGATTGTGCGGCACGTTTCCCGTCGTAACTCCTCCGCCGTGTCGGGTGGCAGCTTGGAGGCGACTTGTTCCACTCCGCTGATGATTTCTGCGACAGGGATTGCTGCTGGTGTTAGAGCAAAGTTTAAGCCTTTTTCTAGGACGGACAACGCAGCGTTGTCGATGGTTTTCCCTGTAAGATTCGTAACCGTGCGCTTAGTCACCTGTTTGAGCTGTTTTGATGCAAGCAGATCAAATTTTGATGACTGTTTCGTCAACCCGGCTGCATTCCCGAGAGACCTTCAAGCATCTCATTCGCCCGGAAAATCTACGAAGACATATCCGAATTTCTGTTTATGCTGTTCGGATTCAAAAATGCGCCCAGTGCTGGCAAAGATACAGTGATGAAGTGCTCCAGTGATTACCTTTCTGTTATGCATATCTGGACGATATTTTAATATTCTCAGAGGATATACAATCACACGATATACATATCAAGAAGGTACGAGAGGGGCTCTATACATATGGAGTAGTGTTAAATGCACGCAAGTGCGTTATGGCCAAAAGTCGAGTAAATTTTCTCGGCTATATAGTCTCAGCTGACGGCGTAGAGTCATTACTGGAGAAGGTTGACATGTTGCGCAACCTAACCAAACCTACACACTACAAACAACTTAGACGTTATCTCGGTATGGTGAATTTTTTTCTAGCGTCTTTTACCAATTACCGCCGAAACACAGGTACCGCTTACGAATGCACTGGCTGGCAAGAATAGCACAAGAAAGCGAAAGCTGTAATGGACACCAGAAATGACCAAAGCTTTTGGCGACTTACAAAGAAGCAGTGTTGCTCGCTTACCCCATACCTGCAGCACAGTTGAGTATTCTAGTGGACGCCAGCCAGGTCGCAAATGGTGCATCTTTGCAACAACAGGTCGATGGACATTGGAAACATCTTAGTTTCTTCTCAAAGAAGCTGCAACTCCGATAGACGAAATGGAGTGCATATGACAGAGAGTTGTTGGCAATATAAGAAAGCGTCAAACATTTCTGCCCGTATATTGAAGCCAGGCCAGTAAAAATTTTCAATGACCGTAAACCTATGGTGTCAGCTTTCAGCAACATCAGCGATAAGTGCTCGCCAGGGCAGTTCCAGAACATAGAATTTGTCAATCAGTTCATCACGGATATAAGGCACCTCGGAGAATCTGGTTGCACATTACTTTTCTCGTGTTTGCGGCGTGACCAGCACAATAAACTACGAAGAGCTCGCGGCATCGCAGGAAGCGGATCTGGATCTACAGAAGTTATTGACGGACCACAGAACAGGGTTACACTTACAGCCGATATTCCTGCCAGGAACAAGGTTTGAGTTACGGTGCGCTGTATCGCAGCAGAATACACGCCCATACACTCCACAACAATTTCCTAAGACGGCACGCTTAGGGGCAAATGTCACGATAAAGTTACTGATAACACGTTTCGTATGGCCATCAATGAGAAAGGACGCCAGAGAATGCACTCGCGCATGCCTACGATGTCAGCGCTGCAAAGTAGGACGACACGTTCACGCGGAAATTGGGAATTTCACAGGATCGCCAGCAATATTTGACCATGTCCATCTGGACTTAGTGGGTCAACTCCCAGTTTAGGATGGCTATAAATACTTGTTAACAGTGGCAGACAGATGCACGAGATGGGTGGAGGCAATTCCGATCACTGACATAGCGGCAGAAACGGTTGTAACGGCGTTTGTCTCTCAGTGGCTAGCTCGCTTTGGGTTCCCCCTTCATGTTACAATAGATCAAAGCCGCCAGTTCGAGTCTAGTCTGTTCAACGAGCTAGCTAATTTATGTGGGTTCCAGCACCACCATGTAGCAAGCTACCCTCCAGCGAGCAGTGGTATGGTGGAGAGATGTCACAGGACGTTGAAGGTAGCTCTCATGTGCCATCAGAGAAGCTGGACAGAAGCATTGGCATTCGTTCTCTTTGAATTACCGACAGCATACAAGACGGACATCGGTGCCTCAGTGGCGGAATTGGTGTATGGAGAACCATTGAGAATCCCGGTAGATTACCTAACTGCCGCCTCATCACCAATGCCAACAAACCTATCACTGAATCGTGAAATCCGTAAGCACGAGTAAACACTGATAAGGCCTACGGTATCTAGACATGGTGAGCGACCAGCTTTCGTGCATAAGGCGTTGGCAGACTGTACATATGTCATGCTCCGCACAGATTCAGTCAGAGCGCCGTATACCTGGACCTTATCGAATAGCACGACGCAACGCCCATACTATGGACATCTCACAGAACGACAAAACTATTAGAGTGTCCATAGAGAGGGTAAAATCAGCAAGGGTCTTACCAGAAATGGAGTTTGACGACACTCAGCAGAATGAGAAGGACCAAAGTTTGGAATTCACTATACATGATATGGTAGAAGAACCCATGGCAAGAGGACATGGAACCAAAACGCAACAGCGCACACCGCCTCCCTCATCCTCGCAGCAGGAAGTCGTCCATAAGAGAGCAGCGTTCAAATTCAAATGGCTCTGTGCACTATGGGACTTAACTTCTAAGGTCATCAATCCACCAGAACTTAGAATTGTTTAAACCTAACTAACCTAAGGACATCACACACATCCATTCCCGAGGCAGGACTCGAACCTGTGACCGTAGCGGTCGCGCGGTTCCAGACTGTAGCGCCTAGAACCGATCGGCCACCCCGGCCGGCCTACGAGAACAGGGAGGCAAGTGTCCTGGGTGCTCCGCACGTTAAGGGGGGGGGGGGGGGGAGGGAGGACTGCGTGGGAACGTGGGAGTAGCTAGTGATGCGTGCTTCATTTACGCCATGCAAGTGCATCGGACGTTAGATGTAACTTTTTACTCTTTGACTGTTGGTTGATCTAGTTTTTCTTTTCCAAGTTGGGAAAATAAAGTATTTTGTGCAAAGCTGTATGTGGGTTTAATTTGTTGCTTACAATGTCACTAGACAGAGCACGGCAAGAAAATGATTTTCTCGTTTTAAGGAGGATCATTTTGACATTAGTAATTCTCCACGTTTAGGAAAACGTTCGAGGTTTGATGAGGATCGTTTAAACGCATTAATCCACAATGATCCACGTCGCTGTGCTCGAGAACTGGCGAATATGATGAACTGTGATCATTCCACTATCGTGGCATTTTCACGCAGTGGGAAAAGTTCAAAAATTGCGAGTGTTGATACAGCATGCTCTTAACCAAAATCACCAAAATCACCAGTTAATCAATCTGATGACGAGACACAGTCTTTATGCTAAAGTAAGGAAAAGAAACGAACGGTTGAGCCCAAACAAAGCATGAACTCCCTCACAAAGAACTGCGCGCATCCACAAAACACTAAGTTATGCATCTGATGGAACAGTGACGGTTTAGTGTTCTACGAACTGCTTCCTCAAAGTGTCACCATCATTGCTGACTTTTACTGTCAACAACTAAGACGCCTTGCAGACGCAATCCAAGAACAATGACCAGCAAGACTGCGTAAAGTGAAGCTACTCCACGATAACGCCCATCAGAATTTGCTATACTGACAAACACTGCAAGAGTTGAGTTGGGAAGTCACTCCACACCCGCCTTATTCACCTATTCCTGCGACCTCGGATTTTCATCTCTCGCTCTCTGTCTAACAACCTTCAAACAACGTCCTTTCCGGATGAAAATACGCTCTACGCTCTGAACGCGGCTCGACGAGTTCTTCCACTCAAAACCTCGCTGTTTCAACAGTCGCGGAATGGAAAAGTTTCCCCAACGTTGGCAGACTGTTGTAAACAGCGAAGGAGAATATATTATAGATGACTAAAGTCTCTCTTATGTGTATCTGTTGTTATTATTAAACTTGCGAGAAAACGCTTCGAACTTGTGCACCAACATAATATATTATGTGATATCTTTTTTCTGAAGTGTCCAGACTTTTGGTTTGTCACAGGTGACTTGCCAACCGTAGTAACTTTTTTTTCTGTGATAACAGAAGCTATTTACAGGCCTGCCGTTCAATAACAGTGATATCACGGGCCGAATTAACATTTCTATTTCTGAAGAAAACCAGATCACTTTGGACACATGTTGTGCTTCCAAAGATTAAGGGGCTCCATCGGACGTAAGTTTAAACAAACTCTTCATCTGAAAGTGGTTAATGCGGAAGAAGGCCATCATAAAAATTGTCCCTGGAAAGAGGCTCTGATCTTGAGTTACAGACCATAGGTGCAGGTTTAATTCACACGATGTTGCGTTAGCAAGGACTCCAAAGCCGTAGAAAAGTGTGGTTCAACAAAAATGTTCAAATGTGTGTGAAATCATATGGGACTTAACTGCTAAGGTCATCAGTCCCTAAGCCTACACACTACTTAACCTAAATTATCCTATGGACAAACATACACACCCATGCCCGAGGGAGGATTCGAACCTCCGCCGGGATCAGCCGCACAGTCCAAGACTGCAGCGCCTGAGACCGCTCGGGTAATACCGCGCGGCAGAAAAGTGTGGTTTTTGTCGCCCAAGACTAAAGAAAGGTGTTGAAATTGGATAGTATTGACCATAGGTGGCTGCAGGCTTACGGGCAATTGAAATAGAACTACCGTGCATAAATCATCTGTGGTTGTTTTGTAACTGATCTAACCTACCATAATATCTCGACAATCCTAATTTAGTTAGTATTTACTATTTATGAAAAACTCTGACAGATCAAATGCGCGAAGATCAACTTTGTTAAAAGAGAGCTGAGGAAGGGCTTGATGAATGAGTGGCCAAGTATTCAGCATGAATAAAGTTAAAATGTAAGGAACTTTAAAAGAAACGGAAATTCTACCTAACAAGATAATAAACTTGACAAATTTTAGTGGACTGGATCGTAACATAATGGAATTACAACTAAATGACAGATAATTACATTATAAAGTGATCACGACCATTAACCTTTACAATAAATAATACAGATCATAGTGTGTCGCTAACCTTGCGATGCCACGTCTTACGAAAAAAGGTAATAAGAAGCAGTTTCATTACTTTTATTATTATTATTATCATTATTATTATTATTATTAGATAGGCGCTTTATTCAAATCAAGGCGTTCGAAATTTAAGCCGCGCTGATTTATGTTCTCTTTTCTAATTTACGAAGTTTGATTTTGTGAATTTCTTTTTCATCAGTATTTGTTGTTGATTACTCATGTAGATGAGATGCAGTATTACCATAAAGACAGGCACAATTGCGTGTTAATGTTTTGGTTGAGATAAATGTAATTGAAAAAGATACATCATAAGGAGTTGCTCGCATATTAACCTGAACCATCGCAAGTAAATCTCAGGTAACAAACAAACTCCAAGACATAAAAAAAGACATTACGAAGGAATTATCCGAGTGGGACGGAAATCAATAGATGCGATGTACATACACAGACAAATAAATGAACACAATTTAAGAAAATTTGGCTGGTATATTTAAGGGAGCGATTTTCGGAGATTTAGGAAGTCAACAACACGTTGGTCCACCTCCGGCCCTTTTGCAATAAGTTATTCGGCTTGGCTGTGGTTAATAGAATGGTTGGATATTCTCCTGAGGGCTTGTTGTTGTTGTTGTTGTTGTTGTTGTTGTTGTTGTGGTCTTCAGTCCTGAGACTAGTTTGATTCAGCTCTCCATGCTACTCTATCCTGTGCAAGCTTCTTCATCTCCCAGTACCTACTGCAAACTACATCCTTCTGAATCTGCTTAGTGTATTCATCTCTTGGTCTCCCTCTACGATTTTTACCCTCCACGCTGCCCTCTAATACTAAACTGGTGATCCCCTGATGTCTCAGAACATGTCCTACCAACTGATCCCTTCTTCTTGTCAAGTTGTGCCACAAACGCCTCTTCTCCCCAATTCTATTCAACACCTCCTAATTAGTTATGTGATCTACCCATCTAATCTTCAGCATTCTTCTGTAGCATCACATTTTGAAAGCTTCTATTCTCTTCTTGTCCAAATAATTTATAGTCCACGTTTCACTTCCATACATCGCTACACTCCATACAAATATTTTCAGAAACGACTTCCTGACACTTAAATCTATAATCGATGTTAACAAATTTATCTTCTTCAGAAGCGCTTTCCTTGCCATTGCCAGTCTACATTATATATATCCTCTCTACTTCGACCATCATCAGTTATTTTGCTTCCCAAAAAGCAAAACTCCTTTACTACTTTAAGTGTCCGATTTCCTAATCTAATTCCCTCAGCATCACCCGACTTAATTCGACTACATTCCATTATCCTCGTTTTGCTTTTGTTGATGTTCATCTTATATCCTCCTTTCAAGACACTGTCCATTCCGTTCAAGAGCTCTTCCAAGTCCTTTGCTGTCTCTGACAGAATTTCAAAGTCATCGGCGAACCTCAAAGTTTTTATTTCTTCTCCATGGATTTTAATACCTACTCCAAATTTTTCTTTTGTTTCCTTTACTGCTTGGTCAATATACAGATTGAATAACATCGGGGAGACGCTACAACCCTGTCTCACTCCCTTCCCAACCACTGCTTCTGTTTCATGTCTCTTGACTCTTATAACTGCCATCTGGTTTCTGTATAATTTGTAAATAGCCTTTCGCTCCCTGTATTTTACCCCTGCCACCTTTAGAATTTGAAGGAGAGTACTCCAGTCAACATTGTCAAAAGCTTTCTCTAAGTGTACAAATGCTAGAAACGTAGGTTTGCCTTTCCTTAATATTTCTTTAAGATAACTCGTAAGGTCAGTATTGCCTCACGTGTTCCAGTATTTCTACGGAATCCAAACTGATCTTCCCCAAGGTTGGCTTCTACTAGTTTTTCCATTCGTCTGTAAAGAATTCGCGTTAGTATTTTGCAGCTATGGCTTATTAAACTGATTGTTCGGTAATTTTCACATCTGTCAATACCTGCTTTCTTTGGGATTGGAATTATTATACTCTTCTTGAAGTCTGAGGGTATTTCGCCTGTCTCATACATCTTGCTCACCAGACGGTAGAGTTTCGTCAGGACTGGCTCTCCCAAGGCCATCAGTAGTTCTAATGGAATGTTGTCTACTCCCGGGGCCTTGTTTCGACTCAGGTCTTTCAGTGCTCTGTCAAACTCTTCACGCACTTTTGTATCTCCCATTTCGTCTTCATCTACATCCTCTTCCATTTCCAGAATATTGTCCTCAAGTACATCGCCCTTGTATAAGACCCTCTATATACTCCTTTCACCTTTCTGCTTTCCCTTCTTTGCTTAGAACTGGGTTTCCATCCGAGCTCTTGGTATTCATACAAGTGGTTCTCTTTTCTCCAAAGGTCTCTTTAATTTTTCTGTAGGCAGTATCTATCTTACCCCTACTGAGAGAAAGCTCTACATCCTTACATTCGTCCTTTAGCAATCCCTGCTTCGCCATTTTGCACTTCCTGTCGATCTCATTTTTTGACGTTTGTATTCCTTTTTGCCTGTTTCATTTACTGCATTTTTATATTTTATCCTTTCATCAATTAAATTCAATATTTCTTCAGTTACCCAAGGATTTATACTACCTCTCGTCTTTTTACCTACTTGATCCTCTGCTGCCTTCACTACTTCATCCCTCAGAGATACCCATTCTTCTTCTACTGTATTTCTTTCCCCCATTTGTGACAATAGTTCCCTAATGCTCTCCCTGAAACACTGTACAACCTCTGCTTTAATCAGTTTGTCCAGGTCCCATATCCTTAAATTCCCACCTTTTTGCAGTTTCTTCAGTTTTAATCTACAGCGCATAACCAAAAGATTGTGGTCAGAGTCCACATCTGCCCCTGGAAATGTCTTATTACAATTTAATACCTCTTTCCTAAATCTCTGTCTTACCATTATATAATCTATCTGATACCTTCTAGTATTTCCAGGCTTCTTCCATGTGTACAACCTTCTTTTATGATTCTTGAACCAAGAGTTAGTTATGATTAAGTTATGATCTGTGCAAAATTCTACCAGGTGGGTTCCTCTTTCATTTCTTAGCCCCAATCCATATTCACCTACTACGTTTCCTTTTCTCCCTTTTCCTACTGCCGAATTCCAGTCACCCATGACTATTAAATTTTCGTCTCCCTTCACTACCTGAATAATTTCTTTTATCTCATCATACATTTCATCAATTTCTTCATCATCTGCAGAGCTAGTTGGCATATAAACTTGTACTATTGTAGTAGGTGTGGGCTTCGTGTCTATCTTGGCCACAATGATGCGTTCACTATGTTTTTGTAGCAGGTTACCCACACTCCTATTTTTTAATTCATTATTAAACCTACTCCTGCATTACCCCTATTTGATTTTGTATTTATAACCCTGTATTAACCTGACCAAAAGTCTTGTTCCTCCTGCCACCGAACTTCACTAATTCCCACTATATCTAACTTTAACATATCCATTTCCCTTTTCAAGTTTTCTAGCCTATCTGCCCGATTAAGGGATTTGACATGCTACGCTCCGATCCGTAGAACGCCAGTTTATTTTCTCCTGATAACGTCCTCTTGAGTAGTCCCCGCCCGGAGATTCGAATGGGGGGCTATTTTACCTCCGGAATATTTTGCCCAAGAGGACGCCATCATCATTTAACCATACAGTAAAGCTGTACGCCCTCGGGAAAAATTACGGCTGTAGTTTCCCCTTGCTTTCAGCCGTTCGCAGTACCAGCACAGCAAGGCCGCTTTGGTTAGTGTTACAAGGCCAGGTCAGTCAATCATCCAGACTGTTGCCCCTGCAACTACTGAAAAGGCTGCTGCCCCTCTTCAGGAACCACACGTTTGACTGGCCTCTCAACAGATACCCCTCCGTTGTGGTTGCACCTACGGTACGGCCATCTGTATCGCTGAGGTACGCAAGCCCCCCACCAACGGCAAGGTCCATGGTTCATGGGGGGTCCTCAGGGGTATCGTGCTAAATTCTGTACAACTGGCGCATTACATCGTCAGAATCCAGAGGTGATTGGAGGCCCATGCCCATAATGCACAAATCGTTCTCAACTGGGGAGAGATCTGGTGACCTTGCTGACCAAGTTTCTATTTCTTGTCTTCGTGCTTGTCAAACACTACTTGCCGCGCGGTTAGAGGCGCCCTATCACGAACTGCGCGGTCCCTCCCGCCGGAGGTTAGAGTCCTCCCTCGGGCATGGGTGTGTGTGTTGTTATTAGCATAAGTTAGTTTAAACTAGTTTAAGTAGCAAGGTAGCCGGATCTCTTTCCAGTTGAGAACGTTTGGAGCATTATGGGCACGGCCCTCCAAACACCTCGGGACTCTGACGATGTAACGCTCCAATTGGGCAGAATCTGGCACGATATCTCTCAGGAGGACATCAATCAGTTCCAAGACGAATAACTGCTTGCATAAGGGCCAGAGGTTGACCAACGAGTTATTGGCTTGCTCAATTTCCGAAGCTCGTTCTCATGAATAAATCATCCAGTTTTCCTGGAATTGTAACCATTTATTTGTCTTACATTCATATCACATCTACCGATTTCCGTCCCGTTCTGATAATCCTGTGGTGGTACGTCGTTTTTTGTATCTTAGAGCGTACAAAACAATATTTAAATTGATCCTCGGTAGGTGTACAATTGATACACATTTGGAGCAAAAGTAAATGTAATTTAGGGAACTGTATAATTCAAATTCAGTACTGCATAGAAGTATGTGTAACATCCACAGCGATATAAAAAAATATTCTGAAAAATATTGGTCAAATATTTTGTGAAAAGATTTGTATAAATTTAAGAAATAAAATGGATTAGAAAAAATTGGACGCACCTTTCTTCTGTACATTATTTCGAATATCATTCAAAGGCTCGTCAAATGTTCCTCTAGCCTATTTTATTTCTTACTTGTAGACAATTATTTTTAATGTACATTTGCCCGATCAGTTTTTTTTTTCAATTATTGTTCAGAAAGCATAGTCTTATAGACTTCACATATGCTTTCCTAGCGTCTTTTTTTTCGAAATTACTTGAATTTAGTACTTGATTGTCCGCCCCCGGTAGCTGAGTGGTCGCCGGCACGGTAGCTCAGCGTCTTCGGTCAGAGGGTTAGCAGCTCTCTGTAATAAAAAAAATGAGCTAATCGATCAACAACGAACTTAAACGGATGTCTTACGACGTCCGCCCCGAGCAGATGCAACGAACAACAGCGAACAAAACGAGATAAAAAAAAGTGATCAGCGCGACAGACTGTCAATCCTAAGGGCCCGGGTTCGATTCCCGGCTGGGTTGGAAATTTTCTGCGCTGAGGGACTGGATGTTGTGTTGTCCTAATCATCATCATTTCATCCTCATCGACGCCAAGTCGCCGAAATGGCGTCAAATCGAAAGACTTGCCCCAGGCGAGCAGTCTACCCGACGGGAGGCCCTCGTCACACGACATTATTATTATTAGGACTTGATTCAGAAAAAACAATTCTGACAGTTAAGTGTTACAGTATTGAAACTTTTTATGCCAAAATACCTATGCCTTGAAAAGATAAACTTTTTGGTATTGAGTCCATTAAATTTTGAGCTTGCAGCCCAGAAAATGAATTTTCTTCCACTGATATTTCGGCCACGTATCATCCGGCCATCCTCAGAGTGAGCTATAAGTCTTGCAAACTTACTCAGAAGATGGCCAGACGATACGTGGCCGAAAAATCAGTGGAAGAAATTTTATTTGGGGGGCTGCATGCCCAAAATTTAATGGAATATTCATTACGCCGCGAGAAGTTGAAATGCATTTCTGGTATTTCATCGGTCTCCAAATGATCTAAGTTTAGTACTTGATCTGAAGGAAGATGAAACATCACACAAATATAATTTTTGTTAGTGAAATTGCTATGCCTTAAAGAGAGGAACATTTTCGCAAATCATTTATTCTATAGCTGGCAGCAGATGCTCGTGAAATATTTCAACTTTCCCTCAAGTCATTAATTAAGTTTCTCTCAACATTCCTGTTCACATTCAAACAAATATTATTTTTTTGCTTAAAATAGACGTGACCTAGCCATTTCCATACTCCATTTATCCACTTCCCTCTCTTTCTATGAAAATTCGGAGAAAAACCTACTGCATAATATTTAAGGAGTTTTGTTTTCGCTACACACAAACATTTAACCAAAATCAGGAAATAAATAATCGATAGTATACGGGATATAGTATGACAGAGGCGTACTAAAAGTGAAAAGAACAGATGAAGCACAATTTTCTGAAGTAATGGGTAGAACGTAATACGAACCAAGAAATCTATGGTGTTAGAAAGAAGACTAGACTGATCGAGTGACAGGACATCAGAGATCTTCGATCAACTGCTCTATCAGTTTAGGGAGAGTCGGAGATGCACCACTGCAGCAGAACATAATGTGTGAATTGTTGCAACTATAGATGTATAATTCATGAACGAATTAGTTCAGATGAGTTGTCCCTGGAAAGGAACTGATAGGAGCGGTCTTTCTTTTCGAGAGCTATATCGTTCTTTTACTCTCTACTTCTCTTTCGTAGTGAAACTTATAATGCGCATGGATGAATGTCCCTTCGTATGATACTGAGTACATCTCACTCCCAGGATCTAAGCCTCTGCTGTTCTGATGGTGAAGTGTGCGAAATGAGTCTAATTGGAAGACCGAAACCGTTCCGTTAGTTCACTTTGCTCAGTTCAGTTTCCAGTTTCGATCCTCTCTTCCCTTGACCTGGAGTACACTCCAACTGCTTAAACACAGCTGCTGTAAGGTCGTACAGTTTGGTAGTAGCTGCATGCGGCACACAGTCTTATGAATTCTACCGACAAGTACGGACTAGAACTGTGGGGTTAGTATGTCAAGAGAAGAACTGTGGGGTTAGTATGTCAAGAGGACATCAAGAACCAGTAGATATTCTGTATTTCTATATTTAGAAACAATTACAGTACTATTATTTGTTTCCTGCCTTTTGCTACTTGTTAACAGCAGTCAATGAATACTTTTCTGACGAGTTTATGTTTCTCAATAATTGACACATTTGTTTTTCGCTCGTCAGTGGAGGCCGGTATTTTGTTTATCTCCGCGTCCTCGATTGATTCGTCTGCCCAGTTCCCTTGAATGGTCTGTTCTGTCACGTGGCAATGTGGCTCAGTTTAGCGGGGTGGAGGAATTTTTTATGGACGGCACTGGTGGACTGTAGACAAAGGTTCCCACAGATCCCTCATTGATTTTATTAGCTACTTGTTTAGCCTTCGCACGCACTAGCGAAGCAATTTGCTCAGCTCCTTCACGCGCAAGCTTTCCTTTTTTTTCTGGGGTAAAGCTTTTCGGTGTAGTCTCTGAATAGCCCGCTACAGTTTCCTGGTCCTGATCGGAAATGTTATCGCCAGCAGATGCTACTTCAGAAACTTTCGAGTCATTTGGGATGTTGGTGATGGAGGATTTCGTCACAGTTTCTATGAGTTGTGGTTTGCTAAAGGACTCCACTACTATATCTACATCTACATTTATAGTCCGCAAGCCACCCAACGGTGTGTGGCGGAGGGCACTTTACGTGCCACTGTCATTACCTCCCTTTCCCGTTCCAGTCGCGTATGGTTCTCGGGAAGAACGACTGCCGGAAAGCCTTCGTGCGCACTCGAATCTCTCTAATTTTACATTCGTGATCTCCTCGGGAGGTATAAGTAGGGGGAAGCAAAATATTCGATACCTCATCCAGAAACGCACCCTCTCAAAACCTGGACAGCAAGCTACACCGCGATGCAGAGCGCCTCTCTTGCAGAGTCTGCCACTTGAGTTTGCTAAACATATCCGTAACGCTATCAAACTCACCAGATAACACTGGGAGGAAACGCGCCGCTCTTCTTTCGATCTTCTCTATCACCTCTGCGAACCCGACCTGGTACGGATCCCACACTGATGAGCAATACTCAAGTATAGGTCGAACGAGTGTTTTGTAAGCCACCTCCTTTGTTGATGGACTACATTTTCTAAATACTCTCCCAATGAATCTCAACTTGGCACCCGCCCTACCAACAATTAATTTTATATGATCATTCCACTTCAAATCGTTCCGTATGCATATTCCCAGATATTTTACAGAAGTAACTGCTACCAGTGTTTGTTCCGCTATCATATAATCATACAGTAAAGGATCTTGCTTTCTATGTATTCGCAATACATTTCATTTGTCTATATTAAGGGTCAGTTGCCACTCCCTGCACCAAGCACCTATCCGCTGCAGATCTTCCTGCATTTCACTGCAATTATCTAATGTTGCAACTTTTCTGTATACTACAGCATCATCCGCGAAAAGCCGCATGGAACTTCCGACACTATTTACTAGGTCATTTATATATACTGTGAAAAGCAATGGTCCCATAACACTTCCCTGTGGCACGCCAGAGATTACTTTAACGTCTGTAGACGTTTCTCCTTTGAGAACAACATGCTATGCTCTGTTTGCTAAAAACTCTTCGATCCAGCCACACAGCTGGTCTGATATTCCGTAGGCTCTTACTTCGTTTATCAGGCGACAGTACGGAACTGTATCGAACGCCTTTTGGAAGTCAAGGAAAATGGCATCTACCTGGGAAACTGTATCTAATATTTTCTGGGTCTCATGAACAGAGTTGGGTCTCACACGAACGCTGTTTCCGGAATCCATGTTGATTCTTACAGAGTAGATTCTGGGTTTCCAGAAATGACACGATACGCGACCTAAAAACATGTTCTTCAACAGATCGATGTCAGAGATATTGGCCTAGAGTTTAGCGCATATGCTCGATGACTTTTTGAAAACTGGAACTACCTGCTATTTCGGTGGTCGCCATTGGGAAGTCACTTGCACAAACAGTTACATTCGTGAGTGTTGTCGAAACGGGGGTGGGTAGCTCCCGTATAGTGATAGCCACTGCTGTGGTGTTTTCTGATATGTTGGTGGGTGGAGCACTCTTCACAGTTTCTGTCGGTTGCAATGTGGTCAGGCACACCTCCGCAGTATCTGTGGTCTCCTTCGGAATGATTCTTTCACTAACACTGTGATTCGGGATTGATGCCTTAATCGAGGTGGATGGTTTCTGTCCAGTAGCAGCCGCCGCCTAAGATGGTCGTAACCGCCGGTCTTACTGCTTCGCCTGCCGACAGCGGGGCCACACGCCTTTGCATACATTTTGCACTCACGTGACCCATTCCAGTGCATCCAGCGCAATTTCTGGGTTGCCCATCATACCTAACTATTGCTATACACCGCAACATATTGCAGTAGGACAGAATACGGATTTTCAGACCAATTTTTAGTTGACTCACCCCGTTCAATACAGGGAACCTGCGGGCACTGGATCATTTATCTGCAGTATTACTTAAGACTTTCCCATAATTCGAAACTACTGCGTTAATATAGTCGGGAGGCATTTCGAACGGATATTCAAAAATTCTGTCAGTTCTGATACTGAATCCGTCATGTAAAAGACTGACATCACCAAGACAGCCATGCTGACAGTCGACAAATGAATTCCAATAAGATCGTCAACAGTCAGTTTCAGTTCTTTTTGTAGGAACTTTTCAACCACTGAGGAAGTCGGTCTAATAGAATTTCCATCGAAAGTGAACTTCGAAGTGTCTTTCCTACTTGGCTGAGATGGTTCAAATGACTCTGAGCACTACGGGACTTAACACCTATGGTCATCAGTCCCCTAGAACTTAGAAATACTTAAACCTAACTAACCTAAGGACATCACACAACACCCAGCCATCACGAGGCAGAGAAAATCCCTGACCCCTCCGGAAATCGAACCCGGGAACCCGGGCGTGGGAAGCGAGAACGCTACCGCACGACCACGAGATGCGGGCACTTGGCTGACACAACGCGCCATTTTCTACTATTCAAACAGTTTCAAATACTGACGGCTGTTGGCTCCTAATCACACAAATTCACCAGGCTGCGAGAGAGGTCAACTGCAGCACATCGCAGAGAACCACTCACCACCGCTGCCGCCGGCAAACTGATCACTGAACGTTCTTTTGAGTCATCAGTCTTCTGACTGGTTTGATACGGCCGGCCTCGAATTTCTCTCCTAACCTCTTCATCTCATAGTACCACATCTAACCTACGCCCTCAATTATTTGCTGGATGTATTCCAGTATCTGTCTTCCTCTACAGTTTCTACAGCTCCTTCTAGTACAGCAGAGGTCATTCCCTGATGTCTTAACAGAAGTCATACCATCCTGTCCTCTCTCCTTGTCGGTGTTTTTCCACATATTCCTTTCCCCTCTGATTCTGAGCAGAATCTTCTCATTCCTTACCTTATCAGCCTACCTAATTTTCAACATTCTTCTGCAGCACCACATGCTGATTCTCTTCTGATCCGGTTTCCCCCACAGCGACCTGTCCGCAGTGTGTATCGCAAATGCGTGGATTACCTCGGCATGTTCCCCAGTCAACACTCTCTCCCACCTAGCACCATGTCCCGTCGACAAGTAGGTCATTAGAAACGGAGCACGAGCTTGGATTAGGGAAGAACGGGGAATCAAATGGGACGTGCACTTTTTCAAAGGAACCATCCCGGAATTTGCCTGAAGCGATTTAGGGGAATCACCGTAAAGCTAAATCAGGATAGCTGGATACGGGTTTGAACCGTTGTCCTCCCGGATGGGTGTCCAGTGTGCTCGCCATTGTGCCACCGCGCCCGGTCATTGGCTATAAACACAGTGTCTGCATGGAGCAGTGGTTAACGCGACTGCCTACAACATAGTTGATGCCGGGTTCGAGTTTCAGTGTGGCAAACATCAGAGTCACGATCATTAGCTCCCGCCCTTTCCTTTCCTCCCCCCCCCCCCCCCCACCCCCTTCCCCTTCAGTTTACATAATATGTATCAAAGCTGCGGATTCTGCGTGGCTATTCTTTCGGACACGTCCGAAGGACAGGCACCATACATTCAAATTATATTCATTGCTACAAAAAAAGTACCACATTTGAGTTTAACGTTCTATATTGCGTTCTCACTAAACCTCGCTGCTTTCATGTGTAATTGTTATCGTGGTAGATTGTCGGTACGAAGCGAAAATCCTGGGTTGTTAGCGCTGCGCAAGATGTCGAAATTCTTTCCCAACACTGTTTGCCAATAATTTCGCGCACATACTGTACTGCCCTATCATTGTTTGGGCGTGTTTTCAGGTAAATGATTGGTGTTGAGCAAGCTATTAAATTAAGTGCTAAAATGCCTGAGAGAAATTGCAAGTTTATTAAAGAACTGTAGGAAAAGTATTTCTGTTTCACACGTAGCACGGATGAATTTGAAGGCGAGTATAGAGTGTGGAACATAATCTTAACGCCGTTAGTTGCAAAGAATTTCACGGCTATCTGATGAATGATAAACAACAGGTAGCGATGATAGCTCATAACAATGCTCACAAATTTATGATTCCTTCCATGCCTATGGAATTGCAACCTTGAATGTGAACAATATTCGAAGTTTACTTGAGTAGCCTTAAAGATTTTTTATATGTCGCCGATGTCTACTTTGCCTTATTTCAGGAAGTAAAAGACATTGAATTAAACGACATAAATGGGTGTAATGATATGTTAACTCTGGACATGGAAGTGAACTAGGGACAGCGATGCTAACGAACGGAGGCACTAAGGTTAACGGCATTGAAACTCTTTCTAGTTGCAGAGGGGTTGCTTGCACGTTCTATAACACGTGAATCGTCACTATTTAGGCACCGTCAGGAAGCAGCAATCGATGTAGTGGAGCAGACTTTTTCAGACACGAAATTGCTCCACTGTTCGGTGTCCGCCATGGAAACATCATAACTGCGGAGGACTTTAACTGTGTTTTAAATCCCAAAGATCAAGTCCCCAGTTTTATCATGTCCATAGTATTAGCATACATAGTGAAAGAGTTTAGACTATCTGACATATGGAAGCTTAAAATCGGTGAAGCGCCTGGCTTTACTTTCATTACGAACACTTCAGCGAGCTGTTTAGACAGTGTCTACATCTTTAGCAACCTGAAAAACAGAGTACTGCAGACGGAACTGTGGCCTACAAGGTTTTCCGAGCATGCTGCATATACAGGGTGGTCCATTGATAGTGACAGGGCCAAATATCTCAGAAAATAAGCATTAAACGAAAAAAACCACAAAGAACGAAACTCATCCAGCTTGAAGCGGAAAACCAGATGGCGCTGTGGTTGGCCCGCTGGATGGCGCTGCCATAGGTCAAACGTATATCAACTGCGTTTTTTAAAAAATAGGAACCCCCATTTTTATTACATATTCATGTAGTACGTAAAGAAATATGAATGTTTTAGTTGGACCACTTTTTTCGCTTAGTGACAGATGGCGCTGTAATAGTCACAAACGTATAAGTACCTGGTATCACGTAACATTTCGCCAGTGCGTCGTGATTCATTGCCCGTGTTAAAATGGACCGTTTACCAACTGCGGAAAAGGTCGATATCGTGTTGATGTATGGCTACTGTCATCAAAATGCCCAACGGGCGTGTGTTATGTATGCTGCTAGGTATCCTGGACGACATCATCCAAATGTCCGGACCGTTCGCCGGATAGTTACGTTATTTAAGGAAACAGGAAGTGTTCAGCCACATGTGAAACGTCAACCACGACCTGCAACAAATGATGACGCCCAAGTAGGTGTTTTAGCAGATGTCGTGGCTAATCCACGCATCAGTAGCAGACAAATTGCGCGAGAGTCAGGAATCTCAAAAACGGCGGTGTTGAGAATGCTGCATCAACATCCACTGCATCCGTACCATATTTCTATGCAACAGGAATTGCATGGCGACGACTTCGAACGTCGTGTTATGCCACATTGCACAAGAGAAATTACGGGACGATGATAGATGTTTTGCACGCGTTCTATTTAGCGACGAAGCGTCATTCACCAACAGCGGTGACGTAAACCGGCATAATATGCACTATTGGGCATCGGGAAATCCACGATGGCAGCGACAAGTGGAACATCAGCGACCTTGGCGGCATAATATATGGTGCGGCATTATGGGAGGAAAGATAATTGGCCCCCATTTTATCGATGTCAATCTAAATGGTGCAAAGTAAGCTGATTTCCTACGCAATGTTCTACCGATGTTACTACAGGATGTTTCACTGCATGACAGAATTGCGATGTACTTCCAACATGATGGATGTCCGGCGCATAGCTCGTGTGCTGTTGAAGCGGTATTGAATAGCTTATTTCATGACAGGTGGATTGGTCGTTGAAGCACTATACCATGGCCCGCACGTTCACCGGATCTGACGTCCCCGGATTTCTTTCTGAGGGGAAAGTTGAAGGATATTTGTCATCGTGATCCACCGACAACGCTTGAAAACATGCGTCAGCGCATTGTCAATGCATATGCGACCATTACGGAAGGCGAACTACTCGCTGTCGAGAGGAATGTCGTTACACGTATTTCCAAATGCATTGAGGTTGACGGACATCATTTTGAGCATTTATTTCATTAATGTGGTATTTACAGGTAATCACGCTGTAACAGCATGCGTTCTCAGAAATGATAAGTTCACAAAGGTACATGTATCACATTGGAACAACCGAAATAAAATGTTCAAACGTACCTAAGTTCTGTATTTTAATTGAAAAATCCTACCTGTTACCAACGGTTCCTCTAAAATTGTGAGTCATATGTTTGTGGCTATTACAGCGCCATCTATCACAAAGCGAAAAAAGTGGTCCAACTAAATCATTCATATTTCTTTACGTACTACACGAATATGTAATAAGAAATGGGGGTTTCTATTTAAAAAGGCGCAGTAGATATCCGTTTGACCTATGGCAGCACCATCTAACGGGCCAACCATAGCGCCATCTGGTTTCCCCCTTCAAGCTAGACAAGTTTCGTTCTTTGTAGTTTTTTCGTTTGACGCTTATTTCGTGAGATATTTGGCCCGGTCACGAACAATGGACCACCCTCTATAATCACATTAAATATGAAACGCCAGAAAACCCATCGAGCAGCGGGACAATGTGAGAGGATGTTTACTACTTATAATTCTGCTTTGTTATTGTGGCTTCAGTATTCAAAACAGAAACTACGGATAGTGTTAATGCATTATTCGCGCGAAAAAAGTTTCTGATATAAGAGAGCTGTTGAAATTTATTTCCATTGTCTGAGGGATCTATATAAACTAGATGCATCGGCAATTGCGAACTATATCCAGATCGAGGAAAATAAAAGCAAAAATATTGTCTTGAAGCGCAGAGGGCAGGACGCTGTTTTCGAGACATTAGTTTTTCATGTTGCACGCGAAAAGAAGAGGGGGCAAGGGAAAATTTTTTTGGAACTCAAAACGAATGTTGGAGCCGTTTGAATCAACCAACTGGAAATTAAAAAAGGAATATACAGACATTTTGCACAACTATGTCCCCCAATGCTACTGATAACGAGGCACCGGCAGAACTGTTAACTAATATTCAAAGGAAACTCAGTATTACATCATCGCACGATATTATAGAGAAGATCTATTAAGACGATATACATGTTGCAATATCATTTAGTCCGAAAGCAAATCACTTGGTCCAGGTGGCGTGCCTTCAGAATTTTACTAGGTTTTCCACGCACAATTGACACCTAAATTATTACAAATATGGAAGGAACGGTTGTGCTCATTTCGACCCCTCACACTGCTTGACAGTGACTGCAAAATAATGACCCGCATCCTTGCATAAAGGACCAAGAGGGTAATACATGGCATCACCGGAGCCTATAAAACTGGTGTAGACAAGGACAGATCTATCCTCCACATCGTGTGTAATTATAGAGACACTATAGCTACAGCAAGCGTCCTTGACCGTAGATGTGCAATAATATCATTAGATTTTGAGAACGCTTTTGACATGATCAGTTGTCAATAACTTCTAGAGACAATGAGTACCATGGGCTTTCTACTATGGTTTCTCAATGTGATACATTGAATATTAAAGAACGGGTCATCAAGAATTATGATCAACGGTCAGTTATCGAGGAGTTTTGATTTCAGTAGTTAGGTGAGGCTGCCCCATGTCGCTGGCCTGTGTTTTCCATCGCTGTTGATTCTTTTGCTCGTCACTCTGCAGCAGAAGCTTCGAGGATTACACATCCATGGCCAAAACATTGTCTGCAAGGTATACAAATGGTTCAAATGGCTCTGAGCACTATGAGACTTAACATCTGTGGTCATCAGTCCCCTAGAACTTAGAACTAATTAAACCTAACTAACCTAAGGACATCACACACATCCATGCCCGAGGCAGGATTCGAACCTGCGACAGTAGAGTCACGCGGTTCCGGACTGAGCGCCTGAACCGCTAGCCCACCGCGGCCGGCGCAAGGTATGCGCCGACGATGTAGGTCCTGTGGTAATAAACAGAGACGACATCCAGCTCACACTACAAATTATACGCAGATACGAACTGGCATCAGGTGCAAAACTGAACAAAATAAAACCAGATATAATGAATGTAGAACGAGGATTTCCCATGCAAAACACCGGGAAAGTAAAAGTGGTCTCCCACATGCATATGTTAGGCATTGAATATAGGTATAACAAACTGTGGACAAAGTCGCCCAGTAGTTTAACGACCCATCTGCTGTATGAGATCACTCCTGTTAATCTGTACCCGCCCATAGATGTGCAGCACACTCCAAACGGTTTTTGTCATTTTAAGGTTTTTAAATATTCAGTTATATCCAACCGAAACTCACCGCTAAAAGTATGACAACAGTGAAAGATATACATCAGAAATTATGAGAAGATAAGAACAGAAATATGACAGAACTGAAAAATCCACATTACGACTGGTAGGAGATTTGGAGAAACAGTAGCCATCGGAATTTACCTTCGGGTGTGAATGAGATATGTACAAGGCTGTCAATAGAAAACTACCTACCAACTCCAAACGTGACGCCATCCACGAAACAGAGTCCGTACTGTTCGCATCTCGAGGGTTAATGAATACTGAGGAGCACAGATTAGTGTGCGTTAAAGTACAGGACATATGGCAAACTATTAGGCAGTAATTAGCTTGCATACCGAGCGAGGTGACTCAGTGGTTAGGCACTGGACTCGCATTCGGGAGGACGACGGTTCAATCCCGCGTCCGGCCATCCTGATTTAGGTTTTCCGTGATTTCCCGAAATCGCTGCAGGCAAATGCCGGGATGGTTCCTTTCAAAGGGCACGGCCGACTTCCTTCCCCGTCCTTCGCTAATCCGATGAGACCGATGACCTCGCTGTCTGGACTCCTTCCCCAAAACCAACAAACCAACCGACCAACCAATTAGCTTGCACGTGCAGGGTAACACCAAACAGTATCACATGAGCGGACATTTTTATACACAGAAGGATTTGCATACCCGAACACGGAAAGAAATTCCGTCAATTGGCTCAAAGGACATTCAGTTCGTTACATCCTGACCGCAGACACCATAAGTAAGGAAGACTTCTGGCTATATCATACCACGCAACATCACAAATAATCCAAGATAAAAACATGTAGAGAGACATAAGAAAATTTTGTGAAATATGTAGTTATGTAAGGTTGAATCATCATTTGTCTCGCAGTATGGAGTTTTTCGTTTGTTTGTTATTTAGTTTTCCCGATTGATTCAGACAGTAATAATATTCAGACACTACAGAACACTTTTTTCGAAGGCGTATTCCTTTTGTCGAAGAGCAGATTACAGTATCGTCTTATTCGCTATCGCTTGCATCGCTTGCTATGCTATAACAGGATTCCGGATGGCATTTGTCGTAGAAGCAACCAAAACACAAATTCGTAAAGAAACACGCAATTTAAAGCTACTGCCTTGCTGGCACACGAATTTTTCATAAGCGATAATGGGAAACAGTTCGTTTGGATTCTAAAAGATTGTTCTTTCGTCGATTAGCTTCGACGCGAACCACGCATCTTTGATCATTCGTGTGAAAGCAGATGCGCTAAACTGTTGTAGAATTAAATAATGAATTTTTATGAAATGTTCTTCTGAAGTGGTTTCTCTATCAGCTTTTAGCAAGTTGGGGACATTTTAAATATTTTTCGTGAATATTTTAACCTTCCTGTAAAAACAAACATCACAGGATTGGCAAAGTGGAATATTTTTTACGGTACAGATACATGCTTTCCTTTCATATACAAAGATTTGATGGTAAAGTGTCTGCTCAGTCTACCCTCCCTATGAATCTAGCGAACATTATCCAAATTGCGAAACACAAACGGAATACAAATTTGAAGAAAATCTGGTGTAATGATTGATATATTAATGCAATTACTACAGTGAAATTTTGCGTGATATACACTATTTAGTGATAATGTGAGCGATGAAAATGAAAAAAAAGTCACAAACACGGGTAGTAGTTGAACCTGTACCGTCAGCGTGAGAGCAATGAGCCTTAGCCGCCGAGCTACTTTCGCTTGTTTGAAAACATGATGCGTGGTGACATTAAAGGTACATCATGTACATATAAAACTTCAACATCGATTTTCTCGGAAACTACCAGCCGTCGTGTGAAAAACAGCTAGCTAGAGACTCAGAATAGGTGCCTCCGCAACATACCTAAGACTCATCAAAATCTGTAACATGTCGATCATGTGCGAAATAACAGAAGACAGCGCGAAGAGTCCGTACCACATCAATTTATACAAAAATATGGAGAATCTATATTTAATAGGCCTGTGTTTTATTTAGAAAAGTCGCGAATGCTCACGTATTTCACTGCAAATATATGCTGTCGAAGGGATAGCGTGCCAGTACTGTTCTCGAGCAAAAGTGCCGATGAACGTTTAATTGTCAGTAGACCAACACGTGACAGTCTTCGCGCAGTTGCTAGTCTGGACAAGACTTCCGGTCGCCATGTGGAGGCTAACAAGTGCGAAACATATTTCGCCAGTGGGCAAGGAGGAATAAAGTTCATAATGTTCTACTGTGTCTGTGACCACGTTTTAATAAGATGATAAAACTACCGACGTTTCTTCTACTATTGCAGGCAGCCTTAATCAGAGTGGCTGCAAAATTAACCGAAATGTCGGTATTTTTATATTATAATGTCGCGCTGACAGACACAGTAGAACTCCGGCCGCATAAAGCGTACATTCATATTAGAAGGAAGACAGTGCGGATAATAGGGAATCAACACCTTGGCGATAACAAGGCCACTAAAGGTGGAGGGTAGGACAAGGGCTGGGAACAAATGCGTTTTCGTGAAATTCACGGTAAACAGCTGTGGAACGGCAATTGTAAATAAATACTTATCGAGTTCCTTTACCACAGCCCCGGCGCCATCGTGACTGAATGGGGTTGTGGGGTAACACGCATCAAAGCGAGAGTGTGGCATTGGAAGCTGAGTCGTATGACGTCGTAGAGCCGCTTGCATGTTGAAGAACATAAGCAGTACGTTGGAACACACGCCGCAGTTAATCGCTGTTATGACGTGAAGACCTCGGCGAGAAACGCCGAGCAACATTGCGGCACTGGAGCGTAGCTAGACTGCTGGTGCTGGAGCTATATCGCAGATACATCTTACCGGTAAGTGTTGGGCGTTCTTTATGTTTAGCGTAGTAGGACAGGCGAGACTAACTGATTGAAAGAAAAAGGCTCTGACAATATTGTCTGGCAGTGAATCCGTTCCAACAAGACTAAATTGTATGAGAGCTTTGTTACGTAAACAGAATAGTTTTTCTTATATCTGTGTCTCATGTTGGCCACTTCTCATTGCAGCGTGTAATATTTAATGTTTGAAGTTTATTCTAAATGTGTATCTGCAATTTGCAAGATATTTGCCAAAGTTTTGTTTCGGAACTGAAGCAAATATTTAACTTCCGTTACATTCAGAGAGGGAAAGTGGAAAACATTGCTGCTCCTATTATCATTTGGGCATCTTTCATTTGTCCATCTGCCAAGGCAGCTTGTGGAGAACTGATGTTACTTTTCCGTAGGTCAAATAAGCCTTTAGCGTTACCAGTCTTACTAAAACTCTTGATCTTTCATGGTGGTTAAATAGTCTAACTTGCACGCATCGTAAACACGCTAACAGAATTGTGACGGGGGACTGTGAAAGAGTGTTATTAAGTACGTTAGTATGACTAAGGTAGTTTCGTACTGCCCTACCCTCGCCTACCATTTTTTATGCATATGTAGATGCTAGGTAATCTTTTCACTGCACATCATCACATCGCGTTGTTTCTATTTTTAAGACATGAGTATGCTCAGCGTTCTTTGTTCGTACAGAAATATAAAGCAACAATTAAATTTCATTCACTGATGCGAAATCATTGAACACAGTCCGCCCCCGGTAGCTGAATGGTCAGCGCGACAGACTGTCAATCCAAAGGGCCCGGGTTCGATTCCCGGCTGGGTCGGAGATTTTCTCCACTCAGGGACTGGGTGTTGTGTTGTCCTAATCATAATCATTTCATCCTCATCGACGCGCAAGTCGCCGAAGTGGCGTCAAATGGAAAGACTTGCACCAGGCGAACGGTCTACCCGACGGGAGGCCCTCCTCACACGACATTTCATTTCCTTTCATTGAACACAAGATGGATGAAATAAGTGATGTAGTGACGTGAAATAAGTGATATCTGTACAAATATTCTGATCCTACGTACTAAATATGTAAAAAAAACTGCATACCAGGAATCGAGCCAGTCGTGTTGTTCTACGTATCCCTTCGAAAAAATATTCAGGAGTAATAGAAGAAAACATATCAACCGCAATAGTGATCATTTTTCTCTCTGGCTAGCTGGAGACGACATGACCACCAAACAACTGTTGTAGAGGGTGTTTCTTTTTGTGACCGAAATTTACTTTGTAATAACTGACATTCGTTAACACACCGTCACGTGGTAAACTTAAACTATTTTTATAGTATTCACAAGCAATAGGAGTAAATATAATTGATATTATTTTTCAGCCATGAAGACGTACTAAGATAGAATGAGGTTAAATCTGTAACATTAAAGGGGGTGGGGTCAAACCCATCGTAAATTTTCAAATGGTTCAAATGGCTCTGAGCACTATGGGACTTAACATCTATGGTCATCAGTCCCCTAGAACTTAGAACTACTTAAACCTAACTAACCTAAGGACAACACACAACGCCCAGGCATCACGAGGCAGAGAAATCGTAAATTTTACTAGTCCATATTTTATTAAGACGTCGTCATAATTTATAGTTTATGCACTTTAACAATTATAAGTTCTTCAGTGCCATGTCACATACAAAGAAGTGCAGAAGTCCTGTTTCACACCTTCTACCAGTGTTTCTAAAACTTTTTGAGCTTCGGGCGCAGTTAATAGACCGCAAATAATTGTGGGCGCATTATATACACATAACTGAGGAATATTTTACAACAGCCAATGCAGGAAATAGATACTGCGACAAAATAAAAATTGTCATTTTATTTTGAATTTCGCTTCCAGACTACAGAAAATGCAACTTATATTAATAAAAATACATTATTACAATCTGAACAAATAATTTTTGTATAGAAAAATGTGATTCATGAAGCTCGATTGTTACCTTTGCGACGGTCGAGCGCCATGTTGCCTGCCAAGACGAAAGGCAAGAGAATCTATTAAGTGAAACGTATTGAAATGAAATATTGCAATAAAACTAACAATTAATTCAAATTATAGAGAAAAGAAAAAATACAATACAAATGAAACGTACCTTACGTCTACTCTTTCTAGTGTCTGAGAAACACGAGCCTGACGTTTCCTCACGGTTTCTTCAATATTTGGAGATACATCTGAAAGACATCTTCTCATTTTCTCGTCAATACATTGAAGAGTTCCTCTCTTTTTACATTTGTGTTGAGGGCATAAAATCCTAATTACATGAATATGACGTCGGAAATTGAAGTAAAATGCTCAAAGACGTATTAGATATAGACACATATTCTTCTTTTATAGAAATCCGAAAGGCTTCAAGAGACAATTCCTTATGCTTAATCTTCAGCCTACGACCAGTAGATATAGCTGCCAGTTCTTCTTCTGTAAATGTTAAGCCGAAATCACCTGAAGTTTCCATGAATGGGTTTCGAATCCAATCATATTGTTCAGCGTTGTGGGATGGAAAATATGAAATCAGTTTCTCTTACAAAATTATTAAATGATCTACTTCTATTGGAAGTATTTCATTTATGCACGTGCTCCCTACCAACAGGAACATTTCTTAGTTACCGTGCCCGCATCTCGTGGTAGTGCGGTAGCGTTCTCGCTTCCCACGCTCGGGTTCGATTCCCGGCGGGGTCAGGGATTTTCTCTGCCTCGTGATGGCTGGGTGTTGTGTGATGTCCTTAGGTTAGTTAGGTTTAAGTAGTCCTAAGTTCTAGGGGACTGATGACCATAGATGTTAAGTCCCATAGTGCTCAGAGCCATTTGAACCTAATTACCGTGAACAACTTTTTCCGTGTTTGTGGTTTTCTGTGAAACGCTTTAATTTTGTTGGTGGATATGAAAATATTTCTTCTTTCCTTGCAAGCTAGGGTTCGAAATATTAAACTGCTGAAATATATCGGCCAATACTGCAGTCTGGCAATCCAAAATTCACTCCGAGGGAGGTTGCAAAATGTAAATGTTTCATTTATACGAAAAACTCGAGAAGTTCTCGTCGTAGCTCAATGACACGGATAATTACTGCCCCCTAGACAACCACCTGACTTCTGAGCGTAAAAGCAACCATCTGTGTTCTGACTCCATATCGACTCAGTTTTTCGAATAAACGGGTTTTGACAGGCCTTGATTTAGTAAACTTCACCTTCTGAACAACTTGCTCTAAGACTCCTCTCAATTTTTCTCCCAATGTATTTGCTATTAAGGCTTCCCCATGAAGAAAGCACTGAGTTACGATAACATCTTTATTTGGTTTTCTTGCAAAGGAAGTAGTCTTTAACACAGCCTACCATTCCAGGGGCGCCATCTCTACAAATGCCTGTACTTGACTTCCGTGTTAACTTCCATTGATTAAGATAATCATTTAAAACGTTGGAAACATCATCACTTTTAGTACACATACTTATTCCTTGCAAAAAAAGAAATTGATTTACTATTTGATCTTGATCGATGAAACGGGCAAATGCTAAGAATTTAGATTGGTTGGTAATGTCTGTTGATTCATCAACTTGCAATGCAAAGTTTGAGTGTTTGAGTTTATTACTGCATACATTTTTCTTAATATCAGTAGACATTTCTATAATACTCCTGTGAAATATGTCATTCGGCAAAGGAATTTTCCTTATTTTCATAGCTGCTTCATTTCCTAGAATTGTCATGACCATTTTTTGCAAGCAGGAAAAATAAGTGACTCACCAATAGTGCGAGCTTTCATATTCTTTGCTATTAGTTCAGAAACTTGGTAAGAAGCGATCAGAGATTTATCAGAAATAGACATGACACTATTAAAAGAATTTGCTGCCCTTGTTTGCTGTTCAGCCAATGTCTTGAAATAGCTTACAGGTTTGTCTTGAAAAAATGACTGCATTGTTTTAAAATGTTTGTTCACTTTACTAGGAAAAGGAGATTCATTTGCCATTTCATACCCACATACTGAGCATAGTGGAAAACGGCAATATCCACTCCAAGTGAAACCATAGCTTAAGTAGCTTTCATTGTAATTACGAGTAGACTGCTGTTTCGCTTTTTTACTAGCAACTAGCGTTTGTTCACTTCCAGAATCGTATTCTTCGACGGCAGGCCGATTTTTCAGAAATCTGCCCATTTTATTCGATTGTATTTTGTATGTAAGATTCACTTCTAGCGCTTTGAAAATAAGCAGTACGCTGTACACAAAACACGAGCCCCACGTACGCTAATCCCACGTCACTGATATATAATCTGAAAGCTCTGCGATAACGACAAGCGCACAACAATGGAAACGCGTTACACTTCTGGGCCTGGATTCTTGTGCCTCCATGGGTTAACTTTGTTGCCAACGACAATTTTCAAGTTCCGTCAACCTTGCTGGAAATTCTATCATGAATCCACTGGATCACTAAACTGCAGTGGAAATGACACTCATAGTAGCAAGGCTTCATAAACGACGACGGTTATGTTCGCATGTGCTACTCATCTGTAGCAAAGAACATTAAATGAGGTTCTTTTAGTCACGGACAGCTAGATGTCAAACAATAAGCAGCTCTCATAGATAATTTCCTGTCTGTTTCTCATTTCAATATTTTTTTTTTTTTTGACAGCAGAAAGGTATGCATTATCAGCAAAATACTATTAAAAATTGACTGGTTGCAGATGTTGTTTATAATTTTTTGATACACTGTCTCGGTACCCTAAATAGGTCATAATGGCCAATAATAATAATAATAATAATAATAATAATAATAATAATAATAATAATAATAATAATAATAATAATAATAATAATAATAATAATAATAATAATAATAATAGTATAATAATATAATAATATAATAATATGCCTGTGCCACTGGGAGTTAGGTGGAATAGGTTTTGCAATCATCGGGAATGACACGAAACCTTCCGAATTATATGGACAAGTTGTAATCACATTCATAGCTCAATAGGCTCAATTTCAGCATTGCTACCATCATGAAAGAGAAACGTCCATAGGCAAATCAATTGCGAAACAAAAGCACGACACGACCAAGTAATAATTGTAAGAGGTTTCAATCGGAAAAATCCGTCGGTCATCAAATATTTTTTCACCGTTTTATCCTGATTCTGAATGTTTGGATCTGACCAGAAATCCATTAACGATTGACAACACTGTGAATTAACTCTGTTTATTTACAAACTTTAAGAATTTCACAAGTGTCGTACCGTTTGGTTACGGAGAGAAGGCACGGAACGAGGGGTGCGAAAATAATTTTCACGGAGCGCACAGGGCGGAGGGTGATGAGATGGGGGGAGGGGGGGGGGGGGATGGTTAGGAAAACTTCATGACCAGTGCCACTCATCCACGGATGCCAGTACGCCTGGTACTGACCAGCGACCAAGTCAGTTATATTTTACACGCAAAAGTAAAAAGGGCTCGCTCAAAGGAAATTATTTCTATCAAAAATTGTGAAATTAAGGTAAGACTGTTGTATGTAGTTCTAGTGCGAGGAGTTGTAGAATTTGAGCCATTTATTAATTATTAGTGACCATGAAGCATTATGTTGTAAGAAATTTGCAGTTCATGGTTGCAGCCTTGGACTGCAAGTTTATTTACAACACATCAAGTAAGTTACTGTGTCGGCCACATCAAACCTTACTATGGACAAAGTATTATATTTATAAATACAGTTAAATTGATTATTAAATGAATCAATCACTCCCATCACTTCATATTGTTACTATTGCAGCAATGTGACAATTATCTGAGCATTCTGTTTCTCCAGATCGCATCATTCTGCCATCCGAATACTTAGTTTTCTCTGCCCACTGCGAATCACAGTGTCCCTAGTATTCCTTACACTCCTCGGTGATGTAAGGGATGACCTCGATAGGCCACCAATGGATTTATCATCACTCATTACTTTTAAATACCTTTGCCCAGTTCCCAAACAGCCGCTACTATTAGATAGCTAAAGCATGCAGCAATGGAAGAGAGAATACAGTCGGCATGAAATGTTCCGACCACTGTCGACACAACAAGCAGAATAGGCCACCCCGTTTCCTTAACCAAACTGAACTATTCGACAAAACGTAAGGACTCGTTCCGTATTATACCTGTCGTGAAATGGGTAAAATTGAGTAGCTATATGTTCTTTTATATTTGGCCACAAGGTTTCCTAAAATACTACAGGGCGCACTCGTAAATGATGTAGGGCGCACAGATTGAGAACCACTGCCTTATACTGACAATACCAGATTGGCGGGAACCGCGAATAGGTACTATCTGCAATAAATCGTAACGTTTAGAGGGCGTCAGTGAACAGATTGCCCGCAATAAGAGAGTGATTCGTGGTTTAGTCCCGGTGTAGAGCGCCACATTCATAAAAATATGTAGCAGTCCTAGCTAAGTGCTGTTCCTGCCTATGTTAGCTGAGTAGTGACGCCCTGTGTGTTCATGGAAAACGGAACGCAAAATATGACTTTGTACAGAGAACAGTCACTACAGAATGAGACGCTTTAGGTCTTAGGCACTAATAAAGGCATTAGGCGCATGCTATCAGCTCGATGGGTTTCTAAAATGGCGCACGAATGCTGCTCTAAAGTAAGGAGAAAAACAGAAATAATTTGATAAGCAGAATGCAATACTCATACGCCCGTAACAGGCGAGATTGCGTTTTCAACAGGAAATTTACGCAGTATATTCCACAGAAATAATATTCAAATAGGTCAGAGCCAGTGGCGCGTCGTGAGTATGCATTCTGGGTGTTCATAGATTTTTCAAATTCAGTTAAATTTGACAGTGAACTTAATAGCATCTCCTGTATAACAGTTACGCTTATCAAGAAGTTTATATAACTACAGCCACTCCCAATAACAATAATAATAACAACAATAATAATAATAATATACATAACTTATCCGACAAAAGAAAGAATTGTTTTGTGGAATTTTGTTGTTTTGTACGTACAGTTTAAGGCAATAACGAAATAATGTGTAAGCTTTCGCAACTCTCCATTTCGCATTTTTGTGTAAGTAGGAGTTTTGGTGCTATTGCTTCCTTTATTGTTTTTTTTTATTTTCAAATGTACAGGATCCCTAACAGATGTATCATTTCTTGAATTTGCTTCTGTGCTGAAAATCAGATATTCTTACGCAGCACCCTCGCAACAACTTGGGCTCACTGTATACTTCCTAGCCGGCCGTGTAGTCGAGCAGTTCTAAGCGCTTCAGTCTGGAACCGCGAGACCGCTACGGTAGCAGGTTCGAATCCTGTCTCAGGCATGGTTGTGTGTGGTGTCCTTAGGTTAGTTAGGTTTAAGTAGTTCTAAGTTCATGGGGACTGATGACCTCAGAAGTTAAGTCCCGCAGTCCTCAGAGCCATTTGAACCATTTGTATACTTCCTTTTGTATTTTTGCTTGTAGTGACGGTTATTTGATTTCGTCACTCTCAAAGGATTTGCTCTCGGTGGCTCTAGTTCCTTTGTGAATAACTTCTTATGATAATTTACTTTTGTTTCCAGCGTGCAATTTTCACTCTGCACCGGAGTGTGCACCGATGTGAAACTTCCTGGCAAATTAAAGCTGTGTGCCGGACCGAGACTCGAACGCGGGACATTTGCTTTTTGCGGACAAGTGCTCAACCGACTGAGCTACCCAAGCACGACTCATGACACGTCCTCGTAGCTTTAGATTCCTGTTAGCATTTAAAATACCTTCAACTAGTTTATGTTGACACTGCACACGAAAGCCGATACGTGCACAGTAAACAACCAACTCGAAACACAAAGTGCCTTTTGGGGGGGAGATAAAGTAGTAATGTCTACTAACATGGCCACTTGATTGTAATACAAATGAGGCACTGAGGTCCATAAAGGCCTGAAGCTCACCACCGTCGATCCTACATTTAAGTGGATATCAGAGAAATACAGCTTTTCGTGCATTATTTCAGCAGCGTGAATAAATGCTACAATCTCACAGTCGACGATGATGTGCCTTAGGTCGGTATGGTTCTCAGCGCCTGAAACGGATTACTGTATGATATAATACGTAACTTAATATACTATAACTCATTCACAAACCTACAAAATAGGTTTACTGTCTGTACAACTTTAACATATGACGAACGATCTTGTGCAACGCAGCTAGCTCTTTATTCGCACGAAGTAATGGCCGCTATCGACAGGAGATCTCAAGTTGATTCCGTATTTCTAGATTTCCGGAAAGCTTTTGACACCGTTCCTCACAAGCGACTTCTAATCAAGCTGCGGAGCTATGGGGTATCGTCTCAGTTGTGCGACTGGATTCGTGATTTCCTGTCAGGAAGGTCGCAGTTCGTAGTAATAGACGGCAAATCATCGAGTAAAACTGAAGTGATATCAGGTGTTCCCCAGGGAAGTGTCCTGGGACCTTTGCTGTTCCTGATCTATATAAATGACCTGGGTGACAATCTGAGCAGTTCTCTTAGATTGTTCGCAGATGATGCTGTAATTTACCGTCTAGTAAGGTCATCCGAAGACCAGTATCAGTTGCAAAGCGATTTAGAAAAGATTGCTGTATGGTGTGCCAGGTGGCAGTTGACGCTAAATAACGAAAAGTGTGAGATGATCCACATGAGTTCCAAAAGAAATCCGTTGGAATTCGATTACTCGATAAATAGTACAATTCTCAAGGCTGTCAATTCAACTAAGTACTTGGGTGTTAAAATTACGAACAACTTCAGTTGGAAGGACCACATAGATAATATTGTGGGAAAGGCGAGCCAAAGGTTGCGTTTCATTGGCAGGACACTTAGAAGATGCAACAAGTCCACTAAAGAGACAGCTTACACTACACTCGTTCGTCCTCTGTTAGAATATTGCTGCGCGGTGTGGGATCCTTACCAGGTGGGATTGACGGAGGACATCGAGAGGGTGCAAAGAAGGGCAGCTCGTTTTGTATTATCGCGTTATAGGGGAGAGAGTGTGGCAGATATGATACACGAGTTGGGATGGAAGTCATTACAGCATAGACGTTTTTCATCGCGGCGAGACCTTTTTACGAAATTTCAGTCACCAACTTTCTCTTCCGAATGCGAAAATATTTTTTTGAGCCCAACCTACATAGGTAGGAATGATCATCAAAATAAAATAAGAGAAATCAGAGCTCGAACAGAAAGGTTTAGGTGTTCGTTTTTTCCGCTCGCTGTTCGGGAGTGGAATAGTAAAGAGATAGTATGATTGTGGTTCGATGAACCCTCTCCCAAGCACTTAAATGTGAATTGCAGAGTAGTCATGTAGATGTAGATGTAGATGTAGAACGATCTAATTTTACAACAGTGTATAGTGAGTGAATTAGCATATATGAGAAGTGTGCTACTATCTAGCAGGATTTATGATGAGCAAATAAGGATAAAAATCTGCTGCAGTGTGCTACCACCTGGTGGCACTGAAGTAAACTTCTAGTTGAGTGGGTAGGGCTACCTGTGCACATCGTGAACTATGTACGTTATCAAATCTGTATGGTGGGTTGGGCTGATTTGGGAAGGAGAGCAAACTGCCAGGTCATCGGTCTCGTAGATTAGGGAAGGATGGGGAAGGAAGTCTGCAGTGCCATTTTAAAGGAACCATCCCTGCATTTGGCGATTACGGGAAATCACGGAAAACCTAATTCAGGATGACTGGTCCTCCCGAATGCGAGTCCAGTGTGCTAACCACTGCGCCACCTCGCTCGGTGCAAATCCGTATGGATTTTACCGTAAGGCAATTACTTCAGGCGAGTGGTGCATGCGCAAAAGCTTCTTAAAACTTGGACAACTGGGCGTGTGCTCGCGACCCTGATGCGAAGTTTTACGGAGTCTAGAGGAGCAGTAGCGCGGTAGGTTTAAGAGAAGTATCTTTCAGATTGCAGCATCTGTGTTGCATCTAACAGAATTCAAAGAGAAGTAACCAATAAATCCGCTAGGTGTCGAAAGTTAGGGTGATCGTGTGCTCTTACAGAGCTGTTGCCATTGGTCAGAGTGCATCAGGGTATGTGCTACAATACCTCTGAAAAGCCGGCCGCGGTGGTCTCACGGTTCTAGGCGCGTAGTCCGGAACCGTGCGACTGCTACGGTCGCAGGTTCGAATCTTGCCTCGGGCATGGATGTGTGTGATGTCCTTAGGTTAGTTAGGTTGAAGTAGTTCTAAGTTCTAGGGGACTAATGACCACAGCAGTTGAGTCCCATAGTGCTCAGAGCCATTTGAACCATTTGAACCTCTGAAAAGTGCTCCTGCGATGCGCAGTGTTCTGTGGCAAAGATGACTACTTAGACTCAATCTGACCACTCATCTCTTTACATCTAGCGACTGGAGACCCCCTCAAACACACCACTCGTACTGAGAAAGCGCTGAATTCAAATCCAAGTGCAGTCGTCCACATTTAGGCATGGAGTGGTTCATGTACATCACTACAGATTAATGAGGGAATATTTTCTGTGAATAGACAACTTTAAATTGTCCTCTATAACTCTTGTACAAGTGAGCAAGTGGTCTGTCCGTACTGCTCACTCCGGTTACGGGAAGTTGCGCTCTGATTCTCTTTCTTCCTCCGGCTATTTCTTGCTGTTTCACGACCACTTCACCACCTGTGATTTCACATGCAGAAATAACACTTCCCCAAAGAAAATCTAAGAGTGGTTTCACAGGACAACTTTTCACATAATTATACAAAAAAATTATTCATTTCAAACGGCTACAAAACACACATAGCAACAAATTATACACTTTGAAGTACAAAGGCATTTTCTGTTTTGTCACTTGTCAGGAAACGCTTAAGGTAAAAGTTATTAACCGTTACATGTTTTTTTTTTTTATTTTCTCATCTATCTGTAAAAGCTAACGAGCTAACTGAGCATGTCTTGAGATATTAGTCTTCTGGATACTAATTTATTAATTTCATTTCTTTGAACAACGAACAATCTAGTCATTTATCCGTTTTCCGTCATTCCTTAGTTGCTTCAGATCCATGGACGTGTGTTCCGTCTATGCAACTAAATGAAAGGCAGTGTGTTTTCTGCTACACGAGTTTCGCTTCTTTTACTTATGAAGCATCTTAAGTGGCCTGTAATAAGTCTCTTTTTATACATATAGTAAACGTACTGCGTAGTAGTTACAATATGTTGTCCGCCCCTGGCAGCTGAGTGCCGGCACGGCAGCTCAACGTGTTCGGTCAGAGGGCTTTTTGCTCTCTGTAATAATAATAAAAAAAAAAATGAGTAAAGGAATCAACGATGAACTTGCACGGATGTCTTATGACGTCTACCCAGACCAAACGAAACAAATAATACCGACAAAAAAAGTGGTCAGCGCGACGGAATGTCATTCTTAATGGCCAGGGTTCGATTCCCGGCTGGGTTGGAGATTTTCTCCGCTCAGGGACTAGGTATTGTTTTCCTTATCATTTCACCCTCACCGACACGCAAGTCGCCGAAGTGGCATCAACTCGAAAGACTTGCACCAGGCGTACGGTCTACCCGACGGGAGGTCCGAACCACCCGGCGTTTACATTTTACAATATGTGAAATTTTGTCATGTTTTTCCTCTTGTTTTTCAGATTAGAAACAACGTCCGTAGCACAAATTTCGAGAGGTTAAGTCCATATGTGTGGTCCTGCAAATGTGTTCATTCAGTTCCCATGCTCCTGCCGATTTTCGACGTTTTTTCACCCACATTTATCACAGCACATCTCTTTCACTTTTCATTTTGTGATCATCGTGTGTGTGTGTGTGTATGTGTGTGTGTGTGTGTGTGTGTGTATAATTATTTTCTTTAGTAGTGTTTCAGATTTCTGTTTCTTATTGTTTTAGTGGCTAACGTGGTCAGTGAGTTATTGTTTGTATTGATTTGGTCATTATGTACTTTCTTGCTCTTTCCAAGGGGTTCTTTGTATGTGGAAGTTTTATTGTACTGTCAGGAGTTTTCTGTCGTGTTCTCTCTAGCAATTTTCATGTCTCGTTCCATGTTTCATCAGATGTTCGACACTCTACCTCTACTAGACGATAATTTAATCTCACGTAATTTGTGCTACGTAAGTTATTTCAAATCTGAAAAGCAAGAGGAAAGACGTGACAGAATGTAACACTGTAACATATTGGAACTACTACATAGTACATTTACTATATGTATAAAAAGAAGCATGTATTAGAGGCCACTGAAGATGCTTCATAAATAAAAGCGAAATTCATACGGTAGAAAACAAAATGCCTTTCATTCGGCGGCATAGACGGAACATGCCTCCATGAACGTTTTCGTTTGGCAGTTATTTTGGCCCTGTTTATTGCAGTACTTCTAAATTATTGCTCATTCATATCAACTTTTCCTAAGAAGTTATCTTTTGCTTTTTCACTCCTTTGATTTGTACTTTCATCTTTTCAGATGTAGTTACCACAACAGGAAGAACTTAAGGATGCCATTAACACGACGACTGTTTTAGGCGTCTGAGCTTCCCTAGACCTGGTCCTGTTGTAGGTAGTGCGCTATTGCCCTCTTCCGAACTATCTGTTGACTTAATAAGGTGCCATGGTGCATATAATAAATCGTAGGCTCTAGGTTCTGTTAACACATGGCCTTAAACGCACATTGGTTTTGCATATAAACCATCTTTTTCCAACAATTTTTTTTTGTCTCGACGTAGCAGCGACTAGCACACGTGGCATCTGCTACACATTTATATTCGGCTTGTTGTATGAAATATTTTTGAACAGCTCATGCGTGGGCAATAATTTTTTAACGTACTAGCATGGTAGTAATTTTACCTGAATATAGTTTCCGTGACCATCAAAACAGGTGATACAGCACAATCATTGTGATTTCATGGATTAAATTAAAATTTATATTGTGGAGAACCGAATCGGGGTACACTTCTCAATGGTGACACAATATCCCGGTTTCCAAAGATAAAGTTGGTCGTCGAATGTAAAGCATACTTTTCTCCTGAATGCAGCAGGCCATTAAGAATATGCACAGCAAAGGCAATAGCGGGCATTTGCCAAAAAATAGGCCCCAGTTTTGAGTCATCACGCACAGGAACAAGTATAGTTTCGCTCAATGTCACGTTAGCGAGGACACCCCCCACCCCCGCAAAGGGGTGGAAATATTTGGCTGTTGCCGAAAGAGGCCAAAGACAGGAGCATATAAATTACGCGCGATTACTTAGTTTACAGTAAATGTGTTATTTTTCGTTTATCGCTACCTTTTTTCGGTCGATCACTTTGTCATTGAAGTGTCTCCAAGACGCTTATTGAGGCATTGATTAGTCTAGAACTTCCTTGGAAAAATTTTAATACCGTGATATTGTTATCATAATACGGTGCTTACAGTACGTTTAAAATTAGCTGCGACTTTTGGCATTTTAAAACGCAGCGAGCAGAGAGATGCGCAGTTGACCGTGAGTGCTGAGCACGTCACCAGGTGACCATAATGCCAGACCTACTTCATGCTGAACCTGCCGAACTCTCTTGACCGTGTGAACAGCAAGCTGCGGAAGATGGCCGACCTGCAACCGTTCTCAAAAGATTTTTAAAGAAATTATTCGGTATAAACTTTGATTTTGGCACATCTTACAGCTTAATTCGTCAGCTTCAAGATGAAGTGCCTTTCATTTCGTTATTGACCATAGCTACTGCGATATTCTAATACTTGGTAAACTACTGCAAGAAATTCCTAAAGTTTGCAGTGAAAAATGGGAGTCGCTATGAATCCGCATTGGCATATGTTGCAGCGTATAAAATTTAAATAAGATATTGAATTATTCTTTAAACTTCGAAGGATATCGCTGTCCGCCCCTAATGTCGAGGAAATGGAATGTAAGTAAGGCACTCCGTCACCAACCTACACGCCAGTGGAAAATAAACTCTCGTGTCTCATAAACTGTCTGAGATATCAAAACAAGATTTTTGCAAATGATAGCACTCGAAAAGGAGAGTATTTTGCCATATGATTAAAAAGCAAAACTTCCATGTCTACCTCGATATTCAAGCAACTACAGTTTTTTCAGTGAAATGGTGAAATTTTAAAATACCATCAATAGTTGGTGAAAAGAGAGGTGCTGTGGGTTTTGCAACAAAATAAGTGAAGTTATACATCTATTTATATACTGACAGTGGGCTTTTTCGTAACAATTGACCTGTCTTGCCCTCAGTTGCTAGTTTAATAATACACTGTCTCAGGATTCTGTGACAATTTCAACTGCATTAGGATGTTAGTGAGACAAATATCTGTAAACTCTGCTGTGTTTTGGCAAAAGAAGCAGTTCTTTAATATGACAGCAAAAAAGTTACATATTACTCAAAACTCGTTAGTCCTTCATGAAGCCATGTCTCCTTAAACACTTTTGTGGTATGTTGACAACTCGAGACCAGACTTGCGGTGTAACATCTGCACTGGCTTTTTTGTCAGCATTTCAACCTCACTGAGCGTCAGTTTCTTGTTTTTTGCCACATTACTTTTCACCTGGGCCCACATATTTTCAGGCGGATTTAAATGAGCATGATACAGAGGAAGCCTGATTAAGCTATGCCCTTTAGCATTAGCCAGTCCGTCGACATGGTAGCGCAGAGATTTTGGCTTGTACACTACTACAGATTCCATTAAATCCGCCTTACACATTCTAGGTTCAACTTTATCCAGGGGAACATTTCTTTGTACCCGGAGCAAAATATCAATTTTCTCCGTTGCGTTGTTGGAGCTTTATCCATCACAACGGAGTGGTATGGCGCATTGTCCGTTACTATTGTCGAATTAGTAGGAATATTTTGCAGCAGATCATTATCTTCAGAGCAGCTGAACGTGTTCTAGGACAATCACTTTTATTGCGAATCTCTTGTTCATACGCGCTGCACTGTTATTAACGCAAAAGCACCACAAAATATTTGTTCGCTCAACACATGACGACTGCAGAGTATTTCAATGCCAGAAAAATACCACTTTACAACTAGAGCTAGTGAATACGAGGGTTGTTCGGAAAGTAAGGAACGATCGGTCGCGAAATGGAAACCACTGTGAAAATCAAAACTGTTTTCTTTGCACATTTAGCTACACCTTCCAGCTACTTCTCTACATAGTCGCCGATCCGACTTCGACTTTTGTCGGAGCGTTATACCTAATTTCCAACACCATCGTCGTAGAAGGCAGCCGCCTGTGCTTTCCGATAGTTCTCTACGCTGGTCTACAGCCCATAGCCTGCGCCGAAGTGTTTTCTTCGTATCCAGCGTTTCATGTGAACAGAGAGGATACTCAGGACGAGCCAATTAGGATTGTGTTGTGGTGATCGAACACTTCCCATCGAAAGGGCTGCAGGAACGTCTTCACTGTCCTTGCAGTGTGCGACTGAGAATTGCCATGAAGCAGGAAGTCCGTGGCAGTTGTTAGGTGGGCTGCATTCATTAAGGCGAAGCCTCTCAGAGGGCCCTCCTTCTTGGCGGGAGACATTGTTGTTCTAGGCACTTCTACTCGGTCACAGTGCGCTCACAAATGAAAAGAGCGTCTTGAAGCGATCGACGGGCATACTAGAGACACTGCCCAAAACGTCTGTAAAAAGCCTAGTCGGATTTTCGCGGTGGTTTCCATTTCGCGACGCATCGTTTCTCACTTTCCGAGTAGCCCTCATAGATGCATCTCTTGCGAGACACCGTGTCGTACTGTTTATCCACGGAGCGTCAACATGGGTGCGTTGCAAACGAAACTGCTGTCAGCGTATTAGGGAGGAAACGGTGTTCGTGGGCAATGGCATCTTGTCCTCTCGCGTCAGCCAATAGTCAAAAGTAGCAACCATTTTTAAGAGCACTATAGACGACAGTGGTGACTGCATGAAAATGTGATAATTAAATTGATTCATGGCGTATAATGAAGCCAACAATTGGAAATTACACACACCTCAACTGTATCAGCCTCTTAGTGTACATTTAGTTTGACTGGTATTCACGAAGTGACGCAGTTGAGAGTGACTGCCTCAGATGTTACAGTGCCATGCAATTACAAGATCAAAGTATAAAGTAGTGTATCACATCGAAGGAATACATTTTAATTTATAGTACTATGCCTGTTCGTGGAAATACTATTCAGGCGCCGTCTCAAACTGAATGATTTGCTTGTTGATAAATGTATAACGCAGCTAAACAGATAACGCAACTAGCGTGGTGTCTGTTACCTTGAACAGGCCATAAAACAGGCCCATACAAGCTACAGAGCTAAAGATCGACACACATAAACAAGTTTAAGGGACCTCGCACCAACGATATCAAACGGTGATAAGCAGCTGTCGTCATAGTCTACGTAGGATAAGTCTCAATAATTGCGTAAAAACGAGTCAGACCTACAATAGGTGTGACGATTCTTTACTCTGCGTTGTCTTTCACAGGGTGTCGACACGTGACCCAATTCCAGTGGGTTGCCGTGTGGTGGGTGCTAGTTGGGGAACTGGCGGCCGGCGCTGTACGCTCAGGATCTGACGGTTTAGTCGATTCTTCATCAGTCAAATCGGTACGTGATTCGTCCTGTAACTCGTTCCTTCTCGTATCAGTAATGGAGTCTTAATAAAAAAAAACCGTATCTATTATATCCTAGAACGTCCCATTTACCTAATTGCAGTTCTTTGTTTCTTAAGCGATCGCTGAAGCATAGAAGTCATCCAATTTATATGTGAGAAATAGCTCAGTGTAGCCGAACAAAAATATCATTGCGCAAAGTTAGTTTTGTGTCCCATTAATTAACGTGGCGTACAATAAATTGGTAATACCTAAGGAAGGTATGGAGATCAGAGCAATTATACATTACTTTAAAACATTACTTGCCAGCTCTATAACATTAGAGACTGCCTTATTCACGGTTGTGCTGATCATCCCACATCTCTTTTCGTGCATCCGTCCTGTCAGACACTTGTTTTTATTAATTGCTAGCCAACTTAGTCATGGAAGTATTGTAGTGGTCCTATGCATTTCTTAATTTTTATACAAAAAAGAAAAACAGTAGCTCAATCATTTCGTTGTACGTCAGTAATCTTGAGCCATTAGAATTAAAATCCTAATCTTTTGTTCATTATTGCTTAACATTCTAATTTTTAAAGTATGTCAAAAATATTAATCTCCACTATGCATTGCAAATATTCCATGAATACTTATTTGTTTATCTTCTTCAGCATAGATTCATATTATGACAGCACTGTCTATTCAATTTCTAGCCGATAAAATTGATTTATTTACCATTTTTATGCTTTAATTGTTTGGCGGCCTGATGCAATAACAACAAGTGGAAAACTATTACGTGCACCACCGATTCTGTAATGTAGTTCGATCGATAAAATTACTGTTGTGAACTGGAAGAATTTAGGTTTCCCTGAGTTATTTACAGTGATGCCACAGTTGGCGTATCTCCGCGCACCGTCCGTATGAAACAATGTTTATCCTTTAGTCCGCGATACAGATGTATGACAGATGTGCCGGTGGGCAGATTTGTGCAGGCTGTAACCTTGTGATGAACTGGTTTGTCTTGGACATAAACACACATCCGAGTTCACGGACGACGGAGCAGGAGGTTTCTCAATAGTGATATTGCCGAACCACCTTCGTGGTGAGCGGTTACGCTTTCCTGTACCTCATCACTACTATGAACAACCTTAGATAGCAAATACTATATGATGAAATTAATGGACTGCCAGGTTAGTGTAGCAAAAAGATACGATAATTAAATCTGTGCATTTATGTGGGCAGTTTGGGAAGCTGCTTCCATTTGCATGAGATAGGTGGAAATGTAGTGACATACACTGTATGGAGCTAGGATCGCCACGCATTTAGTAGTGTGACAGAAGATGATAGGACGTTACGCCTTGTGTCTTCAGCGACTGAAATGGCCAGTTCTACAACTTGTTAGTTAATCATCTCTTGTCCTGCCAGCAGCAGTTCAGAGTACAGTTTGGTTTGTGAGTTATGAGCTTCAAATAAAAAAAAGCGAATTAGTTTTATTTACTGTTGTATTTCTGTTTAAAATCGTAAGTTTCTTGCGTATTTGTGTTTCTAGTAGCCGTAGTTTCACGTTTTAAATACTGTATAGTGTATATTTGTGTCGGGAGTTTTTCACTTTAGTAGTTCAAATGGTTCAGATGCCTCTGAGCACTAAGGGACTTAACTTCTGAGGTCATCAGTCCCCTAGAAATTAGAACTACTTAAACATAACTAACCTAAGGACATAAAACATTTCCTGGGTACTGCCTGCATTGAGCATGACCCCTCACCATTGGTCGGGTGGGAGGTTGTTTCAAGGTGTCAGGTAGTGAAAAAAATTCTGGGGGGCCAATTGAAGACCCTCCCCCCCAGTTCGTATGATGAACAGGTTTCGGGTACTGTGTGGCTGACGAAAACCATGAACCAGATGAAGTCGCTCACCCTGTTTCAGTGGAAGATTCTCGGTCCTCAAGATCTGGGTATTCACCACCAGTGGTCTTACTAGTGGTTGGGAGCTCCTATGTCATGCACGTAATTGTGCCACTTACTAATATCGCTGATAAGAAGTGGAGAAAATCCAGGGTGCCCCTCTATGTGCATACTGGGAGGAGTCATTCCAGTAGCAGAAAGAGTGCTTTCAGATACCTGAAGAGCACAGTGTACAGCCAACTGCAGGAGGTGGCTGATGTCGGCACTAACGATGTGTGCCGTTTTGGATCAGAAGAGATACTTCCAGGTTTTGGAAGGACAGCTGAAGTGGTAAAGACTGCCAGTCTTACTTGCAAGATGGAAGGCAGAGCTCACAATTTGTAGCGCTGTTGACAGAACAGACTGCAGATTTTTGCTTTTGAGCTGAGTGGATGGTCTTAATCAGAGGGTCTGACGGTCCTGTGCAAGTGGTAGCGGGGCCTGTTTGGAATAGATTGGACGGTTTTATGGATTACAGGGTGTCGGGAAAGTGCAGAAAGGGCTTCAGTTTCAAAGGATGCAGGATGTACACAGGAAGAGGGTAGACATAGCAACAATCAATATTGTTGTTTCAACTGTCACAGCGTTGTTGGGAAAGAACTAGAGCTCCAAGCAGTAACAGAAAGCACTGAAGCACAAATCGTTGTTGGTACCGAACGGTTGATGAAACCGCAGATAAGCTCAGCACAAATTATTTCAAACGACCTAACAGTGTTAAGAAGGGGAAGATTAAATACTGTTGGTGATGGCGGTTTTGTTGCAGCTAGAAGTAGTTACCTAGTAGCGATATTGAAGCAGATAATTCCTGTGAAGTAGTGTCGGTAGAGGTTATACTTGACACCCGGAATAAAGTAATAATTGGATCCTTTTACCAATCCCCTCCCCCTCGCATCCCCAAGACTCAGATGATACAGTTGCTGAACAGTTAAAAAAAAAAAACTTCTCTCATCACGAATAGGTACCTCACTCTTACAGTAATAATCGATAGTTCTTTGAATCTACACTCGATCTACTGGAGAAAATACGTATCCAAAACCGGTAGTAGGTTAAGAACATTGTCAGAAATTGCACTAAATGGTTTCTCCTAAAATTACTCTGAGCGATTAATTCAGGAGCCCACTCAAAGTGTAAATGGTTGCGAAAACATACTTGACTTCATAGCAACAAGTAATCCTTAGCAGAAAGGGAGGATCATGACGGATACAGCAATTAGTGACCACAGGATCACTGTAGTCAGACTGACCACCATAACATCCAAATCCACCAAAAGTAAGCGCAAGTGCTCGATTTAATAAAGCAGATAAAAGTTCGTTTGACGCCTTCCTAAGAGACAGCCTCCACTCCTTTCCAACTAACAATGTAAGTGTAGAAAAGATGTTGCTTAAATTCAAAGAAATAATATCTGAGGCATTTGATAGACTTATTCCAAATAAACTAATAAAAAATGGTGCTGGTACACAAATCAGGCCGGAAAACTATTGTAGAAGAAACGGTAGAAAGCTTGCGAAATATAAAGTAACATAAAATTACCAAGACTTGGGAATGTTTTACTGAAGCTCGAAAGTTAGTGCGGCTTCAGTGGGATAGGTTTTTAATAGCTTCCACAGTGAAAATACGTCTCGAAATATCACAGAGGAGCCAAATAAATTCTGGCTGTATGTAAACTACACCAGCAGCAGTGCACAATAAATATCTTCACTGCGCGATACCAATTGTTATATTGCCAATGGCAGGGCCACTAAAGCGGAGTTACTAAACACAGTTTTCCGAAATTCCTTCACCAAAGATGATAAAGGAAATACTATAGAATTACAATCGAGAAAAACTGAAGACCTGCTCTGTGTAGCGAAGAAGCTTAAAGCACTTGATAAAGGCAAGTCTTCTGGTCCATATACTATACCAGCAGCCGTCTTAGATTTTTTTGCAGATGTTTCTGTCATTCAGTCTAGTTAAGTCATCAGAAGTTCAAAGCCATTTACAAAATGACGTATATGCGATAACTGAATGATGCGAAAAGTGGCAATTGTCTCTGGGTAGCAAAAATTATTAAACAATACAAATTTAAAGGCTGTCAATTCGACGATATACCAAGAAAAAAACTACGAACAACTTATGTTGCAATAAACACACAAATAATGTTATGGGAAGGGAAACCAAAGACTGTTGTATTGGCAGAACACTAAGAAGAGGCAATAGGTCTACTAATATGATTGCCTACAAATCCCCCTGTTATTTGTCTGCTACAGTGTTGTTGTGATGTATGGGATCCTTGCCAAACAGGATTGGCCGAGTACACCGGAAAAGTTCAAAGAAGAGAACGCTTTGTACTATCAGTAAAAAGGAGAGAGCTTGTGACAGATATGATAAGCGAATTGGTATACTAGTCATTAAAACAGACGTTTTTCGTTGCGGGGAAATCTTTTCACAAAATTTCCATCAATAACTTTCTTCACTGAATTTGAAAAGTATTTTATTTCCGCCAACCTTCATAGGTTGAAATGATCATAATACAATTAGAGAAACCAGAGCTTGTACAAAATGATTTAAGTGTTCGTTTTTCCACACTCTGTTAGAGAGCGCAAAGGTGGAGAAAGAGTCTGGAAGAGGTTCGAAGAACCCTCTACCAGCCACTTAAGTGTAAACTGCAGAGCAGTCGTGTAGATGTAGGAAATCGTGCCGATTGTGAAGTGCTTGCAGTTCTTAGTTTCCTCTGGGTCCAAAAATCTTAGATACCACGAAAATTCTCGTTTTATGGAAAGAACTCGTGAGTGGCAGTTCAGTGAGACAAAGTTTCGCATGTACGAACTGATGTACACGGCAAGGGATGGAGGATGGGTAGGTTAGTGGCCTAACTCATATACTGCATTGTTGCATTTTAAAATGGAATCATGTATTTTATTCATAATGATTCCAAATAGACTATTTTTAAAAGTTTTTATTACAGAAGAAAGGGTTTCTATGACGGGGTAAGTGAGAGATTAGATAATTCAAAATGTCTTGCTCTTTGCGTCTGAAGTGTTCCCTCCGTCCGTACTCGCAGCTTTTGTGGTACCTCATGAAGGTTCACTTCCAGCCCTGGCTAGAAACCACACACTCTTAATGATGTGCGGCGCGTTACAGAAATTACGCGACTAGCTACTCTGTAGGTTTAATGGGAAACGTTTGTTAGCAGACCCGGATTAATTCTCTGAACTGATACTCTAACAAAATCAGTCTCAATATACGTCACCAGCTTCGTTTTGGCCAGCGAGACAGAATTCACAACAAAATCAATAATTAATGCTTTTTAGTGATCTAACTACTTTCAGAAAGATGCAGAGATTAGACCTCGGAGTGTGAACTCTACAGCCCAAACAGCTTAACAGCTCCTCCAACTGGCTCCAAACAGCTTCTCCTGATGAGCTCCACAACAGCAGAATACGAGCTCACAGGAATTTCACTTCAGACGGCGCCCCCCCCCCCCCTCCCCCCCCCCCCCTTCCTGGGGCCCGGGGATTAGAATATGCCCGAGCTATTCCTGCCTGTCGTAAGAGGCGAATAAAAGAAGTCTCAGAGGTTTCGGTTTTACGTTGTGGTCGCCTGTCAGTTTTGACCTCCATCTTCGTAAATTTTTCTGAAGAGCGAGCCAATTGGGGAAATGCGCCTTACCTGGTGCATTGTGTCACCCGTGCATTGAGATCCTTAGCCCGCTTTCTCGTCGTCGCATTGCAGTCCCGCTCATTCTCCATCTCCTGGTCGAGGACACCTTCCTGGGTGCTTTTTCTACTACGCACTTTGTGTGCTGACGATGACCATGGACTTCTTTGGACCTTGTATCCAGCACGGTAGCCACTCCATTGTGGTGGGGCCGCCATGTACACTGTTGGTTGTAGCCACATGACAATACATGGCGTAGATGCCCATCTCCCTGGGGTATCGGGACTCATGGCAATGGCCATTCTGCCAGGTGGCCCTAACTGAGGCTGGGTGGTGCCCATGGGGAAGGCTTCTGGTCGTTAGGGGTGGCATCAGGGTGGATGACACGCTATGAAGTGTAGTACATCATCTCTTGGCCGTGGTCCTCCTCCAGCAGTTTCTAAGCGGGCAAAGTCTAACTTTAGTCCTAAGAAATACGAGCCTAAATCGTTTCCCTCCCTGGCTACACCAGGACACCAGGGGAGGAACGCCAGGCTAAGGATGGCAGTGAAGCTTATTTGCCCTGGTATCTCATTTGTATGAGAGTTGATGGGGAATCTTTCATGTCAATGAAACCTCGATTTTTTGTGGAGCGTTTGGAGGACAAGTTTGGGGACGTGGAGGACTTGTCCAAAAAGTGCTATGGGTCAGTATTGATCAAACAGCATCCTCTGCCACCATAGGCATTACTCGCTTGTGGTAAGTTCGGGGATGTTTCTGTTACCATCACACCTCATAACAGCTTAAATATGGTAAGGGTTATTATATTCCCCAGGGGCCTCCTTCTGCAGTCTGACGACGAGTTGCACGCCAATGTAGAGTGGCAATGTGTTTATTTCGTCTGGCGTTTCCATCGTGGTCCGAGGAATAATCGGGTTGCCACTGGTGCCTTCATCTTGGCTTTCGAGGGTGACACATTACCGAAGGAGGTGAAGGTGACACGCTACTGCTATGACATCAAGGCATATATCTCTCCCACGATGCGGTGCTTTAAGTGATGGAAGTTCGGCCATATGTCTTCCTGCTGTACTTCCAGCATCACATGTAGAGATTGTCAAGCACATCCCAATACTCCATGTGCCCCACCTCCCATCTGTGTCAAATGTGGAGAGCATTATTCACCTTGCTTTCCAGATTGCAGGATTTTACAGAAAGAGAGGAAAATCATGGAATATTAGACCCTGGACTGACTGACCTACTCTGAGGCTAAGAGGAAATCCTAGCTACATCCTGTGACTATGACCTCCTCTTACACCGCCACTATGAGAACAGTTGTCACCCCATCAGTTCCTCGCATTACCATCACCTCTCAGAACCAGAAGACTACACCTGCCCCATGATGGTAAGGGGCACTTCCCTCCCTGTTACTCCTGTACCACCTACTTTGGGAACAATACCCCCTCCACCCCTCCATCAACCATTGGGGACATCAGTCCCTACTCCCCCAGGGGGTCCACAACTCTTTTGTGGATATGTGCATAGCGAACACAGGACCCCGAGCTAGTGTGGCCCTCTTTCCTTTCCAGGCTGCATACCTTACTTTTCCACATCCTTCCCCATCCCCCGTCTTCCCCCCACCCCCTCACCTCCACCTCTTCCCTTCCCTTTATCCCCCTCTGGGAGTATGTTTAGTGCCTACATCCAAAAAACAACGCTTGGAACTGTTAAACAGTCTCTCTTCTTTGCTTTTTCTGCTGGCAAGTCTCTGTCCTTCCTTTGTCCTTGTCTTTTCCTTATCTCTTCTCTTTGCCCTCTTCTCCGCTACAACGTTTGAGACCTCTCATCTTTCCTTTCCTTTTCTTTGTTCCTCCCTTTCTCTTTTTTCCTCCCTGTACGCATTCCCACACATAGCCGGTGATGGGGTAACACGTAATTCCTTGCCCCGGGTAGACAGGTAGGACACATACATACCCCCTGGTAACGGCCAGACCCAGGGGGCCTGAGCTGGTACCTACCGAAAGTGCTGATTGGTCGCTCCGTCCGTTTCTTGGGAGGTGTGGCCTGAGGTGTGAACAATTACCTAAGGTGGGAGTGCCTTGAGAGAGGGCCCCCACAAGGAAGGAGCGCGCCATCGGAGACGCCGATAATCGTGGGGGATACTTCTTCAATGGTTTCCTCATCATCTACTATGTCTGCTCATAAGCGAATTCTTCCACCAGTGCCACAGATCCTTATTGTTTCTCGGTCAGACAAAGGTCAAGACTTCTCCACAGTCAACCCTTTCATTATTCAGAAAGGTGTCGCCGCAGTTGCAGGTCCTGTAAAGTCTTGTTCCCGATTACGAAATGGCACCTTGTTGTTAGAAACAGTCAGTGACCTCCGGGCTCAAAAATTACTGCGTACTTCATTGCTACACACCTTCCCTGTCTGGGTGGAAGCAAACCGCATTTTAAATCCATCACGTGGGGTGGTTTATACATGCTCCCTCGACGGATTGTCCGACGAGGAAATTCAATACTACTTGTCTAACCAGGGCATAATGGCTGTTAGTCATGAAAAGGGCTGACAAGGACTTGGTTCCAACCGCTACTGTCTTCTTGACATTTGACAGAGTTCAACTTCCATCGAACATAAAAGTGGACTATGAGATAATTTCCGTTCGCCCTTACATCCCAAACCCTACGCTTTGCTATCGGTGTCAGCGGTTCAATCATACCAGCCAGTCATGTTCCAATCCAGCCAAATGCTTTACATGTGGCAAGGATGTCCATGAGAGTGCTTGTCCACCTCTATCCCCTCGTTGCATCAACTGTATGGGTGACCACGTTGCTTCATCTAGAGATTGCCCCATTTTCGAAGACGAACGGCTCATTCAGGAAATTAGAGTGAAGGAAAAGGTGTCGACCTTTGCTGCTCGGATGTTATTCGCCAGTCGAAATCCCACTGTGCCTCAGGCAGGCAAATGCAGCACTGTCCTTGCCTGTCCTCGGCCTACAAAGGAGGCAGGCACGCAGATTTGTGATCTCACCTTTAGTGCCACAGTCGTCAGATCGGCCAGCGCAAAGATCGCCCGTTCAGCCATTCTCTGGCTCACCCTTCATCAGGTTCTGCTAAATCACGAGCCCCAAATTCAGACGCCCTGACTTCCAAAAAAGAGCCTACTCGTGAAGATTTTTTATGTGCCCTGACTTCACAACAATCGATTCCTCCTTCATCTCAACGTCCTAAGAAGGTTAATAAGAAACCTAGTTCCTCTTCTTCTCCGCCACGGCGTGTCTCATCTACAGCACCACCTGGCGGTAACCGCCCTCGGGTGTCTTCTGTGTCACCAAGGCGCATTGCTGGCGGCCACTCAACCTGCCGATCGCTGGTGGCAGGAGCTGCTACCGAACAACTTATGGATCAGGATCTTCTGCCTTTGGCTGAATGACGTTCCACGCTGTCGGCCGCTGGCTCTGAGCAGTGGTTGAGTTGAGGGCAACCTTGGTCACATTCTTTCCTTTTTTCTGTCCACCCTATGTCCATTATCCATTGGAACAACCACGGCATTCGAGCCAATCGGGATGAATTGTCGCTCCTCTTACGATCCTACTCGCCGGTCATCTTCTGTCTTCAGGAAACAAAGCTGTGTCCCCCACGATCGCTTTGTTTTCCCTGTATACATTCTATCGTCCACACCAATGGCAAGAGCTGATCTCCTTCATCTTCTTGGTCAGCTTCCGCCCCCCTATTTGCTGGTTGGGGACTTCAATGCCCACCACCCACTTTAGAGATCTCCGCGTCCTTGTCCACGAGGCTAACTATTGATAGACGTCTTCCACCAGACGGGTCTTGTTTGCCTCAACACTGGGGACCGTAAATTTTTGTCTACCTCCACGACAAACGCCTCTCATTTGGACCTTTCGGTCGGTACTGTTCCGCTAGCTCGGCGCTTTGAATGGTTCGCTCTTGCTGATACACACTCGAGTGACCACTTTGCATGTGTCCTTAGATTGCAACCGCAAATGCCATATATGAGCTCAAGAAGCTGGAAGTTTACCCAAGCCGATTGGACACTTTTTTCATCTCTAGCGACATTCTATGACCGTCACTTTCCTAGCGTCGACGATGAGGTCACTCATATTACAGAAGTTATTCTTACAGCTGCGGAACGTTAAATACCTCGCACCTCCGCTTTGTCACGGCGCCCCCCCCCCCCTCCCTGTTCCTTAGTGGAACGAGGCATGTCGTGACGCAATACGTGAGCGGCGACGTGCTCTCCGCGTTGTGCGCCCCCATCCTACTTTGGCCAATTGTTTCCGCTATAAGCATTTCCGCGCGCGATGCCGTCGCGTCATTCGCGAACTGGGACTTCTTTACTAGCTCATTTAACACCTTCACTCCCTCCTCGGAAGTTTAGAATCGGATTCGACGGTTATCTGGCGCGCCTAGTTTCTCCCCAGTCTCTGGGCTCACTGTCGCGCATGATACCTTAGTGGCCCTGTCGCAATTTCTCACTGGGTCAACACTTTGCTGAAATTTCAATCTCTCCAAATAGCCCGCCAGCTTTACTCCTGAAGAAACGTGCAGCAGATGTGCGACCTCTTGCTTTCTCCTCTCAAAATCGCGAAAGCTATAATACTATTTTCTGCATGCGGGAACTCCAACATGCACTCTCTTCTTCTCGCTCTTCCGCCCTAGGACCGGATGGTATCCACATCCAAATGTTGCTGCATTTATCACACCGTAGTCTGTGCTACCGCCTTCGCCTTTATAATCGAATTTGGACCAAAAGTACCTTTCCCTGAAGATGGCGGGAAGCTATCGTCGTTCCCTTTCCGAAACGTGGAAAGGACAAACATCTCCCCTCGAGCTATCGCCCCATTTATCGCACGGGTAGTGTATGTAAGGTTTTGGGGCGTACGGTGAGTTGCCGTTTAGCCTGGTGGCTGGAGTCCCAAAGTCTTTTAACACCTGCGCAATGCAGTTTCCGAAAGCATCGTTCTGCAGTTGACCGTCTTGTTGCTCTCTCCACTTATATCATGAACAATTCTCAGGAAACGCCAAACAGTAGCCATATTTTTTGACCTGGAGAGAGCATATGATACCTGTTGGAGGACAGGCATCCTCCACACACTATTTTCTTGGAGCTTTCGAGGTCAGCTGCCCCTTTTTCTTCGTGAATTTATGACAGAGTGCACATTTAAAGTGAGGGTGAACACTACTTTCTCCCAAAAAAACGGGGTACCCCAGGGCTCCGTGCTAAGTGTTGTACTGTTTGCCATTGCCATAAATCCAATTATGGATTGTCTCCTTCCCGATGTCTCTGCCCCCCTCTTTGTGAACGATTTTGCGATCTACTATAGCTCTCAACGGACCAGCCTCCTTGAACGACGTCTTCAAGGATGTCTCGATTGCCTCCACTCTTGGAGCACCGAAACCGGCTTCCGCTTTTCTCCCAGTAAGACCGTTTGTGTCAATTTTTGGCGTCGTACAGAGTTTCTTCCGACTTCCTTACATCTAGACCCTGTCAACCTTCCATTCGCGAACGTCGCTTAATTCTTGGGTCTTATGTTTGACAGAAAGTTGTGCTGGTCCTCCCACGTTCCCTATCTTTCGGCTCGCTGTCTGAAATCCCTCAACACCATCCGTGTCCTTAATGGTACCTCCTGGGGTGTGGACCTAGTGGTCCTTCTCCGCCTCTATCGCATCTCAATGCGCTCGAAATTGGACTATGGAAGCATAGTTTACTCCTCTGCTCGGCTGTCTATTCTTCGGCGTCTCGACTCTGTTCACCACTGTGGATTACGTTTAGTGTCTGGAGTTTTTTATACCAGCCCTGTGGAAAGCCTTTATGCTGAGACTGCTGAACCTCCGCTGTCCAATCAGCAAGTTGTCCTACTGAGTCGATATGCAAGCCATCGGTCTTCCATGCCTGCTAATCCGGCCCATGGTATTTTTTCGATTTCGGGTATGCAGCCCGCCCTTCCTCTCTACTACCACCAGGACTCCGCTTCTGTCAACTGCTACGTTCTCCTTTCTTCCACTTTCCTAAAACTTTCATAGCAACTTGGGGTACAGCACCGCTTTGGCTTCTGCCCTGGACCTGCCTGTTCCGTGACCTTTGTCAGTTTCCCAAGAATGGTACCCCTTCTCTTGTTTATCGTCGGGCATTTGCTACTCCTGGTGTTGGGAGTGCCTATCTTGTTGGCGACACCGCTAATCGATTTTGGTTTCCCGACCAGTGTTCAGTTTTTACTGCGGAGCTTTACGCTGTTCTCCAGGCTGAACAATACATCCGTCGTCATCAGCGGATACAGTATATTATATGCTCAGATTCGCTTAGCTGTCTCTCCTCAGTCTCCAAGCTCTCTACCCTGTCCACCCTATGGTCAACCAGATTCAGGATTGCCTCCACTTGTTCCACTTGGGGGGGGGGGGTGGGGGGTGGCGTCTCTGTGGCGTTCCTCTGGATCCCAGGACATGTTGGTATCTGTGGAAACGAGACGGCCAATATAGCGGCCAAGGCTGCAGTCGCTCTTCTTCAGCCTGCTGTTCGCATGGTTCCCTTCGCCTACCTATGGAGTGTTTTATGTCGTCGTGTTGCTCTTTTATGGCATGCACATTGGTCGACACTTCACAATAATAAATTGCGGCACATGAAAGCTCTTCCCTGTGTTTGGGCCTCTTCTTCCAGAACTCGTCGTCGGGAGGAGGTAATGTTAACTAGACTCTGGATAGGCCACTGTCCTTTCAGCCATCGACATCTTTTAAGTGGCGATCCTCCCCCATTTGTCCCCACTGCTCCCAACTGTGGATGGTGAGACACCTTTTACTTGAGTGTCCCTATTTTACTCCGTTTCGCGCCCGTCTACAGCCTGATATGTCTTCCATTTTACCAGATGACACGCACTCAGCCGATCGCGTTCTCGAGTTTATTAGTGTCAGTGAGATGACGTCAGTCATTTGAAGCTCTTTTTGGGGATAAACAACCCCCTTCTATAGTGGTTTTTTAACCTTTCCTTTTTTTTAGTTTCCCCACTTTTTAGTTTTGCTCCCATTGCTGCTGGTTCCCAGTTTGGTTTTTTACCTTTTACTAAGTCACTGGCCAGGCGCTAATGACCGTATCAGTTTTGTGCCCTAAAACCACAACAAAAAAATCAATCCCTACTTGTGAGCTGGAGAAGTGTAAGTCTTCTTTGGCTCCTCTCGCTAGGAAGGGGTCGGGTCCCTCAGTTTACTCCCTTTCCAGGTTTCTGCTAGTGGGAAAGCTGACAACCGCCAGTGGCTGAAGAGCCCAAATGCGGCTGGTCATAGGGCTGCACGCTATCCTCAGTCCCGAACTGAATCAATGAAGTCCTCCCACCCAGAGAAACCCAAGGAGTAGCGAGAGAAATCCAAAAATAGGGGAGTTGTGGTAGCTCCCACACCATCCCTACCTACAAGCTCTGCGTCTGTGGATGAGGTGGAGATTCTGGCGTCTACTGAGGACCTAGACCTCGCCACACCCTCAGATGCAATGGATCTAGACTGCTCAGACAAAAAGTCGGTGGCAGCAGGTGACCATGAGGCATTATTGAATGTTCCATGCCTTCCCAGTCTCACGATGTCATCCTCAAGTGGAACTGCGGTGGTATTTTTCCACTGCCTGGCTGAGCTTCGGCAGCTGTTGAGCTTACACCTTCTTTCTGCATTGCCCTCCAGGACACCTGGTTCCCAGCAATGCGGACCCCTGCCCTCTTCGGCTGTAAGGGGTACTACTGGAACAGTAGCGACTATATCGAGTGTCAGGTGGAGTTTGCGTTTATGCCCTGAACTAATGCTGTAGTGAACCTGTACCTGTTCAAACCCCTCTTGAAGCTGTGGCTGTCAGAATAAGGATGACGCAGGAAATAACTGTCTGCAGTGTATAGCTTGCTCCAGATGGTTGAGTATCCTTGAATGTATTAACTGCACTGTTTGACCAACTTCCTAAACTAACCATTTCTACTTTTGGAAGATTTTCACCCCCATAACCCCTTGTGGGGTGGCACTGTGCTTACTGGCTGAGGCAGAGATGCTGAAACTTTACTGTCTCAGTTCGACCTCTGCCTCTTAAATACTGGGGCAGCCATACATCTCAGTGTGGCTCATGGTAGTTACTCAGCTATTTGATTTATCAATCTGCAGCCCAGGACCTCTCTCATCTATCCACTGGAGAGCATGTGACGACCTGTGTGGTATTGACCACTCCCCCATCTTCCTGTCACTGCCCCAGCGTCAGGCACATGGACGTCTGCCCAGATGGGCTTTAAACAAGGCGGACTGGGAAACTTTCACCTCTGCTGTCACCAATAAATCTTCCCCCACCCCCCATCTGTTAGGTAACATCGATGTGATGGTTGAGCAGGTGACTACAACAATCGTTTCTGCAGCAGAAAACACGATGCTTCGCTCTTTATGGTGCCGCCAGAGAAAGGTAGTCCCATGGTGGTAGCCAGAAGTCGCTGAAGCAATTAAGGAGCGTCAGCTCCTGGGCCAGATCGGATCCACAGTCAGATGATTAAACATCTCTCATTTGACTATAAGCGACATCGCCACATCATCTTCAACCAGATCTGGTGCGATGGCGTCTTTCCACGCAATGGCGGGAGAGCACCATCACTCCGGTGCTCAGACCGGGTAAAAACCCGCTTGATGTGGATAGCTATCGGCCCATCAGCCTCACCAACGTTCTTCGTAAGCTACTGGAACGTATGGGGCGTTGGCAGTAGGTTTGGGACCTGGAGTCTCGTGGCCTGCTGGCTCCACGTTAGGGAGGCTTCCACCACAGACTTTCTACCACTGATAACCACTGATAATCTTGTGTCCCTCGGGTCTGCTATTCAAACAGCCTTTTCCAGACGCCAAAACCTTTTGCCGTCTTTTTTGATTTACGAAAAGCTTATGACACCACTGGCAACATCATATCCTTGCCACATTTTACGAATGGTGTCTCAGAGGCCTGCTCCCGATTTTTATCCAGAGTTTCCTGTCGTTTCGTGCTTTCTGTGTCAGATTTAGTGCCTCCCATAGTTCCCCCCCCCCCTTCCCCCATATCCAGCAGAATGGGGTCCCATGGGGCCCTGTATTGAGTGTATCTCTATTTCTAGTCGCCATTAACGGTCTAGCAGCAGCTGTAGGGCCATGTGTCTCACCCCCTCTGTATGCAGACGACCTCTGCATTTCGTACTGCTCGACCAGTAGTGGTGTTGCTGAGCGGCGACCACAGGGAGTCATCCACAAGGCGCAGTCAGGGGCTCTAGCCCATTGTTTCAAGTTTTCAGCCGTGAAGATGCGTGTCATCCATTTCTGTCGGCGACGTACTGTCCATCCGGAACCAGCACGTTACCTTAATGACAATGCACTAACTGTTGTGGAGACATATCAATTCTTAGGTCTGGTTTTGACTTTCGTTTGACTTGGCTTCCTCATCTTCGTCAGCAAAAATGGAAGTGCTGGCAGCGCCTCAATGCCCTACGTTGCTTCAGCAACACCAACTGGAGTGCAGATCACTCCACGTTGCTGCAGCTCTACAGAGCCCTAGGTCAATCCCACTTTGCCTATGGGAGTCTGGTTTATGGTTCAGTGGAGCCCTCAGCAGTTTGTATACTCGACCCAGTGCACCACTGTGGCGTTTGCCTAGGGACAGGAGCTTTTAGGGCGAGTCTGGTGAGCAGCGTTCTGGTGGGTTGCAGGTTAGGCATGCACAACTGCTGGCCAGTTATGTTGCACCTGTTCGTAGTTCTCCTGCACATCCGAGTTACCGTCTCCTTTTCCCAGCCACGGCAGTTCATCTCTCACATCGGTGGCCCAGGTCAGGGCTTCCAGTTGCATTTTGTGTCCAATCCCTTCTTTCCAAACTGGAGTCCTTTCCTTCACCACCTATATAAGGTCCATTCAGGTACACCACCATGGTGTACATCTAGGCTGCGGCTTTGCCTGGATCTTCCACACTGCCCTAAGGACTCTATTAACCCAACAGCTCTCCGCTGTCACTTCCTCTCGATTCTTGACATGTACCAAGGCCATGAAGTGGTTTACACCGACGGCTTGGTGGCTGAAGATCACATTGGATACTGATATGTCCATGGGGGACATACTGAACAGCATTCTTTGCTTGACGGTTGCAGTGTTTTCACTGCCGGCCTGGTGGCTGGATCTTGTGCTCTTGAGCACATCCATTCATGCCCTGGGGTGTCGTTTCTTCTGTGTACTGACTCCTTGAGCAGCCTACAAGCTGTCGACCAGTGCTACCCTCGTCATCCTTTGGTAGCGACCATCCAGTGGTCCATCTATGCCCTGGAACGGCCCAGTCGTTCAGTGATGTTTATCTGGACCCCAGGCCACGTCGGAATCCCAGGCAACGAACTTGCCGACCAGGTGGCCAAATAGGCTACGTGGGAACTGCTTACGGAGATCGGCTTCTCTTCAACTGACCTGAGTTCAGTACTATGCCGCAAGGTTTTCAGGCTTTGGAAGACTGAATGGTATAACCTCAGTATGCACAACAAACTGTGTGCCATTAAGGAGATTACGAATGTGTGGAAGGCCTCCACGCAGGCTTCTCACAGGGTCTCTGTGGTTCTCTGTTGGCTCCAAATTGGCCATGCTTGGGTGTCACATGGCTGCCTCCTGCGCCATGATGACCCACCTCAGTGTCTGTGCGGTACTCGGGTGACAGTGGCCCATATCTTGGTGAGCTGTCCTCCTTTGGTTGCCCTGCATGGACTCTTCAGTTACTGGACTCGTTGCCATTAACAACGCCTCATTGGTTAATTTAGTTTTACGTTTTATACGTGATTTTGTGTTTTATCATTCTATACAAGCTTTCGTACGTGTCCTCTGTCCCTTTGTGTTCTCCACTTTCTGTGGTTTTCTTTTTCTGTTTTGTCCATAGTAGTGTAGGTTGTCCTTCTGTAGTTCTTTTGGTTCTTCCATTATCCTATTATTGTGCTGTACATCTACTTTCTTTTCTTCTTTCCCTTGTGTAATTACTTTACTGGGAACAAGGGACCGATGACCCAGCAGTTTGGTCCCTTCCCCCTCCTCCTCTAAAGAAACAAACAAACCAACCAACCAACCAACCAACCACAGGTCCCACCAGTGATGGGGCTCCCTCCTAGGGCCCCTCCAGTGCCTCCGAGGCTGGTTGAATGCCTACCACCACAGATGCTTGTTCTCCTTCTGTGCCTTGCCCTCCTCAACCTGTGGTGGTGGAGGAGGAGGAGGAGGAGGAGGAGGAGGAGGAGGAGGAGAAACAAGAGTTCAAGAGCAATGCGCCCCTCCCCCCTGCCCTCCAGTACGCTTGGAGGTGCCCTCTAACCCATCGCAACCTGAGTCTGCCATCTTATTTATGGATATCACGTCATCGGCATTGGTGACCCAGCAGCATGATTCGCTCGTTTGGCTCCAGCCCATTCACCTCCTATTTGGTCAATGGAACTGTAGTTGATACTACCATCACGTCCCAGAGCAGCAATCCCTTATTTACTTTTATTCAGGTATGTCTTTCTCTAGGGATCTCATTTTAACTGGTGCTCACGTACCAACCCTTCATGGGTTCCATGCTTACTGTTGGAACTGGATCGGCCCTTCAAGGGTTTCTGGTGGCGCCTTCACGCTTGTCAGTGCGGATATTGTTAGTGGGAGCTGGCCACCGAGTTGCACAAGAGTTACAATTCACTATGAAAGTGATCGTAATTTAACTTTGAAATTCAAAGAATTAACCCAAGGTAGGAGCATTATTAATTGCACAACACACTATCTGACATTACTATGTTCACCCTGCTATACAACTAACTTGAATGTGATCAGTTTCCTCATATCAGATAATGTAAATCTTTATCTTTTTATATAGACCTCTAAAATTAATGATTTGTTGGAGCCAAGGAGAGGATATTCTGAACAGATAAGTGCTCTGAGTACCAAATTATTGATTTTATTTAGTTTATCAGAGACAAATTAATTACGTTGTTATTAAGTTTTCCCTAAGTGGAAGGAAGAGAACAACTGAAATCTACACAGTGAACTTGGAAATGGTTTCTGTGACGGCTTGCACTCTCCCTTTCCAAGTATATTGTACGAATTTCGATGTGTATCCTTTCAGTCTTTTAGAATAAACTACGTATAGTGACGACCGCGAAGGCTGAGAACTGGTAATCAAATGTCACCATCTCTATCGCTCTAGCAACATAGAGCGAGGCGCTAGCCGGAAAACACAAGGCTGATGAAAGTACGCCGGTGCTGCGTATATTTAACGACAATTACTGCAGCTGTACCCGGTATTGTCGACTGCTTGGATTGCTCGATGGGTTGTTATATAGATGACACACGGAGCTGCAACTGCGACGATGCACGATCGTGGTGAACATCCTGTTCCTGTCTGGACTACCGGACAGGGAAAATTACTATCTCCATACTCCATAGCGGATAATACAGAGTAATATGACTGGTCGCTAAAACTATCAGAACACGAATCTCCTCTTCTCAGATCGAGCATAGCGTCAGTTTTTCCTACTCTGCACAAGCGGTTGCCCAGTCGTCTTCTTGCAACAAACTTTCCGCCAATCCCCTGTCTTCTCTTCGAACATTGTGTGCGCGAAAATCATGGTCCCACATCACACACTTTAATCGAGTGGTGGCTTCTGGGAGGCGTTTTAAGGTGAAACAAACCGAGTATTCTCAGTCGCTAACGGAACCATCGGAATTTTTCTGCAGAATCCCACGCTAAGATCAGGATTGTGATTGACTTTTAAAGAGCTCACCTCACCAACATGATCCATAGTAGGGCCAGACCGTCTTTTGTGTTAATACAGTGCCTTGAACACAAAAAGCTGTCTGGGCCAGCTTTCCATGTAGTGGAGAAATCGCAGCTTCAAGTCTTACGGTGCAGGACGAGGATGCCACCCCACCCCACTCCCGTCCTATACAAAGACTGCCACCTGCTGGAGGCGGCCTGTCCGCTGATATTTTCTCGGGCTGCTCATTGGTGCCGCTATAAACAGCCCCGACTTCGCTGTACGGTTCAAGCGGCTCTGAGCACTATGGGACTTAACATCTGTGGTCATCAGTCCCCTAGAACTTAGAACTACTTAAACCTAACTAACCTAAGCACATCACACACATCCATGCCCGAGGCAGGAGTCGAACCTGCGACCGTAGCGGTTTTCGCGGTTCCGGACTGCACGCCTAGAGCCGCTAGACCACAGCGGCCGGCTTTCGCTGTACCCTCGTTTCATCACGCAGGGCGTGTTGTGGCTCGCTGACAGAAACAGAAGCTAACTGAGTTGTTTCCATCTGATACAAAATTTGCTGTTTGCATGAAATGCGACATTGAATAACCACTTGCCCCCTTGGGTACTCCCGCGTGAAGATAACTAGAAATATTCAGAATGATTCCGCAAAGCCATATGCATAGCGCATAGTTGTGTATTAAAAATGTAAGGTGGACGAGTGGTGTGCATCTTGCACTCATTGTGGATGGGTCACATCGGTTGCTGCCTTGCATTAGTACATGAATTCCACTTCCAACCACATTGAAAGTGGTTGCCGTTTGGATCCACTTGGACTCTGTCATGACAGTTAGGTATCTCTGTCTCCCCTCTGACAAGCCATGTATGTCTGCTAAGCCATGTATGTCTGCTGTCCTAACTGCTCTCCTTCAGCAATTCACCCCCCCTCCTTCCCCCCTTCCTCCTCCTTGGGGACTTTAATGCCCATCACGCTCTGTGAGGCAGTGCTTCCTCATCTAACTGGGGGCTTCTCATTGATAAATTTCTTGCAGACCACGACCTGTGCCTTCCTAATGATGGTTCCCTTACTCATTTTAATACCACATATGGCACTTCTTCTGCCACTGATCTTTCTCTCTTCTTCTCTTCTTCTCTTCTTCTCTTCTTCTCTTCTTCTCTTCTTCTCTTCTTCTCTTCTTCTCTTCTTCTCTTCTTCTCTCCTCCTCCTCCTCCTCCTTCTTCTTCTTCTTCTTCTTCTTCTTCTTCTTCTTCTTCTTCTTCCTCCCCCCCTTCCTTCCTTAGGTCACCACACAATGACGTGGTGGAGCATGGCCATTGCCATCACTATATGTGATCGTTGTCACCTCTTGCGACATCTACATCGGCACCCTTCCTCCACTGGTCATATTACATTTAAATGCCTTCATGCCAGAGATCATTACTTAATATAACAGAGCAAGCACACATGTTGGGAACGCCTTGTCACTTCTCTAGATTCTTCCATCCCTTCATTACAGTGTTTAACTGCACCCTCCAATGTTATCAGCTGCTGTCTTCCATTTCAGGCCTTGCCTAATCAGGTGGCCTTTGTAAAGATCCATCAGTTGTCGCAGAACACCAGACAACCCATTTTGTGATGGTATATCAGCGTCAGCCTCCCACCCAGCTACCTTCATCGTACAGGAACAGTGGGCTGAAGCTTCCCACTTGTTTCACCCTTTGTCATGTGGAATCCTACAATGAACGTTTTACTGGATAGAAGCTTCCTTTGGACCTATCTTCTTCCCACGAGTCAGCTCGTGGCCCTGATTGCATACATAACAACTTGCTTCAACACTTCAGAGCTCCACAACGTCAGTATCGCCTTCCAGGTGTTGAACAGTATATGTTTCCAAGGCATTTTCCCCTCTCTATGGAGGGACAGTATTGTGGTTCCTGCCCATAAGCCGGCAAGGATCCATCATCCCTTGATAGTTACCAGCCCATCAGTCTGACCAATGACTCCTGAAAGTTACTGGTACAGATGATGCTCGTCAGCTCAACTGGCTTCTTAAATGTCAGGGCCTTTTATCTCTTACCAGTGTGGCTTTCTGGAGGGACGGTCTCTGACCTATCATCTTATTGCATTGGAAACCACAGTTCAGCAGACCTCTCAATGCCGCCATGTTGTTGCAATTTTCCTTGATTCTTTATAAGGCCTACAACAAAGCTTGGCACCATCGCATCCTCCTTACACTCCATGAGTGGGGGCATCAGGGCCATCTCCAAATTTTTATTTGCCAGTTCCTGTCCTCCCACAAATAATTCAGAGTTTGAGATGGCACTGTTCTCAGCTCTCAGTGGACTCCTTATTAAGTGTCCTTTCTCTAATTGCTGTTAATGTGCTCGGGGCCTCTGCCGGAGTGTTAGTCACACCTACTCTCTATGTGGATGAGTTCTGTGTTTGGGGTAACGCCAGCTTGTGGCCTCTGCAGAGTGACAGCTTCAGGGTGCCATCCCGTGCTTCCATGTTGATACACCTGCATGGATTTAAACTCTCCCCCTTAAGTCGACGTTGGTTCATTTGTCACCATATCACGGTCCATTCAGATCCGAGGCTCTACTTCGACACCCAACGCCTGACTGTAGTTTCCCAGTTCCTTTTCTTGGGTCTTCTTTTTAAGAATAATTTTGCTTGGTTGCCCCATATCTGGCATCTAAAGGTTGATTGTTTGAATAAAATTGTTCTTGGCTTTTTTGCCCACACCTCTTGGGATAGGGCTCAATCAATCCTTCCCAACCTTTACCAGTCATTAGATCTGTCTGGTTTGGACTATTGTTATCAAGTTATGGATCAGTTGCCCCTTTCATGCTGCTCCTCTTGAATCTGATTCACCATCATGGTATCCATTCAGCGACTGGTGCTTTTCATACTAACCCTGTCGATAGTCTTCTGGTTGATGCTGGGATACATCTCCTTTAGAGTCAGCTGGCCCAACACCTGGTTTCCTATGCAGTGACTATTCACTCTTCTCCTGCTCAACCTTCTACTCTTTTCACAGCTTTGGGCGTTCACCTGCCTGTTGTCTGCCCTCAGATTGGTTTACAGGTCAGGGTCCACCTCTTTTTCTCTACACCATGACTTCCATATCCACCCCCATGTCCTCTTCCCCATATTCTCCTCCAACACTCCCCCACCCCTCCATTTAGATCATGTGCTATGGATTTGGATTGATTACTTATGGGGTCCAAACACCTCTATCACACCAATGATGTTCCATGGTATGTTCCATATGCTCTTACAGAAATTTCAGGAAGCCATTGTTTTGTACATCAATGGTTCTAAATCCACTGATTGTATGGAATATGTCTCCATATCTTCTGTTGGTACAGAAAACCATCGCTTACCTGCCGTGCAAGAGGCATTTACTGTGGAGTTGGCCATCTGTTGGACCCTCTTTTATTAAATGGTCCTCCCTCACCAGAAAAATTCGGAAATTCGTGGTAAGGTCTTATGGGACCAAACTGCTGAGGTCATCGGTCCCTAAGCTTAGGTATTACTTAATCTAACTTACTCTAAGGACAACATGCTCACCCATGTCCGAGGGAGGACTCGAACTTCCAATGGGGGAGGGGGGGGGGGGGAACCGTGCAGGTCGTGACAAGACACCTCAGAACATGTACCTATCTCACGAGGCCCCTAACCAGAGATTTGTTATGTATGGACTTAATGAGCGGCCTTCAGGCTATAGCTCATTTTTTTCCCGCCATTTCTTGGTCTCTGCCATCCATGACCTTGTCGCTACTCTTGGTGATGCTTGTTCAGTCGACTTCCTTTGGGTTCCTGGCCACATAAGAATCCTGGGTAATGGAGTTGCTGATCATAGAGCTCGGCAGGAGTGGTGAGGGTGACCTACCCTCCTGTTTTCCATGACCCCTCTGGTGGCGGATTTGTGGCTGTTCACCAAATCTCTCTTTGCTAAATCGTGGGCTGACTCTTGAGAGGCTACCCCCCTTTCTAACAGACTTCTCACTATCAAGAATACTCTTACACTTCCTTCTGCCTCTCATTAGTCTGACAAAAGTTGGTTGCAAGTTACTTGAATGGATGGTAGCCTGTCAGCTCAACTGGGTCCTCGAAACTCGGGATTTAATGTCCCCTTACCAGTGTGGCTTCTGAGAGGGATAGTCTTCGATGTATCATTTACTTCACTTGGAATCCGCAGTTCGGCAGGCTTTTTCCTGGCGCCGCCATTTGGTTGCAGTATTTTTCGACCTTTGCGTGGCGTATGACACGGCTTGGGGCTATCATAGCTTTCTTACACTTCATGATTGGGGTCATTGGGGCCAACAGCCCGATTTTTATCCGCCAGTTCCTGTTCCATCGGTCATCCAGGGTTCGGATTGGTACTGTTTTTAGTTCTCCACAGACCAATGAGTATGGAATCCCACAGGCTTCCGTACTGAGTGTACTTCTTTTCCTCATTGCTATAGATGGACTTATGGCCTCCGTTGGTCTTTTGGTTACCCTTACTCTGTATGTGGATGATTTCTGCATTTAAGTTAGTTACTCTTCAATGGCCTCTACAGAGCGGCAGCTCCAGGATGCTATACAGCATGCCTCAAATCGCTGGTGGTTCACTTCTGTTGCCATACTACAGTCCACCCCAATCCAGAGCTGTGCGTCTATGCACAATGATTACCTATGGTCCCACAGTTTCGTTTCCTGGATCTTCTTTTCAAGAACAAGGTCTCTTAGCTGCCTCATATCAGACTTCTGAAGATAGGATGTTGCTGTAAACTCAATGTCCTTCGCTTCCTTGCCCACACCTCTTGAGGTGCGGATTGTTCACTCTTCTACTCTGCTCTTATTAGGCTTCAGTGCTGTCTTGCTTGGACTACGGTTGTCAAGTTTATGGTTCGGCTGTTCCTTCCACACCACCTGGATCTGGTCCACCATTGTGGTATCCATTTGGCCACCGGTGCCTTCCCTACTAGCCCTGTGGATAGTCTCCTGGTTGAAGCTGGGATCCCACCCCACCTTTCTGTTAGCTGGTCCCTGCTTCTGGTTTCTTATGAAATCACTGCCTGATCCTCTCCCACTCATCTTTACTCTTCTATAATGTTCCCAGACCAAGGACGTCGCTCACCTGATTCCCGCCCATGGGTGGGTTTACCAGTTGGGCTGTGCCTTGCGTCTCTTCGCCGTGATTTTCATCTTCCTTCTTCGTTAGTTCCTCAGCCCTGGATTCGGATGGGTCTCTGCCGAGGTCCGAAAGATTCTGTTCCCTTTGTCCTTTCTGCCGAATTTTATAGGAGTTTCCGGATGCTGTTGTTTTTTACACCAATGACTCTAAATCTGCTGAATGTGTGGGATATGCCTTCACGTCATCTGTTGGCATGGTAAATCATCTCCTGCCAACTACATGTGGGGTGTTTACTGCAGAATTTATGGCAATTTCCCAGTCCCATACCTTTATTAAACAGTTCCAACTCAACCGCATTTTGTTGTGTATGGACTCCATGAGTGGCCTTCAGTTTATTGATCAGTGTTTTTCCCACCATCCCTTGGTTCGATCATCCATGACCATCTCGCTGATCTTCACCATTATGCTTGTTCCATTGATTTCCTTTGGGTCCCTGGCCATGTGGGTATCCCAGGTAATGAGCTTGCTGATCATTTGGCTGGGGGAGCAGTCACTTACCCCCCTTATCTGTAACCCCTCCTGTGAGGATTTACGGCTTCATATCAAATCCCAGTTCACATGATCATGGACCAGCTCTTGGGAGGCTACCTACCTGTCTAATAAACGTTGTGCAATTAAGGTGACACTTGTCCTGTGGCGGTCTTCCTTCTGCCTCTCCAAAAAGGACTCGACCGCCCTATGTCGTCTCTGTATCGGCCATACCAGGCTGACCCATGGTTTTCTTTTGCATAATGAGCCACCCCGACTTTATGGTTGTGGAGCCTTCCAGTCAGTAGCCCACATTCTGTGAAATGCCCGTTCTTTTGACTCTGTGTACTAAGTACAGACTTCCCCGCCCTGTACCTTTAATATTGGCTGACGATTCCTGTACGGTTGAACTGGTTCTCAGTTTCTGTCGTGAAAGTGGTTTCTATTTTCAGTTCTAAGGTTTTTAATCTCCCTCTGGAGTAGGGGCAGGGTGGTGAGGGTTGGGGTGTCTCCAACTGTAAGCTGTGTTTGGAGATTTATGACTCCCCTCCCTGGCAAAGATCCTCTTTTTCTCTCCCTTTTACTCTGTTTTAACGCTTTTTAGATTTGGTTAGTCTCCCTTTCAATGCGCACTTTTACATTCTAGCGGTTGAATGCTCCTGAATAGTAGGTCTTTCCTGTACTGCATCAGAGGTGGGATATTTCCTGCCTCTAACATAGCCTTTGGGTTGCCCACTTGCTGACTTCCCTCCTTTTCTTTTCACCAGTTGTAATGTGCGCGTGGGGCACACAATACTCATTAAATCCTGTACTATGGTAAGTGAGCGGGGTTCACCTTATGAGACAGGATTTTCGTATAGATATCGACCGCGTGTACCTGAATGTTGGCAAATCAGACTTTCACCCACTCTGTAATAACAATGATCGGTCAAGCAAATCCGAAATGTAACTCCACGTCAGGATGGACCAAAAGCAACACTGAAGATGCTACCAATTTAATAATAATACGGTCGCCAGCCTAATTAGGCATTAACTGAGTTTCTTCCCTGTACAAGTTGGCATATATTCATGCAAAGCAACACTTAGTTACGCTGCATAATATAGTAGAATTTTAGAAACATAAAATCTATTGAACTGATAGTTTCACACTCTGTACTAATATGGAAAAACCCATGAATACATAACACTACACTACAATGTATACTACAAAACTTTATACTGTCTATTAATGTGATTAAAATAGGGCATAGGTTACCCAAGAAATTGCACTTTCGAGCCACACACAAAATGTCAATTTTGATAAAGATAAAACAGTGATAAATTTTGGCTATTATATTGACTTTAACTTTTGCTGGTCAAACCAATTTAGAACGCTTCAGAATTCAAATGAATAAAAAGGGGGGGCGACCCTGAAAGTGTTATGATCACTGTATTAAAAAAATTGATTACTGAATTCATTATGCATTCAAGATTTCCAATATATAAGTTCCTAGTCTTTTTATCTTATTTACTGCTTATTTAAATGCCTTTATATCTGTCTCGAAATAATTAAACTTTATTACTATATCAATATTAAAGTTATCTTTCAACTTTGTTAGACCTGCGTTATTCATTTACTGATTCATTAGCAAAACAGTTCCTTAAACACCATTGTAACATAGCTAGGTCTGCTAGTAACTATTATTAACACACAATTTAATTTTTCATTTCGGGACACTTGGATTGCACAACATTTGGAAAGGACCCTGTCTAGCTTAGTTGTGAGGATAATTAAATGATGGGAAAGTTCTGGTAAAATTTAGGTTATTATTGAACAGTTCACTCTATCGTCCATACGTGTTTTTTAATAAGCTGTTGACCTTTCTTTTCTCCAAATTAATAAACTTCCTTGTTTCTGATTTTTCTTGCAGTTGCTTCTGCACAACACATTAGTGAGGTATCACTGTGTAAACTATGTTGTGTTTTGGCAAAACAAGCAAATTTGAACACGGCAACAAGAAAAATATTTAGGTTTTACTCAAGATTCGCTACTCGTGAAGCTTCTCTGAAAGTTGCAAATGGTTAAAAAGCGAGGGGGGAAAATAAATAGTTGCTTTTGTTGCATTTTCAGCGGAACTATTTCCAGAGCCTAACCAAAGCAGAGGTGACAGATCTTTTTGAATGGTCTCCATGTAAGTGTAGGTGTGGAAGTGAACAACAAACTGCGGTTATTCAGATGGACCACAGAGGCATGGCAGATTCGCTGGCAGTTACACTGATGGAACGACATGCTGCCCACCGTACTGTGTATAACAAATGGCCCATTAATGCATGCTTTCCTCCTCTAGCGGGAGAATCCTTCACTAAGTGAAGTTTTTGGTGCAGCACTTTTGGTTCAGCATATTTTGGCTGCGTGTGTTTTATTTACTGCCGTTAAGGAAATCCTCAGTTTTTCTAGAGATTTGTCCACAATCTTCACTGATGCAGATACCAGTATAACACGGTTTATGAAATATTGGGAACTGTCGGGGCCTCATTCCTACAGTGCTGGGGAGGAGAGATCAATGCGTTCTAGATGACTAGCTTGCCATCAGTTTGGTATTTTTTAATCAGCTTTCAGTTTAATAATTTAGTGCACCATGACTGCGGTTTTTTGTCATTGATAGGTCGATTTCCATGCATTGCAAGCAAAGGACAGCGTAGAAGTGGTTTGCACTGCTGGTTAAGGTGGATCACTTAGCTTTATAACAAGGGAGGAGAGTAGCTGAGCGCTAACTATGCACAAACGACGTGACTGACTTTGTTTTCAACCGACAGTGCCAAGCCACCGAATTGGTTATTATCTTTTCTGTCTATCCTAAAGAGGGAACTAGACAGCGGAATTTTAATTATTGAACTCCACAATGATCCAGCAGGGATCGCACATTGCTAACACTCACTCTAAGACAAAAAAGACAGAACGAGAAGGAATAATGCAGTGGGACGCAAATGGGAAGATGTGGTGTAAAAGTACACACGAACAAATTATTACAATTTCAGAAAAGACTGAATTATTCGTTCAAGAGAAAGAGCTTCACAAATTGAGCAAATCAATAATGCATTGGTTCACGTCTGGCCCTTTTGCAAGCAGTTATTCGGCTTGGCTTTGATTGATACATTTAGTGCCTGTCTTTCTGAGGGGTATCGTATCAGATTCTGTCCAATGGATGCTCGTCAAAATGCCGAGGTGGTTGGAGGGCCCTGCCCATTATGGACGAAACGTTCTCAGTTGGTGACCTTGCGGACCAAGGTAGGATTTGGCAAGCACGAAGACAAGTAGCAGAAACTCTTGCTGAGTCCAGCAGGCGTTATCTTGTTGAAGTTTAATCCCATAATGACTTGCAACGAACTATATCAAAACGGGGCTTAGAATATTGTTTACTTGCGGCAGTGCTGTAAGGGGGGCACTAATGACAACATAGGGTCTTGCTACGGAAAGAAAGGGCATCCCAGACCATCACTCCAGGTTGTTCGGCCGTATGGTGGGCGACAGTCAGGTTGGTATCCCCCCACTATCTGGGGTGCCTCCAGACACGTCTTGAGCCTGGAATCTCTCCAGTGATGAGTCCCATTTTGAACTGAGCACCGATGATCAGCGAATACGTATCTGGAAACGCCCCAGACCGCGGTGGGACACCAACCTGACTGTCGCCCACCATACGGCCCAATAACCAGGAGTGACAGTCTGGAGTACCATTCACTTTCAATAGTAGGGGCTCTTTGTCATATGTTGAAACCTTAAGGCACAGCGTATTTCGACGATATTCCATACTCCGTTTTGTTGACCTTCGTTCCAAGCCATCCTGGGATTACATTTCAGCAAGATTATGCCCAGCCAGACTCGACGAGAGTTTCTACTGCTTTGTCTTCGTGCTTGCCGAACTCTGCTTAAGCCATAAGACTGCCGGGTCCCTTCTCAATTGAGAACATTTGGAGCATATTGGGCAGGGTCTCCCAACCACCTCGGGATTTTGACGATCTAACATGACAGAATAATATAATATAATATAATATAACTCCAATCCCAAAGAAAGCAGGTGTTGACATGTGAAAATTACCGAACTACCAGTTTAATAAGTCACAGCTGCAAAATACTAACGCGAATTCTTTACAGATGAATGGAAAAACTAGTAGAAGCCGACCTCGGCGAAGATCAGTTTGGATTCCGTAGAAATGTTGGAACATGTGAGGCAATACTGACTTTACGACTTAAATTAGAAGAAAGATTAAGGAAAGGCAAACCTACGTGTCTAGTGTTTGTAGACTTAGAGAAAGATTTTGACAATGTTGACTGGAATACTCTCTTTCAAATTTTAAAATTGGCAGGGGTAAAATACAGGGAGCGAAAGGCTATTTACAAATTGTACAGAAACCAGATGGCAGTTATTAGAGTCGAGGGGCATTAAAGGGAAGCAGTGGTTGGGAAAGGAGTGAGACAGGGTTGTAGCCTCTCCCCGATGTTATTCAATCTGTATATTGAGCAAGCAGTAAAGGAAACAAAAGAAAAATTCGGAGGAAGTATTAATATACATGAAGGAGAAATAAAAACTGAGGTTCGCCGATGATATTGAATTCTGTCAGAGACAGCAAAGGACTTGGAAGAGCAGTTGAACGGAATGGATACTGTCTTGAAAGGAGGATATAAGATGAACATCAACAAAACCAAAACGAGGATACTGGAATGTAGTCGAATTAAGTCGGGTGATGCTGAGGGAATTAGATTAGGAAATGAGACACTTAAAGCAGTAAAGGAGTTTTGCTAATTGGGGAGCAAAATCACGGATGATGGTCGAAGTAGAGAGGATATAAAATGTAGACTGGCAATGACAAGAAAAGCGTTTCTGAAGAAGAGAAATTTGTTAATTTCGAGTATAGATTTAAGTGTCAGGAAGTCATTTCTGAAAGTATTTGTATGGAGGGTAGCCATGTATGGAAGTGAAACATGGACGATAAATAGTTTGGACAAGAAGAGAATAGAAGCTTTCGAAATGTGGTGCTACAGAAGAGTGCTTGAAGATTAGATGGGTAGATCACATAACTAATGAGGAAGTGTTGAATAGTATTGGGGAGAAGAGAAGTTTGTGGCACAACTTGACCAGAAGAAAGGATCGGTTGATAGGACATGTTCTGAGGCATCAAGGGATCACCAATTTAGTATTGGAGGACAGCGTGGAGGGTAAAAACCGTAGAGGGAGACCAAGAGATGAATGCACTAAACAGATTCAGAAGGATGTAGGTTGCATTAGGTACTGGGAGATGAAGCAGCTTGCACAGGATAGCGTAGCACGGAGAGCTGCATCAAACCAGTCTCAGGACTGAAGACCACAACAACAACAAACATGACAGTAGAACAGAATATCCACCAGGAGGACATCCAATAACTATGGCAATCAATTTACAGCTAAATAACAGCTTCCATAAGAGCCAGACGTGGATCAACGCGTTATTGACTTGCTTAATTTGTGAAGCTCTCTCTCTTTAATAAATCACCCATGTTTACTGAAATTGTGGTTATTTTTCTATTCATCTAAATCAAATCTACCGATTTCCATCCTACTCGGAAAGTTCCTTCGCGGTGCGTGGTTTTTGAGTGCGTTGAGTAATTTACTCTCAGAGGGTACAGGGCTCTAAACATTTAAGGATATGGGGATATTGTGGGAGCGCACTTCGATGGAGAAGTTAAACAAACTAGATAGCTGTTTTATTAACATTCATTACACAAATGGATCGTACTTCCGAGACTACTTTTACGTGCAACACAATTAAGAATACTAAGGTTATGGCTCAAAAAATGGTTCAAATGGCTCTGAGCACTATGCGACTTAACTTCTGAGGGCATCAGTCGCCTAGAACTTAGAACTAATTAAGCCTAACTAATCTAAGGACATCACACACATCCACGCCCGAGGCAGGATTCGAACCTGCGACCGTAGCAGTCGCTCGGCTCCAGACTATAGCGCCTAGAACCGCACGGTCACTCCGGCCGGCTTGTTATGTCTCCGTACGAGTAAACAATACTAACGTACTGATCCTTTGTCAGTAAAAGAACGAGTGGGATGAAGGAGAGCAAAACGGAGTGTATTTACAGAGAAAGATGCGAAAGCAAAATTAACCACTTTCCATTGCTAACTGAACCACTCACAACCAAAAGAACCTAAGTTGCATGGAGTGCTTCGTAACCCATCAAACAGCGAATTCGGTTCCCTCTGAATTTACGCAAAAACGATTCTGAAATCGTCACTCGCGAGAATTGTGCCCTACTCCTAATTACGGAGAAACGTAATTCGTAACCGATGTAATTCCCACTCAAAAATTACTTACTTGATAACGATCAAGCGACTGCTCGCAGAAAATGATCTCGTCCATGTCCCTCTAAATGCTCTGTAAAGCGTAAAACCCTAGACTGCTACTTTTAGAAAGCGCAGACATTTCATCGAGCCGCGGTATGGGAGGGAAACGCCTCAAATTTTCTATTTCGTTGAACGGTTGAAGTTTTGAAGACGGCATCCGTGCGTTCGGGTATAAAACGGCCAATCTTGGACCTCCATTCTTGGAGAAACGCAGCCGGGTGTCAGGACACAGTTTCACGGCCACTGGATTCGGAAGTAACGTTAAACTGCCTTCCCATGCTGCTGCAAAGCTAACCCAAGAGCCTCGTCTGTATTTCCTTTGTTGCATGCATTTGTTGCACCGCCCACATTAATTCAACGTGAACGTTTGCGACAGGTGGTAAAATGTACATTTTGTACTGAATTTCAGTTGTAAGGAAGGTGAGAATAGATTCACAAAATTCTGGTTTTCAGCGTTATCTTCCTCCAGGGTACAGGAAATATGAACATGGAAAAATACTTGCAAATGCAGGCAGAGAGAAGATACTCTGCCGAACTTGATAAGACAAAAACAAAATTATATGAGACGAGAACTGAATGACGTCTTTCAAGCCTCCGTGTCCACCCATAAGGATAAAAGGAGGAATGAAGCAATAAGATCATATTTAAAAATTATTTTCAGATAATGACTGGAGAGTATAGAATGAAATCGGTCATGCTGACAGAATGACAGAAGATAAATTACCAGAAAAAATAAGGAATTACCAGCTTACTGGAGGGATGGATGATAGACTGAAACAGGTGACTGTAATACTTGATTCTTGGATAACGATGATTTTTAAGCTTTCCCTGAGAGAGAGAGAGAGCTATGTTCCTAAATTTGACACTTTCATTGTTTCGGATGCCCTTTCCCCTCTCCCTCATTCCCACTTCCATTGTTGGATACTGGGCCCCAGAGCACAGTCGCCTGCCCCCACCTAAATACTGACCACATCATTTTACAACTTTGTCCAACCGATCCTCATTACGTTTCAGCCTTCTCACTAAACTGTTACGAATGTCTCAACTTTTAGTATTAAGGATCTCTCAAAGAAAAGACATTATTAATTCAGTAACTGCCTTATTCCACCAACGAGCTGACAGGGGCTCACGTGAGGATGAGTCCTCTCTCGCCAACCATGCGCCCTGCTAGCTGAGATGCTTACCGGCTAGACCCATACAGTTTTTATTATGTTTAAATTATTTATTATCTCTGGCACAAATAATGCTTTCAGGGCCTCGATTTTATCACTCTTACATACTAACAAAATTCGATCAAATTTCTGGATGATGTCTCAAATTCCAGAAGGAGTCTTCCTTGATCGAGGGACTGGTGAAATCGCTGTCACGCACCTTACCCCCTCCCCCCCTCCTAACCTACGCACCACAACCATCCGCTCAACCAACTAATAAGCTTCCAAGAATCAATAAGTCGTCCAAATGCCACATACTCGCTCTGAACAACTCGGTAAAAAGAGGAGGGATTTTATTACGTTTTTTCGAGGTTTTACACGGGAAAAGCTCTGTAAGAAGGTACTTTTGGGAGGTTTGAAAATTTTAGTCCATGCTAATAGCACAATTGTTTTGTCGACTTGCCTTAGGATTTTGGAACCTACGAATGTTATGAATTTCCTCGAAGAAAACCATGTATTAACTCATAGGCAGCACAGATTATAAATATTTCGTTCTTGTGCACAGCAGTTAGCTCTTTACTCACACGAAGCAATGAATACTCTCAACAGGGGATCTCCAGTTGATTTCCAGAAAGAATGTGACTTCGTTCCACGCAAGCGGCTTCTAATCAAATTTCATCCCTACGGATTATCGCTTCAGTTGTGGTAATGGACGAGTGGTTTCCTGTCAGAATGGCCACAGTATGTAGTAATCGACAGAAAATCTTTCAGTAAGACAGTAGTAATATATAGCGTTCCCATAGGAAGTGTTACAGTCCTTTGTACTTCTTAATCTATACAAATGTCTTAGGAGAAGCCCTGGGCAGACCTTTTAGATTGTTTGCAGGTGAACCCTGCACCAAGCTAAGCTAGTCTGTCCTCTTCAGGTGTGTTACTGCACCATATGGATCCTTCCCAGATAGGATTAACGGAAGACATCGACAGCGTTCTTAGAAGGGCAGTCCGTGTTGTATTATCGCGAAATAGGGGAGACAGTCATGGATATGGTATGCGAGTTGATGGCAATCGTTAAAACAAAAGGCTTCTTTAGCACCAGTGAGACCTTCTCATGAAATTTCAACCACTAACTGTCTCCTCCGAATGCGAATTTTGTTGTTCCCCACCTACGCTGGAAAAACAAGAGAAAAGTGAAATCAGAACGTACACGGAAAGATTGATTGTTGGTATTTCCTCCGCATTATTCGTGAGTGGAATGGGAGAGTTGTTCGATGAACCTTCCGCCAGGCACTCACGTGTGAATTGCAGAGCAGTCGATGTTGTTGTACATGTCTTACTATTATCAACGTCTGTGATAGCAGTGTCAGAGTATATTAGAGTATAATATCTCTCTTGGCGTTAGTTCGGGTAGATATCAGTTGCAATGGCTGTTGAAAGCGATTATCCCATAGCAAATAAAACACCCTTAAGTGGAATACACTTGACGCTCACAAATTGGTCGTCAACATAGCTACGAGTCGTAGTGATTAATTAAGCTTGGTGGTGGTTAATGACTTGCGGTGTACAATGGGACACCGCGTTCTGCTTCTGCATTATGAGTTCTATAAACGATGGTAAATCATTTAACAAGACAATAGTCCAATGTTATTGTGGAGAATGAAGGCAAGTAAATACGAAAAAACAAAAGTTCTAACTGCATCACAACTGGTGAAGGAAACGGTGTTTAAAGGCTAGTAACATGGACGATGATGGAAATGCTAGCAAAAAGCTGTGCAACCACACGTATTTGTTGCTAGCATACATGACAGGCATGATTGGTTGGAAAAAGATTCTGTTGATCTAGGAACGGTAGCAACAAAGACAAAATTCCAGATTTTTAGGAGCTACCGGCACGCCCCGTCACGGAAACAAGAATTTACGTGAGGGTACATTGCACCAGTACGGACTAGACAAAGATTACAGGGAAGAAGACTGCACTGGACAAAGGTATATTACAGGCGACATGGGTAATGCTACTAGTACAAAAGTGCAACATATAATCAGAATTCCTTCAGAGCCTACAGAACTTCCAACATCATTATAGGAAGCAGCAGAGATTCCAGAAAAAATGGAAGATATCGCAGGCCCACACACTAAATGGACCATATTTTTTTTGTAGTCATAGGTGGGGCGAAAAGTAGCATAGACATTATTTATGTACTTAGCTCCACCACTAGTTTTGCATCAAAATATTTCATGTGTGCCAAATAAATCAGATCAGAAGAAATACAAATATTATTGGTAACTGAGCCATCACACGTTTTATTATGTCAGAGGATGGTCTGCAATCTTGAGAACTACAAAAGATAAACACATTGCCACAGGACTTAAAGACGACACGCAGTGTAAGCAGCCTGTGAAGTAAAGGAAAATACTCCTTGGCCAATTCAAAACTGTACAGAAATGTTTCTCGAAGCAGCAGCTAACTGAGATAAAATTACAGGAAGGGAAGTAACGCCCAACTACCTCTCAGATAAGTTATTTCCTGAAATAACTAGAATTGCTTGTGGACAAAGACATTAAGTAATTACGTTACAGTTGTGGTGGGTATTCTAATCATTAATACACGGAGAGATTTCATACAAATAGTTTCTGTGATGTGGTCAGTACCTAGAATCAAGTTCTGTAGATACCCAACAAGTTGGTGTTAATCCTCACAAACATCAGTAGTTTATGTAACTAATAATATAGCTCGGCACCGGCAGATGGTGCAAGTAATAAAATCCGCTCAGGGACCCAGCATTCATCTGCTAAGTACGAGCTTGGCGATCCCGGGGCTTCCTGTACTAGGGGCTGGTAAGCGCCGCCAACCTTCTGTCGCCGTACGCTCTGGACATGCTTCAGCGACTATCGTGTTGATCAGCGGTGGAATGTTGTGTGTTTTCGAGAATGGTGGCCTTGGTTTCACATCCTGAACTGCGAGGAACGTACATACCCCTATAAAAAAACCTCAACCTCAACCTCAAGGTCTGCTACCTGCTGACGAGGTGTAAGGCTGTTGAGGTAAAACAGTCTCTATCAGGCAACCTCTGGGGTACCTGCCAGCCCTCCCCCCTCCCTAATTGCATAAGGCTTGCTCACGCATGCAGGGCTCTGCTTGGGTCGACGGTTGTTTCCCTAGCGTATCGTGGGGTCCCTTTGGAATCATCTTATGAAACTACTACTACTGATGGGACAGGTGTACTGTCAGGTAGTACCTACACCCACTCATCAAAGAGAGCATGTTTGGTCAGTCCTCCCAAAAAGAAGTCTCCAAATCATTGTAACATGGCATTAATGTGGCATAACACTTTCATTGTAATCAAGAGAACTTTGGGAATCTTTGAGAAGGTCTCACCTTTCTACATTCACAACGTATTGTAAGGTATTGCTGAGTCTCTAAAAAAGTATCAACTGATTTCGTAATCGAATACTTACAGTTGAAACTGGTAATTGAAACCAACTACGCAAGCTTCTGGGATGTAAGGCATTAGGTGAATAGCCAGTCAAGGCTGAGTTGCATAACACCCTTAACTTTAGTAATGGTCCCTAACCCATGAGATTGGCATGCTAGCTTTTCGTCAATATGCTGATGACCTCGATGTTGAGCGCCCATCACTTCAAATTATCAGCATCATCATCAAGTAATGCAATCAGTAATCTCAGATTTCGAAGGACAAATAGTTGAAAAATCTGAAATCAGTTTTCCATCTGAAAAAATATTTGTAGATTTTAAGCAGTTGAAACTGAAAAATTTAAGACTACGAATATTAGTAAAGGCAGGGGACTGGAGGGAAATAAAATATATAATAGTAAGGAGGAGAGATAGGAATACATCTATTCGAATTAGGTTCTTGTCCACTATTTTAGTCAGTAGTGACCATCTGTGAAAAGCCACAATACTCACCCTTTGCATCATGGACCACTGCAAGACGTGCAGAAAGAGATTGTGTGGTTCTGGAATTTACAGACAGGGATGTGGAGCCTTGCTGACACCAGTGCCAGGGCCAGCTCCACGGGGTCTCTTGGTTGAGGCTCCATGGCGAGAACAGAGGTTCTCGATTGGGTTTTAATTCCTTAAGGTATCACATTGTGAGCTGTGTGACAGGTTGGATTGTACTCCTGGTAGACGCCATAGTGCTGAGGAAAAACAAGCTGCATGTAGGAGTGTATAAAGTCCCCAACCGTAGATGCACACTTGTTGTCTTCTTATCCTTTCCAGAATGACGAGAACGCTAAGGCAATATCCTTCGGTCTAGAGCCTTCGACGATTGATGCAGGGAGCTAGCCTTCAGGCGTTTCACGCTGTTCACACCAAAGGCCATCTGTCTGATGCAGCATAGAACGTTATTCATCTGAAAAGTCACCTGTCGCCACTCACTGGACGTCCACTTGCGATACTGGAGTGTGAATTCCAACCTTCTTCGTCGTTGAATAGCAGTCACCATGAGTGCATCAACCAGGCGCCTGCTGCAGTGGTCCATACGTAGCAACGTTCGTTGTTGACACGGTTGGTAGGTCTTTGTTTCATCTGGGCAGTCAGCTGTTGAACAGTTGGACGTCTGTTTGCAAGTACACATCTCTGCAGCCGTTGTTCACCCATCATCTATTGTGCCTGGTACACCACAGTTGCCCCGTCGCCGGTTTTGAAGAGCTGCATTTTTCCATACATGGTGTACCTTAATCACGGTGGCACGCGAATAGTTTACAGACTTAGTCGTTTGTGGAATGCTTCCATCCTTGGCTAGAAACGTAACGATCATGCCCTTTTGGACGTCTCCGTTTCGTGTTACGACAACGGCTACACTTTTGTCCCCGTCCCTCCCGACGCGCTTTTTATAGTCTCCAATGCCACTGCTCGTACTGACACCTGCCGTCTGAGAGTGATTATTGCACATTAACGCAGAACGTAGGTGATGTCACGTAATCTGATAGGGCAGTGTATATGTGCTGTATGTCTCATTATGTGCAGTTGTACGAATATGAACACTGAAATGGATCAGAAAAGAAATTTTAAGATCTAGGAAAGATCTAAAATTGGCATACGAAAATTGCCGGATAAACAAAACTCCTGTCCTCACTGACTGTTCTTTTGCTCCCTTTTTTTGCATGTTGATATACCGCGAAACATGTTGCAAAATTAAATAGCTGAAGCAAGTTAACAAACAAGTGTGGCTGCTTGCCGGGTCTGAAAAACCTGCTCGTAAAAAGCACAACTGAATACAGGATTTAAATCTGTTGTACAATCGGACTGCTCTTGTTAGCGTTAGACGAATCACAAAAAATAGTAGTGCAATATAAATCAAACTCATTATATTAATACGCAACATGCCTTCTGACAATAGATTGTGTCAACGTATACTGTTGCTATCGAGATGTGATGCTAATTCCCTGTTTCCCATTTGTAAATTGGCTGTTTGATATCGTTTGCTTAGACGTATTAGCAGATAATGCAAGAACGGAAGCAGAACTTCTTAATTTAGCGGTTACCGCGGAGTACCGTCTTGATAGGCCTGTTATGTTAACTGTTCCAGCTGCAAAAGCAATTATTTCGTTGTAGGCGGATCACGCATAACAGAAGAAGAAAGGCTGAGTAATTGATATTCACCATTACATTATTACATTACCGAATTTATATTCAAGCGGAGATCAACTTATTTATCTACTCATGGCCAGCATATGTTTTGTAAGAGGTCAACAGTAGTTCCAAAAACTTAGCCACCATAGCCTGATTTCATTCGCCTTGATACCAACTTTCTGGGTGCTGTAAACCGATGTTACCACGCATCAAACATATTCCAAAACTTTACTGGAGAGATCATCGTAATTTAAACCACTCCACTTCCTTACAGCATCGAAAAACTAACAGATGATACATTTACAGTACATACTTAATTGCCGACTGAGGTCACCTTACTTAATGGCGACCTGCTGTGGAAGTTAGTTCAATAACGGGATCAAAACCATGGTTCATTACACAGCCTTCACTTCACTGAAGAAACTCAGATGCTATTATTTGTTATCCATCTCCTGCTTTGATGCATATGATCCTTTTGTGAACAATTCACCTAACTTGTCTTCATCACATGAGGTAGGTGGCCCACGCAAACACAATTAAGACTAAGTAAATAAGGAGGGCTATTCCACAGGGATAAAAGAGACGACGCTTTCCGTCTTCTCCACCTGGTCAGATGTAGGACATATGACAGGTTCGTGGACAGTTTGGAAAGAGCGAACTCTCAGGGCGAGGCACTAACTATTGCCACCTAGAATAACTCTGAAAGTATGACAGGAGCTGAAAAGTTTGTGGGACAATGTTGCATGGGTCAACGGGGGCCGTAATACGACGTTGGTTTTTTGTTGCTAGTGGGGTCGCGTCAGAGATATGGTCAACTTTGTTTTTGAAATGGGATGCTATAGTTTGGTACTTATTTTCTCATAGTGGCTATCGAGACGAATCCAATGACGCATAAAAGTAAGGTCTTTAAAGGTCAACGAAGGTCGAAAAGGTGGCATGAACGTACATTTACAGAAGGTGTTCGAAGTGATGGCCATTGGTATCAATGCAGTGCTGCAATCTTCTTACCGTGGCTTGAGTGGTACTCCTTACCACTTCGTCACTTATCGAAGCACATGATCTGACAATTCTCTCGCGTGTCACGTGCAGATAGTAAATATTCGCCGAATATGCCGTATCCGTCTAACATGCCACTGACACGTAAACACCATTCGACGGTTTTGCAGTACAACACTAATAGAAACAGTAAGGCTAGTCTCGTCGATTTAAGCTAATGTGAATTATGTATTCCTTCGATGAACGAGTCGATATGCTTCTCATTTACGGGGAATGCCAACGAAATTCCGTGAGAGCTAGAGACTTATACGTTGAAAGATATCCCCAACATACTCACCCTACACGTCGTCATTTAAACATGTGTAACATGAACTGAGAATAACTGGATCTTGAACGCATCGGAAACATATCCGGCAAAGGAAAGTTACTAATGAGGAAACGGAAATTCGTACTCTTGCCACTGTAGTTAGAGATCCTTGTGTTAGTTCACGTCAAATCGCTAGGGAATCTGGCATGAGCCAAAGTAGTAGTGTTCGTGTTCTGCATCGTCATAAATATCATCCTTACCATATCAGTCTCCACCAAGACTGGTATGGATTGTATGTGAAACTCTGAATTCTGCCGATGGGCTCAACTTCAGATTCAGGGGAATGACACATTTATTATTTTGATTTTATTTTCTGACGAGGCTACATTCACGAACCATGGAAACGTTAATTTGCATAACATGCATTAATGGGCAACTGAAAATCCATGTTGGCTGCTGCAAGTTGCACACCAAAAACCGTGGCCGATGAATGTCTGGTGTGGGATTCTGGAGGACAGAATTATATACCCCTATTTCATCGAAGGAAATCTTAATGATAGGAAGTACACCACATTCCTGCAAGAAACATTAGGTCTGTTACTGGAAGAAAAACCTTTAGGAACAGGTAACAGAATGTGGTATCAACAAAATGGGTGTCCATCACATTTTTCTCTGATGGCTAGAAATGAGTTGCAGAGACAATTCCCAAATTGTTGGATTGGACGCGGAGGAGATGTATCGTGGTTGGCTCGTTCACCAGACTTCACGCCTCTGGATTTTTTTCTAGTGAGAATTTATAAAAGACATTGTTTATAAAAACGTTCCAACTATACTTGTAGATACGCAAGAGAGAATTGTCAGAGCAAGTGCTTCGATGAGTGCCGAAGTGATAAGGAGTACCACTCAAGCCACGGTAAGAAGATTGCAGCACTGCATTGATACCTGTGGTCATCATTTCGAACACCTTCTGTAAATGGACGTTCATGCCACCTTTTTGACCTTAGTTGACCTTCAAAGACCATTACTATTAAACATCACAGGATTCGTCTCGATAGCCGCTATGAGAAAATAAGTACCAAACTATAGCATACCATTTAAAAAACAAAGCGACCTCACGCAGCATACAAAACCAACGTCACATTATAACCCCCGTTGTTCCATGCAAAATTTGCCCCACTAACGTTTCAGCTTCTATCATACTTTTGGAGTTATTATAGGTGGCAATAGTTAGTGACTCACCCTATAAAATCGGTCCAAGGAAATCTGCTGACCGCAATAAGTACCTGGCGGTCATAATGAAATTGACGGTGTTCAGAGTACTGCAGTGCAGGAAGTATACATCGCAGGACGCTAACACATCGTAGGTGTATTCATTAGTCGGTGAGCTCGGGGAGTATGCTGAAAAATAATAGTCCCACTTTCTGCCACCAGAAGAAAACATGGTTCTGTAAGCAGTCAAAGTGTGAAATGTTTCCTGTTTTGACGTCAGTATGACGTGTCGATTTCTTTTGTGAAGTGACTGTTAAAGTACGTAGTCAAGAAGACAGAGGTTTTCGGTTCAAAACGCAATGGCTATTAAGAAGAAAGACCGTGTACTGCTGATAATGTTTTATTAGAACGGCAGCAACAGCAGCGCTGCATTGCGGAAATATCGCAGACAGCAGGCGAAGATGCCGCATGTCAATAAATGGGTTAAAGATCATGATCAAGAAAATAAAAAAGGCAGGTGAATTAGGCAGTTCAGCAGGGAGAGTGAGGCGGCCCATTCTCATAGCAGGTATTGATGAAGCTGCTGTAGCCACAGCCGACCGCGCAGCACGTGCTCTAGTGCTCGAGCAGTGTCACAGGAATTCTCTCCCCTGGTCTACAGTACAAAAGATTTTGCCAAATAGTATTAAAAGTTTGGCAGACAGCCAACCAACATTTAAAAGCAAATTAAAAGCATTTCTGAATGACAACTCCTTCTACTCAATAGATGAAGTCTTAGACATGAAGTAGTAACTGTAAAAAAAGATAAAACCTTATTATTTGGTATAAAGAAAACTTATGTTACAGTTACACGTTCCACGTCATTACTAAATGTCGTATACATGATCTATGGAACAAGGATTAATGTTTGTATGCATGTATATGTATCACTGTGATTCCAGTGGATCTGCAGTGAGCTACTGCCGATCAGATGTTACAGGTGCAGCATGTTGCTGACTTCGGAGATCATGTGTTCAGCATGTTGCAGCTTGTGACAACATCCTAATAAACGAACCACAGTTATCATACAGAGCGTAGTGATGTCTGCCGACAGTGCTGCAGCGCACCAGTCTGTCAAGGTCCTCGCCCCCGGCTGTACCCACAACTCGCTCGCTAGTCTGTGTGCAACAACTGACCACCCTGCCGTAAGTCTTTGCTGGGCCACGGCGGCGCTCGCGGCAAGATGCCGCCGTCCTCTCGCAGCCGCAGCTTCACTCTCCATACGAAATGACTCTGTGAGGGAGGGCAAATCAACCTTGCGGCTCAACACGGCGCACTAACTTCATAGTAGCATGTGCTTTCGTTGTGGAAACGTGACCAGGTACCTCCAAAGCGTACCGGTCAGAGATTTCTTGTTCATGCAGCTGAACGTCGTAAGTTAATTTAAATTGCGCATTAACTTCGTGTGTGTTTTAACCAGCAGGTAACTTCTGTTAAAGAGAGTGTGCAAGCAGAAACACAGGTTTCTCTCTACTACTAATACTATCCTTGCTTAAGAAAATACAACGTTTCACTGAATTATTGTGAAGCTTTTAAGAGATTGTAGCGTATTTATGTGCTTGATAGTTTTTCGTGACTGTGATTTCGGATAATTTCTTGTCCACCCATCACATGTAACACATGCGTATTATAAGAGTTTCACGGCATTTATTCTAAAAGGCAATAAAAATAAAAACAAAAGGGACAACAAACATTTCTAAGACGTACTTGCAACTTGCCATGAAATTTCTGTCATCTAGCAGTAAGTACAAATTGTTATTCACCACATATATTTGTCCATTTTCAAGATTACGGTAACCGACCGGTGTGGCCGACCGGTTCTAGGCACTTAAGTCTGGAACCGCGCGACCGCTACGGTCGCAGGTTCGAGTCCTGCCTCGGGTATGGACGTGTATGATGTCCTTAGGTTAGTTACGTTTAAGTAGTTGAAGTTATAGGGGACTGGTGACCTCACGTATTAAAGTCCCATAGTGCTCAGAGACAATTGAACCATTATTTGAAAAATGATTACGGATCTCTTGGATTTAATATATTTACATGATTCTTCGACCCGTCTAAAGATATTTTCTGCATTTGCACTCCCACCTGTGACCGTTACAGGTACCTATGGAGATATAATAGCGAAGAAAAAATGTTGTCATTCAGTTGCAGGCTAACATGGAACTACTATCAAAAGGTTGCGAGCAAGTAACGGCACCAGCATTTGAAGATGTTATGGAGGCTATTGGAGCAAGAGGGAAGTTTCAGAGGAGATTTAACATAATCTTCACTTACTTGGGTGCCACTGTTAATCTGATGAGTGTACATTTGTATTACCTGGCAATGCAGACTCCCGACCATTGGTGTTACGTTCCTGGCAGAGAGAATACTGGTTTGACTGTTGATGAGTGGAAGAACTTAACAATACCCAGGTAAGATTTACTAACATAACTTATATATACACACGCTTTTATTAATTATGTGTCGTTAAATTTCATCGCAATGTCTGCCTCATTCTTAGTTATTCCATAAACAGTGAAATGCTAAATATCCAGCCGGTTGGGTGTAGGATTATTAGGTACAGCTTGATCCCACAACCCATCTCTACCTTTGTGACCGTTTTACCTGTATTGTCCCAGGAATGAATAGGGAAGGACAAGTATTGGTGTGCTATTGCATTCATTGTAGTCACTATTTGTTGGCTAAATCTGCTAAAAATGAGACAGAATGATAACATTTTCTTAAAAAGAATCACACAAAATTATCTGCAAGTAGTTAGTCAAATTACGGACATCATTGGCAAGCAAGATACTAACGCTGAATATTTGGGATTTCCATGGGGCACACAGCATTTGCAGGACCGAACACAAAAAGCGAATTAATGTTTTAGAATAGTCATCCATGTCTTTTCATTATTTTTATGTACAACACTCATTGGAAAAAAAAATTACTTCCAGAATATAAGTCACACGGTCGTCACGAGCTGCACCGTAAGAAAGTTGAGAAACTGGAGGACATACTAAAGCAAACACATCAGTTGAAAAGGAACCCGCTCCGCTTGGCCTTCAGTTGTGCTCAAAATGCTCTGAAGTACTGTTAAATTCAATTAAATATTCAGAAATATTCTAATTTGCAATAAACTATTGTCATTAATTCGTTAAGTCTTCATAGAATACTGAGAACATTCCAAGGCATTACAGAACATTCTAAACCATTCACAAATATTCTACAACGTTAAAAAAAACTATGGAACACTCGGAAACGGCTGGGAAACCTCTAGAACGGCCGGGAACACTCGGGCGAGAACGCTGTCCCAAATCAGTTACATTTGCATTAAGCTGATCTACTTACGGGATGTCTCCATTCAAACGATGAAGTCATTCTTGTCTACAGTTGTAAATGGCAAGTACAAGGTGGATACTAATTCTAAAAACGCAGACGTTCAGTCGCTTGGGTAGAATTCACACACTCATATTTACAATACTTACGTCTAGCCTAGGCTATTGGATTTAAAATGGATTGTCTCACTGAATAGTCTTCGGTTAGAGTAGTTGCCACTAGTAATTGACGTTTGTGGCTTTGGCGTTGATAGCAGGGTACAAAGGCCCTCAGTCTCTTCTCCGGATCTCTCCGTTTCTGCGTGCGCCAACAAATAGAGGCGCCGAAGGTGTGAGGTGGGCTCGTCATTTTTATTTTTATTGGTTATCGATGAGAGAGAGAGAGAGAGAGAGAGAGAGAGAGAGAGAGAGAGAGAGAAAGTTATCATTTTTATTTTTATTAGTTATCGATGAGAGGGAGAGGGAGTTAAGTTACTGTTGCACTGTATTGGGTCTTATTGTGGCACAGTTTTTCCTCTATGCAGTCTGATAAGTTGTTAAAGTGTGGTAGGTGATCGACGTACTCAGTAGTGCAGTCTTGACATGTGATTTTATCTGTTAGATGAAGAAAGAGTTACTGTAAAGGACAGCAAGGATGAATATGATGTATATGTTGGAAGCTGAAAAGAATATAAATTTTTTTGTATAGTAGTAGTTTGAGGTAAGACTGCAGTACTGCGCAGCTAGAATGTCGGAATGATTGTCAGCTAGTTAACTTAGTTCATTTCCTTAGCGCTGAGAGAGAGACCATCCAAATTTGACAACGTTGCACTCATTTTAAATCATTGTTCACTTTAAGCATAGTATTGTTCAGACTAATGTTATCAGTGAAGACAATGCGAAGTTTTACTCTTTCTGAATACATGCTTAATCTAAAATCGTTGTCCGGAAATATCATTTCATGGGAATAATTACGCTTCCCGTTCCACTGTTTAGAGAAGGTTTATCATTACGCATTACCACATAGCACCATGTTGTATGCAGCAGTCTAAATATTCTTCGGAAATTTTATTTAAAAATATAAATCTAGATAGCCGCTGACTGCTTGGTATTTGCTGTTGTGCTTTCGAGAAATCTGCAACAGTTTTGTCAAGACGCGAGGTAAGTGGAAATTTTAATTAGGGCCAGATAACTGTTTTACTTCAGTTGCGCATTTAATAAACACTACGGGCCATTAAAATTGCTACACCAAGAAGAAATGCAGATGATAAACGGGTATTCATTGGCCAAATATATTATACTAGAACTGACAAGTGATAACATTTTCACGCAATATGGGTGCATAGATCCTGAGAAATCAGTATCCAGAACAACCACCTCTGGCCGTAATCACGGCCTTGATACGCCTGGGCATTGAGTCAAACAGAGCTTGGATTGCGTGTACAGGTACAGCTGCCCACGCAGCTTCAACACGATATCACACTTCATCAAGTATAGTGACTGGCGTATTGTGACGAGCCAGTTGCTCGGCCACTATTGACCAGACGTTTCCAGTTGGAGAGTGATCTGGAGAATGTGCTGGCCAGGGCAGCAGTCAAACATTTTCTGTATCCAGAAAGCCCCGTACAGGACCTGCAACATGCAGTCGTGCAGTTCTGCTGAAATGATGGGTTTCGCAGGGATCGAATGAAGGGTAGAGCCACGGGTCGTAACACATCTGAAATGTAACGTCCACTGTTCAAAATGCCGTCAATGCGAACAAGATCACAGAGACGTGTAACCAATGGCACCTCATGCCATCACGCCGGGTGACACGCCAGTATGGCGTTGACGAATACACGCTTCCAATGTGCGTTCACCGCGATGTCGCCAAACACGGATGTGACCATCATGATACTGTAAACAGAACCTGGATTCATCCGAAAAACATGACTTTTGCCATTCGTGCGCCTAGGTTTGTCGTTGAGTATACCATCGCAGGCGCGCCTGTTTGTGTTGCAGCGTCAAGAGTAACCGCAGCCATGGTCTCCGAGCTGATAGTCCATGCTGCTGCCAACGTAGTCGAACTGTTCGTGCAGATGGCTGTTGTCTTGCAAACTTCCCCATGTGTTAACTCAAGGATCGAGACGTGGCTGCACGATCCGTTACAGTCATGCTGTTAAGATGCCTGTCATCTCGACTGCTAGTGATAAGAGGTCGTTGGGATCCACCACGGCGTTCCGTATTACCTTCCAGAACCCACCGATTCCATATTCTGCTAACAGGCTACAATCCGACCTTTATCAAAGGCGGAATCGTGATGGTACGCATTTCTCCTCCTTACACAAGGCAACGCCAGTCAACTGCGTTTGTGTATGAGAAATCGGTTGGAAACTTTCCTCATGTCAGCACGTTGTAGGTGTCGCGACCGGCGCCAACCTTGTCTGAATACTCTGAATAGCTTATCATTTGCATATCACAGCATCTTCTTCCTGTCGGTTAAATTTCGTGTCTGTAACACGTCATATTCGTGGTGTAGCGATTTTAATGGCCAGTAGTGCAAAAATAAGTTGTATTCAGACCTGTTACTGTTCAGTTCAAATTAGATTCTGTTTAGTCAGACGTTAGCATATGAGTTTGTTGGATAACATTCGTAGGTACATAGTTTCGGTAATACTTAGGCTTTTTGCAGAGTGGGAGGTAAATTTGATCGAAATTTCATAAACAAATAGTGGGTAACTTAAAAAGGATACAACTTTCTCCGTTGTGGGCTGGCCAGTAGCGGCGACCCTTGTATTCGCAGGCAGCGCCAACCGTCGGCTCTGCGGCGAGTGACGGAGAATCTGGACTGAGCGCGACGGCCCCTAGCGGCCACCTGGCGCTCGACTGCATTTTGAGCTGCGCCCTCTACGGTCGGCGTGAACACTGCCGATCCTGCGTTCCGGCAGAGGCACTTCCAATGGTGCCGATCAGTTTTTGGCAGGCACGCAACACATTACTGGTGTTCTTCTACCAAATTTCTTAGCACTGCAGAACTGACGTGCATGAAGCATTTTGCCATTGACAGCGTGTTTATATTTGTTGTAGTCTTTAGTGAAATCATAACGGAATGCTGCCTGTGAAACGTAGTGCCTTCTCCTGCCTTTAGCTTCTCGTATACCGTTTTGTTCAAGCGCTTGCGAACGTTTCCTTCACTCCTTTTAACTCCTTTCATTTCATAATCTTGCTTCAGCAGTTAATCTGTTTGCTTCGTCGCTTGTCATCTGTTTCATTTCTTCACTGTTCGTTCTCTTTCCTTTATTTCAGTTCAGCATTTGCAAGGTCTCCTCCGTCCTTTTTGCTGTTTCAGCAGCCTTTTAAATGATATTACTTAACATTACTAAAATTCCACTTAATACACTGTTGACTAACTCGTGGAATTATCGAGCGAGGTGGTACAGTGGTTAGTGGATTGGGCTTACATAAGGGAATTTCCCTAAATGACTACAAGCAAATCGAGGATGGTTCCTTTGAAAGGTCACGGACGATTTCCTTCCCCATCTTTGGAAACGCCACAGCTTGTGTTCCGTCTCCAATGACCTCGATGGTGACTGGGACGTTAAACGTTGATCTTCCTTTCTTCTTTACGTAATTCACTTTCACCTACATTTATTTTACCTTCTATCACTTTCAATTTTTGCTTGGTCTGCTCTTATCAATTCCCAAAAGTGTACTGATGAATGCGTCTTCCCATCGCCTATTTTACCCTCTTTTGATACCTATAGCTCCGAAACGTCCTTCATGGATTGGGTTTGCAGAGCTACCGTATTTTATACCTGCAGAGGGCTGTGGGGTGTATTGAGGAGTTATAGTGATATGAACAGACATACCGCTCTTGCATTTATTACATAGATTAATTGCAATTTTCTTTGCACTCTGAGATAAAAAAATGGTCCAAAACTATATGGTTAATACACCATAAATCTCTTGCAACTGCTGAACAAAGTTATATACCTGCAAATAAAACAATCCCTGAAAGGAACCATGAGCCTTTCAAAATGTTGACATCCAAAATACACTCCTGGAAATGGAAAAAAGAACACATTGACACCGGTGTGTCAGACCCACCATACTTGCTCCGGACATTGCGAGAGGGCTGTACAAGGAATGATCACACGCACGGCACAGCGGACACACCAGGAACCGCGGTGTTGGCCGTCGAATGGCGCTAGCTGCGCAGCATTTGTGCACCGCCGCCGTCAGTGTCAGCCAGTTTGCCGTGGCATACGGAGCTCCATCGCAGTCTTTAACACTGGTAGCATGCCGCGACAGCGTGGACGTGAACCGTATGTGCAGTTGACGGACTTTGAGCGAGGGCGTATAGTGGGCATCTGGGAGGCCGGGTGGACGTACCGCCGAATTGCTCAACACGTGGGGCGTGAGGTCTCCACAGTACATCGATGTTGTCGCCAGTGGTCGGCGGAAGGTGCACGTGCCCGTCGACCTGGGACCGGACCGCAGCGACGCACGGATGCACGCCAAGACCGTAGGATCCTATGCAGTGCCGTAGGGGACCGCACCGCCACTTACCAGCAAATTAGGGACACTGTTGCTCCTGGGGTATCGGCGAGGACCATTCGCAACCGTCTCCATGAAGCTGGGCTACGGTCCCGCACACCGTTAGGCCGTCTTCCGCTCACGCCCCAACATCGTGCAGCCCGACTCCAGTGGTGTCGCGACAGGCGTGAATGGAGGGACGAATGGAGACGTGTCGTCTTCAGCGATGAGAGTCGCTTCTGCCTTGGTGCCATTGATGGTCGTATGCGTGTTTGGCGCCGTGCAGGTGAGCGCCACAATCAGGACTGCATACGACCGAGGCACACACGGCCAACACCCGGCATCATGGTGTGGGGAGCGATCTCCTACACTGTCCGTACACCTCTGGTGATCTGGTGATCCAAACCGTCATCGAACCCATCGTTCTACCATTCCTAGACCGGCAAGGGAACTTGCTGTTCCAACAGGACAATGCACGTCCGCATGTATCTCGTGCCACCCAACGTGCTCTAGAAGGTGTAAGTCAACTACCCCGGCCAGCAAGATCTCCGGATCTGTCCCCCATTGAGCATGTTTGGGACTGGATGAAGCGTCGTCTCACGCGGTCTTCACGTCCAGCACGAACGCTGGTCCAACTGAGGCGCCAGGTGGAAATGGCATGGCAAGCCGTTCCACAGGACTACATCCAGCATCTCTACGATCGTGTCCATGGGAGAATAGCAGCCTCGATTGCTGCGAAAGGTGGATATACATTGTACTAGTGCCGACATTGTGCGTGCTCTGTTGCCTGTGTCTATGTGCCTGTGGTTCTGTCAGTGTGATCATGTGATGTATCTGACCCCAGGAATGTGTCAATAAAGTTTCCCCTTCCTGGGACAATGAATTCACGGTGTTCTTATTTCAATTTCCAGGAGTGTAGGATATGAACTATATGGAAGTTTAAGTTATAAGACACACATGCTGTGTCTGAGTGTTGCACAGATCGGTGCCAATATAAAGGCGGTTTTTGCCATCATAATGACACAGCCGTTGAATGAACCATTATAATCCAGTCCTTTAAAAAATTTGTGAGAACCACTTTCAAACTGAATATTGTAATTCCGTTAAGTTCATTAAACAGATTTACAGTAATGCGAACAGGGATTTTATCAGGCTACTTTTCTCTAGAGAACAAAAAGATGAATTGAAAATATATGAAATTATTTCGCAGATGATGAGATGGACTACAGAATTTCTTTTTCGTGACAGTAACAAGCTGAACTCACATCTTGCTCTGCAACACATACGTTTCAATTCATCATCAATTTGAAGGAGGTACAACACGTAAAACACTTAATTGGTACTGACTAGTACCAAATGTGTCCAGAACCACTTGTCGTGAAATCTTAAAATACCTTCGCCATTCATCCCATCTATATCAATGCTTCGGTTTGTGCTGAACACCTAGAGATCCCGTTTGCGACTGCTTCAGTAACCTCGTTTTACCCAGCTACCTTTCGAACGGATAAACAAATTGAAGACATCTCCCTATCCTTCACTAACCACCAAGTCGAACTATGTATTGAACCTTTCACTGACTGAGAACTGCTTCAGGCTCTTAGCATGTCGCATCAGGCGTCTTGAGGCCCTGATTCGATTCATAATCAGATGAACAACGTCTGAATGTTACTTAAAGATTCCATCTACTCAAGGTCTTCATCTGTACTAAGCTAGAAAGTATTTTTCCTTCACAATGACGAGATAATGTCATGG